>NW_024704742.1:81377708-82098958 GCF_018977255.1 Callorhinchus milii | reverse complement strand
TGAATCCTGATAGTCCACAACTATTTACCTACCAAAATAAAGATGCCAAAACTAGTCTTGTCCCCAATATCATAAATGTTCAAGTGAACATATGCTAATAAATATCTTATTTTTAAATCCTTTTAAAATATTTCAATACAAGGAGAAAACGGTAGCATGGAAAATGGAAAACTTTAGTATTTTGTAATAGTGTTTAAGGGCAAACTTGAAAAACTATTTCAAACTGTAAATGATATCCTTTTTGCTTCAGTTGTTGTTGATTTCTTTGTGTGCTTTACTCAAGTTAACATGTCAGAGATCAGAGCAATTTTGTTCCATATTAAAAAAAACAGTCACTTTCTCACATCAATAAGGGCCATGCACATCCCTTTCTTCTGGTTGCAATGCCAAATCAGCATGTTATCATCTGAACAATAATTGCTGTCCTAGGTAGTTTCTGCACTAATTGTGTATACTGCTGGGGACAGCAAGGTCTGCTTAATCCAGTTAGCTTTTCACTTCACTACACAGTCTTTAAGGATGATCAGATTTACTGAACCATTCTTGCATTTTACTGCGTGACCTTTCATGCTAATTCAATAGACCCGCAGAACAAGAACATATATAGTGTTTTACTCCAGCGTCAAAGGTACACTAACTGAGACATTAGCGCAGCCTCTAGTCTACATTTCATCTTCTTAACAGTGACTGGTCTGCTCAAACCTAAAAATGATGCAAGTTAATCCCCTGATGGTGTTTCAAACAATGAGGGTTGTCAAGAAAGCTGGCTTTTGGTGTTCATCTAAAAGATGCTGAAATAGTAACAGCTCTCAGAATTGGAGAGCTGTACAGATATAAACTATGTGGTTTTACAATCCAGACTTCTGCTTATCAGAAGGTACATTAACCCTCCGCTGCTATCCTAGTGTATAGGATTTTAAGCGGGACTGAAAAAGTAAATCCAGAACAATACTTCAGGACCTACCAAGACAGAAGAACAAGAGGACATAAATTTAAAAATACAAAGGACAATTTCAGCACAGAGTTGTTACGGTCTGGAATGCACTGTCTGAAAGGGTGGTGGAAACAGAATCAATAAGAACTTTGAACAGGGAATTGTATAGATTCTTGAAGAGGAAAAATTTGCAAGACTATGGGGAAAGTGTGGGGGAGTGGGAATGATTGGGTGGCTCTTCCAAAGACCTGGGACAGGCACGATGGGCCGAATGGCCTCCTTCTGTGCTGTAATATTCTATGATTCTATAATTCTAGATACCAGAAAGTTTTTCTTTAATCAAAGGATAATTAACGACTGGAACAGATTCCAAGGAATAGTGTTTGATGTCAGTACACTGAAATAATTTAAAAAGTAGCTTGATGCTATGATGGTAGGGAACGTATTCTAGAGGGATCAGCGATGGATCACTGGATCAGATCAGATGAGCTGAAGCTGTCTAAGTGCTCATTCCTTCATCCTGCTTTGCTAACGGATAATATATCATCAGGTAATAGAACCAAATCATGTGTTCACATCATACTCCTGAGACCCTTTGCTTTTAAGGTTATCAAAGATCAATCAATAAGGTTTGAAATCTACTCACATGTGAATTAATGAAATTTGATACAAATTAATGGCAGATTTCAACACATTTTTTTCTGGTCAGCCAAGTGACCGCTCCGCTCGATAGGCACCATCCTCCTGTTCATTCCTCATACCCTCCACCCTCACGTAGCTTTCAGTGACTACAGCTCAAAACTGTGGAACACTCTCCCTCGATCCCTCTGCCTTGCCCCTCTCTCCTCTTTTTCAAGTCCTGCCTGAAGACCTTTCTCTTCGACGGTACTTACGGCCACCACCCCTCTTCCCACCACCGGCTCAGAGCTCAAAGTCAGGCTCCACCACTGTTAATCACTCTGAGAATCTACCCTGCGTGGAGGGCACAATATAAGTGCAAATTGTTGTTGACTGATACGAGTGGATACCTAACATTAGAACAAGTGTTCCATATACATATGCCACACAGACACAGAGATATTCCATGTCTGGGAAAGAACATAATCTCACTCCCCAGAGGGATCAAAACCTGCTTTGCTAATTCCACAGAGTGTTAGGCACAGAACGGCAAGAAACAAGGCTTGGGGACCCCAGAGCATGTATTGAGATATTGCTGACATTTAGCCAGCTATTACTGCACAGCTTGCCATGTGAACACTGTCTGTCAAGCTTCCCAATGACCACCATAATTGTTAGGGCTTTGGCTTTCCGAGTTAACAAAGCTGAGTGGAAAGAATCCCTGCTTCCTATTCCAACAAAACTTGGGTGGATCTTGTTTTTTTTAACCCTCACGTAAAGCCACTCATAACCTGAAGCATTAAAATCTCCTATCCTCCTGTCGATGATTAGTCCTTCTTGTTGTTCACTGGTTATCAATAAATGCACTAGTCTTGCCAGATAAGAGTGTCTTTTCTCTTAGGAACATAGGAAGAGGAGTAGGCCATTAGCTCATGAAGCATGTTCTGCCATTCTATTAGATTATGGCTGATCTATACCTCAACTCTAATTAGGTACAGAGTATCCTTCTTGTCATGGAAGAAATTGAAACAAAAGAAATGAAATCAAAGAATCATAGAATCAGAGAATCGTACAGCACAAAAAAAGGCCATTTGGCCCATCGAGTTTGTGTCGGCTCTTTGAAAAGAGCAATGTAACGTCAATCCCACTCCCCAGCCCTTTCCCCATAACCCTTCAGACCCGTCCTTCTCAAATACCCGTCCACCGCGTTTTTAAAAGTAGTTATCGAATCGGTCTCGACCACCCTTTCAGGCAATGCGTTCCAGATTCGAACAACTCGCTGCGTGAAAAAAATGTCTTCTCACCTCCCCTCTGCTTCTCTTAGAGACTATTTTGAACCTGTGACCTCGAATCACCGACACACCCACCAGTGGAAACAGTTTTTCCCTTTCTAACCTATCAAATCCCCTCATGAATTTGAAGACCTCTATTAGGTCTCCTCATAACCTTCTCTGCTCCAATGAGAATAATTCCCGCCTCTCTAGCCTTTCCTCATAATCAAGATCCCTCATTCCTAGTACCATTCGTGTAAAAATGATAGAAAAAGTTTGTATTTTCAGAATGCTTGAAAATGTTGAAAAACATCTCAAGTAATTCTCAGTTATAATTGTGATGTGTAATGACATTTTTTTTCAGGTGAATTTGGCAGTCATTCTGCCTATTAAAATCCCATGAGGCGAATGCTCAACTTATTATTGGCAAGACTTCCTATTTTCAACTTATGTCATGGGATCTGCGGGAGAAATTCCAACTTGTGTCTCAAGTCATTTTATTTATGCAGCATTCAGACCCTCCAGAGTTTGGCAAATTTTTAAATGTAACTTTAATTTTCAGGCCAATTTTCTATCAGTTCTTTAAAGAGCTAAGGAAATTGACTTCAAAGCTAAGACTAAATTCAGCAATTTGCAAAATTCTGAAAGCTCTAAAGTATTACGTGAGTAAATTGAGATCCAGGTGGAACTTTTCCTTGTTTACCAGAAAGTACAGGAAGGAAAGATAATAATAATCGTCATTTTTGATGTAGTGCCAAATCATGTCTTTGAGACATCTCAAAGCACTTCACAGTCAATATACTATAAAGTGAATTGACTGTATAAGATCAGTGACAGCATGGGTGTGTTGGTACAGCAACAAAGACACAATGAAAGTGTTAAACAAGTAGAGGAATATCAATGGAGTTATATAGAATTACAAAGAGTAATACAATCCGGAAACAGGCAATTCAGTCCATGTCCAGCAAATATTTACACTCCACATGAGCTTCCAACCCCTTCTCTTCCTCGCTCCTATAAACTCCCCCACCCCACTCTGGAGGTAGGAGAAAATTTTCCGAAACAAAATCAGTTTCATCATTACCAGCCATAAAATATTCCTTTAAAGCTTAGCTTAACAAAATATGGCTACACAACATTGGATCTATTTTAATAATACACACATGTATAATAAATACTTGTCAGAAATTCAGGATTCCCTTAGTTCTAATGCTGTGATCATCAATCAATTAAAAATGTTAATCAATGGCTAGCTAATTCAATGAGTAACCAATATTCTTGAGTTCCCAGTTTGTGTGGGGAAACTTGTATTTGTTTTGAAAACAAGATCTTTTTCATTGTCTTGCACAGTTTTCTGCAGAGGTCACTGGCTTGTGTGAAGGTTCAACTTTTTACATCAGATTTTATGCTAAGGTAGCTTCATCTCAAGCAAAATAGCATCTCTGCAGCGGCCATGCCCATGGCAGTTTGGTGACGATACTTACTAATTCCATTAAGGCTGGAGGACACACAGCAAGTTAAACAAAAAATGCACAAGCAAGCACTTCTGAACCGTTATATAATGGTCCCAGACAGACAATTTACCAGACAGGCAGAAAGTGCTGAGGTTTGACCTGTAACCTGTGAAAGAGATGAGTCTGCATTTTGGCTAGAAGCTCCAAAATGGTTACTTGACCCGAGCACTCATAATTTTGCAATTAAACATTATGTTTGAATAACAGCACTAATTCTTGTGTCCTTTCTTTTATAACATCGAAATGTCTCAAAGTGCTTTTCAGGCACTAAAATGTCTAGTGACAGTTTCTGCAGGCAAAACCAGCAGCCATTTCACAAACGGCAAGGTAACACAAGCAGCCAGATAAGCGTTTAATTTATTTCAAGTGCTGTTGGTTAGGACACGGGAAGAAGCTGCCTTCTGTTTTTGATGTTGTGTCAAGGGATCATTAAAATCCATCTGAACAGATAGATGGATATCACAATGTTTCATCTGAAGGATGGCATCTTTGATGGAGTGTCAGCCTGGACTACGTTTTGTGGATTAAAATATAACATTGCTTTATATTAGGTATTTATGCTGAACCTGCTAAAGCCAAACTAGAGGCTGATGGCGGATTGCAGCCTCTAATGAAGTCTACGATTTCAGGGTACAAGGAATTGTGTGTCGGCCTTTTCAGTAGGAAGTCAGATCTCCTGTGTGGAGAGGTAGCAACAGCAAATTGCATTTATATAGCATCTTTCACAGACTGAAACCTGATCTCAATCTCAGACTGGAACCTGAATCCAAGCATCATTCACTCAGATTTGGTGTTGGGAAATGATAATCAAGTGTCTCTCCTCCAAAGGCAGTCTTGCCTCGGGAGCCAAACTCATAAAAGCTGCATAAGATACCGGTTCTCCTTGAGTCTGATTTGCATAATAACAATTCTGTTAATTCTGTTAGAATAGCCATAAGTTGTGAACTCAATTCTGATTTAGAACTCATCGTCTCAATGGACATGGAATCATGTTTGTATATTGAGCAGCAGGAGGTGAGCATTGACAAAGTACACTTGTGTAAAACAATTAATCTCAGCTAGGAGCAGATTTGTTCATTTTAATACAAAGCACTAACCGCACAGGCCTTTAAATATATATTTTGATGAAAAGAAGTAGACGTTTGGCGTAACAAATAAAGGCTATCTGGGAGGTATTTGTTTAATGATCATTTAAATGATTCTCATTCAAGAATCCAGCTGCCACGATGAACAGTTTTGAATTATCTTGTTATGATTGCTTGTGATTTTAATTACTGGGATTAGGACACAGCCTGAAATCATTTAACATTCAAGATTCACCATTCTGCAATTATTTCCTCTCCTCTTCCTCTGCTCACCTGAAGATATTTGATTCATTTATCCTTCCCACTTGAGAAGAGTTCTGTGGTGAACTCCCCAAATGGCCATTAGTTATGTGTGTACCCTTACAGTAAATGTTGGCAGGCAATTCGACAAACGCATGGCAACTGAGCCTCATTTATCCTGATGTCTAGGTAGATCCATTGTAATTTCTGTAATATTGATAGAGGATATCAGGGATGAGGGTTTTCAGTTATGTGGAGAGACTAGAGAAGCTGGGATTGTTCTCCTTACAACAACAAGAATAACTTGCACTCATTTAGCTCCCTCCATCTCAGGGGAGCATCTCAAAGCGCTTAACAGTGACTCCAAGTTGTGGGGAGGTGGCTGTAAGCACGGTTGAACAGGCAAGTCTTCAGGCAGGACTTGAAAGATTAGAGAGAGGGGGCAAGGTGGAGGGATTGAGGGAGAGTGTTCCAGAGTTTTGGTGTGTGATGGCTGAAAGCACAACCTCCTTTGGTGGGGCAGAGGGTGCGAGGGACGAGCAGGAGGCCAGTGCTAATCGAGTGGAGGCACTGGGTTATGGATTGGGGAGTGAGGAGGTCAGAGAGTTAGGGAGGTGCCAGGGAGTAAATGAATTTTCTCCTTGGAGCAGGGAAAGGTAAGGAGAGATTTATTAGAGATGTTTAATAGAGATGTTCAAAATTATGAGGGGCTTTGATAGAGTAAATAAGGAGAAACTGTTCACTGGCAGGTGGATCGGTAACCAGATTCAAGATAATTGGCAAAAGGACCAGAGGGGAGATGAAGAGAATTTTTTTTATGCAGCGAGTTGTTACAATCTGGAATGCACTGTCTGAAACGGTGATGGAAGCAGATTCAATATTAACTTTCAAAAGGGAATGGGATATTTACTTGAACAAAAATGAAAGGCTACAGGGAAAGAGCAGGATAGTGACACTAATTGGCTAGCTCTTTCAAAGAGCCGGCACAGGCACAATAGGCTGAATGGCCTCCTTCTGTGCTGTACGTTTCTGTGATTCTTTGAAATGAATGTGGGCATGTGCAAAGCTTGCTTAGCAACCTGTAGCAATGCAGAGGCAATACACAACATTGCTGACTCAGGACATATAAGCATATCGTTTTGTTCAGCCTGTATTCATTGGGGGTTGACTTGGAGAAGGGGAAAGGTTCTACCTAATATTGTTGGAGTGACCCAAGCTTTCAATAAATTAGTTCAATATATCAGAATATCTACAGAATATCCGCTGGGATAAAACATATTGGAGGAATAAATTAATCACATATTTTATACCACACTTATTGTTGGTCTCTCAAAGCATTGTCAGTCTCATAATTGTGTGCTGGAAGGAAATCTACTCTTCAATAATTCTATATTTGTTTCGCCCACAAATATACAGTCAATTCACTTTACAGTGTGTTCTGTGAAGCGCTTTGGGACATCCTCCCAACGTGAAAAGCGCTATATCTAATGCAAGGATTATTATTATTTATTTTTTTTCTGATCAGAGAAGGTGTGAATATTACTCCACTTGATGATCTGAGTGACCCTCGTACCCACGAAAAAATCACTACATGCCCTGGCACCTCCCTACACCTCTGACCTGTTTATAACCCACTCCTCTCTAATCCTCTTTGCTCAGCTGGCTCCAGTGTCTTGCGTATCTCGTCCCCTCCATTCTATCTTTCACAGCTTTCACTACGATTCGAAATTCTGGAATGCTCTGCCTCAAACTCTCTGCCTCAATCACTCCACCTTGCCTCCTCCTTGCCCATCTTCAGATCACACCTGAATGATGCCCTCGGTCATCTCCTTGCTTCCCCTTTTTGAGTATTGCTTTAAGGCTTAATTGACAATGAGAAGTAAGCAGGAAGCATAAAAGGATTCTGGAAAGGGATTGGGCAGAGTGTTGAAGAGAGTGTAAGTTAAGGTTGAAATAAAGAATCTATTGAAGTTAAACTATGTTGTGGATTGACAAACAATACAACCCTGGCTCAGAGACATGCTCCATCACCGTTAAGCTCTGCCAAACACTGAGCCATGTGAAGGACACAATATAAATGCAAGCTCCACGTGTTGATATTTATAAATTCATGCAAAACATAACAACAGCTTTAGCAGACTTACTCTCTTGTGGGAGATTGCCTGTGGTCAACCTTCATGATTTCAACATAAGTCTTTTGAATTGAAGAGCTTTTACTGACTCTTGTGTACTTTTTAAGGTAATCATTTCCTGTTATTGAAACGTCTAGGTAGTTTGAATAGCCTCCCTAAGGCCACCGACTAATGTACCAACACAAACATTGTCATGCAGCACTAAAGAACTCCCATGGCAAGGCAATGTCCTAAATTCCTTGTCCTCAATGGCAAAATAACAACAGATGGAAAAATGTGGAGAATGAAAGACACCTTGGTGTCACAGTGAGAAAGAATCGTTACTGTGTGTCAGTGTAATTCACATACAAGACTGATCATCCATCCAGTTGTCAGTAATATTCTGAGTTTGTCAGTTCAAAGATTTAATTACACTTTGCATTATAAAAAAAAGTGCACAAACTTCAACATTGTGAGTGAGCGATGGGGAGGAATTCTCTGACCATTCACTAATCTTGCAAGCCAAGCACATCTCTGCTGGTCGGCAGGTCCCACTGGTTTGGAAAGTTCCCAGCATGAGCTACTGGCATGTGTCAGAATGAGCTACTGGCATGTATCTCAGCTGGTTGCACTCTCGTCTCTGAATCAGAAGGTTGTGGTTCATGCTCCACTTTTTGACTTGGAATTTATATTATCTAAGTTAGGGGTGTACTGCATTGTTGGAGGTGCAATCCTTTGGATAAGATGTAAACCGAGGTTCCGGTTGCCTGTTCAAGATATTCGAAAAGAGAAGGGAATCCTGGCCAACAACGCCACCAAAATAAAAAAAGTCATTCACTTAATAATGCGATATTGCTTTGTGTAAAATTGGCTGCTGTGATTGCCTACAAACAAACAGTCACTCCGCTTTACAGTAAATCCAGTGAATTGATTTGAGATGCCCGCCTGGCGTAAAAGGCGCCATATCAAATGCAAGGAATATTATGATCACAGAGGTCAGAAACATTACGGATAATCAGTGAATGCACTCTGTATATTTAAATGGAAATGTTCATCTATTATCCATTACACATGGAATTGTTGCTGCCAAAATATCAGCTTCAGCACCTGAGGAATAATGGCTCAGTCACTTATACAGCCCAGGGATATCTGGGAGCGAGTCCAAATTAGCATTGTGTCTCTGGCTCCAAGGTGAAGTGCTTGGCAATGGAATGTCGAAATTCAGCCAACCCTCTGTGGTGGTCTCGGTGATCAACTTCCTGAGCCAGGCGGGTCTGCACTTCTCGAGGACACTGATGATGATGGACCAGCCAGCCTGTCTCATCAGCAGGACTTGAAAGACCAGACTCACTCTGGTTTGAATACTCTTAAGCATAGTGTCTGAATGTGTCAGGCTGACCTAGAAAAAAATCTTCCTTTTCGATCTCTCTTTAATATGTTTTGCAGATTTTTTAAAAAATATTTTTTTGGGGGAAGGTCTTTGATTCCTTTGAATTGATTCTAATGTTAATATTTTAAAGTCAGTTTGATATTCAGAGGTCAGAGAAGTGGGCAGTACCCTGAGAAGAGCGAGTAGAGTGGTCATGATCAATCATCAGGCTGGGAGTTACAGAGACATAATAGAGCAAAGCCAGAGTTATTTTCTTAAAAATTGGGGTGATGTGCTATAAGTTTTAGAGAAAATGTTAAACTGAGATCCACTTTGCTTGTTTAGATGAATGGTGAAATTCCCATGGCATGATTTGAATAGAGAGCGAAGCATTTTGCAGCTTCTATCAACACGCCCCCAGATTAACTGGTCACTGAGTTTGTTGCTGGTTGTAGGATCTTGCTGGCACAAATGGCTGCTGCATTTAGAAAGAAAAACAATTGCTATACTTGACAGTAATTACTTGTGAAGCACTTTGAGATGCAGTATTTAACGTAATAAGACACCATAAAAGTGCAAGTACTTCCTTGCTGGTGTCTAAGAGTGAGGAATGATGCTGGCAAGAGTAAGAATGTAGCAACAGAGTTTGAAAGCTTCAGTTGGGTTTATCATCCACATCCACTACCTCGTAGGTTTCACACGCTCCTATATATCTGTGCCGGTATTGCTACTGTAACTGCAACAAGGTAACTGTTGGATCCACCACTACACCAGTGCTCCAGTATGTAGGATTCAACCTTTAGCTTTTTATTTCAAATATTTTGAATGAGAGATACCAAAATCAATATCAAGATTTATTTCCCGTTGATTTTGTGATGTTCTCAAGAGCCATATTATGTGAAAAAAACTAGTTTCCAAAGTGACTCTAATAGTAAAAGTAAGGATCAATAATTCAAAGTCAGAGCAAATATGATGTTTCAAATAATAATAAATAATAATCCTTGCATTTGATATAGCACCTTGCATGTCTTCTAGACGTCTCAAAGCGCTTCACAGAATATACTGTAAATTTAATTGACTGTATATTTTGTGGGCAAAAAGCAGCAGCCAATCACACACAGCAGTGTCCCACACACAGTTGTGGATTAAAATGACCAATTTTCATTTTAACAAAGAATTACTACCCTCAGAAAAGCTATCCACAAATCGACTAACAACTGGATTCCTACTTACTGCTCGGTAAACAGAGGAGTGTGGAGTAAGGAAATTTACGCAATATTTTGCCCTGCCAGGAATTAAACCTAGGTCTCTTGCTTGCAAGGCGAATGCTCTAACCACTGAGCTAAAGGACTCCACATAAAATTTAAAGCCTTTCTTCACATGTCTTGAAAATCCACACCAGGTTCCCTGTTACACAAGAGGTTTGAATTTTTTTATTTAGTGCAATAATCTTGCAATGGACTTTAGTTTGTTCGGTAAATCGTTCTGGTGATGAACAGATTAAATGAACTAAGCTTCACTGACACTCTCTTAGTTATTTTCATCAACATGCAATTCCTTTCCCGAATGTCCGACCTAAATCAGTAAAGTAGTGATTTCTGCAGTGGGAAGAGGGCATTGCAGTTTTTTAGCTGGGTTCCTGAGCCTTGGATCGCCCCAATCTTTGCCTGATACTTTCCAGAATTAAATAGAACAGGGTGTGTCTCTCCAGGGAGAGAGTGTGTGTTCTATTCGAGAGGAACCACACATCAGAAGGACCTATTTGGGTGGAAGGGAAGGATTCTCAGTGTGCAGCCACATAGGAGGCAATGGAACAGCATCTGTGGGAAGACAGTAACCTTTACAAGGTCTGACAACAAATACACAGTCACTACATTCCACAGTAAATCCTGTGAAGCACTTTCAGACCATTTGACCATATGGTAAAGCGCTATATCAAATGCAAGAATTATTTATTATGCATAAAAAAGGACGGTAAGAAACTGATTGATCTGAAATGAGAAATAAGTTATGTGACAGTACAACACATTTACTTTCCAAGTAACTGGTAACTGATACTATGTATTGTACAGTGACAGGAACCCAATACATTTTTTTTACTGACAGTCTTACTTTTCCATTGCAATATTCTAAACATGTAAAATAATGTCTTCAGCATGCTGTTCAAACGGAGTAACACGTTTCAAATTGCAATTTATAACTAAGCTACAGTGAAGTGTTTTGGCACTTAGCTGATACAAATTTTGCTCAAATTTACAGTACTTACTCCACTGCAAACACTTCCTCAGTGTTACACTGATGGCTGTAAATTGACAAAGAAAAATTGACAAAGGTACAAAGCTTCAGTTACCCAAGTGATACATTGATTTTGTTTTAGAAGTAAAGTGGAAAAGAGATTGTCTATCAAATTCAACAATGATCAGTGTTGTAATAAAGGCTGAGCCAGATGTTATTTTTTTCACAAGTGTTTATTTATATTTTCCTTTCACTGGCAACACTGGTTTGCAAGCACTGTGGCCACAATAGGACAGGATTTCCTAGATCTTAAGTTCATAACCGCAAACTGAGAGGACATTTCTTCTGTTATTAAGCTATAAGATGGCATATAGGACACAGTGGATGACGAACTGGACAAACTGAGAAAGGACATGATGATAATAATAATAATAATCCTTGCTTTTGATACAGCACATTATCATGTCATCAAAAGATTTCAAAGCATTTCATGGGATGTATTGACTGTCCTTGGGATTTCATGGGATGTCCTTGGAACGTGAAGGGCGCTCTATAAATGCAATTTTGTTGTTGTTGTAATTTGTAGACAAATGCAGAAACCAATTTACCCATAGCAAAGTCTCACAAACAGCCACAAAGTGAATGACCAATTTTATCTGGGGGATAGTTGGCCAGGACACTGGGAAAAACTCACTTCTCTTTCTAATAGCGCTGTGGGATCTTAAATGTCCATCTCAACCGATCTTAATATGTCCTCCGAAGTATAGCACCTCTGACAATGCTGCCCTCTCCCAGCACGGCATTGATGCATCAGTAATGGAACGTGTGAGCTGAAAGTCTGGACATTTGCTGGAACTAACAACCTTTTGACTCAGAGGCAAGATTTCTATCAACTGAGCCAGGCTGATAGACAAGAAAGTCATACATTATTCATATGATGTATTGCGGAGAAATACATTTGTTGAACTTTTTAAAGTGATAAATGTTATTAAACTTATAGACTTTCTCCTTCTCCCTCCCCCACTCTCTCTCTGATTTATATACTTGAAGGTCCGAATGATGTTGAAAGTGCCGGTCATTTAAAGGTTGCTTGTTTTTTTTTGTAACGAATACAGCTGTGTGAGACATTTGAATGAAATATTCTGAATTCAATATGCATGAACCACAAAGGAAACATGAGGGTGGAAAGCTCCTGAGGAAGACATCCGCAATCACACCGCACAGTAGATGGCACTCTAGTAGTGGCACATGGCCAGATCACAAGATTCAGATACCGTCACGTGACATGCACACAGGAGGCAGATAGCTCATGAAGGCTGAGTAACACATGGGCCCAAACTCCATGAAGAAATATGAATTAACTGATAAGGCAGTGCAGCTGCCTGGAGAACACAGACTCCAAGACAACAGAGGAGGCACGTGATATGTGATACCAGCGTTACAGAGGAAGATGGACAACATCTTCAGCAAGGGTGGTCTAACCTGTAGCTCAGTGGTTAGAGCACTCGCTTTGCAAGCGAAGGATCTGAGTTCAATTCCAGGCAGAGGGCGAAACGTTGGGCAAGTTTCCTTACTCCACACGCCTAATAATAATCCCTCCAAAACCCCAAACAATAATAAATTGGTCACTTCAATCCACGACTGTTTGTGGGACATTGCTGTACGCAATTGGCTACCGCGTTTCACCCACAACTATACAGTCCATTCACTTTACAGCATATTCTGTGAAGCGCTTTGAGACATCTAGAAGATGTGAAAAGCGCTATATCAAATGCAAGGATTTTTATTATTATTATTATTATTATTATTATTATTATTATTATCCCCTCTCAAACTCTCTCTCAATGACCCTCTCTTTCCCCCCACCCCCACCTCTTTGTTTCTTTCTTTCCCCCTCTCCCTCACTTACTCTCCCACTCCCACCTCACAATTTCTCGCTCTCTCTCAATCTCTCCACACACTGCCCCTCACACTCTCACAGTCTCTCTCTCACTCCCCTTTCTTACCTCACACACATACACTCTCTCCTCTCTCTCTCCCTCTCCCTCCTCTCTCCCCTCCCACCCTCTCTCCCCCCCACACCCTCCCTCTCAATCTCTCTCCCAAGCATGGGTCACTATCTGCAGCGACAGCAGTCAGTAGTTGTTGGCTAAGGACATGGTTGATAAGAGCCGCGTTTGCCTTCCTGACAGACTGCTGTAAAGGTTCTCCGCGCTGCATCCTCTCAACCGCCAGCTCCCGCCGCTGCTCTGGGAGGATATTCACCAGGGAGGGTGGGAGTGGAAGTTGAAAATGGTTGCGAGTGGCATAAAATCACCTGCCGGGCTGCTGGCGGCCAGAGTGCAGCCCGGCGGACCACGCTGCAGGCTTAACAACAACAAGAAAATTACGTTCATATGAGCACCTCTCATGTCGGGAGAATGTCCCAAGGCACTGGACAATCAATGTTTTGGACCCGAGCTCGGGTTTGAGATCGGGGAGGGTGAAGGGCAGGGGGTGGGGGGATGAAGGAGAGTGACCGAAGGCACGGTCGAAGAGGAGGGTCTTGAGATGGGTCTTGAAGGAGGCAAGGAAAGGGGCGAGGCAGAGGGACTGCAGTTTTCCAGAGGGTGGGGGCAGAGTGGCCCGTGCACCAATGGTGAAAGGGGGGAGTGGTCAAGTTGGTAGGGATTTAGGAGGTCGCAGACAAAGCGGGGAATAAGGTCATGGAGGGCTTTGAAAGTGAGGACCAGGATCTTGAACTTTATCCTTTGTGTGCCAGGTGGGTGAGGTGGGGAAAGGTGGAGTGGGTCATGGCACGGATGTGGGGTTTGAAGGACAGTTGTAGGTCAAACAGGATGTCGAGGTTCCATATTGGCACTGTGGGATGTAGAGTGCATCCATAGATGGTGATGCTGTCAGCACCTGAGATACTGAGGCACTGATGGGAGCCAATCAGGAGGACCTTGGTCTTGTTGACATTCAACTGCAGAGAGTTAGCTCTCATTCAAAGCTTGATGTCCGACAGACATTCTTTCAGGGTGGATGCATTGAGATAGAGTTGGGTGTCATCCGTATACATATGGAAGTTGACCCCATGTCTGCGGATGATCTCACCAAGGGGGAGCATATAGATATTGAAAAGGAGAGCCAAGGACAGAGCCCTGAAGGATGCCACACGTGACGGTGCAGAGGCTGGAGGAGAAGCTGTTAGTGGTGACAAAGTGATACAGTGGGAGAAGTAGGATTCAAACCAGGCTAGGGCATAAGCCATAAGGAGGGCACTCGAAGAAAATTTCCAAGGATTAGAGAGGTGTATCTTTGAGATCTGCATGGTCGATCACCAAAGTCATGTTCATGAGGGCACAATTGGTGGTGTTAAGCTATTGGCTGTGTTTCTTGTGGAAGGCAGCAATTCTGACTTTGGATCTGAAGCATTTACTGGCCACGAAAGGGTGATAGCTGTTGCTGCTGCCTGTCAGTATTTAGAGCTTCCTGTGACTTTAGCACCAAGCACCACTGAGACCGAACTGCAGACATCAGAGGAAGTCAGACGGTGGAAAAGATATCGGGCTTGCTGCTGGCCTGCTAACACCACAGGAATTGTGACAACTATTTCCTGGTGTGCCTTTCTCCACAAAGGGAGCAAAAGCGAGGGAACAAGAAGAAAATTAAGAGAGAAAGAGAGAGAAATTAGTAAAGAAACAAGAAAGAAACAAAAGAAAAAGAATGTCCCATTTGGGCATTGGATGCTGGGTCAAGACAACAACAACAACAAGATTGCATTTATAGGGCACCTTTCACGTCGGGAGGACATCCCAAGGCGCTGGACAGTTGGGTCGGGACCCAAGCAGGGGGTAATGGTCAGGGTGAGGGGAGAGAAGGGAGGGAGCGAGGAGGGGGTAGAGAGTCGAGAGGGGAGCTGAAGGCATGGCTGAAGAGAAAGGTCTTGAGACTGGCCTTGAAGGAGGAGAGGGAGGAAGCAAGGCGAAGGCACTGTATATTAACTACAGTATATTAAAGAAAGATTTACATGTTGTTCCATGTTAACTTTAATAATCAGTTTTAGTTCAAATAAAGGTGAACTGATTTAACATTTACAATTTGTAATGTGGATATACTTGGGCTTTCATCAGGATATCCCTTCCAATGAGTATTAATAGGTTGCTGTCAATACTGCATTCACTGACCAACCACTTGGCATGTTTATCAATACTGGAATCAAATTAACATAGCAAAATGTACTGATGATGCTGATGTCAAAAATAATAATAATAACAATGATAATGATAATAATACATGCATTTGATAAAGCATCTTTCATATCGAGTAAAATGTGCTTCACAGGATTTTACTGTTTATTTTGTATGTGAAATCAGCAGTCAATTTGCACACAGCAATATCCCATAAACAGCCATGAAGTGAATGATCAGTTTTATCTGGAAGACTGTAGGCCAGGACACCAGAAAAAAACTCCTTTCTCTTTTCAAGTAGTGCCGTGGCATCTTTAACATCCAACTGAATAGGCAAAGGGGGACTTTTTTCACCTGAAGCACAGCATCTCTGACAATGCAAGCTGTTGTCTCAGAGGTGGCTACCTGTTCCAAGATGTGTCTTCTCTTAACCACATATCTGGAGGCAACATAACCTCAGACACGATAGAAATTAACAAAATGCTCAGCGGAGACTGAAAAGAAAATTAGCATCAACAGCATTTAGAGCATTTTGCAACCCGCTGCTAAAACGATTTTCAATTGTTACCATTTTTCTCTTGAGAGTTTCATGTATTTTGGGGGAAAGTAATGTTTCTGAGAAAGTGTGACAAAATGGGTTACGAAGCTAATGAATGTAAATGAAATGGCGCTGAAGTAAAAAACTGGAGGAATTACTGTGCAACCATTTAAGTGTGTCTACAGCTTTCAAAATGCACACATTTTACAACATGTGATGCATGGGATTTTCTATAAACATTCGCTGAACAAAAATTAGATTTACTTGCTGGCTATTATAATAATCCTTGCATTATACAATGCTTTATCACATCATTGAGATGCCTGAAGCACTTCATAGAATATACTTTAAAGTGATTTGTCTATATTTTGTGGGCTAAACGCGGCAGCAAATCGTGCACAACAGTATCCAACAAACAGTCATGGATTGAATGAACAATTTTTTTTAAAAAGGTATTATTACCCCCGGAAAGCAATCCATCAATTGACTAACAACTGCTTACTGCTAGGTAAACACAGACATGTAGAGTAAGGAACCTTGTCTTAGGTTCGCATGCCACTGAATTGAACCGGGGTACTCTTCCTTGCGAGGCGAGAGCTCTAACCAATACGCTACAGGACTCCTTATTGGGATAACTCAACAAAAAGCATCAGAGTAAATCTAGCTAACCGGCACTAGACAACCAGCAAGTCCATCCACTGTGACTCGGTTGTGGAGGAGGAGTACAGCAACTTTCACATTGGGAGGACATGCTAAAGTGTCGCACAGAATATACTGCAAAGTGCAGTGTTTAGTGGGAGACTTATTTGATGCCTTTAAGTATTGCATGTTTTCAATCAAGTCATAATTACTAGTTTTAAAGAACACACCCCCAGCACTGCATTGGAGTGTCAGCCTGAACTCTGTGATTTCAAAATTTCAACGCAGTGCTTGAACCCACAATCTTCTACCTCAGAGACAAAAATGTCACCAACTGAGCCAGGTTGACACCTCATTTAGAAATTGGGTGACAGGACAGGTTCAGGCGATTGAGACGCTTTCTTTCCACTCCCAAGTCATTTATCTTAATGATACTCACTGTCGATGCTCATGCATGAATGATGGACTCTTGAATGAAGTAACTGGAGGGCAAACTGGTGTTCATGGAATTGTATGGAGGAGAAAACAAAAATAAAAGCAGTCACTCATCCCCATGAGAGGAGAAGAGAACATAAGTGAGGGTCAACAAGAAATAACACATGGAATGAATAATGAACATTTGGCTGATTAAGCACTTTTGGCTCATTCAACCATACATAACCTATCTTATTGTGCTTTCCCACCCAGCCATGCTTTCACCTGGGTAAAGGTTCTATTACAAACTTAGGAAAACAAGAACAGGAGGAGGCCATTCAGCCCGTCAAGCCTGTTCCAACAGTTTATTAGATCTTAGAATCATAGAATATTATAGCACAGAAGGAGGCCATTTGGCCCATCGTGCCTGTGTCAGCTCTTTGTAAATGTCACCCAATCAGTCCCACTACTCCGCTCTTTCCCTATATTGTTGCAAATGTTTCCCTTTCAAGTATCTATCCAATATCTTTTTGAAAGTTATTATTGAATCTGTTCCCATCACCCTTTCAGGCAATGCGTTCCAAACCATAACAACTCTTTGTGTAAAAAAATCTCCTCTTCTCGCCTCTGGTTCTTTTGCCAATTATCTTGCATCTATGTTCCCTGGTTAACGACCCACCTGCCAGTGGAAACAATTTCTCACTATCTACTTATTAAAACTGCTCATAATTTTGAATACCTCTAGTAAATCTCCTTTTAACCTTCTCTGCTCAAAGGAGAAAAATCCCAGCTTCTCTAGTCTCTCCACATAACTAAAGTTCTTCTTCCATGGTACTATTCTAGTAAATATCCTCTGCAACCTCTTGAAGGCCTTGATATCCTTTATAAAGTGTGGTGCCCAGAATTGGACACAATACTTCCAGCTGAGGCCTAACTAGTGACATGAAGCGGCATTTCCTTGCTTTTGTACTCTATTTGCCTCTATTTATAAAGCCAAGGATCTGATATGCTTTTTAACAGCTCTATCAACCTGTCCTGCCACCTAAAAAGACCTGTGTATGTGAAACCCTGGTTCTCTCTGCTCCTGAACCCCCTTTAAAACTGAACCATTTAGTTTATATTGCCTCTCCTCATTCTCCTCCCAAAATGTATCACCTTAGACTTCGCTGCATTAAACTTCAACTGCCATGTGTCTGCCCATTTCACCAGTCTGTCTGTATCCTCCTGCAGTCTGCAACCATCATTTTCACTGCTTACCATGTTCCAAGTTTTGTGCCATCTGCAAACTTTAAAATTTTGCTCCTTATATCCAAGTCCAAGTCATTTATGTATATCAAAAAGAGTAGTGGACCTAATACTGAACCCTCGGGGACAACACTGTAAACTTCCCTCTAGTCTGAAAAACAACCATTCACCATTCAAAAAGTGTATTTGCTCATCTCAATCTGCTCCTATCTCCACATACCATATATGTCAGTTCACAAACAGGTACTTTTCACTTGTCCAGTCCTTCTTCAAAGGAACTAATCAAACCAGCATCAAGTACTTTTTGGCGAGGGTTTCTTCCACATATCCACTGCAGCGAAAACCTTTATCTCTAATCATTAGAAAGGGGAAGGGAAATAAAAAATAAATAGGGTGTAACACTGATAAAAATCCTTCCAATGAGAGCAGTGACAATACCTTCCTTTCTAAAAGCTATCTTCTATGAATCAGCAATAAATCAGAGAAATCCGGCATCATTTCATAAGGAGCTCTTTCTCAGCTTCATTAATATTTCATGCTCGCCTTGAAAATACCAGTCTTAATTTGACTCATATATATTTATTCAACAGGCAGGCCCAAAGTCATAGCATACTTTGATTATGGAAATTCCCTCCTCATCGGCCTTTCCAACTCTTCCCTTCACAAGCTGCAGATCATCCAAAACTCTGCAGCTCGTGTACTCTCGTGGACCAGACTCCGTGACCCCATCACTCCCACCCTCGCCCGACTCCACTGACTCCCCATCCCTCAGAGGATCGAATTCAAGATTCTCGTCCTCACTTTTAAGGCCATCTATGGCCTTGCCCTCTCCTACCGCTCTGACCAGCTGACTCCCTATCAACCTACCAGCTCCCTCCGTTCAGCGGGCTCCGGTCTGCTCCACGTCTCCCACCCGACCTGCCCTACCATCGGTGGCCGGGCTTCCAGCCTCTCTGCCCCCACACTCTGAAACTCCATCCCACAATCTCTTCGCCTCGCTTCCTCCCTTGCCTCCTTCAAGGCCGGTCTCAAGACCCTCCTCTTTGATCGTGCCTTCAGTCGCCCTCCCACCTCTCTGCCTTCCCTCACCCCTACCCCACCCCTCCCCCATGCTCGGGTCATGACCACTGTCTGTCCAGCACCTTGAGATGTCCTCCTGATGTGAAAAGTGCTCTGTAAATGTAATTTTGCTGTTGTACTTTTCACTCATGCATTATTTGGTCGGTTCTCACATTGAATTCAGCTGGTATTTGCATAGATTTCACTGGAAAAATGCCAACTCTTGTTGTATAATTATTATATTCTACATACACATACAATTATGGATGGTTTATTGTGAGTAAGTTGTCTGTAATTTACTCTTGGGGTTTAGTTAATAACATAATCATGAGAATCAAGATCAAGAGGTTTTTGGAGGTTTATCCTGTAGCTCAATGCTTCTCAACACCACCATCATTTTCCACCATTTCTACTTTTCATAACATGGTGTATTCAATATACTACTGCGCTACAAGGTGACCTCATTATAACACAGGAATTTGAGTTCATAAACTTGGATCATAAACTCAGACCATAACCTCTGGGAAGTTATGGTGTCACTAACCTCACACCAGAAATTATGGCAGTATAACGTGAATGTGTGGAATCAGCAGGAAGTGAGAATAGTCTCACCAAGAAAATACAAGCAACATTGCCCAGTGTAAGAGTCAAGTTCAAACTATTTACAACTGTCTGAACTTCGAAATACACATTTGTATGTGGGTTTAATACATAGGAGCAAAACGCACAAAAGCAAAATTAATGATAAGTTTGTAAAACTCATTGGTAAAGCTGCAACTGGAGTACCGTGTCTAGTTTTGGGTACCTCACTTCAGGAAAGATGTGTTTTGGGGGGATCCAGAGGAGGTTTACAGGAATGATACTAGGGATGAGGAGCTAGAGTTATGAGGAGAGATTGGAGAAGTTGGGATTGTTTTCATCAGAACAGAAAAGTTTGAAAGCGGACCTGATGAAGGTGCACATAATGAAGGTTTTTGACAGTGTAAAATGAGAAAATCTATTTCAATGTATAAGGGAGTCAGCAACTTGGAGACAACGATAAAAGATAGTCAAAGGAAGACTGAAAGGATAGCTTAGGAGAAATGTTTTTAAAGTTGTTGGCATGTGGAATGTCCTGCCAAGTAAGGTGCTGGAAGTAGAGTCCATTGTGGGTTTCAACAGAGATACAGACAGGTATATGAAAAATAAAGGCTTGAAGAGGAATGGGGATAGGGCGGGGCATTGGTATTGAATCATTACTTTGCTCTATGAACCTGTGCAGATTCAATGAGCCAAATGGCCTCCTTCTGCACTGTAAATTTCAATGATTCTATTAAAAAATGTTCACAGTGATCCCACTCTGCCATTCACCAGTGTTATGACCTAGATATTTGTAGTATAGCATCTTATTTCTTACATTGCTTATAACAAGGCAACATTACATTAGGGCACTCACACACAAATTTAAAATGACAGGGACTTGAAATGCAGTAGGTTCTTGGTAACCAGTAGTGCTCCACATTCACTTTACATTGGGAGTATATTACCCTAGCGACTACACACTCATCCATTGGCACTACCACATGTCAGCACACATAATGAAGTAGCCAGGCTTCCTTTCAAATTCCTGCATGTGAGAAGATATCAAATGCAAGGATTATTAACATTATATAATAAAAACCTCCACTGTTAACTATTCAGTTTCCGATAGTGGCAGCAGTAACTGAAGATAAATAATAATAATAATAATAACAATACTACTACTTATAATAATTCTTGCATTTCAAATAGACGGCTTGTCACATCATTGAGACATCTATAAATGCTTCAAAGGATATACTGTTAAGTGCATTGACTGTGTATTTTGTAGGTGAAATGCCCACAAAAGATGGAAGATGAATATCTGAATGTACAGCCACCAATGCCTCAAGTTACCCACAGCAATCATGGTGATCCCAGTCTTTGGCAGTTATTTTATCAACAACTTCAGATCCTTGACCTTATTAAGACCTTAATTTAATAATAAGTTAAGAATATTATTATTATTGTTCTTCAGGCAATCCGTCTGTTGCATTAACTCTCTGCTCAATGGATAATCTTAAAAGTGATGGGTTTCATGACACTCAGCTGACCGAAAAACAAAATGTTTGAAAGCAAACATTCAAATTGCCGATGTATATTGTTTGTTGTTTGTTTGTTCCAGGCTTAAAAAGTTAAGAAAAACAAGAACAACTTGCCTGTATACAGCATCCTTCACGGAGGATAGGGTCTGAGAGCTTTTAAGAGCATTAGACTTGAAAAGATCTATGTAACTTACAATATAAACAGCAAATTTTCCTTCTTCCTTATGCTCATGAGGGTTTCTCAAACTACTATTGAGAAAATAATGGCAGTGCAACCAGTTTAAGCAAATTAAGTAACTCATGATATCTAACATCTCACATCACCTCTGAAATAACAATTAAATATTAAATCACTGAAAGCAAAATGTTAAAAAGATTGTAGCAGCCTTCAATGTCAATTAGCTCTTAATTCCATTTAACTGAATAGATACTCTGTAGGTAGTGTGTATTATTCATACTGTTTGAAGGTTCCTAATACACTCAGGGAACACTACGTGATTTGCAACTAACTGCGCTTGCTGTATATTTATTAAATGTTTTTAAACTGTTCTGAGACACAAATAAAATTGTTTACAGTGTAAACTTTTGGTGCTTGGAGACGGCCCCACAATGTCTTTCAGTCACGAGTAAAGAAGGTCAGTGAATCAGTATGTAAAGTCCATAAGAAGCAGACTGGACCAGCCAGCCAGCTCGTCATGCATGTTAAAAAAGATAATGTATGACAAGACATATGGAGTGTGACAGTTGAAATATCCTGTGATGGTAAGGCCTGCCACCATCACAAAGCCACCTAACCACTCTTTATTAAGTCTGTGAAAAGACTGCTGAAAGATTAAACTGTCCATCTTATAAGAAGAATCCATTGATCTTTGACAGTTTGGAATCATCTTTCTGCAGTAAAATGCCAGATAAAATATATTGCAATGATGGAGATGCAGCAGACGAGGTTACATGCAAAACAGGGTGCCTTTACATTATCCTTCTCCACAATACATACACATTACCCTTCCCCGCAGCACATTCTTACAACTGGAATATGATAGGGGTTCATATGGAGTATGGTCTAGATCAGCCAAATGGCCTGTTTCTGTGCTTTATCACCATACACAATTCTATGACTGAAAAAAAATCAAATCTTCACCTAAGCAAAAAGAAATTTGAAAAAACAACTTTTTTTTACAAATCTCCATTCATTCTTTTTTGATAGATCTGCTTATTTTATTTACTTAGTTTTCAATCCCCCTTTTTCAAGCTATTTTGATTTTTTGGTCAAACAGGTAGGTGACGAATTGGCTGTAGATATTAAGCATCTTCAAAAATGTTACCCTCTGCAGTGAGTTGAGAGATACACTCACATGCATTACTAAATCACTTTTCATGAACATTACATTGAAATTGTTTCTCTACATTATTTGCAGAGAGGTCTTCCTTTCATTTTAGCTTTGGAGCTCTTGATAGTAGATGCTCTAAAGCAACTAAGTAATTTCCATAACTGTGGAAAAGTACCCATTACTGCTCCAACCTCTCCGACTGCCTGACTTGCCAAGGATGGAAGCTCACCATGTAGAAAAATGTGTGCACAGTGCCTTTTCACTGTATGGCACAGTAGATCCAAAGAAATACACAAATGCACTTTACAAATTTCTCAACTAACTGTCCTACTGGTAGATTTCAGGACAACACAAGAATGGATTTTTTTAAATGCCACTATTGAATACATGGATTTATGAAGTACAAATACTAAATAGCAGACAATACATACTGCGAAGGCCTGTGCAATCTCAATACCTGTGATCTGACTATCGTGATCTCACTATTAGGAATCCTAGCTCATTTGCTACAGCTACCATTGACATGATTTCTTCTATGGGAGCAGGAAGAAATTAAACACTTGATATGGATTTTCACTATTTCTTAGCTTTTTAGAGGGTGCAGAGTCTCAATTTCAAAGCTGGTTTTCTATAGTTCTTAGAAAAACCTGAGGGAAACTGTTCAAAATTAAGATTAAATATGATCAAGTTCTCCACGTTCTGAAATGCTAAAAAAATTCTGATCCCAGTGGAAAGTTTACTCCCAGGATTGTGGGAATGATACAAAATAGTGGGTGGTTTTATCAGTACTTGGCTGCTTTTAATTATTCACATATTAAATTAAACATTACAACTGTATTACATTTTAGAAACAGCATTTGCCCTACTTCTGCTATCTGGCATGTTTTCAGTTTGCGCTATAAATAATGTATAACAGAATGCATCGCCTGACATGACTTTCTCAGGGAGATTCATTTTCCATCAAAATAAAGTAATGCGGTTCTATCTCATGACCCATGCAGTAGGATTGAAGAACAAAACAGGGCCCTGTCCACTTTTGGATATCATTCATTCAGTGCAAATTGATCATTCCACTCCCTATAGGTGACAGGATTGCTTTAATCTCAAAGCGTTAAAGCTGAAATGCACCTCCTCTTCATTTTCCCTTCTAAACCGTGACTTGAAAGTGCTAGCTAAACTGCAAGGATAAAATTCAACCATCATACAGCATCTTCCTAATCTGGTCTTTAAATTCACTTATCCAACCAGATAAGATTTATTTTGTGGAGTCAATGGGTCTAGGCAAGAATTTCATCTGATTGTTTTTTTTCCTTTGTATTAATCCTCAATCTACTTTTACAAATGGAATATTTTCCAAGTTAGTCACCAGTTCATGGCACTTACAAAGTTTGTCCCTTCTCATCCTTATTGTTTTGTTTCCAGCCATCAATATATATACAAATTCTGATATTCAAAATATCTTAACAAGTGAAGAACAAAAACACCGAAAGATGCAAGTCAGCCTATTTTGCCTTTGCTGATACCAGTGGAGCTATAATGGACATGAACCCCATTATCACACCAACCCGCCCATTCCCTTAGCTCAGCAGGCGCTGGTCTACTTCCTCTCCCCCACCCCATATACCCTATGATCGGCGGCCAATTTGTTAGCTTTTCTGCCCCCACTCTCTGGAAGTCAATCCTGGAATCCCTCCGACTCGCTCCCTCCCTCCCTTTATTTAAGGGGCAAGTCTCAAAACATGCCTCTTTTAATGAGCTGTCGATCATCAATCCCCTTTCCACCTCTCTTGCTCGACTCCCAGCTTGAGTGCCACCCAGTATAGGGTCCCCTGCATGAAGGGCTCTATATAAATGTGTGTTGTTGTTATAGTCAAGCGCTTACTAAAATGAAAGTGCTATATAAATATAAATTGTATTGTATTTTACAATTCTCTTCAATACAGTGATGCATGCTCAACAAAAATAAGCTCAGGTCCTCTAAATTCAGCTTGGATTGGAATTTCCTGGATCTCAACAACTGTATTATAGTGGGGTTGTCCTGTGCTTTAATCTCAATGTTATGCTCTTACCCCGCTCTCACTATATGGTATTGGTTATTTTACTACCCTGGTATACAGATGATGGATTACTGTACCCACATCTGATCTTAAGGTATTTCTTCCATATGTCATGTGTGGTCCTGAGCAGACTACCATTCTATCAGGGTATAAAACTAAATAGAGGTTGGGAACTTGGGATGCACACTGTGTCTGGCTTTGTGTTGTATTTTCCCTTTCGGTGAGTCTGATTTGGACTTCTTTCCAGAGTTCTGCATTGATGCTATGGGAAGAGTCCTGTGGCATTTCTAACTGAGTAGCTCATTCACTGTGAAGGTTTTGTATGGTCTTCAACCTTCTTCATAATTCTGATGATTTTTTTCCCCTTCAGTGAACAGTGGGATTCTAAATGCAGTGGATCATTTGCTTCTTCACTTGTAAATGTCAGAAGACTTGATGTTACATCTCCCTTATATAATACTCTTCTATGCCTTTTTGACAATGGAACATATTCCTATTATTAAAACTGAAAATAGTTAAAAAATGGACAACAGTGATGTAAAATCAATTCTTGCAAATCAATGAATTATGCAATTTTTGTGGCATGAAGTTATTTAGTTAATCGTGATTGATAGCATTTGTCAAAACTACAGTGCACATGTACTTACACAACTGTAATTGGTAGCGGTCAGATTTATGAGGCTGGATATTTGTTTTTGGCAAGTACAAACTGGCTCAATAACGCTTGGTATATTCTGCAATATTAACAGTAACCACCATGGTCAAGTACTTGCATAACTACTCAACGTGTTATAACAATCTTTCAGACCTAAATGGCCACTACGAGTGGCAAACAGGTTAAGGTACCCACCCAGCACATAAATAGGGCTTGGGATTGAAAAGGAGAACTTAATTTGCTGTAAACTCTTGCCCTGCTCATTCTATAGAGGTAAGATGCTATTTTAGGTAAAAAGGTAGCATATCAGCAGTGTGGTAATAGAGATGGTTTCTGGTTGACCTTATCTTTGATGAAGTGAAAAACGTGGCGAATCGGAAAGTCTCTCAATTTCTTTGTACACAGTAAAAGATATCAATGGCAACATCACCCACCACTTTCAAAAACAATAATAATAATAATCCTTGCATTTGATATAGCGCTTTTCACGTCGGGAGGATGTCCCAAAGCGCTTCACAGAACACACTGTAAAGTGAATTGACTGTATAGTTGTGGGCGAACGCGGCAGCCAATTGCGCACAGCAATGTCCCACAAACAGTCGTGGATTGAAAATGACCAATTTATTATTGTTTCGTTTTTTGGAGGGATTATTATGAGGCATGTGGGATAAGGAAATTTACCCAAGGTTTCACTCTGCCTGGAATCAGGGAGTCATGGAGGGAAAGGTCCCTTCAGAATGCTGAGAGGGGAGGGGAAGGGAAGGAAAGATATGTATTCTGAACCTTCCCATTAAATAAAATGTACTGGTGAACAATGATAAGGAAATTTACCCAAGGTTTCACTCTGCCTGGAATCAGGGGTCATGGAGGGAAAGGTCCCTTCAGAATGCTGAGAGGGGAGGGGAAGGGAAGGAAAGATATGTATTCTGAACCTTCCCATTAAATAAAATGTACTGGTGAACAATGTTTCAGTATAACAAGTTAGCTTTAAAAATACAGTTTAGGCATAGCTTTAAACAAGGACAG
The DNA here is from genome assembly GCF_018977255.1 of Callorhinchus milii. NCBI lineage: Eukaryota > Metazoa > Chordata > Chondrichthyes > Chimaeriformes > Callorhinchidae > Callorhinchus > Callorhinchus milii. The sequence goes on along the minus strand of NW_024704742.1, from coordinate 82,072,343 downwards.
ATAGCCCTTCCAGTCAAGTTTGTAGTATAGACTTTTCATTAAAACCTGAAGTAAAATTAAGTCAGTATTAGTTCTTGTGTGCCAGTTGGAGTCCTTTATGTTGCCTCAAAACAACCATAAAGAGTCATAAACTGATGCTAAAGTGAATTACCATGCGTTAAACATTGAAATGGCAAACTAATCACAGTAATAATCATTAGGTTCAATCACTGAGGAGCAAAACTACACTTTTGTTTATGTACTGGAAGAAAAAAAATATTAATCAAAGCTAATTTCCACGCAGAGGATGACTCCCTGAAGTATTAAAATATCTCCAAACGAACTAGTACACAGGAACTAATACTGACTTAATTTTACCTCAGGTTTTAATGAAAAGTCTATGTTACAAGTATGACTGAACGAGCTTTCTGGGCACTTTGTTGGATTAAAATAATGCACATGGTCCTAAATAATGTCCTAGGAAATATCTGCATTATAGAAGCAGAGCATTTTGGTGTCGTCATTTGATAATAATAATCCTTGTATGTGATATAGTGCCTTATCACACCATCAAAACATCTTCAAGTGCTTCATTGGATGTCCTGTAAAGTGTAGTGACTGTATATGTTGTAGGCAGCAGATAATTTGCACCTAGGAATGTTTCACAAACAACCACGAATGAATGATCAATTATATCTGGGGGATTGTTTGCCAGGACACCAGGAGAAAACCCCTTCTCTTTTCGAATCATGCCATTGGATCTTTAACTTCCACCCATGCAGCACACAGGAGCTCAGTTTAACATCTTATTTGAAGGCCGACACCTACGAGTTCTGACCTGGGGCTGCAGCCATAACATTCTGAGTCAGAGGTGAGACTGCAACAAACTGAACCTGATTGACACTATTTAACCCAATCTTACCTTATATTTTTGGAATCGGTCCGAGTTACTTTGTTGTGTTGAATATTGATGCCTCAGTTGTCAATACACTTTACAATGTGTTCTGTGAAGCGCTTTGGGACGTCCTCCCGACGTGAAAAGCGCTATATCAAATGCAAGGATTATTATTATTATTAAAATTCTGTACAAGAAAACACTAAAGGTATACTGTGTAAATTGCAGAAAGTTTTGATGCAAAAATTATTCCAATTGTTTGTTTGAAAGCATTTTTAAGATCTTGAACTGCAATAAGCGTAATAATCCTAAAATAACCCTTGCATTTGATACAGATGCATTTAACATCATGAGGATGTCTCAAATCACTTCTGAGTTTAGTAACCGTGTATTTTATAGGCTGAAGAGTATTCAGAATCAGAATATTATATGTTTCATAATGGATGCATCTTCTTAATGAAAATAAGCTTCATATTAATTCAAATGCATCAACCCTCTTCCTTCTCTTACAATATTGAAATTAAAACTCATTTCACTGTTTCTCAGGATCTCATGTTTTTAGAACTCTTTACCTCCCAAGTCTTCCCTTTCTCCTTCACTGGAGCAGCAAGGTCCAGCATATACTTATCTAACTGTCTCAATTCAAACATTAGCTCTCTTGTTTTTGTTCATGTATTTATTTAATTATTTAATCTTTTGTGAGTTCTTAGTTGCTAAAACTGGAGACTTTATAAAGTACCACGATGCTCCTATGTGTGTCAAGCTCCTTTCAGACCAAACATAAAAAAACAATAAATGAGGAAATGGATGTTAGAATGGATGTTTCCAACTTAGCAATCTTATTTAGACCCTTATACCTCCAGATGCACCTGGAATTGGTCAACAAGTGGTTGCTTTTATCACTTGGTAACTCGGAAAACATAGAGATTAAAATGTAAAAACTTATAATTGTGGCATTGGACCCCTTTCGAGAGATTTAATTCTGTTTTAAAAATAGCTATATAGGAAATAGGATCAAAAGAAAGTTAAATTATCAGAATTTGATGGAAATCTTGCAGAAGCATTGAGTAGTCAGTTCCACGTCTTGAGCTTGTTTTATTTTTGCAACATTTAACTAACCTTTTGAAATGCTGATGGAAATTGTAACTTTCTGCTCGTCTGGAGCTAATCGCTGATACAGATTTGGTCTGATTGAAGAGTATGTTCTGACATGAAACCTTACTTTATTTCATTTCTATGGAATCAACATAAGTCTTTTCATCTGAGATCTTGGGTGATTTGTCGGAAGGAATAAGCTAATCCAGGATTAATGTGCATTGTCGCTATCAGAAGGACTCAAGGAAGAAAAAATATCATTCTGAATTTTTAACACCAGCCAAGACAAAGGACAATTATATTGCATTTCTCTGCCACTGGCTATGTTACCTGGTTAATTAAAAGTGCTTCAGTTAAATGCTGCTTAAATTAGATTTTACCAATAGAAATACGCAACACTACATGATATTGCTGTCCCTTACAGGGTGAACAATAAAATAAGACAATGAAGACATATAGGTTTATATCAGAAATTCAGAGTCATTGAACCACAATTCTCTTTCAGTCGAAGATAGTATTCAAAGGTATTGTTTTGATGGTGGTCAAATTTTAACAAATTATTAAAAAGGTTTGTTAATACTTCAAATGGTATGAAATTGTAGAATTGTACAGCACAGAAACAGGTCATTCAGGGAAGCACTTTGTTTAATAAACTCTCTTTGCATTATGCTGCTGACAAAAGTTCATCCAGACAGATAATAAATTAGAACTTCGACTTCTTACAGAAGGTTTGCAGCTGTTGGTTACATCCAAAAAATGTGGACAGTTTCCCGCTTTGATTGGGAGAAGAGCATTCATTTTGTCGTGAAACCTTAGAAATTACCATCCAACCATCAGGGAACAAACACAAATGGTATGGAATTGTGCAGCACAGAAACAGACCATACAGGCCATTAGGTCTGTGTCAGTGAGTCTTATTCTCCACAGGAGTGAGCTACCTCATTTAATTCCATTGCACTAGCTCCCCACATCCCTTTAATATTCTTTCTCTTCAAGCATCTTGTCTAATTTCCTTTTAAAATAATGTCAGGATTCTGCTTCAACAATTGCTGAGAACTGAACATCCCAACCATCCTCTGGGCAAATTTCCTTTTCCAGCCCTCCCTTCATCCTCCTTGTCACCATTTTACACTTAAATCTGCTAAATTATGGATTGACTAACCAGTCAAAATAAGTTATATTGCTATTTACCCTTTCATAATCCTTTATAATTCAGTTCATTTTTGGTACCCAATTTTAGGATTGATGTACCAAGCTTGGAGGGCATCCAGCAGATTCACTTGATTAATCCCTGGGATGAAGGGTCTTAGCTATGATGAGAGTTTGGGTAGACATAGGCTATATTCCTTTAGTTTGAGGAGTTTAAATAAGGATTTGATTGAGGTGTGTAAATAATGAAAGGAATTGACATTGTGGTTATGAAGAATTTGCTCACTATGTGTTTTGATGGCAATTAATGTCTTCACCAGCTCTATCTAATTATTTTCCTTCTTCACTTTTTGGTAGATCTGCCAATGCTAGATTGCCAATAAAAGCTTTAGAAGAATCACTGATTAAGTTGTGTGATGTTGAAACCGATTCTGCCATGCGTTTCTGTAGTCCCTGATGAGTTACGTCTGTTTCAGCAAAAATCAAGTACTTCCACAAATGAAATCATAGCACTTCACAACACAGAAACAGCCCATTCAATTGATCACATCTGCACTGATGTTTATCTCCAGATACACCACATAATGCCACAATAATAATAATAATAATAACTCAAGTATTTGATACAGCAATCTTTTATGTTGGGTCAGTGCCAAAGTATTTCATAGGAATTGTGGTAAAGTGTGGTGCCTGTGTATTTCATAGGTGAAAACGGCAGCCAATTTATCCACACCAAAAGCCCACAAACAGCTATGAAGTGAATCACCAATTTTCCTAATGGCAATCTCCTGCTTGCTCTACATAACATGAAATAGTCCTCTTTTTCAAGGATATATCTAATTCCCTGTTAAAATAACTGATTGAATTTGAAATGTTTGGAATACAAATTCTAAGTGATCAAACATTTCTTAAAACCTACTGCTGTATAAAGCACTGTATAATACTAAAGCAAACAGATTTGATTTAAAGGTTAAACTACTTCTGTCTTCTGTATGGAATTCCATGTGGAAAAGAGATAAAAGTCACTTTAGTCATCACACTCAAGTGAAGCAATGACATTTGTCTGATACAATGGCCTTTCCTCAATGTCTTGTCATGGCACGTGTAGAAACTGCAAATAGCTAACTACGATTATAATTAGATCAAAATGTTGCAATTCTAAACTACCAGACACTAACCAGTAATTACCAAGATCTACCAAAATGCAAGTGTTCCGCACACAAATCCAAATCAGAAATAGCAAAGCAAGTGCTATAGATAAAGCTCTGCTGTAGCACCACAGAAACACTAAACACTAAACAAAGCCCTATACAAAACTCTCTGAATATTTATAGTGACAACCATTGCTAAATATATAATAAATACATTGATAAGTTTCTCAAATTCAACATTGAGCAATTGACCAAATAATGGGATATGGGGATAGCGTAGCACTGAATGCAGTGGGATTGAATGTACAGCATCAACAAAAACAACTTGTATTTATATAGGTCCTTTAGTCGGGATAGCATCTCGGAGCACCTAAAAGTGGTGGACCTTGACGCCGAACTGGGGCGAGGGGAGAGGTAACCATAGGCACAGTTGAAGAGGAAGGTATTCAGGATTGATCTGAAGATGGAAAGGAGGAGGCAAGGTGGAGCAACGAAGTACAGATCATTCTGAGAGCCAGTGCAGATTTAATGGCTGAATGGTTTCATTCTGCCCTGTTAATTTCTATGATTGTATGAAATGGCATTGGTTTGCCCTAGAATCGTTCTCTCTTTCATACATCTTGGATCATGCAGAGCAGGAACCAACTAAATAAATTATAAATTCTCAGCGGCTGATTTGGCACACACTGCACAGTCAGTACAGCAAGCAGTGAAGTCGAGGGATGAGAAGAGAAATGTTTAAGAGAATAATGACAGAGAAATGGGGAAGAGAAACACGTGGAAAAGGGTTTGTTGGAATGAGAAAAAAAGCAGAGCAAGAAGCAAATCAAAGAAAAACAGCAATAAACTAAATAAAGAGGTGCAGAGATGAGTCCTGCATTTAACCCGTGTGGTTGGCACAAAATCAGTAAAAGACTCAAAAGTGCAAATCAGACAATGTGCGTTCTGTTGGGAGTCTCTCTCTGGATTGAACTGAAAGAGGTTATTTCACAGCAGTCCTCTTCATCCTTCTATAAATATCATGGGCTTGCTTCAATTTGGATTCTGCTCTCACATATTCCCTGGAAAGCTCTCATTGATCCATTGGATAGGCCAACAACCTTCAGAGCAACTTTAAATATCACAGAAATAATTCCGCATATACAGAAATTCTTCATTTTTTTAAATTACGTTCCACTTTGCTCTTTGAGCAAGTCACTTTCAGTGATGCAAAAAACACCCTCAAAACAGAGAGCTTGCAAAGAGATCAAATGCACGATAGAAACACTAATGTGAAGGTGATATTGTAAATGGGATTCAATATATTTTGTATGTATGTTCAGCATTGAGAAAAAAGCACCAAAATGTATCAAAATCGTTTGTTTCTATTCTTAGTCTTGATGTCTTCATGCTACTTGATACAATGAATCTCCAAGGTTTTTAAACAAATGATCGCACATTTCTATTTGAAACCGTTTTCAAAGAGAAATTTAGAAAAAAAAATAAGCAGGAGTTTGCACAGCACATTGAGTGAGAAATATCATTAATCTGACTCAGTCATCCGGTTGGATTCACTCACTGTTGCCATTCTACTGTCAATAATCTTCATTGCCTTGGTTTCATTTACTGGAGGTGAAACATTCGCAGCTAAAAAAGATGAGCAAGAATCAAAAGTATTTCATTGGAGGGTCATGTACATGGGGATCGGATTAGGAGGGCTGGAAGCTTGTGTGATGTATAAACTCCACGTGTAGAACTCATGTCAAACACACGGGTTAAATGCAGGATCCGTCTCTGCACCTCTTTGTTTAGTTTGTTGCTGTTTTCCTTTTCTTTGCTTCTCGCTCTGCTTTTTTTCTCATTACTGCAAATCCTTTGCGTTTGGCACAAATGGTCTGTTTTGGTAGTTGTCATTCAACTTAATTGTATGTTATTTTATTCTGAGTAAACCCACCTGCTTTAAACCTGACTGAACACAGGACAGAATTGCCATTTTGACAGCAAGCAAGTAAAAGGATTGCCATGATACAGTGCCTCAAGAAGGGCCATGTCAGCATCACTATTATGGGTTCAATGAGAAGATATGAGAATACCCAGGAAGTATCCAATTCATTTATTCTCATGTCCCAAAATATAATCACAAATCCACAGTTGTAGAGAATTTATGATGACTTACTGTTTACTTTGATTAAATGTCAGCAAATAAAAATATCACAATTATTCGGTACTGAATATCATCCCTATGATTGGGAAGTGTCATGTAAAACATGCTACAAGCTTCAGCAATTGGTAATTATACTTTATATCTATTAATTTCAATAACTTATAAATACCAATTGTTCAAAGTAGCAATTTAATGAATTCAATATCAAATGCACGTTTTTGGTTTGTGCATCCTGTTCTTCAAATAGAAAACTGAGGCCAGTTAAAACAATTATTGTATTTAGTAACTCAGAATAAGGTCTAAGAAACATCTATTTAGTAATGGCACATGTAAATGGCTCCAACATGCTGCACTTTAAGAGAGGTAACAACTTCATCAAAACAATGTCATGCTTAATACACATTGTTCTTTTGAAACATTGCTGTAAAAGACAAAGCGTGTCAAATTATTTCTGTTTAAGACAATTTATTTCATGGAAGATTCAATGACCCCCATTCATATGCAAATATCAGCCTTCTTCACTCAATAGGGGATACATTCCGATAGTAAAACGATTATATAGTAAAAAAGCGTGAACTTATTTTGTTAACTTTGGTTGAGTAGTAAGCTTGATAGCACCATCCCATCCACAAGCGGGGACAGCAGGAAGCAATCTCAGCCTGGGATATGAGGAGCCTTTTGACTGCTATTGATATATTCCATGTGTGCATTTCTGAGAAAAGATTTTGCTGCAAGTAAAGAGATTACTTATTGGGACGCTACCCAACATGAAGGGCGCAATATAAATGCAAGTTGTTGTTGTTGTTATTGCAGCCAATAGAACTATGGCTTTCTACAACCTGTCATTAGCAGGAGACAACAAGATTAATCATCTTTTGTTGAGTTACTGGGGCCTGATACAGCTGATATTTTTGTGCGTTGTGTGGATTGAGTTTGGAAGAGTTACACAGCAAAGGTTTTTGTTGCAGAAAAGAAGAGTTGGAGATATTAGGGCATTACAAGTATTTAATAACATTTCATCTAACCAACAGGCCACTTCTATAGCATATAGGAGGAGAAAAAAAAATGCAAAAAAAAGGGCTCCAAAATAAGGAATTTGTCATCTTCTGGATGCTTTTAAATGCCAAGAAAATAGAGTAAAACTGGACCGAGGTAGAATTTTTAACCGTGAATCTTTTTGCATAGTTTAGAACAGTCACCAACCTTTATGGTCAGCCAACAAATACATTTATCTTTATTGAATTTTTATTAATTGATGGATATGCCACAGATATCACGGCTCAGTAGCTACTGAAACTTTGGCGCAGACTTGCCTAGACTGGTGTGGATGTTTGGCAGGCTACTTCTTGACGCTCCAAGAATCGCTATTGACCACCTTGGATACACCTGGTCTAGGATCTCCTTAGTAAACCTTCAGTCTCTTGGTCCCCACCCTTTGGAACTCCATCCCATTGTCGCTTTGCCTCAACCCCTCCCTTGCTTCTTCAAGACCTATTGCAAGACCTCCATCTTCGATGCATGCTTTTGGTCTCCCTCCCTCCCTCCTACCCCCACCCTCCCTTGTCCACCCCTCCTGATCCCAACCCCCAGCTCAGGTGCACAACTTTGACTTGGTGACATCCTCTGACAAGAAAGGTGCTACACAATTGTAATTTGTTGTTGATGTTTTCCAACCTGTAAGAGGTTTAAAATTATTGTTAAAATTATTGTTTGACACCCCAAACTGTATGTTAAAGAACTGGAACAATCTTGATGGATGTTAAGGAATGTGAGAGAGAGAATTCGAACCACATGGAGTGAGATCTGTGTTTTGGGGCTCTGTGACATGCTTGATGAAGATTTGATGAATAGGTGTTATTCCATTCTTTGTTTGGGAGATGGTGTCTCTAACAATCCATCTCAAGTGAACGAAATGTAGATTGTGTTGATAAGAAAGATTCTACGATCAGCTAAGACCCCAAAAGCCAACATTCAACAAGATCAGAAATGTGTGGCTTTGAGTTAACCTGACATTGGCTTGATTAATGAAACTCTTGGTGACTTGCAGTCTGCTTGGACGAGATCTTGAAAGGATTTTACAACGTGAAGGTGCCAAGGAAGGACAATTAACTATCAAATTGAACATTCCACACTTGGTATCAGAGGCTTCCAGAAGAACTCCCAAATTCCAGAGATTAAAATCTTCACAGCCTTGGGACCTCCTATGTGTGGAAAGATGATTGGATGGATCAATTCAGGAATATGATTGGACAATCAAACTGTGAACTTTGGTTGGGTGGAAGAACCTCTGGCCGCACCTTCTTATTTCGTCATCACGTGTCCGAACTTTGGGGTGTAAAGAAATTAAACAACTGTTAAGAGGTTGGGCACAGTGGGACATTGTTAGACACAGTTGGACACTGTGAGATACTGGATCCTGTGGGCCATGTGGGTTTATGTCTAAACAATTAGCCAAAGGATTATTGATGCGTTGGTGTCCCAGATAAGGTCGAGATCAACCTGCCCTGAATTATCTACTGCAGTTATAAGCATGAAACTTGTAACTGTTTAATAACCATCTTGCTGATTAATAAATTAACCCTTTGATTTATCCATTACCTCTGTACTATCTTACCTCAGGGTCGTACCACATAAAAACTATACAAATCTCCTGTGATTCCGATCAAAATCTTTAGAATTGTTCCATGCTTTGTATGTATTCGAATCCCATATGCTGTTTGCTTCAGCACTTTCATTTAATGACTTAGCTTGTGCTGGAACCTTTCAGAAACATAAAAAGCTGTCGGAGTCCATATGGAAAGGAGAGCTTCTCTTTCCTTGCTGAAACGCTGTTGACACGCACACAGATCACAGTTGTCCTCAGCAATACTTACAGCAATTTCTTCAGAAATGCAAGAAATAAATTCTTGTCAGACATCTGTTAAAGTGCTTTTGAGGAAATGGAGGCGAACAATGAATTGAACATCCAAACATGACACCATTTATTTTGGTATTTCTTAGGTGTTCTGTGAAAGCGTGAGGCCACACTTAACTACTGGCAGATGCAATTTCTGTGCATGCCAGGTTCCTCCCGGATATGTGGGTAATTTGTTTCAATGTACTGATAAATTCCATTCACTAGCAATTTATTGCACACACTCTTCTTTATAGCTTCTCCAATTAAGGCCACATAGGTTTTCTCTGTTTTTTTTGTGGATCAGGCTGTCATGAGACACCATGAGAGGTAGTTGCAAATATGGCTGACTGCATTTATAAACATTGAAAAAGACATGTTTCTGCAGCACAAATCAACTAAGATTCACTTAGCTCAAAATTCCAAGAACATTATGTATATATGTTCTAAATGCACCATTATGAACTGCAACAATATTTTCATTATAATTTTGATATGATTATCTCACATTTCATTTTTACTACATAACATCCATAGCTTTAGTGAGCTAAAGTTTTCAGTGGAATGTTTAAACAAAAAGTAATCTCCTAGTGCTAACCTTCTCCCTGTGCACACAATAGTCAAAAAACATGCCATTTAACTGATCGGGGTGCCACGGACAGCAAAGTTGTTTGAAGGCTTGACCTTGCATTTGTAATATTTCTTAACCAGCCTAGACTTACACTGCAGATACTCAATATCTAATTGTGCATGTGTTCCATTGGACAGGGAAAAAATATATATCTATATTAACAAGATGTCCAATTTAATTGCAGCTTCACATGCAGAAGCTTTCTATAGTTATAAATGCTTGTTACTTGCACAGCTTCTTGGTTCGGCTGCAAGATCTTAAGAAAAAAATTTCTATGGCGTACTCCCAGTTGCCAATCAGGGCAAAATCCCATGGATCATATTATTGAAACGTGTCCACTGAACACTTCGAATAAAGAGAATGTCAATATTCATCGATAATAAAAGGTGTTAACAATAATAATAATAATAATCCTTGCATTTGATATAGCGCTTTTCACGTCGGGAGGACGTCCCAAAGCGCTTCACAGAATATACTGTAAAGTGAGTTGACTGGTGAAAAGGACACCTATTTATTACGCTTCCATTGCATAATCTTCTCTGTCATGAATAACACTTCCACAGTCACAAATAGCATTACAGGCTCTTTAACAGTACATGGAAATAGACCCAGCATTAAATATTCTGTCCTAGAGCATTTCGTAGTTCAAACAAGCCTCAAACCCACAATAGTCAAATCAGCAGCAGTGCTTCAAAATGGCTGTCGTGTTCTAGCTCTACGTTTTCACGGCACTGCCTGTCATACAGTCATAGAGGTGCAGACAAGGATAAACAGGCCTGACTACAGATATACAGATATAATAATAATAATAATCTTTGTATTTGACATAATGCCTTAACATGTTGTCGAGACATCTCAAAGTGATTCACAGGATATATTAAGTGTAGTTACTGTATATTTTTCGTGGATGCTGTAAAATGCTCAGTTAATACAGTAAATATAGATCCAGGTGGAATTTTTCCCCATATACTGAGTCTGATTTTGGGCTGCAACCTCAGAAAGAACAAAAAAGAAAGTCACAACTCACATGAAGAAAGCTGGAATATGGCAATAACAACAGCTTTCATTTCTATAGTGTCCTTCACATAGGACGTCTCGGAAAGCTTAACAGGGATGGACTTGGACAGCGAGAAAAGAAGGGGGAAGGAGAGAGGTTGTCATAGGTGCGTACAGAGAGGCAGTTGGAAGCTTGGTTTTGCAATAGAGCAGCACTTATTGTAGTTCAAAACATTGCATTGCACAGCATTGCCTCAGTGTAATATATTTGTTTTAGCAGCAAGCAGCTCTTTTAAATATTGACTATAGATTTTAATACTTTCAACCCTTAATGAACTGATCAGTTTGTACTCCTGATTTTTTTTAAGAAGACAGAAGTGATATGCATTTGATATGAATCAGTATTTCACTGTATAATCCATAATTTGTAATAAGCATAAATAAGGATGTAAATTCTGAATCCAGAGACTCCTACTGCCAAAGAAAAATGTCTATATGGGATCAAAAGAAAGTGATTAAATTCTCCCTACACAATAGACACAGAATTATGTTGTACTTTATTTGTTAGTAAAGAATACATTAACAAATTTTCTTCAAATGCAAGATGGTGATGATTGCCTAGTGCTTTTGTAATGTATTATTCACGCTGTATAAGATTAAAAAGTGTTTCTTACGCGATGTCTGCAATCAACTTGCGTGATCACAATGTTCAAGCTGAGAGTGCAACAGCACTAAGTGGTATCCCTGCAGAGAAGGGCAGTATTTAAACAGATGTAGAATCCAAAGCTATTTATAAAAAGATTTATTTTGCATGCAGCTTCTTATCTTCTCTCCGATCATCTGTTCACAAGGAAGACAGCAAAAGCCTAGCTCTTAACATACATATCCCTCAATGGACCAGTGGTCAAAAGGCACTGCCCAGTGTAGCACTAAGTCACTGAGAGGACACAGGTTCAAGTCATGGTCTGTGCTGAGTTTTCTGATTTTAACTCAATCAAAAGGTTGTATTAACAATGCCTCAAATAAAATTGGTCACTAACTTTGTGTCTTCAATGTCTGTTGGCTGCCACATTCTATACATTCACCAAACTTCACAGCAAATATTGTGAAGCACCTTGGGACGTCTCAATGACAAGATAAGATGCTATATCAAATGCAAGAATTATTATTATAACTTGGGTTTGGATAGCAAAAGCTAATATTCCATGATGAACAGATGGGTTCAGTTTGCAGTGGAAGAGTTTCACACAAGAAACAAGAAGGTGAGCTGTCACTGCAGTACAATGAAAGTCTTTTGTGAAACTATTTATAAAAAACTATTTTGGGAATAAGACCAAAACAACAACAACTTTCATTTATATAACATCCTTCACAAAGGACATCATGAAACACTGTACAGGGATGGGGTTGATCACCAAGCAAGGGAGGTGGGGGGGAGATAGGTTGTCATAGATGCATTTAGAGAGGTAGGATCTGAGGTAATTAGAAGCTTAGTTTGACAATAGAGCAGCACACATTGTGGTTCAAAACACAAGGCACTACCTCAGTGTAATATTTGTTCACGAGGAAGTGAGACAAGATGGTGAGTTGTACCGAAGTACCATGAAAGTCTTTTGTGAAACCAAGTCAGTGAACATAAGCAAATTCCAACAGAATTGCTTTATACCAGTCAACAAGGTCGAGATATTAAAAAATAGACACAAGTCATTTTGCAATGTCGGGGCCTGGAAAGCCTACTATGATAATAATCCTTGCTTTTAATACAGCCTTATTATGTCATTGAGATGTCTCAAAGCCCTTTGCAGGATTTTTATTGTGAACTAATAATAATAATCCTTGCAATTGATATCGCGCTTTTCATGTCTTCTAGATATCTCAAAGCGCTTCACAGAATATACTGAAAGTAAATTGACTGTATATTTGTGGGCAAAACGCAGCAGCCAATTGCACACAGCAGTGTCCCACAAACAGTCGTGGATTGAGTGACTAAATTTTTTAAAAAGGTTTATTATCCCCAGAAAAGCGATCCCCAATCAACTAACAATCGGGTTTCTATTTACTGCGAACAGAGAAGAAAAGAGGTGTGTGGAGTAGGGAAACTTGTCCCAACATTTTGCCCTGCTGGGAATCAAACCCAGGTCTCTGTATTATGTAATAATGTTGTATCTAGGCAAATCTGGGCATGTTAGAAATTGATTTTTACCGTGCAAATCATCAGAGATTAGTCATTTTTACTCAGGAATCTGCGGGACAAGAACATATCAATGAAACATGTGTTAATAAGAAATGTAAAGAATTTGGCTAAATAGGTTACAGCCTGAAGGAAATGAGGAAGGAAATGATCTCAAGAGTTATGGCATTACTTTGCTTTAATAATGCCGTAGGAAGGGAAATGACACCACAATGTCGCTCATCTCTCTCATGCTCCACATTGTCTAGAGTGAGGTTTAACGGAATGCAAGTTGACATCGGAGATATCACTTTCCCCCCATCTTGCTGCTATTACAGATGCACCTCAGGACATAGCTTGAATTTTGCCAAATTCAAGACTCTATAAAGGTTTTCCCATTGAAGAGAAAAAATGCCATATCAAACAACTCGTAGATATCCTCCTGGTTCAGTGGGTAGCACTCTCACCTTGGAGTTAGAAGATTGGGGTTCAAGCCCCAAGTCAGGCTTTTGGACTCATAGTCTGGACTGACACTATTACAGCGCTTGCGGAGGTGTTGTTGTTCAAATGAGACATTAAAACCAAGATCCTGTCTGCCTGTTCAAGTGCATGTCAAAAATGCACTGACACACTAAAAAAAATCAATTTCTCCCTATGTCCCAGGCAACAATCTTCTGCATTTGCCCATGAATTCAGTACTGCACTTGACAGAAAAATTCAGCAAAGCACTTTGAGATATTTCAACATGATGAGTTGTTCTATTAAGGGCAAGTTTAATCTATTATACCTGAATGCCTAGAATCCAGTGATTTTGGATTGGGACAGATAATAGGTTTTGTATCTGAGCCTCCTTATCTCATTATAAAGGATATTCCAGAAATCCTGAGATAGCAAGAGCATTGATGTCAGAGTGACATGAACACTTATATTCAGTCAACATTGGTGGAGGTTATCATGGGTATACATTTCTATATATAAAATAATTGTTATATTTGGTATAGCAACTATTACATCAGGAGGATGTCTCAACTCAAAGAGCTTCACAGAATTTGCTGTAAAGTGGAGTGATTGTGTATTTTATAGGCAAATGCGGCAGCCAATTTGCACACAGCAATATCCCACAAACATCTGTGAAGTGAATGACCAATTTTATTTGGAAGATTGTTGTCCAAGGCACCAGGAAAAACTATCTTCTCATTTCAAATAGTCCCATGGGATATTTAATGTTCACCTGCATAGGCAGGCAGGGCTTTACATCTCATCCAAAGGAATAATACATCCCAGCTCTGCACTGGAGTGTCAGCCAGGAATATTCGAGTTCGAAATTCTGTGTGGGATCTGAACCCACACCTTGAAGGAGACAATGCTTGCAATGGAGCTATGCTTACATATCAAATCCTTTTTTACAACAATTAGCATTTATATAGGGCCCTTCACTTGGGGCAGCGTCTCAGGGTGCTTAACAGAGCTTGACACCAAGTTTTTACTAAAAGCTACGCACCAGACCACTCTTAATTATGAGATAAAGAGGATAAACCATCTATGATAAGACAAGTCAAGTTAACCATCAATTCCATTAAATAGTACTTGGGGATATTTTTTTGACTGGCAGGCACTGAGGCAGCCCAAACCACTTTTGTGGTGTTGACTTGATACAGTTATTGCTAAAGCGATCACTAGCCATTTTCAGCTCCAGTGATTTTTGTCACACTGCCGACAGAAATTTAATCCATCAAACCAGATGTGAATTGGCATTACACAAATGTAACACTTTTTACCCATGCAAATGAGCTACATGACATGTGCAAATGATGTGACTTAGTGGTAGTAGCAAATATACTAATTTGCAAGCGAGAAATAACAGAGGGTGAGGGCTGCACTTCAATGAAATGAACTCTTCCAATTTCTTCTTGAATACAGAAATACAAATGAACATATCCTGGAAAGTATAACCACTTCATCAACACCATATGAACAATGAAAAGACATGGACCCTGATTTGCTATGAATCCACTGAAATGCCTACAATTGTGTCAAGGGAATTCATCAATATTCTGCAAAACGTTGGTTGGGAAACAAGAGAAAGATCAAAAATATACCATCTGGATACAAAAGAGTTCCGTGGAATTTGTTGAAAGTGCCAGAGAAAATCATTGCATGGAAATTGATTGAAGTAGAATGCTATTTTCTCCTCCAAAGATGGTGCGGAATCTGATAACCATAAATACATAAGCTGATTGTAAAATATGTAAACTGTGCTGTTATAAGCATGTCAACAACATGCTACACAGCCCTACAAATTTTACACATTCTGTCTCCCTCATAAATTTTGTTTAAAAGAAATCATTCCTTTGGTCACCCCAAATTCCATCGGGACAGAGAGGGATGAGGTAAAATATTTGACGACTACATCTTTTTGGGATGTTGCATGAGGGGTTTCGATTAGGTACAAAGGAATATGCGATAAGGCTGTTAAAAGTCTTAATTAAATATGCTTAACTGAGTAACTTAATTCTCTAAATTATGCCACTTTTGTCTGCGATAAACTAGCATACATTCACAACTGCTCTGTGCAGCCTACAAATACACAGTCACTACATTTTACAGGATATTCTGTAAAGCGCTTTGAGACACTTTCCTGCCATGAAAGGCATTAATCCAAATGCAAGGATCAGTATCATCTTTTGAGATTAAGTTTTCACTAGAATTCACGGTGGATGCATGTTTCTTTAACATTCTAACCTCTGGAACTTTGTGCCTCAAACTTTTCATCTTGCCCTCTCTTTATCTATCTTTAAATCCCACTTGAAGATTTACCTCTTTGATTGCACCTTTGGTCACCTCCCCCTTTCTAAGCATCCAACCCTTCCACTGTACAGCACTCCGAGACACTCTCCTGCATAAAAGGCGTTTTATAAATGCAGACTGCTTTAGTTCTGTTTTCAACATTTCCATGAGTTAATGTCTATTTGAGGTCACCACACACCATGACCATCTTATCCTTGCTCAGACACTGGTAACCCTTATTCAATGACACATCTCACAACAACTTAGCAGTTTACCCTTTGACACACGCACTGCCTGCAGGGATCTAGCAACCCAGAAGAAGAACAAATAAACTGAGCTATATAACACTCTTCATCCTATAATTAGCATGTAACATCAACAGTGCCAAAGAAAAAGAGACCTTGAAATGACAAGCTAAACTAGGTGTTTCACCTACAAAATACGGAGTCACTGGACTTTGAGCACACTTTGAGATGTCCTCCTGATTTGAAGGAAGCTACACCAAATCAAAGGATCATTAGTATTATTATGGGAACTGGGAATTATTATTATAACAAAATCACCATTGAGCTACAAGTTGTAAATTACACCTTTCTCTCAGGATGCTGTTTGACTTTGGCTAACTCTAAGGGCACAAAAGCTCTCGGGAGGCCAATGGTGGTCGGAATAGCTTATTTTCTTTCCAACACCCCATGCCATCACCTACAGCATCCAGCAGCTCAACCTTTCCATATGAGCTGGGGCCGGGCCAGTCTGCACAGCACATACAGTCTCCACAGCAGCAGAACAGCAGGTGGCTGGAGATATGCCTTTTCCTAGCCCAGCAGAGCATATGATGGAGTTTATAGCACAACTCTTATAGGAATTCCAAATAAATCAACAAGGTTATCTTCAGTAATGTTTCAAAAAGACTATGATGCAGAAGTCTGCTGAAGTTACCTCCTGCTGAACTTTCCTTCCCGTGTGGACTAACAAAAGATGTCAGAACATTTTCATACTACACTGCACACTGTCTGCATTGCTGGAATGGACAGATACCCTTCCACCCCTGCAGTTATGCCTTACCCAAGGTACTGGACTTTTATACCTGTGCAACCTGTCCATTGTCTAAACTAAAAACAGCATTTGTAACCTGCCTCCTCATTTCACCTCTCACAACTTTGAGTACAATAATAATCCTTACACTTGGTATAGGTCCTTTCACATCACACGGATGTCCAAAAACTGCTTCATATTATATATATTGTAAAGTGAAGAGACTGCATATGTTTTATGGTTGAACACTAGGTGAAGTATATTGGTATGTTGCAATGACTTACAATTCTGAACATATCAGGATGTTGTATGACATTGAAATGTGGACAGGGCTTTTTGAGCTGTACTAGAAAGTCCTTTGTTAGTGCATAACTATGTATTATTACCTTTCAATTGTTTATTCACGTGTATACTTTATACACTCTGCACCAACAATTAACAGGAATAATAGCTGTAGTTGGATTGTATTAATATCCTTTACCTGTTGTTACTAAAGATAGTAATTGTGCTGTGCATTGGGGTGCAAATGCCATTCACAATCCATGCAATAAAGTCTGTGAATACTGTGACTGTCTATAATGTTTTTATCAGTTTCTGTCAGGCACATAGATTGTCATGGGTGGGAAGTCTTTGGATACCCAGGATGTGGACACAGTGGGCACAGACTGGGAGCAGGTGAGCTGCAGGAC
Organism: Callorhinchus milii; assembly: GCF_018977255.1. Classification (NCBI taxonomy): domain Eukaryota; kingdom Metazoa; phylum Chordata; class Chondrichthyes; order Chimaeriformes; family Callorhinchidae; genus Callorhinchus; species Callorhinchus milii. The sequence goes on along the minus strand of NW_024704742.1, from coordinate 82,054,730 downwards.
ACCCCCGGAGGCAAGTTCTCTAACAAATGTCATTCCCGCTGCATTAGAAAATCTTTGTTGCAGCTTTGACAAACCTCTCTCCCAGTGGGTGGTTAATATGGATGGCCAGCCTTGTTCTGCTCTCTAAAAACGTAGAGGAAAGGACACTCATATTCCAGGCTGGGATTGTGTGCATCTCAGTTGTGATGTCAGTTGCACTCACTCAGGTGACCAGCATTCTGGGTGACCTTTGACAGTGTTTGTTGACGAGTGTTGAAAGTGAACTGCAATGGCTACCATGGCAGAGCCTGACATTGCCCTCACCTAAACCAGCTTGAATCAAGCAGGAGTTTGCTGCAGAGTGAATTTAAGTGGCTGTTTTTCCCCTCCCTACCCTAGAGGCAATGAGACCAATTTAACGACCACCAGCCCCCACCCCCCAAATACCACCCCAGATAAGATCACTAACTTTGCCCGGATCAAACTTGGGATTTTCCCAGATTGTATGGCTCAACTGCTCAATCAATGAACTCTCACCCATCAAAGTAGGAACATAGGAAGATAAGAACAGAAGTAGAGCCATTCAGCCCATCGAGCCTGTTCCACCATTCTATTCGACCATTGCCGATCTGTACCTCAACTCCAATTACCTGCCTTTGCCCCATATCCCTTGATTCACTTACCTACCAAAAATCTATCCACTTCAGTCTTGAAAATTTGAATGAATCCAGCATCCACAGCCTTTTGGGGGAGAGAGATCCAGATTTCCACAAAATGCATGAAAGTAGCTTTCATTATATGGTTGATCTCGGTCATGATGCAGGGTTGCTCTAGTTGACTCTTTGCACTCGGAAAATTTCTTCAAGTACTTGCTTCCAGTAAACACCAGGGTCAAAATCATAAGACATCTGTTCTCATTATACCTCCTTCCTATTTCACCATGTTGTTATGTGACCTAATGTGCAATACAACACAAAATGTGAAGAAGTCTTCACATAATCCATGTTCTTTCTTAATAATAATAATCCTTGCATTTGATATAATGCTTTTCACGTCTTCTCGATGTCTCAAAGCACTTCACAAAATAGACTGTAAAGTAAATTGACCATAGATTTGTGGGCGAAACACAGCAGCCAATTGCGCAAAGCAGTGTCCCACAAACAGTCGTGGATTGAAAATTAATCCCTTTTGCAATAAAAACATAAGAATATGTTCAAGGACTGAGCGTCAACAGCCTTTGGGGTAGTGAGTTCCATACATTCACCACCCTTTGAGTGAAGACATTCTTCTCAACTCAGTGCGAAAGGGCTGTCTCTGATTTTAAGGTTGTGACCCCTGGTTTTAGTTTCTCCAACCAGGGAAAACAATCTCCCACTATCTACTCTATCATGTCCTTTGATGATTTTATAGGTTTCTATAAGATGCACTCTAATTCTTCTCTATTCTAGAAAATATAGGCCCAAATTGGTCAGCCTATCCTCGTAACTCATCCCCTTCATCCTTGGTACTAACCTAGTAAATCTACGCTGCACCTGGCTTTCGCTCTGCATGGAATGTGCTGTACATTGGTTGCTTAATTTTATAAGTAGCTTTATTTATGGTACTGTTGGTTGAGTGGATTGAATAGTAATAATAAGTGATGGGAATGAAATGACAAAGATCCATTGTCTTTAAAGTAACAAATGGGTTGCTGAATCACACAATTGCCTGTATTTTGTATATTTTCCCCCTATTTGGTGATTTAAACCCTATTGAATGATACTGGAATCCTGATTTTCTCACTCAATCAGTGAAGAAAATTTATTGAGCAGCAGATACATTCAGCCATCAGGAAAAAAAGAAATGTCTGAAAGCTTTTTTTAAGAATTCATATATTATATTTGTGCTTCTATGAAATTGCAGATCTAAGACAGTGCAAATGGAAAATATAAAGACCTGCTTGAAATCTGAATTTGATGTATTAGTATCAGAAGAAAGGCACCTAAAAAATTATAAACATGAAATGGATCTTTTACTGCAAGAAAAGAAGGCACTTGTGGCAGAACTTTGACTCATCCATGTTGATACCAATGTGGTATGTTCAAACACTAAAATCTTATCACTTATTTATTTGCTGATATGTAGTAAGAATAATGAATTAAATAATACGTATATTCATGGTTTAATCTTATTAAGGTTATATAACCAATGATTTGTTTGCCTCAATTTGAGGCTTTAAATTGATTTCTGATTTTTTTTAGAAAAAAATAAAACAATGAGGCTCGAGCCGTTGATCCTTTCATGGGTGGCTGCTTAGCACTAGGTTCCCCCCAGATAGGTGAAGAGTGTCCTTGACAATCTTCTGTCCTTGACTCGAGAAGAGACTTGCAAACTTGCTAGCAACTTTTTAATGTTTCTTTTCTTAGTTCAATGAATATAAAATGGTAAAATCTGGGGCAAGTAAATGGGAACAGAAACAGTAGGCTGAAGGGCTGTCTTCTGTGCTGTAAATTTCTATGGATCTATGGTCTAATGAAGGGCTAATGGGAATAATGATAGTAGGATTATCCCCTTTTTTGTAGATGGAAAATAGAATAAATTAGACAGAAAATGATTTAAATAAATTGCTTCAATCTACAAAATGCCTACATGATGAATACGAGCCACTTAAAGAGCATGTGGAGGCCCTATAGATGACTCTGGGATTGCAAAGGTTACCTGACTTGTGTGAGGAAGAAGAAAAAATTTCCCTTGAGTAAGTATTTGATTGAGTAGTATGATGGGGTGTAATATTATCTGTGTAAGGTTACACATATGGTGCCAAAAGTATTGTTAAGTCAATTTAATTTACCTTAAATGTGCTTTAGTTCAAAATCAAATCTAAAAAAGTAAGTGTAATTCTAATTTTCTCTCACATATTTCATAAATGGCCAGAAACCAAAGTCATGAATCAGTCCCTAATAGGGAATTTATATTGGGTAATAAAAATACTCTACCATGCTCCTTTAGGATGCTAACGGAGGCTTATAAGATGGAAATAACATTTTCATTGGTTTTGGTCTTTAGTTACTTTGAGAAGCAAAAAGCAGAGTGGCAGATAAAAACTCGGGAACCACCCATCCCCGAGTCTCTTGCAGCAGCTGCCCATCACCTTCACGTGGGCAGGAAGCAGGACGCTCGACAAACCGTCACATTCCGCCAGCAACCACCTCCCATGAAGGTAAAACTGATTAATGCTTGCAACATAATTTAACACATCAGCGTTTTACTGCATTTCCCCCCATCCCCCCAAAGCTGTTTTACAGGGTTATCAACATCACAAATGGTAGGCTTATAGGCAAATAATTCATTTGAGCAAAAGTTCAGTTTTTTCTGCTTGAACGTACACAATATCCAAATGCAAATGGAACAATGGCCATCAAGTCACCCGACTAACATTGCATTCTCCTCAGAACAATCACTGCATATTAATTTTCTCCAGTGCCAACATTGAAAAGGTAAATTTTAAATACTGTAGTCATTCTTTGAATGAGGTTATAAGTCATACACCATATGCAAACTATAAATGCAACAAGGAAACCAAGCATCACAATGTCACCTCTGCCTTTAACAGACTTGTGTAGTTGAATCACATGATACTCCCCTTTCTGCACTGCATAAAAGAAAAATAAGATTAACGTTAACTGCTGAAGGTGGCCACATGAGGTCAGACATGTATCCAGTGATGAAGAACCCAGGACCTTCTTACAAGAAAATAGTACTAATTCTAATAATAATAGTCCTTGCATTTGGTCTAGCACCTTTTAGTGCATCCCAAGTACTTCACGGAGTTTATTGTGAAATGCAGTGGGTGTGTATTTGTGGTGAACGTGACAGCCAATGTCCCACAAACAGCCATGAAGTGAACAACCAATTTTATTTGGGTGACTGTTGGCCAGCTCACTGTGAGAAACTTCTTCTCTTTTCGAATAGTGCCTTGGAATCTTAACATTCACCTGAACAGGCAGACAGGACCTCAGTTTCACATCTCATCCAAAGAACGGCACCTCTGACAACCCCTCCCCCAAACCCCCAGCATTGCCTGAAAGCGTCAGCTTAGACTATGTGAGTTCATGTCCCAACATGGGGCTTGAATTTGCAACCTTCTAACTCACCCGAGGTGAGAGTACTACTGCTGAGCCAGATGGACTCGCACTGATTTTTAATGAAAGGAAAAGGTTCCATTTCGCAGATTAGAGTTTACTGAAAATCCTATCCTGTAATTCTGATAACAATGTATATTCCACCCCATGCATAAATACTCCTTTTCTGCTATGAAGAACTATCTTTAAACTTTGTTTCAGTCTGAAACTATCACATTATAAGAGTGGAGGCAGTCACTCTAGGGACACAACAAACAGGTCTCTATTTTTCACTTCGCAATAAGACTATTTTTCATGTAAGTTCTTTTTAACACTTTTAAGCTTTCTCTGGAGGCGTAACCTTTGAATTTTTGTCTTGCCAGCAAAGAACACAAAATTAATGACAGCTGCCTTCATATCCTGCACCTCACTTCATAAATGAACAGAAATCATAAGCTTTAATGAGTCTCCTTATATATGATTATCCTAGGAGGAAGCTGATTATCTATAACTTCAAAAAGGAAGGATGATATACTTCATATGTAAAGTGTAGTTCAGCGCTTTTTCTTGAAGAATGACTTCAGTCTCTTAAAGTCAAAGAAGGCTTGAACTCAATTATCTTTTAATGATCACAAACTAGTCAGGATAAATCCTGCAATCCTACAGCTTCCTCCTTGATACAAAGCCAATGTAGTAAGCTCTTCACCACTCTTAATAATGAGTTGGCCTGTGCTAATACTGCTAAGATGTCCCAAGCCAAAATGTTTGTGAAGCTGGGATGTGTGCTTTTGAAAGAAACAAGGTGACAATTTACTATGATTTATGTGAGTTAGGTGATCGCAGGTAGGATGACAGATGGGGCATTATGACTTGTCTGTGATCGTGGAGTCCTGCAGCTCAGTGATTAGAGCACTCGCCTCGCAAGTGAGAGATCTGGGTTCGATTCCCGGCAGGGTGAAGCCTTGGGCAAGTTTTCTTGCTCCACACGCCTGATAATACTCTCAAAAAAAACCAATAATAAATTGGTCATTTCAATCCACGACTGTTTGTGGGAAACTGCTGTGCACAATTGGCTGCTGCATTTCGCCCACAAATATACAGTCAATTCACTTTACAGTATATTCTGTGAAGCACTTTGAGACATCTAGAAGATGTGAAAAGCACTATATCAAATGCAACAATCATTATTATCTATGTGTTGAGGGAAGAAAAACACAAATAGAGTTTTGTGGTCCTTATTGCTAAGGAGTCTTGCTGGAAAATGTCTGTATGTATTCAGTGTGCTGCAGAACAACTTTAAGAGACGCCACAAGGCATTCCTGCTACACCCTTTTATTCTAAACTGGTTAGGCAAATGTTTCTAAAAGACCCAAGGCAGCATTTTGATTGAAGAAATGCTCCTCACTTTCCAGACACTCCTCGCTTTAGTTACCATGTAACCAGTGACAATCACAGCAGAGCCATGACTGCATGGTGTTATAATAATACAGGATATGAAGGGGAAAGCCATGTTCTTCCAACACACGGCTATGATTGTTCTTAATTGGATAATTAATGTCCCCACAGCATGCGGAGTATCACAAATCAGGAGAGAGAGAGAAAGAAAGAGAATCAGAGAAAGAGCAAAAGAATAATAAATGTAATCCTTGCATTTGATATAGCGCCTTAGTCACATTGTTGAGACATCTCAAAGTGCTTTACAGAATATATTGTAAATTAGATTGACTGTGTATTTTGTGGAAAAACGAAAAAAAATAAAGGGATAGATGCAGTATCCCATTTATACTGCCAAATAACTGAATACCAATACTGCTAATGTATGGTAAGATAACCGCTCCCTGCTCACAGCTGATGTTATCAACCTCTGAAGCACGAAAGGCTGAGTGACCCCCAGTGGAGTTCAAGCTGATGACACCATCAGCACACAGCTATCTGAGATACCCGACTCTCACATAAGTGAATTTCTCTAAAACAGAAACTATATATTTCCAAAGGAGCTCCCTTCATATCATTCTTCCTGTAATAATATTTATTGTTTTGAATGGCTCCCAAAGGCAGTTTGATAACAATCGCCTGTGCCTGCCAATGACCCGAAGCTCAAATGAAGAGCAGAGTTGCAGTCAACTTGTATATAAAGGATCCTTATGGCTACTGTCACATGCAAATTGGTAAAAGTACTTTTATTTACAATGACATCAAGCATCTGATTAATAATAAACAATAATTAAGGGAACAGTAACTCAGGAGTAATACATGTATAATATACTGTACATTAATTTAATAATAATAGATTTGTAATGGTAATTCATTAAACAGTGGATGTTGCCACATCAGCCATATATTGATGGGACTGAATTACACACATCATGCAATCACCTTCATCTCAAACACAAAATCATCAAATTAGCATCTTTAGATGGCAAGTTCCCATCGAAACAATGTCATTGTTACAAACTGTTTACTCAACCTGAATATAAATACGATAGGATCTGTAATCCAGCACAAGAGACACATGCAGGTCTTCGACATTATTCAATAAAGTCTTATTAAGATATTAACCAGCGTAAAATGTCCACCCCGAGCCATCCACCACAAAGTATCATGCTGCTCAATGTAATAAACCTGGAAACTCAGCAAAAAAAACTAATTAAATGTACACTAAACTTGGCAGCAACTAAATTTAGTAGTGCAACCATTCTAATGTAGATATATGCTGTTAGAAACACTCAGCAGTGCAGTACAAATGGGAAATCTGATAAGGAGTACAGCACGATATTTAAGATTGGAGCACACAATCTTTTGGGCAGATTTATATAAATAGAGAGTGAATCAGCATTAGGTATATTTAAGAGATCCATGGGGCTATAATTTCATGTTGGGCAGTACAAAGTGAAAGTCTGTGCTACTAACTAATGTTTGTTTATGGTATTAAATATACCGCATTGGCATGATTGTCTTGAAACACAGCTGCATTTGACTGAAGGAGTGGCTAAAAAAAGGAGTGAGGACATTTCTGTTAAACTGTAAGACAGTTGTCCAAAGCTCCAGTCTGCTACCGTACATGGAAGTAATTTTTTATGGTATGTATGTCTGCCACCCTGATGAAACCACACAGTGATGTTATCAGCAGTACCAGACCTCAACCGGGTAACCATTCCACAAAACCTTCAAATGTACATTTGTGAATTGCTGCTCACTGCAACATGACATCGTTGTAGCAAATTGCCATCTTGTCTCTTACCCAGCAGGTGAACACCTACAATGCATGTTTGATTTTGGTAACACAGCACTAAAACATTTCAGTTTGTATCATTTGAGGCATGGATTCCTAAGGGATGCATTTGCCAGGCTCTTTTAGGGGATGGAATAATGAGCTGGAGGGAAAGATGGCCCTTTCTACAGCTTTGTCCTCTGTGAGTAGGTTTCAGATGGAAAGATGTGACATGCCAGCATGGGTGGATGTGAGCACCCATGCTAATTTGTAAAAATTGGTAATTCAGCTTCAACTTTTTGAAGGTCACTGAAATCCAATGTTCATGCTAACAAGTGCAAGGGGGTTGAAATTGCCATGCTAAATTACACAACCTACAAAAAAAAGGAAAACACTTGATTTCGGACCACTAGTGAATCCTCCAAGGCATTAGCTAATCTGCCTCAAATAGCATTCATTTTCTTTGTTCATGTTTCTCTTCCAATTTTTTCCCTCCTATCTTGAAGATGTTGTACTCCCTCTTCTCTCCATTGGGACATAGTTCCACAGTCTCTTGCCTCGCTCCTGTGTTTGCCCAAGTGACTATAAATTATGATAGATTGTCACTCGTTCTACCTTTCAACACCTCCGCAACATTGCCCGCCTCCTCCACTGCTCTCACTGCAGTCTGCCGAGACACTAATCCATGCTTTCATTATGTCCCGTCTTGACTACTTCAATGCTCACTGGACTTCCCAACTCTTCCCTCCCAAAGCTGCAGATTATTCAGAACTTTGCAGCTCGTGTCCTCTCCAGGCTTCGGGGACCTATCACTGCCGTTTTTGCCCAGCATCACTGACTCCCCATTCCTCAGAGAATCGAGTACAAAACCTTCCTTTTTACCTTCAAGGCCCTCCACAGTCTTGCTGCCCCCCTACCTCTCCTACCACATAATCCCATATCAGCCTGTCCACTCCCTCCGCCTCGGCAGACACTGGCCTGCTTCAGGTCCCTCGCACTTCCTGCCCCACCATTGGTGGTTAGACATTCAACATCTCTGTCCCCACACTCAGGAACTCTATTCCGCAGTCCCATTGCCTCAACCCCTCTCTTGCTTCCTTCAAGTCCTGTCTGAAGACCTTCCTCTTTGACCGTGCCTTCAGTCACCCTCCCACCCCCACTTCCCCTGCCCTCCTCCCCTTCTGACCCCCAACTCTCAGCTCGAGGCCAAAACCCTTGGTTGTCCAGCGCCCTGGAACATCTTTCCGACGTGAAGGACTCTATACAAGTGTAATTTGTTGTTGTACTGTTCACATGTCAGTCCTGACAGGGGAGTCTTGTAGTTCAGTGATTAGAGCACTCCCTTCGCAAGCGAGAGACCTGGGTTCGATTCCCAGCAGGGTGAAACCTTGGGCAAGTTTCCTTACTCCACACGCCTGACAATAATCCCTCAAGAAAAAAACAATAATAAATTGGTCAGTTCAAACATGATGATTTATGGGAAACTGCTGTGTGCAATTGGCTGCCGTGTTTCTCCCACAAATATACAATCAATTCACTTTACAGTATATTCTGTGAAGCACTTTGAGACGTCTAGAAGACGTGAAAAGTGCTATATCAAATATAAGGATTATTATTATATATGTTTGACCCAAGTATTTGTTGTCACAACTGCAAGTCCGTTCTGTCGCACTGAAACTTCAGGAACAATTTGGAGCTATATAGATCCCAGCAATTTTACAAAGGATTTTAAAAGAAGGGAGATAATTACATAGCTCTCAGCCCAATCACCTGAGGCTCCAACAGAACGCAGTCAGTAAGAAAAATACAAAGCTAATTTCTCACACATTTGTGACTTATAAACGATTTGGAGCGTTAACATATTTTGCAAATTCACCCAGTATCTGCATCGGATTCAGTGAATTAATTCCATCCTACTTTTTTGGTATAAGTTCACTGACGATATGCAGCCTCCTTGGACACCACTATCCAATATAATTAACCGCAAATACATTTGAAAACAAAAAGTTCAGTTCATATGCCCAGGAGAAAGCATTCAAACAATACCAAATAACCTTCCACATTAGCTTGTTATTCCCAATGTCAAGCCTCACAATAACTTGGGTTACATTTTGATCAGGATCAATAAAAATATTCAATTTCATTAAATTAGCATGAACATTTTCACAAATGAAAGTCATTAATCTGAGTCACAAGTAATAGATTTTCATTAGATAAAAAATTCCAATCATACATGAGTTTCCGCCACACATTCTCTGTAGTATTCAAGTCAAGTTGTCTCGGGTATTCAAGTGGAAATGTGAAAAAAATTCCCACTTTCTTTAATCCAGTTGCAGTGTAATTTTTATGGCCATCAGAGCTTTAATTTACAATGTGGCTGAACTCAGTCATGGCTAGCAAAATAAGTTCCGCCCAGGAATTAAAGTAACCTAAATTGATCTTTTAAAAAAACACTCCATGGCAGGGCCAATTGTACACCAATAATCACAATCTCATTTTGTTTTTAAGCCTTCAGATGATGTAAAAGATCAACTGTTGCGCTTAAATAACATTTTAAGGTATTTGTTTGTAATCTATCCTTTTCCGAAGCAATCTGCCTTTCATTTTATATTTTCCAACATGCAAGGACAGAATCCAAAAAAACCCACTAAAATGCTATTTAAGTGCAACAATTGATCTTTTACGTCATCTGAAGGCTAATAAACAACATGAGGTTGTTATTATTAGTGCACAATAGGCCCTGCCTTGACCAAATATCTCCTGCAGTAGGTTTGCTCCGTAAAATGAATGCTTCAATAAGAAAATAATATGCTTTATGGTAAGGAAATTTCTGCCATTCATCTACAATATAAAAAAAATCAATCATGTCCTGCATTTCCAAGGGTAATATAAATGTAAAAGTATTGCCTAGATTCTACTCTTTCCTATATGCTGCAATGAAATATCTACACTGTAATAAAGAGGGTGAGCAAAGAATTCTACCCAGGTAAGCTGGTGATTACCACCGCCATATATTGTTCATCAGGGGAAGTAACAACAACAACAACTTGCACTCATATAGCACCCTACACGCAGGGTAGCACAGTCCAAAAGCAAGGTTTTCAGGCACGACTTGACAAAGGGGAGTGAGGGGGCAAGGCGGAGAGATTGGAGGGAGAATGTTCCACAGTTTTGGGGCATAGGGCTGAAAGCGAGACCTCCAATGGTAGAGCAGAGGGTGCAAAGGACAAGCAGAAGGTCAGTGCCAGTCGAGCAGAGGCGGTAACCCCCTCAATAAGGATGAGGGTGTTACCTGGATATAATCTAATATTTATAATAATCTTTGCATTTGATTTAACCCCTTATCACATTGTTGAGACGTCTCAAAGTGCTTCACAGAATATATTGTAGACTGTGTATGTTGTGGGCGAAATGCGGATGGAAAACTACTGCTCATTATCAGAAGCAGATTGATGACAGGATTCACACGATGCTCTGGTGCCAGATGGCTACATCGTGCTGTGCTGAGCTCCTGAGAAACATCCTGAATTTTAGTCATTCACCATTTTCTCTGGTTGCATTTGAAATTTAAATCCAGTCTTCTCGAAAGGCAAGCCTCAGGGATCGAGTGGAAACGGCGTCAAGAACTATCAGCTCTAATTGGCAGTATTTCTTAATAGGATTCCTTAAAAAGGAACGAGAGTTGTGCAAATAGGGACTTCTTCTGGTAAGCGGAAATATGCTTGGAGTCCTGTAGCTCAGTGGTTAGAGCACGCGTTTTGCACGTGAGAGACCTGAGTTCAATTCCAGGCAGGGCGAAACCTTGGGCAAGTTTCCTTACTCCACACACCTAATAATAATCCCTCCAAAAAACCAAAAACAATAATAAATTGGTCATTTCAATCTATGACTGTTTGTGGGATATTGCTGTGCGCAATTGGCTGCCGCGTTCGCCCACAAATATATACAGTCAATTCACTTTACAGTATGTTTTGTGAAGTGCTTTAGGACGTCCTCCCGACGTGAAAAGCGCTATATCAAATGCAAGGATTATTATTATTATTAATAGGAACCTGATTGTTAGTCGGTTGGCAGATTACTTTTCCGGGGTAATAATTCCTTCAAATAAAAAAATAATAATAATTTGGTCACTCAATCAATGACTGTTAATGGGACACTGCTGTGCAAAATTGGCTGACCCATTTCATCCACAAAATATACAGTCAATTCACTTTACAGTATATTCTGCGAAGTGCTTTGAGATGTTTCGAAGACGTGATAAGATGCTATATCAAATGCAAGGATTATTATTATGTGTCACTGATACCCATGAAAATTCTGCTGCAAAGAGACAAACTCTCAGAGCATGGTTTGCAAGTGTTGACAGGAATTCTAACAATGGAATCACATCAAGAAGTACTGAAATTATATATTAACATCATCAAAATAATGTGGATAAAACAAACTTTAGGTTTGCCTGCAAGAAAAACACAGTGGAGGTGAAATTCCTTTTGCTGCTAAGTAGAGCACCATTAAGGATTTGCACATAGAATGGAATTTTACCATTATCATAGGATGATCGCATTATAAGTGGATGTACTCAAAATCATTGCACGTTATCAACAAGAGAAATTTCTCACCCATTGTTGTACAGTCAAAAAGTAAACTTCAAAATGTCATTGAAAGTCTAAAGAAATGAAGAGATACATCGCGTCAGAGAACAAAGGCAAAGAGAGTGTATTAGCCAAGCATCAATAAGCCCTACATATCTTAATGGAAATCAGATCATTAATTGTGGCTATTCTCTTCACAGGTTCATTTTCAGATAACTTGCACAGTCTTATCATTGCTGAAATCGGCACATCAAGTCTGTGTATCCTCAATATCCAAACCTACTGGAATCTGATTTAACAAGGAGTTGGCTATAATCTCTTTTATAAACCCTGCTACCTGATAGGGTAATGTCTGATGAGACACTGAGTTTATGATCCTCCACTTAATCTATTGCAACAAATATCTTCAGTTCAATTCTTTCTGACACTTGGGGTAATCCTAATGCAACATAAACCAGTCACTAGTTGAAGCAATTCCACTCTGGCAGATAGATTACCTGGAATTGTGGTCTTTTATAAGAGCCTAAGGTAAGATTCAGTTGCAAAAGTTACACCAAGATAAGCAAGTAAACAACTAACTTTGTAAGTTGGATAGTCACAATTGTTTCACTTTCCAGGATGACTAAAGCATGCGCAACATACTCCAATGAAACCCATCTCAGCATATTACTAGCTTCAGCAGAGAGGAAATAAGCAAATGGAGATCAGAAACCCATTGATGCATGTTTAAACATATAAATAAAAATGTAATAGTTTTGTTCATCTGCCTTGTATATTCTACATTCAAGAATATCAGATGTAAATTATTCAAAATTATTGGCTTGAAAATCAATATTGCTGTTAGTCCCACTCCAAAACTGTCTTCAAATAGTTCAATAAAGTACAGTGTATGGAAAAATAGACTAGTGGTGCTTTTGTGTGTGCCTGTATGTGCGTCTATGTGTGTATCTGTGTTTCTGTGTGTGTGTGTGTTTGTGAGTGTGTCTACGTGTATATCTGTGTGTGAAAGTCTGTTTGTATCCATGTGAGTATGTCTGTCTGAGTGATCGTGCATATGAGCATGCCTATAGGTAATTAAGATAAATTGCAGCCAAAGATTTCCTACACATTGACAAACCTACAACATTAATTGGAATGTTTTAAATAATTGATTGATTTTTTAATCTATTCTTTTATTGCGAACATTAAAGGAATAGTAAGTTCTCAAACATATGTGTCACTGTTTTGAGGACACAATAAGCTATGATATAAGTAGACAGTGGATAGGCTTTTGTGCTGATGCTCGGTATGCAGCAGTGTATACAGGATTGGTTACAAAAACACGATGAGCCGAATGGCCTTCTTTTTTGCCGTAAATTTCTATGATTCTAGGATTTGGTGTAGTCTGGCATTACAATAAACTTCCTTGTGATTAATTGTGTAATTTCCAGTGTAGGTTAACTGTGTCTTTCATTATTGGACAAGGAGAGGAAAATCCAGATAGTAGGGAATATTGAGTTGTTTCAAGCAACTTGACACATTTTCTCGAAGCGCTTCACAAGATTTACTTATTTAAATCTTGTGACTGTATTTGTATCTAAGTAAAGATAATAAAGGTTTTCAAAAGGGAAATGGAATCTAAACATGTTCCAGGGTTTTAGATGGTTACATAAATGTGTTGAAGGTATTTTTGGGGAAGTTGACTTGCTGTTGACTACATTATTATTATAGACTGTCTAACTGATGACACATTGTATAGTATGGGGAAGATGGAGAGACTTTGGAAGAGAATCCTAGAATGCAGAAGCAAATTGACTGAAAGCGTGTCTGCCAAAGGAGGGGTGGAGCGGGGGCATGAGTCAGGCGAGAGTTGATGGCGTGGTCACAGAAGATTACAGACATAAGGTTGGGCAAAACCATGATGGCATTTGAAGTGAAGGATGAACAATAATAATAATCCTTGCATTTGATATAATGCTTTATCGCATCTTCAAGATGTCTCAAAGCACTTCACAGAATATACTGTAAGTGAAATGACACTATCTTGTGAATGAAGATCTTAAAGTTGATCTGCTGAGTACAGGGAATCAATGGAGCTTGAAACGAATGGGGGTCATGGTCACCAGCATCAAAATTATCTAGCACTCTGCAGTAGATACAGAATACAGGGTAATCTTGACCTTGTGGATGGTGGAGCTGGAGAAGCCAGTGAACATGGCATCAGAGACATCAAGTAACATAGACATAGGTGAAGGTCTGGGATGGGGTTAATTCATAAGAAAAGGGTAGAGAAGGAAAAGGTGACCGGTCAAAAAGGTACATTTTAAGACTCGTCTTGAACAAGGTGAGTAACGGATGGAGAATGTCAGAGTGGGACACTGGGATGGAGTGCCAGAGAATGGGGCAGAATGGCTGAAAGCCTGTCTGCCAATGATGGGTTGGACAGGGCGAAATTGGTGCAAATGTACTTGACTGACCAATCGGTAAAAAAAAATTTGCACAGTTCTAAACCTCCTTCCTGTACTTGTTTAATTGTACTATTTGAAGCCTGGCATAACCACAAAAGAATGTGAAAAAACATAACATTGAAACAGGAGAAATATAGTTCTGTAAGTGCACTTATCTGTTACAGTTCTCCAGCGACTCAAGAGAATTTTCTATATATAATCGTTCAATGGTGCAACTCATAAATGTTGCATATGTTGTGAGTATGCCTGGAAGATAGCAAAATTATGCAAATTGGTGCACTCTTTTTATATTTGTGTCATTAAAGTTCAATTAAAGATTAATATTAATGGTACACGTGTCAGTTGCAAAAGAAACAAATGTGTGCAAAATATCTAAAATTCAGTTTTGAGAGTCACAAAATCCTACAGCCTTATTTTTAACATTTTACAGAAATTATATATTTGATTATTTTCTCTTAATTTTAACCAAATCAGTCGCAATCTCTCTTCACAGATTTATTTCTATAACACCATCAAACTTCCATTTATATAACGCCCTTCACAAGGGGTAATACGTCGAACTGTCTAACAATGGCCGGGTTTGACGCCGAGCTGGGGGAAAAGGAGAGATACAATATTAAATTATATTTGTGTAGCGCCTTTCACGTCAGGTGGATGTCCATAGGCACAAACGAAGAGGAAGGTCTTCAGGTTCAATCTGAAGGGAAGAGATGGAAGGATGATGCAGGGATTTCCCAAATTTTGGGCACAGTGGTTGAAAGCAGAGCTAACAATGGTGAAGCGAGAGAGACGAGGGACTTGCAGAAGGTAGGAGCCAGCTGAGCAAGAGAGTGGGTAGAGGAGTGGGGTGTAAGCAGGTTGGAGAGGTAAGGAGGTGTCAGGACATGAAGCGATTTGTAGGTGAATGTGAGAATCTTGAAATCAAAATGTCTAAAATTCTCGTTGTTTACTCAGAGTTTCCTTCATCTTGAAATTGTTCTGCTTTTGTCAGTCTGTTAAAATACAATCACTATTGATTAACTATCTTGTTGAAAGATACAGATTGTATAACTATCAAGTGAGATGATCTGGAGTCCCACTGCAATGAATAAGGTGGGATCTGTCATACAATAAAGATGATGGCAGGTGATTTAGAAAGGTCTATAAGTCTCCAAAGATGAAACTGACTGCAGTTTTGGAATAAAGTGAGACTAAACATACCCTGGGACAAAGTCCAACATTTGCAACACTGCTGGGAAGCATTTCATGCAACTAAATCTAAAGAGTACTCTTGGCTCTCATGTGCCATACATCATTCCATGTGTATTTGTCCATTGCTTCTCTTCATTGCAGGCTGTATAGCACAACCAAACTAAATTTACTAGTTCTTTCCTTACATTTGAGTCTATCTACAGCAGAAATGTCTCATGCTTATCTTCAGGGACAAAATGACTGGAGGAATTCAAAGGCTGTGATTTCTCACAAAATTTTTTTTTAAGGTAATTACAGTAATCTTTATATAGCACCTTTCATATCAGGAGGATGTCTCAAAGTGCTTAAATTCTTATTTAATTCTTCTTCAATTTATTTCTTGTGCACTTGTATTTTTTTGAGGGGGTTAATGTAACTTAAGTTAGGCTTGTATCCAATTTTTCCACAAATATTCCAGGTAAATGATTCATTATGGCAAAGGGTTTCAACCACAAGGGAACAGAAGCTGGAAGTTTGGAGTGAGAAGGGAATCATTTGATGCAAAGAGTAACAGATTAGGGGAATACGCTCCAAGGTAAGACAAACTGAAGCAAGCAATGTAGCTGCCTTCTGGAGAGAAAATGGATTGAGACACTCAATAAGAACATAAGAAACGGTAGACGAAAAAAGACGAAGGTTCATCTAATTCGCCTTCCACCTTCCTGGGGGTCGCATGCACATATGTTCTGAACTACCTATGTACTATATCCCATAATGTGATTTCCTAAAAGAAAACGATCTAATCTGTGTTTCAAAGAATCAACATTTCCTGCTTCAACCGTCTCTCTAGGAAGCCTGTTCCACGGGCTCCATTCGCTCACTGGAATAGTTTTGGCAAAGATTCATTCTGAATTTACCGCCCTTCAATCGCAGGCTGTGTCCTTTGGTTTTACTATTCTTGACAATTTGAAACAGCCTGTCATGATCAATATTGTCTACCTCCTTTATAGTCTTAAAGACAGCAATTATGTCTCCTCTCAATCTTCTCTTTTCCAGCACGAACATGCCCAATTTACTTAGTCGCTCCTCATAGTCCAGTCCCTCCATTCCCTCAATTATTTTGGTTTCCCTCCTCCCTATCTTCTTGATTTCTCCAATAGTACTCTAAGTATGGTCTCACCAATGATTTAGACAGTGGCAGAATTACCCCACTATCTCTGCTTACTATTGATCTTTTGATACATCCCAACATCTGGTTTGCTTTACTCACTCCGCAGAGCATTGTTTGGAGAGTTTCAATTTATTGTCAATTAGGACCCCCAGGTGCTTTTCATTTTCCATACATAATAGTCCATTCCAGGATTTTTTGTCCCCATGTGAAGTACTTTACATTTCTCTGCATTGAATTTCATCTGCCATCAATCTGCCCAATTCGTGGAGTCCTGTAGCTCAGTGGTTAGAGCATTCGCTTTACAAGCGAGAGACCTGAGTTCAATTCCAGGCAGGTCAGGACGAAACCTTGGGCAAGTTTCCTTACTCCACACGCCTAATAATAATCCCTCCAAAACCCAAAACAATAATAAATTGGTCATTTTCAATCTACGACTGTTTGTGGGACATTGCTGTGCACCATTGGCTGCCGCGTTTGCCCACAAATATACAGTCAATTCACTTTACAGTATATTCTGTGAAGTGCTTTGGGACGTCCTCCCGACGTGAAAAGCGCTATATCAAATGCAAGGATTATTATTATTATTATTTTATTATTATGTATGTTCAAATCCTCCTGTAACCTATCTTGTTTAGCTTCGCAATCTACCACCTTCATTAGCGTGGTGTCATCTGCAAATTTAGCCACTCTGCTTGCGACTTCTAGTTCCAAATCATTTATAAAAATATTGAACAAAGAGGTCCCAAACAGACCCTTGTAAAACTCCACTGATAACATTTTCTCAATAATAATAATCCTTACACTTGATATATTACCTTTTACATGGGAGCACATTCCAAAGTGCTTCATAGGATATACTGTAAACTACAGTGACTGTATATTTTGTGAGCGAATGCAGCAGCCAATTTCTGCACAGCAATGTCCCACAAAATGCCATTAATAATAATAATCCTTGCATTTGATATAGTGCTTTTCACGTCGGGAGGACGTCCCAAAGCGCTTCACAGAACACACTGTAAAGTGAATTGACTGTATATTTTGTGGGCGAACGCGGCAGCCAATTGCGCACAGCAATGTCCCACAAAATGCCATTAGGATAAGGATGAGGCATGTGGAGCTGAGATAAATAAAAAAACGAAACAATCTTGCTGGATTTAACCATCATTTCCTGTTCCCTTTCAAAACAATTCTATACAGAAAATAAGTGACTGTTTCTTAACACAAAACATGAAGCAGAGACCTGAATAGGCATTATGTTGTATTACACTGACTTGTAACTTAAAAATGTCTTTGTATTTGGCACCTGGTTATTTTTGTATTGTTTGATTTGTACAATATTGAAGGGTAACCCCAAATAATACATGATCTTATGTTATGGCATCACTTGTTATCACAAGTAGCATTAATACAATACAATCAATACAATTATTATCTTTGGCATGTAAGAGCTTCCAATTAAGCAGTTTGATAAAATACATAGATTTTTCAATGTTCTTCGGAGCTCAGTGTTTCTGAGATCCTCTATGGATGTCACGTCCAGCTCACACAGTGCAGGCTGACAACTGCAGTGCCAGTGGATTGTTTCATGGTTATAAATGCTATCCCTCAGCTGAAACATTAAACTGAGGTCCCATCTGCATATTCAGGTAGGTGTTAAAGATCTCATGTCACTACTCGAAAAAAAAAGGGAGTTTCTCCTATTGTCCTGCCAACAAACCCCCAAATAAAATTTACATTCACTTCGTGGCTGGTTGTGGAACATTGCTGCCGTGTTCACCAGCAAAATACACAATCATTACAGTGTACAGAAAATCCTGTGAAGTAGTTTGAGGCATCCACCTGAAGTGAAAGGCATTAACAAATGCAAGGACTATTATTAAAGCCATCCTGATGTCTCACCGGCTTGGTTCCTGTAATATCACTATCTCTCATTGCCGCAGTACGCGAGATGAAACCACAGAGAGTCATAGAGTCCTGGTATGCGCCATGTGTGTTAGCAGTCTCAGGGTTAAAATAGAGAATGTGTGAAACCAATAAGTAAAGAAAACTACCAATAAAATAAAGAAATACGAAGGTTGCATTGTATTTGTGGGAATAAGAGCAGAGTCTCAAATTTTGGAAGTATGCATTACAAAATTTCAGGTCTAGAGTCTGGAGCAACAGGTCCAGCCTAAGTGTTATTAAGATCTGTTATGAAGTATACAGGTTATGAAACCTCGCTTTCTTTGGCAAATGCAACCTACTGAATAGTAAATCATTTTGAGAACTTTCCATTTCATTTGTTTTACACTTCAAACCACAATGATTAGCAGCCCTATGACATCCATGTCAGCAACGAAAGGATCAACAACAACAACTTGCATTTATATAGCACCATTCACAGGGGAAGCATTTCAGAGCTCTTAAGCACTTAGCAGTCAAGAGGCACAAGATATCAAGGCTAAAATCTTACTCTCCTGCAGACAAACAACACACCAGAAATCCTGGCTCAACATCTTACCTTCCCCACAAGTATTCATATAAGATATAAGAAAATCAACATTAATCTCGGATAAGGACACCAGTGGGCCCATTTACTATTCATTGTTTTTATCTTTTTTTATATACATGAGTGAAAAAATTTCCATGCCCTATAAAGCATTTATTTGAAGATTTGTTTTTTTAAACTTAGTTGTCTTTCAGGAATAATAAAGTCATTCACTGCATTACTGAACACTTCCACTTCTATATTAATTTAATACTCAAAATGAATACTGCAGCTGAATACTAAACAGTTGTACACCCTAAGGAGCCTCCGACTGTAATGCACAGGAAGAATGATGGCATGAATATGAAGAAAAGTGCCATCCTATTACTCAAGGAGAGCCTGGCATGAATACAAATGCCACGAGAATTATGAATAATGAAAAATGTACTTCCTTATATCCCAAGGTTATAAATAACAATGGGTTATGCTGAAAATAATACAGTTAATTTACTTGTAGTTCAAATCAAATCTGGATAGAGTGGACTAAAACAGTTGTAATAAAGAGGAACATCAATTGTGTATTTTTGAAAATTAAATTGCTGTTCCTCAGTTCTAAGTGCAATAATAGGTTTTGAATTGCTTAAGTATTTATTCTGCTGCCTGAGCTATCAGGAAGCAAATCTGGAAGAGAATGTTCCTCTGCAAGTGTATCAGTGAATAAAGGACATTATCGTGAGCATTGTTTCAGCATTTCGTTTTCATAAAGATCCTCTACAGGACCATAATAAGAAATAAAAGAAGCCGTCACAAACCACAAAAATAAATGCAAACAACACATGCAATTATTGCACATTCATCCTTTGGATGAGATGTTAAACTGAGATCCCATCTGTCTGTTCAGGTGGATGTTAGCAATCCCATGGCAGTTTTCGAAAAGAGAAGGGAATTTTTCCCTTGTCCTGGCCAACAGTCCCAGAGATAAAGGCAGTCATGGCATTTTGTGGGACAATTTGTGCGCAAATTGGCTGCTCTATTCACCTACAAATTACACAGCTCTACAATTTACCATAAATCCTGTGATTTACACTTTCAGATGTCTTGACGCTGTGATAAATCACTGCATCAAATGCAAGGATTCTTATAGGTTTTAGTCTGTTGTAGAAAGCAGTGACAATAAACAATAATGAAGAATAACCAGCTTTAACATAGGTTGTACCACACCCACAAAATGGAGTCCTCTTCAGGGAAACAGTTCACAAAGAAATACCAATGAAAAATACCATGCAATCAAGAAGGTAATCAACAGATTGAGCAAGTCACCAGGAAAAAATGTAGGGACAAGCACACTGGATTTATTTAGTAATTTGCATACAACTGAAAGATGAGAGGGTTAGGATCACAGCACTTTACAATATATTCTGTGAAGCGCTTTGAGGCGTCTCAAAGATGTGATAAGGCACAATATCAATTGCAAGGATTATTAGGATCAGATAAAATGGGCTAAAGGGAACCTTTACCTCTAAATCTCTTCTCTGTGTATGGATGAGATCTATGTATCTGGATAGGAAAGGTGTAAGAAATTGGACGGCAAAGGGCATTGGAAGCTGCAATAATACACTAAAGCTAGGTGGGGAATACAAAACACAACCTCTTGGATTTATTATTTTGAATAATAAGATGTACATTTAGCAATATGTGATCTTAAATAAGTGCATCTAGTCAGGCAAATGTAATAACCAACTACATGTGAGCTTCTTGTTATCAAGTTACACCTTATTTAGAAAATATTAGCAATCACAAACTATGGCTATCCTGTAAAATTGTGACTTTAGCTGAATGAACACCTTTGATAATTCCATTACAATCTTTCTTTTTCCAAAGGTCGAGTAAAGGTGCCAACAGTTGTAATGTACCTGTTTTCTCAAACTCAATGAAATCAAAGTCTTGCTTTCTGCATTGACAATATCTTTATAAACCTGGCTAGTGTTACTTAAAATGGCCCATCAGCTGAGGAAAATATAGACCAGATTGTTTATTCATCCAGTGTGTTATTTAACTGACTGTGCATTTGAGCACACAGGTCTGACTCTCAGTTACTGTTACTGTTAGCATCTTGTCAAGATAACAGCACATTAGTTTAATTATAAGTTTTGTCCTTGTTGAACAAGTAGGAAATGTATAATTGCTGGACTTGTGTGTGAAAACATTTATGCTTTGAAAACAATAAACAAATTCATTGCTTGAACGGTGGAGGAGGAAAAAAACATTCAGACACATTTGTGAGGCTGTATCAAGTGTATTGGTAACACAGTTAGAACATAAAACATTAATTTATGAGAACCAGAATGCATTCATCAAAACTGCTGCAGCATCATCAAAAGTCCAAGCCATAGGATGAAATTGGTTAACGCAAAGCATAAGAACACAGAGTAATTCTGGCGTCCAGTATCATTTTCATCCTGACCCAATCTATCTCCAGATACATTTCAGGTGAAATTTCACCTAAAAACAAAAAAACTTTACAAAAATCCAATTATATGTTTTGTGAATTTTAGTAGAGTAATAGCAAACATATGTGAATGTTACAAGACCAAATCAATGATCACACAGAATAGAAATCCTGTATGGCAAACAAATATACTCTGCCTTAAAGGTATGTTATGAGAAATATGGGAAAGGCCAAATTAACGGCCTTCATCTTCTACTTCCATATATGCAAACAAAAAGCACGTCAAAGAGGCTATCGTGTTTGCGCACAAATATCCAATCACTATAATTGATCACAAGTAATTGTAAAGCACTTTGAGATGTTTCAATTAAATATAGATGGAAGAATTTTTATGTTTTTTTATACAGATAATTTGTATGGATAATGGTAACATCAAATTGGTTTCACAAAAACAGTTTAGATGAAGAACACCCTTCAGCCAATTTGATCTCATCCTTCCAAAATAGACTTTGATTGTGTTTTTGGTCAACCCCCAGGAGATCCTAGCTTTCCCTTTGAAAATTAATACAAACAGAACTGTGAAATGCACCGAATACCATTAGAAATATCCAGATCATCTTGTCTTCGAAAAGAACAAGAATAAGTCAAATGGCTGAGTAGACTATAGAAAGCTATAATTATGCAGCCGAACAAAAATATACTGGGACTCTCCAAGTGATTTTTCTGTTAAATACACCTACAATATTTTTTAAATGAACTGATACACATAATATCATTCCGCTGCAGGGAACTATTATTAATCTTCGAAGAAATGTGTTTTTAATGAATTTCCATGCATCCTATTAATCTTCATAGCCAGAATAGAAATTGCACTTTGTATAACGTATCAATTCAGTATATCAAACATAGCTCTGCTTGTCTCTGAAATGGTCCGAGGGACATGCTTCATATTTCTCATCCAATGAATACTAAGAAACCCCTTAAATGCCCTTTTATAAAGTTAACTCTCACTGTTTCTGACACATAGCGGTGATTTAGGTTATAAGTGCAAATTCAAGGCTGAGACCAGTCTCTGTACAGTACAGTGACATACTCCAGGTGAATGTTAATGAATCCTGAGGCATAAACGAGGATCCTTATAACCATAGTAATTTATGGCACAGGAGACCATTGTGTTTTCTCTGGCTCCCAGTTAGTTGCCTTTTTCCCATATTCATACAAATTATTCGTCTTTGGATATCTATCTCATTCCCTCTTCAAAGCTAATATATGTTTTGAGAACCATGCCTCCCAAGATATTTTGCATCCTAATAACTATGTTAAAACAAATCCTCTTATCTCCCCCTTTGCTCCCTTGCAAACTAACTTAAATCAATGCCCACTAGTCGCTGATTCACTGACCATGGGGAATAATTTCTCCCTGTCTACTCTGAAAAATCTCATAATTTAAAGGACTCCATCAGGTGTCTGATCAACCTTCTCTGTTCCAATGAAAATAGACCTGGGTCCTCCAGACTCTTCTCATTGGAAAGCCACTCACCCCTGGTTCCATTAAAGTACATCTGCTATGCACCTGACACCTTCCTAAAGTGGGGTGATCAAAATGAAATAATTAGGTGGACACAAGCCAGTGTAAACCAAAGTCAAAATAATTCTCTAGACCAAATTCCCTATGCTTCCAACTCCCTATTAGACTTGTTAATCAGCAATCTTCAGTATTGCCACTGTCATGGTAACTACTGGAGTACTTATGGAGTTCTGTAGCGTATTAGTTAGAGCACTCACCTCGCAAGCGAGAAGACCCTGGGTTCAATCCCTGGGTTCGATAAGTAAACAGAGGAAGATATTAAGATATCCTAGTTTGAAGATATCAATTATTATTATTATGGAAAAAATGTCTCTGAAAAACAGATGGAGAAAACAATTCCAGACTATAGAGGAACTTTGTGCTGATGTTTAGAATCTTGGAAAAGTTTAGCTTTGTCCCATTGAATGTATGATGGTGTTAGTTCCTCCACTGAAGTTATGCATTATCTATTTGTTACTATGAATAAAAATAGCCGGTTACCATCATAGAAAAGGGAGGAATTGGTGACACAGAACAAAGCACACAATGGAAACTGAATATGTAAACCTTGTTTATAGAATCATAAGGGAGTGAATTGTATCGTGCTTTGCACTAGAAGACAAGATCTCACATTAAGAACTGTTGGTTAAGGTGCACCACATGACAGAGTGGGTTAACATCTTTTTCCCTCTAAGATCTGGGTTCAAATCGAGTCTGTCCACGACGGGACACAAATCTCCTTGGCTAGCCTGCAGAGTCAAATATGAAATGACAGATAACAATCTTACCAACTAGCCACTCCTTTTAGTAACCGAGTAACAATTTGAGTCAGAAATAGACAATCAATCCATTCATGTTCCCACAAGATTCCCTGAATATTGAGATCTAACAGCCATGAATCCCTTTTTACTTGACTGGAGCTTGACAAATTCCTCTTGAATTCCACTGTACTGTAATTCTTGTTCCACACACCTATCACCTTGTCACAAGAGAAAAAAATACCCCCCGCACTTCCTATTCTTTATTGTTATCCTATTTTGAAGATGCCAAAAGTTAGGTTTTTTAAATCAGTGCATGAGGGGCGCAACATAAATTCAAGTTGTTGTTGAAAGAAATGGCAGATAGATTTTAACAGTTGCGTCCGGTCACTTTATTGGAGAAAAGAGCCCGAAGGATTCAAGCGAGACTTTAAAGTACGTGTGAGACATGTTAAAATATTCTTTCTATGCAAATTCCTTTGAGCAAAAATATGAATATTGCTGAATTTCAATTGAGAGGAACTCATGAATTTGTCTTCATTTTAAATGTTGTTGAGTACAATCACTTTATTTGTTGTTCCAGACAATTGTTCTGCAGCAATTTTTTAAAAGTTCTCTACCATCCATCCCTCTAATGTATTCAATTAAAGTGCTCCAATTAGATTGCTCAGTCTACATGGACCTTTAGTTAATTCTCTAAATGGTGAGTAAATTTATGGACTAAATGGTGTGATTTTATAACAGGTTTATCCTGGGTCGGCAGGTTTATTGATGATTAGAGATTGCCAAATATTATTTTTCAATAAGCTCTGAAAGCATCTGCCGATAGATCTTCTGCATACCTTTGGATCTATAAACAATAGAGTATGTGATATAGAACTGCCATCCACTCCAGGAAATCAGTTGGCAAGAAAGAAAAGTATTTCTGGTTACTAGCTGGCTAACTCCCATTTGGCTAATTACATTTGGGATTTAAAACTTGAAACATGGAAATCCCAATATAAGCACAAATCGCCAGAGTGTGCAGGACTTATTACCACACTGAACATCACAAGAGGCTCAGATAAAGCCCTTTAGCCCATCTGATCTCATCTATCCAGAAGACCCACCTTACCAAACTACCATCACAGGATCAAGCTGGCTTTTAAATGAGTCCCAGGGTCCTGGTCTCAACCACCCTTGCTGGCAACCTGTTCCAACTATTAATTACTCCCTGGTAAAAAAAATTCTGGTGTTTATACAGAAATTGCACTTTTCAACTCTAAACCTCTGTTCTCCTAAAAGGTTACACCCCCACCCCGCAGACACACACACATTACACCTGCAGTATTGTCCACTTCTGCTTATATTAGTTTTACCACAGCACTGATTGGTTGGAAATGCTATTCTAGACACTGAATTTATGTTCCATGAACGTACTAAGCTGCTGCCTTTTCCAAGTCAAAGAAGTATCTGTTTTGACACTGTGAAAGAAAATTGGAGAGGTGTAGTTTTCAGAAAAGTGTGCTATACAAAGGTTTTACCAGTCATAATAATTTAACATGTCTCTCTTTTATATATACACTAAATTATAATTGTGCCCAGAAGGGACACCTAATACTTGTCTGTGTCAAGGAGAATTCTCAGTCTACAGGAATTGCAATATTTTATACACAACTTGCTGCTGCTGACTAATTCAAATATTAACCATGAATTCTTAACTTTCTCATAGAAATAAAGGCATAAGTGCCCTTTTAATGCTGCTGGTAGAGATGCAATTTACTGGAGGAGAGCTAACCAGTGCCAAATACAGGTTACAATTTTTAATGTTATTGAAGAATAGCTCTCTTACAATCTTATAACTTTGAAAAGTTTGAAGATAATTTAATCTTTTTGAGATTTTACACACTTAGCTAATCTCCTACATGATTCATACTGTATCCGATGCATCAATTCTATTCCTGAAACTGCCCCCTGAACTGATGCTTCTGTAACATGATTTACATTGCATTTGTGCACAAATGCACTTCTGCAGTTGCTTACCCATTCATTGGGGTCCTGTAGCATATTGGTTACATCACTCCTCACCTTGCAAGTGGGAAAACCTGGGTTCAACCCCTGGGTGCGGCAAAACCTTAGGCAAGTTTCCTTCCTCTACACTACTCTGTTTACCTATCCAGCATCAGGCTACGTGACCATCCTTGCCCAACTCCACTGGCTTCCCATCACACAGAGGATACAGTTCACAATCCTGGTCCTCACTTTCAAAGCTCTCCACGGTCTTGCTCCCCCCTACCTCTCCGACCTCCTAACCCTCTACCATCCTGCTTACTCCCTCTGCTCAGCGGGCTCCGGCCTGCTTCACGTCCCCCGCCTTTTGCTCGCCCCACTATTGGCGGGTGAGCCTCTAACTACTCTGCACTCATCCTCTGGAACTTCATCCCGCAGTCCCTCTGTTTCACCCCCTCCTTCACCACCTTCAAGACCCACCTCAAGACCCACCTCTTCGATCGTGCTTTCGATCTCCCTGCTTCCTCCCCTGGCCTCCCCCTTCCCCCACCCCTCAATTCGGGTCCAAAACTCTGTCTGTCCAGGACCTTGGACATCCTCCCGACATGAAAGGCACTATACCAATGTAATTTTGTTGTTGGTGTTGTTAGTTGATTGGTAGATCACTTTCCTGGGGTAATAATCCCCTCAAAAAATGTGATCACTCAATCCACGACTGTTTGTGGGACAATCCTGTGCCCAATTAGCTGCTACATTTTGCCCACAAAATATATAGACAATTCACTTTACACTATAATTTGTGAAGATGTCTCAATGCCACGATGAGGCTCTATATCAAATGCAAGGATTATTATTATTATATTTACCCAAATGGGACAGGAACAATGGGCAGGATTCAGAGGAGTGAGAACCCTAGCTGTGTTTTTTTTCCATTCACATTTCAGTGATGCTGAAGTCATTCTAACACTACGACTGTTGTCTCAGCTGAGATCAGCTAACTCAGGAACTGAATCTGGGATCTTGTTGGTTTTTATGCCTCATTTCTTTGTTAAGCATTGAGTCATCCCAACCAAGCCATCAGGGAGACAGTTAAAAAANGACCTGCATTCCATGCAGTGCGGTGAAAACTGTGAAGTTGAAGGCTTTCTCATGCACAAGTCACAATGCCAGATACCAGATTGTTTTGAGGAGGTTAACTATTAATCTCAACTGTATCAAAATTATCAAACCAATCTTCATAATATAACCTATAATAATGCTTGCATTTGATATAGCACCTTATCACATCATCAAGATATCTCAAAGCACTTCACCGAATATATTGTAAAGTGGGTTGACTGTATATTTGTGAACGACAAATACACAAATTCATCTTCAAAAAGCTTGATTCCCCACCCCCACATAGCTATATATCTACCTACTGTATGTAGATTGCAAGTGAACCTTTAAAGAACAATTTCTGAGCAGCTTGTGTTGAGATTATGAAGTTATACTGGCAGATTCTGTAACCAAGTATAAAATCATATCCTCTTTAAGCCTTGAAACTCATTTACAAAGTTGAAAAAAAAAGCAATCCACCCTCTTTACTTTGCAGGATAACAGCCAACTTTCCAAGACATGCTTGGCTCCTCGTACATGTCCCAGTCATTAATCAAGTTGTTCCTCCTTAGCTTGCTTGCTTCCAGCTAAAATTATTGCTGACAGGACAGGAAAACCCTATCAAATGCTAGTTGGTAGCTACATTGTCTTCAACCACTTTGTCACTGGTTCCTGCCTGTGAACAGGAGTCTTGCAGCACAAAGCTGGCTGTGTTCCCACCACCACCGCCAGGCACAATGTGACAATGAAAGTGATCGGTTATCACCAACAGGAGTGTCAATATTCAGGGCTGACACCGACTGAGCACATCTGCTGTCAGGAACTGTTAGGTTTCTGCAGGTTGCTGAAGCAGTGTTTTGCTGAAAGACTTGTGTTTGCAAGCCATAAATTTGTGATTCAACACAGTCGGCATGAACCGTGGAAGGGATGACTACCTTCACATTGAAAATGCCTCCGCTATGGATTGACTGCACATTTAACACAAGGCAAAACACGTTTCCTTTTTCACAATGTAATCAATTTACTTTTTCGCAACGTAATCAATTTACATTTATGTAGTTCCTTTCATGTCAGGAGGACAACATAATACAACACAAATTTACATTAATACAGCATAGTGCCTTTCACATTGGGAGGACGTAGAAGGGCACCTCACACAGCTGGCTGGCAACCAGGGGATAAGGTAGCTGAAAGCACAGATGAAAAGTGAAAAAATTAGGCCTTGTGCAGTCTGTCTGGCCGTAAGTCATAGGGACTGTGGGATAGAGTTCCATAGAGCAGAGTAGAATGGCTGAAAGCTTACCCACCAAAAGGGCAGATTGGGGGAGGGGGCATACAGTAGACAGCACAGAGGAAGTAGCTGGGACGGGAAGGTTGTAGGTATTTGTAGAGGCCATGGCGGCATTTGAATTTGAAGAACTTAGATTCAATCTGCTGGGGGACAGGAAGCCAGTGAAGCCCACTGAGGATGGGAATGACATGCTCATGGAGGCTAGTGTAGGAAAGGACAGAGATTGCAGTGTTTTGGATAGACTGAAGCTTGTACAAGGAGCTGGGGAGTCTAGCATTGGTATTGTTAAGCCTGGACACAATGAAGCATGGGTGAGGAAATCATCAACAACAACAACAAAGTTACATTTATAGAGCGCCTTTCACGTCGGGAAGACGTCCCAAAGTGCTGAACAGTGAAATGTCGGAGCCCGAGCATGGCGGAGGGGTTGTGTAGGGGTGAGGGAAGGCAGAGAGGTGGAAGGGAGACCAAAGGCATGGTCGAAAGGAAGGATACGAGGGAGGAAGTGAGGCGAAGGGACTGTGGGATGGAGTTTCAGAGTGGGGGGACAAAGAGGCTGAAAGTCCGGCCACCGATGGTAGGGCGGGTCGGGCGGGAGACATGGAGCAGGCCGGAGCCCGATGAACGGAGGGAGCGGGCAGGTTGGTAGGGAGTCAGCAGGTCAGAGAGGTAGGAGGGGGCAAGGCCATGGATGGCTGTAAAGGTAAGGACGAGGATCTTGAACTCAATCCTCTGGGGGATGGGGAGCCAGTGGAGTCGGGCGAGGGTGGGAGTGATGGGGTTGTGGAGCCTGGTGGGTGAGAATACACGAGCTGCAGTATTTTGGATGATCTGCAGCTTGTGAACGGAAGAGTTGGGAAGGCCGATGAGGAGGGAGTTCCCGTAATCGAGCCTTGAGGTGATGAATGCGTGGGTGAGGGTTTGGGCAGCCTGAGGGGTGAGGCAGTGGTGGAGTCTGGCAATGTTGCGGAGGTGGTGGTAGGCAGTGCCGGTCATGGCGCGGATGTGGGGGAGAAAGGACAGTTCAGGGTCAAACAAGACACCCAGGTTCCTGACTGGCTTAGTGAGGTTGAGTGTGCAGCCATGGAGGCTGATGCTGCCAGCGCTTCAAGTGCGGAGGCACTGGCACGAGCCAATCAGGAGGGCCTTGGTCTTGCTGACGTTGAGTGGGAGAAAGTTGGCCCTCATCCTTGAAATTTCGGTCGAATGTACGGTTGGTGAGACAGTCAGGGGTCGAACAAGACACCAAGATTCTGCACTGGCTCTGTGAAATGGAATGAGCATCTGTGTACCTTGATGCAGCCAGCGTCTGAGGTGAGAAGCCACTGACGAGAGCTAGCAGAAGCGCATCAGTTTTGATAACACTTAACTATAGAAAGTCAAATTACCAGCTTAGATTTAGTTTACAGAAAACTGCAATAATGATTCAAAACAATTATACACTGGTAAGTAATACAATAAAGACCTGATAACTCGTTGCTCCAAGGGAAAAGGGCCCAGTGATTAGCAAGTTAGGTATATCAGGAGTGGCATGTTAGGTACATGTATAAAAACAGTAAACTCCTGATAACTCAATCCTGTCTTAACGTGTCACTACTGGTAAGTCATTATACTATCAATATCCTGACTGCATGCATGCAATGTATTCATTCATTCGCCTAAGCCACCACTCCTAATAACTCATCACTGAACCCTTTTCCCTTGGTGCGATACGTTATCAGGAGTTTACTGTACATAAATAAATGCAGCTGGGATATTTACAGCCTGATGACTTAAGTAATAATAACAAGTTAAGCCAGGATCAAGTTAACAGGAGTTGACTGTATTGCCAAACAGAGCATCACATAGGACATGTTACCTTAACAATCCTCCTGTGAGCAATCCTCGGAGCATATTCTTTGTTGATGTTACAGAGGTAAACTATTCTTACAGTTATCTGAAAATTAAAATTAGGTGCACAATTTCCCGAGAACAAGTACTACACTAAGTAACATTCACTCAGAGTAAATTTACTAACACTAAAGGGTTGTTTATCTCTAAATCATGTCTCATCAACCACTGTTTCATCCATGGATATATGAACAGAGTTGGGCTTCATCCCAGCATCTTTCACTTGATGTCTAAAAGTCATCTCACAAGTTTAAATAATTTGTCGGACTCAGTTCTACAAAACTGCCCCAGCTCAGTTGGTAATACTCTCACTTCTCGAGTCACCCCTTGAAGGTTGTGGGTTCAAACTCCACATCAGAACTTGAACTCACGTAATGTGACATTCTAATGCAGTCCTGGGTGGGGTGTTGCATTTTTGGAGATGCCGTCCTTCACATGAGACATCAAACCAAGGTTCTGTCTGGTTACTCAGGTGGATGTTAAAGATCACATTTCACTACTCAAAACGTGAAGGGAGTTTCTCCTGGCGTCCTGCCCAAAAATCCCCCAAATAAAATTGGTCATTTGTTTCATGGTTGTTTACAGGAAGTTAGTGCGTGCAATTGGGAGCTGTTTTGCTTGCAAACATAGTCCACAAATCCTGTGAAGCACTTTGAGATGCCCCCTGACATGAAAGGCGTCATATTAAATTAATTATTAAGTTATTACTTATTTATAGTTGCAGAAAAATGAGAATGTAATTGCAAAGTCAAAGGGCTTCAGTAAAACTTCAGGGCTTTTTGTCTAGAACCACGGGAGCAAAATGCATCAGTGGAAAAGATGGAGGAAGGGCAACTACCAGCTACAAGTCTCACTGGCATTGTCTCCACAGATGTTTCAATGTGCTTATTAATATCTCATTTCCAATAAAGTTACAGTACAAGCAATTAAAATGTGCAATTTTCAGCTCAAACGTTTCCCTTACACTTGAAGGTAAGGTCAAGCCACAGATCTCAGAATGTATGCAGTAATGTGCCCCTATGGAAAATTCGCAAGTGTTCTCCCAATGCATCAACAAAGGATTTGGCTGCTCCATCTGAATCTCCTGCCTGAAACCCTCAGGGTTTCTGAACAAATTCAGCTGTCATTTCCATGGAGATTACGATAGTATTCTGATGTCTGTGTTAATTTCTAGATATAAAAAATATGTTCTATCTAAACTGAAACATGGATAATTTTTGAAGGCAGAATAAGCATGAAACCAAATGAAGCTTCTGAATCACCTTAACCTGAATAGGCCGGAGTGGGATTTTACTAGTATTTCTCAAGACAATACATATTATTTTTCTTTAATTATTCCATCTTTGAACATCAATTGGACAAATAATGTGTAAATAAAGAAGCTAACCGGAAGCAAGCATTTTTAAATTATTAAGCGGGTGAAGACTGTGCTAGCAGATGCACACAAAATACAGTTATGAAAAAGTTTGCTAGCAGAAAGCCGGACTGTTTTTACCTTTGAAAAAATTGCAATACAGAGAAAAAACTGGAGATTGCAGGGAATAGCATGAGAAAAGCACTTCAGCTACTTCCTACTTCCATTCCCAAACCCCCGAGAATAGTTTTACAAAACATGGGTATTTATTTCTTCTTTGGACTTGTACAGTATCCACAGAGCTGTTTTATGTTTGAAGGTTTTTATCCCCTCTAACTCTCTTCCCTCCATCTAAATCAACACATGATTGAGACTATCAAACTAGTCCACACTTAATTTTCATGCCATACCATCAGAGGACAAAAAAATTTAAATCCTGTTCTTGAAATCTTAATCCAAAACAAGGGCCAAATGTCCACTGCACATGCGTTTGATACTACAACAACAACTTGCATTCATGTAGGTCTCTCGCGCAGGATAGCATCCCAGAGCTCTTGACAATGGTGTAGCCGAAGCCAAGCCTGGGGGAGGGGGAGGTGACCATAGGCATGGTCGAATAGGAAGGTCTTCAGGCATGACCTGAAGATGGGGAAGGAAGGGACAAGGCGGAGGGAGGGCGGAAGAGTGTTCCAGTGTTTCAGGGCGTAGTGGCTGAAAGCGCAGCCACCAATGGTGGAAAGGAAGGCACAAGGGACTTGCAGAAGGTTGGAGACAATCAAATGGAGGCAGTGGGTTGTGGGTTGGGGGGTAAGCAGATCGGAGAAGTAGGGAGGTGCCAGAGCATGAAAGGATTTGAAAATGTGTGTGAGGATCTTGAAATCTGTTTGGTGATAGGGAGCCAGTGAAGTATGGCTAGAACTGGTGTGATGGGAATTTCACATGGGGTTGTATCCTGGAGTACTTAATGTGACTGACTTATTCTTATCTCCAACTCTCCCTTCTGCCTCAAATTTGCTGCAGACTTTGAGAGATTCATTCCACATATCAGTCCAAGTTGTTCATAAAATCTTACAGCATAGAAGGAGGCCATTTGGCCCATCGTGTCTGTGCCGGCTCTTTGAAAGAACTATCCAACCAGTCTCACTCTTACCCGAAAGCCCTGCAACTTTTCCTTTTCAAGTACTTATCCAAGTCCCTTTTGAAAGCTACTGTGGAATCTGCTTCCACCAGCCTTTCAGGCAATGCATTCTAGTCGTAACAATTCATTGTGTAAAAAAAATTCTCCTCATCTCCACTCTGATTCTTTTGACGACTATCTTAAATCTGTGTCCTTTTGGTTACCAAGCCATCTGCTAGAAGAAACAGTTTCTCCTTATTTACGCTATCAAAACTCCTCATAATCTTCAACACATCTATTAAATCTCCCCTCAACCTTCTCTGCTCTAAGGAGAGCTATTACTGTTACTCAGTGTTCTTGTAATCAAGGAAATGCAATATCACAATTTGTTTCACAAATCGTAGAATTTTTAGCATTAGCATTGGAAGTCCACCATTGATGCTGAACATGGTTGCTTAGTTTGATGAGCACCAAATTCAATATCAGAAGATTCTGGTTCATCCAGATGATCAACTTAGACCTTCATCCTTTTTGAAGTGAATAAAATGAGCAACATATCCAAAAGTATTCTTTTCGAAGAATGACAGTAAACAGTGTCCCTCTGTGGCTGAACTCCCTCTGAGGTGATACAACTGGGAAAGACAAGTGGATGTGCAGTAATCCAACATATTGTTGATGATTGACGACCCTATCTGGTTCATCATTTGGAGATGAAGACATTTCCTATACCTTGCAAGCCAAAGCCCTTGTGGTAGATAAGCATTGATGAAGCATGTCAGTGTCTTGTGTTCTTAGTTTTTGCTGAAGAAAGAAAGCAGAACAAGCTGAAATAAGCATTGCATAAGGCTCTACTCAAATTTAACTACCCGCGGTTTTATGCAATTTCTCCACAACTCAATTTCCATGTCACTAGCCTGTAATATTTTTCGCACTTTCAATCCTGTTACAAAGATACCAAAGTGAAATTCTTTTGTCTGCTGCTTTTCAAGAAACTTTCAAGCTGTGAAAGTAACAGTTTCTCAAAATGGTGGGCTATGCAACACTTAATGCATCTATTCATTCACAAGCATCTCAAAATTGACTAACACCTAGTCCAAAACTGGCCTTTAACATCAAAGCGTTCTTTTATGGAATACGTCCAGTTTAATATAAATTCCTTTTCCTCCAGACATACCAATTAATACACTTTCCCTTTAATAACGTTAGGGCACAGTTTCAAATTGTTAATTTCCCACATGGTGGCATTTTCTCTTTATTGTATTATGCATCATCTGGAAATCCTTATAGGATACTCTGAAAACTGGGTCACACAGGGATGGATGTAACATCCTCAGAAAGACTACAGAAGCTAGATTTTTGCTCCCAGCCAATTCTACTCAATTCCTGTGGAGATGTGGAGAAGGGTTGTTTCTTAGGCAGGAAGTAAGAATCAACTTATGTAGCATAATTTATGGAACCAAAAGTCCATTTTTGGTTATTTTACAACAGGGCATGTGTTTTATGAGGGTCTGTGCATTTTGCTGACAATACATTCATCAGGTACATCACCAAATGTACACTTATTTTACCAAAACACCAATTATCATTCCCATGTACTTATCTGGCTCAGTTAATAGGACTCTTTCCTCGGAGTCAGAAGGTTATGGGTTTAAACTCCTCATCGGTCCACTTTTAGCTCACAGTCCAAGCTGTCACTTGCATTCCAGTGTTTGGGAAGTGCTGCATTATCGGATGAGATTTTAAATGAGGTCCCATCTGTCTGTTTGGATGGACATTAAAGATTCCACGGCAGTAATCAAAAAAAGAAAGAGTTTTTTGGTGGTGTCCTGGCCAACAATCTTCCAGAAAAAAATATTATTCTATTTATAGCTGTTTGTGCAAAATTGCTGTATGCAAAACTGGCTGCCCTATTTGACTTCAAATACAATCACTGCTCTTAATAGTACTGTGAGGTGCTTTAAGAAGTTTTGCTATTATGGGCATTATATCAAATGCAAAAATGATTATGTTTGAATTAGCTAAATAACATCTTTATTGTTTCCCTACTATTTTAATGGCTAATGCTTAATGCAGTGTGGTTAAATTTGGTGCCTCAGTTATCTTCCTGGAGTAATAGATTGAAAGAACCCAATCATTATAAATCAGAATACATCATGCTAAACAGCTAAACATATCTGCTGTAGAGTTAATTTCAGGACAACATTAATTTCAAGATATTACACCCCTTTTGGACAGCCATTGGATTGTTTGATTATTTCATGCTCTCACATGAAGTGTTATCCTAAGAGAAAGCTCAAGGTACCAAATGTACCTGATAAGACAAGTCTTAACAGCAGAGTGGACTACATTATCTTATAAATTTCATATTTAACGTGTCTCCTTTTAATCCCAGTGTGTTTTAATATAAAACATTGGGTTCTGCAAGAGAATAATAATAATCCTTGCATTTGATATAGTGCCTTTCACGTCTTCTAGACAGTTCAAAGCGCTTCACAGAATATACTGTAAAGTGAATTTACTGTATATTTGTGGGCGAAACGCAACAGCCAATTGCGCACAGCAGTGTCTCACAAACATTTGTGAATTGAATGACCAAATTAATATTGTTTTTTTNGAAGGATTATTATCCCCGGAAATGCAATCCACCAATCAACTAACAACTGGGTTCCTACTTACTGCTGGGTAAAGAGAGGTATGTGAAGCAAGGAAATTTGCCCAACATTTCACCCTGCCAGGGATCAAAACCAGGGCTCTCGCTTACGAGGCGAGTGCTCTAACCACTGAGCTACAACGAGTAAATTTGTAAAAAACTCACATATTCCTTATAAAGCAATACAATTCTAAACAAAGATTTTCCCCACATCGTTTGGACTAGCCATTACTGGTGTCTCATGGTCACCACACTTCAATCAGTTACAGAAATCTATGGGTATTGCCTGAAATTACAAGACCACCCATAAAATTTGCTTGATCTTGATGAATCATTGAGTGTAACAACCTCTGCAACCTGGCTGTCAAGTTTTTGTTTGGAGAATCTCATGAGTTTTTGTATTTATGACACTAGTTATGGTTCTTTCCCTTCTTGGCAGAACAGTTATGAGAGCAGTGCATAAAGCCTCTGGCAAATGCTGTATTACAGCTCACTGGTTATATAGAACTGTGGCTAAAATATGAAAAAAAAATTATAAAATCCAACCAAATGCTTATCTAGTTCAGGTACTTTGGAAGCAAGCAATTTCCTATTGCCTTAAGGATTTAAGGCGGTTCAGACTCACCGAGTAGATCTAATAGAAGGGAGGCTTCATTTCTTACAGGTGTGATCTCAATCTTTCTTAGTGTAGATATATTCTGAAGAGTTCAGTTTTTTTTTTAAAAATCTCTTGATTGATTTCTATAGATTTCGCATCATTTGACATTTCAATTCCTGCAATCACTCTGCTTGCTTCAGATTTTTTATCAAGTTTGTTTCCTTTCACAGACTCTTTTCTACTATCAAAACACAAATCTTTTGGATGAAATTCATGTCCTAATTTTCCATTCATATAAGGCTGCAAATCCTTTCTCATTTCAATACAGTATGTACAAACTAATCTTTGGCGCTATTGGGATTCCTAGATATTTTACTCTTTACCTAGATTATGCACATTTACACAACAGCAAAAGAATGATTACACAAATGTGTTCAATTGCATATGTTTTTTTACTATCTATTGCCTTCTGTATTTGGGGCTAGATTTGTCTCTTACATCAGCCTTGTGTTAAATTTTCATTGTGAAATATCTAATATATGGTAGTTTGACCCAGATTAACAGAGCAAAATTCAGTTCCAAATGTCTTTGTTGTAGCAATTTTATTCAATGGTATTGAGTTTAAGGAAGAAGATTTTTTTGTTGCTTTGTTTCTTCTTAGCCACATGCACGACCACACAATCACCTTGACTTCAGAGAAGCCCTACTTCTCTCTCCCACCACCACAGCAGAGATCATCTGGTATATAATACTTGTGAAATCATTACCCTGCTTAAGAGTCTCTGAAACCAAACTCGTAAAAGTTCCACAAATGTCACAGCCATAATCCTGCAGTTGGGGGTGCCTACCATCAGATGCCACTAAATGGAAATATTCAGGTGGTGAGTGTAGATCCTCAGCCTATCAGACACACCAAGCCTGTGCTGTCTAATACTATCCAACATATCATTGATGAATGATTCAAATAGAGTGAGTGACAGTGGCCTTACAACTCTTTCAAAAGAGATAAGATCAGTATTGAATCTCCCATTGATCCTTGCATAGATCTTGCAATTGAAACATATATCCCAGATAAAAGCCAAGGTTTGACCATTGCTTCTAGCCTCATCATGAGGGCTTTATTAGGCACTAGGTTGAAAGCCTCATAAAAAATTGATGAAAGCAACATTGGCAGGTTTTCTTTGAGCCTTACAACATTCCGTGATTACAAATAAAGCCACAAACTGTCCCACGAGAATCAATTCCAGCATGTTCATTCCTGATTACACCGCAAGCATCTAACTTCTAAACTGATAAATGATCAGTGACTACCCACAACCATCTAATAAGCATTCACCAGATGAATAGTTAGTTCAGGAATTCCTCACGAGTGGCATGTGAGCAAACAGATGCTGGATGCATTGCCATCATCTTTTGGATCATAGCCTGGAAAAATAAAGAAACCATTGAATGCAATTCCACCAATTGCAGGTGTGAAGCTTAGCAGTAGTTCCCTTGTCCCTTAATTGAATCGTAATATTCCTTGCATTTCAAATGCAAGGATCCAACTTGCGCCACCTCTGGGTAAGAATGTCACAGCAATGTTCCACAAACACACATGAGGTGAAGCAATAATTGAAGTTGAGGGTTCTTGGCCAGAACATCGAGAGAAACTCTTCTCAATCAGTGCAGTGGGGTCTTTAATTTCTATCTGATTAAGCAGATGGAATCACGTTTTAATGTCTCATCAGAAGGTCAGCACTTCTGACAATGCAATGTACCCCCAGGACTGTATCAGGCTGTCAAGTCTAGACTTTGACAAGTGGGAACAGAATGGGAATGTATGGGAATGGAACTCGTGACATTTTCACACAGAGGCTTCCAATCAAGCAGGGCTGCTAACTGTTTGATGGGCGAGAAACTGAAAAAGGATGGAAAGATTCAACTTTGATTTGGAGAATGAACTGGAATAATGAATAACTACATAATAATATTTTTTTCCATCATCGAAGGATATCAACCTGTAAGGAAAACCTCAGAAATCTTGAATGTAAGCAATGTGTGGCATTCTTTGAAAATCCCGATTGTGTCTATGTCTGATATGGGGATCTACCATTCAAGGAGCTCTGCAACACAGTAACACAGATCTGGAACAATATTGCTGTTACCCAAAAGGGAAAACAAGATGGACCTTCCGAATATTTATTTATCTCCCTTAATAAATTGCTGGCAACAATAAGCAGATGCTGAGCACCAGAAGTCTAAATATGAATAATAATAATAATAATCCTTGCATTTGATCTCGCACTTTTCACGTCTTCTCGACGTCTCAAAGCGCTTCGCAGAATAGACTGTAAAGTGAATTGACCCTATATTTGTGGGCGAAACGCAGCAGCCAATTGCGCACAGCAGTGTTCCACGAACAGTCGTGGATTGAAATGACAATTTATTTTTGTTTTAGGAGGGATTATTATTAGGCGTGTGGAGTAAGGAAACTTGCCCAAGGTTTCGCCCTGCCGTGAATTGAACCCAGGTGTCTTGCTTGCAAGGCAAGTGCTCTAACCACTGAGCTGCAGGGCTCCACAAATATTAATCCTTGCATTTGATATCGTGCCTTATCACGTCTTTGAGACGTCTTAAAGCACTTTCTTGGATAAAAGTGGAGAGCACAGGAAACCCATCCATGACACTCTCCCTCTGATGTTAGAATCTGGGATCTACCATTGAATATGAAACTTGAAAGCACTGCCAATGTCTACCAGTAAATCTGCTGTCAGACTCATCACAACCATTAAGCTATTCTAATGGATATCTTGTAAAACAAATCAACATTTCCCTACCACTGAAGTGTATATGAAAGTATTCAAAAGTATGTTGAACCGTTGTTAATTTATTCACAGAGCTGTTCCACATCATAGAATTATTATGCATTGATTATATTTCGGAAGTTGGAAAGTTATGTAAATACCTTAAAAGGAAAACAAAACCTTACAGACACACAGAAAAAAATATTTGTCATGGTAAGATTATCCCTAATTAATTCACTTAACAATTCCATTAAATATATTAGGAACCGTTAATTGTTCTATATTAATGAAAAATAGTCTTGTTCCAAACCAGTTTGATGTCAATCATCTTGTTACACAAATATGATCTATCACTATTGTAACTTGTTTCTCTGCTGCTTATTTTAGTTATTTGCAGCAACTGAATCCCACATATTCCTTTCATCTTCTGATACTGACATCTGGCATTGCAACACCAAAGGAACATTTATAATCCAGCAATTTGCAGCACTGCAGCGTAGATCAGGAATAGCAAATCTTCTAATCAGTAGTTAATCAGTATTAATCCTCGATTGATGCCCATTCTGTGATCTCTATTGAATTTCCTGAAATTAAGTGTGCAGCTCAATGGAACAAGAAATGCAGAGAAAGCCCGAGAAAAAAAGCATATGGGTTAAAAAAACAGGATGCAGCCAGAAAACCAAAATAACACAGATTTGTTGAAAGAGGATGATATCTATCCCAATGTAAATCAGTTAATCTTAAAGTCCATTTGTGGATAGTGTTGAACTGCCTTATTGTGTTAATGGGCCAAAATCCTGTTGTATGTAGTGGCCTAATTTCACACTGTTAAAAATAATGCCTGGCTTGGAGTCAAAGAGGTTGCACCCTCAATATGTGCAATTTGTAACTATCTGAGTGAGCTAATTGACTGTGGTGTTGAGCATAGATTTTTGAAAGCAAATGTATACCACGTCCTGAAAACCTATTCCAGTTGTTAATTATTCACTGGGTAAATAAATACTTCCTGGTGTCTGTCCTTAAATTGTCTTTCCCAACTTTAAACGTACAACCTCTTGTTTTACTGTCTGTGTGTATCTTAAAATATTGTTCAGGGTTTACTTTTTCAATCCTTTTTAAAATATTATATACATTTATCACCAGACCCTGAGTAAATCGTGCAAAATGCCCGGCCCCACTTCATTTGTATTTTTACACATTTTAAATATGCCGGTTGCGTCAGACAAAATGCTGCACTGGTCTCTGCTGCATCTCGAACTCCATTCAACTAAGAGCGGCTCCAGGATTGAGATGTGAGGATGGTGATTGATTGACAGCGGACTCCAGCCATTCACAAGTGAGTCTGGGCTGTCATTCAGTGAGTGGGGGGTGGGGGGGGGGGAGGCGGTTGGTGGAGGAACAGGGAAGAAGCAAGGGAAGGAATGGAAGGAGTCAACTCTCAATTGATTGATAGTTAGAGTCCCTCGTGAATGGATGGGTACTTCACCCATTGAAAGCTCCAGCTGTCAATCACTTTGCAGCTGCTGCTAATTGGTTCCTTTCCTGTCTAGTGGGAATGGCAATGGGATGGAGGCGGTCCTGCCACTGTTCTGCTGGGCGGGAAGAGGTAAGGGAAAGTCTGTTAACCTCGGATGCCACTTAAATCGGACAAAATGGCCAGTCCAATATATCTGGCTTAAGCGACTTTGATTGTAATTCGATAAGGTCCTCTCTGAGATATCTACTCTCAAAACACAAGAGGACTAGCGTGTCTAATTATTCTCATGGTTAGCATAGAATTAACTAATACTCCAAGATCTCTTTCAGCTTCCCCTTTGGTAAGTTGTATACTATCCATCGAGTATTTCTGTTTCCTATTCTTACTTCCTATATGTAGTACTTTTAATTTATCGGTATTAAACTCCAGCTATTAGCCCAGGTGCATATCCTATCAAGTTCTCTTTACAAGACATTTTGCTGCTCTCTCTGATTGCACAGCTCCACCAAACAATCTGTAAATGTAACTACCTTGCACTGGGTCTACAAATCCAGATCAGTAATAGTTTCTAACATCAGAAAGGGCCCAAGTACAGACCCTTGAGGCACGCCGTTTAACACTGCCCCCAATTTTAATGTAGTTCTCCTAACAATGTATCTTCTGCTTCCTTCCCTTCAGCTAATTTTGAATCCAAAATGTTTTGAAAGAATCGTGTAGCACAGAAGGAGACAATTCAGCCCATCGTGTCTGTGCTGGCTCTTTGAATAGAGCTTCCAAATCAATCCCACTACCCAGCTCTCTCCCCAAAGCCCTGCAGACTTGTCCTCCCTAAATAATTATCTACAGTTAATTATTTAGGGAGGACAAGTTTTTAGAATAACTGCAACTGTATTTTTGTTTACTTACAGATCATCATCCATTTATCATTTGAGTCAATAAGTTAGATTGTGTGTGTTTTGTGATTACGCTGGTGAAAGGACCCCGGTCATGATTACAAAGAAGGGTGAAGTTTTCTTCCCGCTTTTATTATCCCACATTTGGTCCTTATCCAAATACACACCAAATATTATAATTGGTTGACTGCTCATCTTATTATTATTGTATGATATTCCTAACATATCTTAACTGCCACATTTATTTCCGGAACAACGTTCACTTCATTTCTAATCTCATTCCGTTCTGTAAAGTGCTTCGGGATATTTCTTATACCTGAAAACACTGTATAAATGTAAGTTGTTGATGGCTTTACTTCAATCTCTGAATAAGTGCCACCAAAACTAAGTTAGAGAAAGACATTAACAAAATCTCTGCTCTACTAAACATGACAAAGGCAGAATTTCCAGTACAGTGCAGCTTTATGGCCTTTTAACAAGACCGTAATACAAGTTTTATTGCCGTAAGCAAAAATAATTTAAACACTGCTATTTGAAAGATCAGAGTAATAATGTAGTGCGCACCTTCTGATTCTTAATTAACTCCTGATTTTGCACTCCCGTTTACATGCCATGTTAAGGTGACAAACCTTTGTGGCCCTAAGCAGCCTGAGGCAACTGCCTGCTCAGTTGGTCTATTTAATTTTCATTTCATCTGTTTACTCCACGATGCACAATAAACAGAACAATTTTTCATTGCACATACAGATAGACGGTCACTATTTTTTTCCACATTGTCTGAATGTGTAGCTCATCATCAATATCTGTATCCTTGATGTGATCCAGTTCCACCAAAATACCTCAACAAACTTACAGCACCTTAATTCAAAAATAGGCATAAATCGTTATTTGTTAATATGGAAAAGCATATCATGATCACGAATACGTTAGCTGGCACCTGAATGGAGTGAAAAAGAGCATGTGAGAATGGGTGTAGGCTCTGTGAAATAATGACTCAAGCGTGTCCTGTTAAGAAGTGTGCCAGCCTACAAATACAAAATTGCCACACTTTACAATAATTTCTGTAAAGTGAGACTTCTCAGCGATGTGATGAGACTATATCAAATGCAAGGATTATTACATTTATACTGTAAAACTGTGCCTTGTCAGTAGCTCTTAGTAAAGTGTGTGAATAATCTTGTTATGTACACTCATATCTATTGAAAACTGAATGGAGAATATAAAAACACACTTCACAGTCTTAAGGATTAAAGAGAAATCAATATTGCTCCTCCTGTCTGGATTATATGTGAAGTTTGTTACCAGCGATAAAAGGATGAAACCCCCCCCAAATACAGGTTCTATGATATGAAAGGTTCATGTGCAACCCTTAACATCCCAAACAAAGTTGATTTTAAATACAAATTAAATTCCTGGCTTTGCAGTGACAATTGTTGCTCCTTACCTTTAGGCAAATGTGTTATTCCTCGCAGGTAAACCTATCTCCCATGTCAATGCTGTAAAGCACCCTCCCTTCCTCACACAAGACTCAGAGCCACACTATTCAGTTGGTCATGAGGCAGCAGCCATTTGTTGCCAATTAATAATTAGTGATAATTAGTCAATAATTATTACTGTGTGATTTGCAAGTCCATCAGCTTCCATAGAGCGATGGGCCCACAGACAACCAAAAGTACTCGGTGGAAAAGTCCAGCCAAACTTCCAGGAATTTCCAATGAATAAAAATGCCCTTTGAAAAATTACACTTCCAATAACAACAACTTGCATTTACGTAGAGCGTTTACACACAGGTGCACTTAACAGCTGTGTTTGATGCCAAGTTGGAAAGGGATGGGAGACAACCGAAGACATGGTAAAACAGGAAAGGCTTCAGATGTGATTTGAAGATGGGCAAAGAGGGAGCAAGATGGAGGAATTGAAGCATGGAGTTGCGGAGATTCAGCGTAAAAGAACGGCTACCAGTTGTGTAGGGGACAAAGAATGTACAGAAGACCCGAGCCAGCTGAGTGAAGCTGTCAGTTAGAGGAAGAGGTAAAAATAGATCAGAGAGGTAGGCAGGTACCAGGGCATGGAGAGATTTGAAAATGAGAGTGAGCCTTACAGTTCCAACTATAATGGAAGTTCTGATACTCAGTGAGACATCTAAAATGAGATGGCACCGAAAGAGTAAAAAACACTGGTTAGGCCTCAGCTAGAGTACTGTGTTCAGTTCTGAGCACCACACTTTAGAAAGGATGTCAAGGCATTGGAGAGGGTGCAAAGGATATTTACCAGGATGGTACCAGGAATAAGGGATTCAGTTATCAGGAGAGGCTCGAGAAGTTAGGATTATTCTCCTTGAACCAGAGGAGACTTAATAAAAGTTTTCAATATGTTGAGGGGATTCGATAGGGTGAACAAGGAGAAATTATTTCCATTGGTAGGTGGGTCGGTAACCCAAGGACACTGATTTAAAATTTTAGTTAAAAGAAACAAAGGGGAGGTGAGGAGAAATGTTTTCACACAGCAAGTTGTTCAGATCTGGAATGCATTGCCTGAAAGGATGGTGGAAGCCGAATCGATAACAACTTTCAAGAGAGAAGTAGATAATTATTTGGGGAAGACAAGTTTGCAGGGCTATGGGGAGAGCGCATTGGACTGGGATTGATGTGGGTAGCTCTTTTCAAAGAGCTGGCACAGACATGATGGGCCAAATGGTCTTCTTCTGTGTTGTATAATTCTGTGATTGTATGATTCTATGAACTAAGCTGAAAACATTCCACAAAAATAACCAATGTTCGGTTGTTGTAAAATACTGTACTATGAAAAAACTATCCTGCACATAAAAATGTAAAACTTGCTCTCAAGGTTTATAACATCTTTCAAAGCCTTGAACTTTGAACATCATTAGTTTTCTACGTAATAAATATCAGATAAATTGGACGTTACCGATAATCAGCGGTTGATTATTTCCTCATAGCAGATACTATTCTGCATGAAAGATGCTATATAAATGCAAATTGTTGATGTTGATTACTTTGTTATTTATAATAATCCTTGTATTTAGGTCATGAGTAATTTTCTGTTTCACAATTTTGAGAATGTCATCATCTATCAAAAATATGGAAGCTGTGGAACATTCACTGCAGGGATTAATATAGACCTCGAAACACAAAATGTAATCTTCCTTTAGGACCACCGTTTTGCATCTTACAGGCTTTCCGATACCAACTACACATGCCTTCCTGTGTTAAATCTTTACAGTCTATAAAATAAGTCTATAAAATACTCCCACCGGTGGTTTACATCCTCTCCTGTTCCATGGTTCTACTCCAGTTTCCACTCACAGATCACATTTATTTACATCCCCACTTTCTAATAGCATAGTTTATGTATTACATTCATACCTTTTCTCCCTATCTGTTTCTCCTATCCTGTCTTTAAAAAAAAGTCTGGGATAATTTGTTGTTATTCTTGCCACATTATGGAATGGTCAATGTTACCAAATACATCAGAGAGATTGAG
The DNA here is from genome assembly GCF_018977255.1 of Callorhinchus milii. Classification (NCBI taxonomy): domain Eukaryota; kingdom Metazoa; phylum Chordata; class Chondrichthyes; order Chimaeriformes; family Callorhinchidae; genus Callorhinchus; species Callorhinchus milii. Next base: position 82,010,172 of record NW_024704742.1, on the reverse strand, counting down.
GAGAATAAGGAAGCACAGAGAGTCCTGGTCACTATGCCCCAAACCTTTGGAGCACTCCCCCTCTCTCCTCTTTTTCAAGTCACATCTTAAAACCTTTCTTTCGACCATGATTATGGTCACCTTCCCCCACCCACCTCGGCTCGGAGTCAGGCTCCGCCATTGTTAAGCTGCGCTGCATGGAAGGCACTGTATAAGTGCAAGTTTTATTGTCACAGATAGAGAGAATGCCATTGGTGACTTCACCAAGGCGGTCTCAGTGCTAAAATTTAATTTTGTTGTTGTTGAGTATAGCTGGGAGGCAACAACTCATTCCAGCACCTTAGTAAGGAAGGGCAAGTTAGAAAGGAGATTTTGACCTCATCGAGTTCATTCTGATAGTTCAATGCACTTCCTAGATCCACAATGCCCATTCCTTTCCTGGTATCAACTCTGTTTTCCTTTACTATTTCTTAATCCAGAGTATGTCAGTTTATTTTGTTATTTCACAAGAAACAAGAGGTTTGGATGAAGAAAGCCATTCAGCACATTCTTGCAGAATACCTCACTATATTCTTCCAATTATAGCATCAAGCTCATTCTTAAATGGGTACTTGAATCAATCCTGACTTTAGCTGTTGTTTAGACTGTGTAATGAAACACTTCTAAGACCAGCTTTGCACCTAATATTAAGAACTGTGGAAAACTGGCTTCCAAATCAAGTTTAACATTTTAGAATTTAAAAACCATCCCACTGTTGCAATCCTAAATTTCAAAATGATCTCACAGACTTAGGATAATGCTTGGTACTGAAATTACCTTTCACAACTTTAAACCTGTGTCCTCTTGTCCTACTGCCTTTATCTATTTGGAATGTATTGCTGCAGGTTTACTTCCTTCATCCAAATAAGCCTGTTACATACCTTTATAAGGTCCCCTCTGCAACATCTCTGCTCAAGGCTGAATGACTCCAGTTTATCTATTTCCTTATCTTACACCAAACAGAACAGCACACAGTAGTGCAGTTATTGGGTTATCAATTTCTCTGTTCTGAGGATAAACTTCACTCTTACATCTTATGCCATCATCAGACGCATTTGACTGAACTGCTGCCATGCCATTTATTTTTTTCCGAATAAGAACAGTGTGAACTCACTTAGACTGCCTCATAACTCACTGACCTAAAACATGGAATTATTGTTGCTCATCTCTGAGGATTATGGATAGGTAGGTAGATTGAATGATAAGGCTACTGAATTGATCCCTTAAATCACTCTATTTTTATTTTTCACTGTACAGTATGGGCAGACATCGTTCATTGCTATTGAAAAAAACACCTTTTAAAAAACAGATATCCTCCTAATTTTCACCCACAAAATACACAGTCAATTAATTCACTTTACAGTATATTCAATGGTAGATCCCAGACTCTCTAACATCAGAGGGAGGATCATGGGTGGGTTCCCTGTGCCCTCCACATTTGTCCAAGAAAGCGCTTTGAGATTCCCAAGAATGTGATAAGGCGCTATATCAAATCCAAGAATTATTAATATTAATTTCCCTTTTCTGATATGGATGTTTGCTGCCACAGCTGTTTGTAGTGTGGCGCAGCTTGTTTCATAAAGAAAACCTTAGTGATGGCTGGAAGCACAACAGCCAGCAAATCAAACCTCCAAACTGTCCGAAGGGTGTGATTGAATAATATAAATATTTTTGGCAAATATTACTGGACGTTTGAACAACAGTAATTTGATTTCCATCGTTATTTGTTAAAACTGTCAAAGTACCAGCAAAGGTTATTTTCTTCCAAAATATTTTTCGAAGCCTTTGAAGGATTCTTAGATCCAGAATATAAAAACTAGCAATTCATCAAATAAAAAGTTCTAAATTGTTGATCAAAAACACGACTTAGAAAAATGAATATCATGCTGTATATAAAAAGGGAGTTACTTACATAAGACCAAAAATGAAGTTGCCAATCTTATAATAACAAAGTTGCTTCGATTTTTATTTCCCCGTTTAGTTCAAACTTCTCCATAAAGACAGCTGGCAACCACTAACAAACTCTGCGTTTTTGCTGACTGCCAGGACACAAGAGCTGCTTAATTTACTCTCCAATTTTCTACTTTTGGACATGAATCTCCATTAAATACCTCCCTTTTAGCAGCTCAGCTCAGGTCAGCAGTCCTCCAAACTGGGTAATGGCAGCAAACTCATTTCATAGTATTCCTTTATGTCTGAATGCTGCTCAAATGTGTCACCCTATGGTGACAACAACTCAATATTCTTCTTTGTAATTACGTAATGCAAGTTTTTTCCCTTAATTTAACATAATACTGTTTGCATTTGGTATAGTGTCTTTCACATTGGGAGGAACACTTCACAAGACTTTACTGTGAAGTGGAGGATTACTTTCTTACAAAAATGTTCTTAAACAGCCAGAAAGTGAATGACCATTTTTATACATAATATATAGACCCACTATACAACAATATGTTAAATTCAAAACTGTTCAGTTTATTCCAAGTAATGAAGAATTGACCTCACAAGTTAGATACATTAGTAATCCATTCTGCATCAGTATTCTTAAGCATATATTGTTTCCAATAAAATAATTGATTTTAGTTTTATTTCATTTTCAGTATTAACATAAGCACAATTGTATGTTTGTGCTGTCCGTGCCTGCATGTACTCTGTTTTTCCATTCATACAATCACACAATTTAAACACAATTGTGTTTAGACAATTTAGACCCTGTATTAAAAGAGATTTCATAAAAGGTTCTTTCCCTTTCCCCATCATTCAGTTACTGAAACCTTTTCTTTATTCCCTCATGATCAATGAGTTTAAAACTCTTTAAAAATGCAAAATCCCTCCAAATGACGCCTGTAATCCAGGCTTGTTTCAGAGAAATAAATAGTGATACATCGGGTTTGCATTTAAATTCATTGTAACCTTGGATATCGTGGAAAGACATTGAAGGTCATTTTTTTACTTTCTAATGCGTTCTGCAGACTTACCCAGTGAAATAAGTGTTAAAAGCTATCTTGCCAGTTTGTAGATATTGACATGGATTTCCCACATCCTTGTGATTTAGCACAGCAGTAAGTGTTTTACACCAGTGGTCCAAACCCCAGCTGAACCAATTACAAAAGGGAATCCAATTAGCTTAAGTCATGCTGCACATTCTGAATTTCAAAAGTTCATGCCTGCCACTGTTTCATTATCTCCAAAAAGGCTGCAATCAACATGATTCAAATAATGTCTTTAAAAACAAAAATAAAAGACACTGAGGTCCATGGAGGTGTTATACAACTGCACTGCTTATTATCCCCACATCCTTGTGTTTTGACATATGCTTCACATTGCATTGACGTCTTCCTCTGAATTTAACGCGCTGGAAATTAGTAAATTCTTGTCAGCAGGCATCAGGTGTCATTGAGCATTCCAGAAATTAATGTTGCACCCAAAACAGTGAACACACATTTTGTGCGGAGGAACTAAGTCGATATTTGGGATCGTAAACTAATCAAAACATTTTTTACATGAAATTGATCAATTAGAATTTATGATTGAGAAGCAGATCAGTGTATTGCCTTACACAAGAGCATTTGTAGTATATTCTTTTCCATAGCAATGTTTGCTTAGATGATAACATTGTTTAAATCCACATGCTTTTAGGGATGTCTCTAGGCTACTTGACCTGAAACAGAACTATAGTCACAGGCTTAAAATTAAAAAAGCTTCAAGAAGCAATACAGATTAGATTTTTTTTCTCACCCACATAATGGATAAGTTGAACAAATTCCCAATACAACAGTTGTTGCTGCATCAATTAACTTTTTTTCAAAAAGAACTGTATTTCTATTTGAGAATATTACTGCGCTTTTAGGGATAGATGAAAACTGAGGTGAACAAGCATTCTCTCTGCAGTGCTAGTGGTGGAAATAGTGAGCAGAAGGAGGTTGTTCTGCAAATTGACTCTCTCAATATTGATCAAGCCTGAAAATCTATGGCAGGTCTGTATACCAGGAAAAAAGAGTGGTTCAAGCATGTAAACTAAGAACATAATGGGTCTCAGCTCTGCTTCCTTCCTTTCAGCCAGTTACTGAATCAACATCCATTTCTTATGCACAGTACTTTGGACCTCTTAGTCACTCAATCATATGGTTTCCCACTGTCACTTTAAGGTGTAACCTCCTTAAACAGGTTGGTCAGGCAAGATGTACTGGTTCTAAGTTGTTCAGAGAATAGAAATACACAGTTGAACACAATACCAAAGTCACAGAGGACAAATATATATGTGTGTGTGCGGCCGGCGGTGGAGATGAAAAATATATGTATTCCTTCTAATGCGGATTACATTACTCAAGTCAGATTTATTTGTTGATTTCACGATGACATTACCTTTAGAACATTACTTACAGTAGTTATCCCTTGCCCGGCATCCTTCTCACTTACACGTCAATAAGTTTATTATGTAAATGAGTGGCTGAATACTTAATTTAAGTAATTTGAAGTCACCTGAAATCTTGCTTCTGGCAAACAATGGTATGTCAACACAAATCAAACCCTGAAGTATTAGTTAACCAGTACCTGCCTTCAGCCTCTCGAAAAGATAGACACATTTCCTGAGTGCCATGATATAATACGTATCAGTGATAAATCAGACATCCTCGACAGCACTTATCTTGCTGGCTCAGCAGTTGCCCGAAGAGCCTTCTTTACTCAGACATGTTCTGCAGCTGTAATGAAGTTGTTCATTCTTCAGATCAAATGAAGCAAATTAACTATTTACTGCAGTTACGATTGGGAAAAGCACAATGAAATGGGAATGATGCTTGCTTAAAATATACTTTTTGATTAAAAACAAGAGCTACTGTATAACAAGGAGTATGATAACAAATGGTCAAATATTTAATCACTTACAAACATCCACTTAGCTGCCCTGCAAACCAGCAATTCAACTTACAAATAAGTAAAGTAATCATACCAAATAACTGGCATTGGAATAACTGACATTTGCACAAAGGAGCTCATTATAATAATAATATAATAATAAAAAAAATCCTTGCATTTGATAATAATAAGTAATAATTGCATTTGATATAGTGCCTAATCATGTCTTCGAGACAGTGGCTTGCATGTCGGGAGACATCTTAATCCTGACATGTCACAGGATATACTGTAAAGTGTAATCACTGTGTATTTTGTAGATGAACAAGACAGCCAATTTTCAGACAGCTGTGAATTGAATGACTAATTGTATCTGGGGGGTTGTTGGCCAGGACACCAGGAAAAAGTTCCTTCTCCTTTCAAACAGTTTTATGGGATCCTTAATGTCCATCTACCTCAGTTTAACATCTCATCCGAAGGATAGCACCTCAGTCAATGCAGCATTGGAGTGTGAGTTCAAAGTACTGATGTGTGGCTTGAACCCACAATCTTCTGACTCAAAGGCATTTATTTGTGATAATTAAAATAAAGAAAATAAATACAATCATCAGCACGTATCAATAATTTATTAATATAGAACTCTAATCTTTGAGTAGTCTCTTGGAGTTGCCATCATAGAGTTTTCATGTACGTATTATTTTATACAATGTCCCATATTTTTCTACAACAGTGTATCTTGACTACTCACCTTGGTATGTCCACCAAATTCTACCGAAATCCAAACTTGTCTCTATATCATCAATGTAGTATCAACAAGTAATTTCACTTTTTTGATTGTCATGTAATCTATAATTAGACCTTGATGGATCTTTTGCTCCATGTTCTATTCACCAACCTGTCTCTTTTAACAAATTTACAGAATCAGCAATCACTGCACCAGGTGGTGCTTTATTTTGCATGCTAGCAAGTTTTCGGAGAGGGAAAAAAATCCTGCTGCCAACATAATATTCTCAGATGTTCAGGTGCAGATGGTGCATTTCTGAGTTCACAAAATTGCCAACTGAATTTGTTATTGGGTTGAAAAAACCTAGCAAACCTTTTCCAAGGTTTAACTTCTTACAGGATTCAATACCTGATTGAAATTGGATGATTTTAAAAAATATTACATGCCCATTTGACCCACCACTTTCCCAGTTTATTTCTTTCAACATTTTCGATATTATTTCTTTACGGGGTAATAATTCCTTCCCCAAAAATTATAATTTGGCCATTCAATCCACAACTGTTTGTGGGTCACCGCTGTGCACAATTGGCTGTCCGTTTCACCCATAAAATGCACAGTCACTCCACTTTACAGTATATTCTGTGAAGCGCTTTGAGATGTCTCAATGACGTGCTAAGGCGCTATATCTAATGCAAGGTTTATTATATTATTACTATATTTCTCCTAACTACGACTCAAACCATCAGTCTTGCTCAGGAGTCAGGACAGTCCCTTATTTGCAACTGCCACCTATTCCATCACTGTCATACACTGATAGACAACATGCATCTCAGGTGGAGTCCTGAAAGATATTATTAATGCTCCATCTAGCAGCCAGATTAAGAACTGACAAAGCATGTGCAGTGTTGCTGCACTCTTCATTTGGTAGGAGTTAATCCTGAGATTGAAACTCAAAACTGTGGTTTAGGAGGTTTAGGCATCTACATAGATTTACATAGATTGTACAACACAGAAACAGGCCATTCAGCCCTTTTAGTCTATGCGCTGTTTATACTCCATGAGTCTCCACCTGCTCCTTACTTCCTCCCATAATCTTCCATTCCCTCCTTGCTCATGTGTATATCTAGTTTTGTCTTAAATGCATCTATGCTATCTGATTCAACCACTGTTTTGGGCAGCGAGTTTCATATTTTCACTACTCTCTGCATGAAGAAGACCTTCCTAAATTCCCTTTTAGATCCCCTGGTCACTATCTCATACTTGTCCCCTGATTACAGGCTTCCCAACATGTAGGAACAGCCTACTTATTCCACCCTTTTGTCATTATCTGGAAAAAACAATTGTGCCATAATGTTTGAATCAGGCCAATTGAGCCTTTACAGACTAGCTGGATTCTATAAGGACCATGTGCTGGTATTATACTAATAGCTAAGTTGCAGGAAGTAGAGAACTAGTAGAGAGTAGAGAGTTCTGAACCTAATGATGGAGTTCGTTATCATTGTTTCTGTTGTCTGAGTGTCATTTTATCTGTATACTTGATTATATTTCTATAGGAAGATTGCTGTCCTTGTTGATCCACCAATATCAGTTTGTCTGATTGGAAGTTGCTGTCATTTGTCTCTTGTAGCACAACATATTGAGAGACATGAACTTTAGCATTTTCTTGTCACTTATAGTTGGCTGCACATCACAATGTGGAAATTATGGATGCCAGTGAGGCACCTTGCTTGATTGTTTCCTTAAAGTTAAATATACATCAATTTACTTCACAATGTATTCTGTGAAGCGCTTTGAGACGTCTCAATTACATGAGAAACACTATATCAATATTGGTGAAAATAATCCACCAATGAAAAGCAGAGATGTTCAACCACTTAGGGCAGTATCATTTTCTGCAAACATTCCTGGAAAGAAATTCCACCCGGCTCTAGATTTGATCTATTTATGTCAAATTTCAGAGGGTCCAGAATTCAGACTACCAGAAAGGCAAATTCTTAAATAATCTGTTGTTCGGTAAGTTTATTTTAATAACTTCAGAAAAATGATCTTAAAACTAAGGCTGAAATTCAACAATTTGCAAATGTTGAAGAATAGACATTAATAGAATAAATCTAGATCCAGGTGGAATGTATCTCTATATAGTATCCATTTTCAGTATGTGTTGATATTTAAACAATGTAAGAATATAAAAGTCAGTACTCCTTTGCTTTTCAGCTATCATAACTACAATATCTCTGAATGATTTATTGCTAACAAAAATTTCATTAGAGAGTTTTTTTTAACTTTGAATGTTTCTCAGAGAAACATTTTACCATACTAGAGTGAAGAGTCCTCCCTGTGTTTTTTTTTGTCTGGGCAAGGCATTTTAAAAGGGAACAATAACAGTGCATTTTACAGAAAATAATGAATGAAATTGACTTTAAGGTGTAAATAATGAATGAAATTGACTTGAATAGTGATAATGGATCGGTGTTTAAATTTACTTCCTAAATTTAATTTAAGGTACATGATTGACATACATGATTATATATATATACACAGTGTTGACTCTGATGAGAAAATATATTTTCATGTTCATTGTTGCTGCATTTATTGCTGGGCTTTGTTAAGTGTACTCAATAGACAATGAGGGTCTATCATACTCCTATTGTTAAAATAGCAATCTTTATCTTATGCCTTCATATTGGAGTTCTCATTACAAAGATGTAATGAAAAGATTACTATTATTAGCAGTCAGTATAAAATAGAACCTGTGCGTTTTCAATGAGGATTTCACAGTATTACCTAGTCATCAAACTGAAGTGTATCAGCCTGGATCATTTGATTGCACTCTCGCCTCTGAGTCAGAAGGCTATGGGTTTAAGCCCCATGCCGGGACTTTGCACTCATTGTCTAGTCTGACACTTCTATGAAGTGCTGGGGATGTGCTGCATTGTTGGAGATATATTATTTTAAATTAAACATTAAACCGAGGCCCCGTATGCCTGTTTAACAACAACAACAACAACAAGATTCCATTTATAAAGCGCCTTTCAAGTCAGGAGGACGTCCCAAGGCGCTGTTTAAGTGGATGTTAAAGAGCTGGTGGGACTATTCGACAATCCCCCAGAAAAATTGGTATTCATTTTATAGCTGTGTGTGGGACACTGCTGTGGTAAATTGGCTGCCACATTCATGTACAAAATACAAAGTCACTTTACAGTTGTTCTTGTGAAGCAATCTGAGTCATCCTCCTAATGTGAAAGGCTATGTATAAAATGTAATGATTGTTATTTATTATATAACAAGAGAAAGAACTTGTATTCTTCTTTCTCTAACCAGAGGATGAATAATGACTAGAACAGGTTGTTAGGAAGGGTGCTTGAGACCAGGACACTGATCTTGTGATAGTGCTTACAGTAATTACAGTAATCAAGAGTAGTGACTTTGGGAGATGGGTTAATCAGGAAGATCCTACCAAGAGCCATAATGTGGATGACCAATTAATCTGGAGGATTATTGTCTAGGACATGTAAGGAATTCCCTTATCGAATATTGAATCTTTAATGTGCACCTGAAGAACAGAAAGGCAAAGCTTTGGTTTAGCAGCTCATGTAAAAGATGACACTTCTGACAACGTAATGCTTCTCCAATACTGCAGTGCGCTCAAGTCCCGATATAGGTTTAAACCCACAGGAGAAAGTGTTACCAAATCGAGCCAGGGGATCGGAGCACTGCTTCTGTTTTGGATTAAAATATCTTGTTCAAGAGACTCAGATCTGTTGTTTCAATATCCTAGAAATACATTTTAAGTCTGTATACAGATAAAGATAGAGCTATCTTAAGTCATGTTGAGGAAAGAAAACTACTGCATTCCACTGTACCAAAATAGCATTTCTTATACTTACTGTCTACAAATCTTGAAAGAAACATGGTGCTACATCAAGAGTAAAATTATGGTTTGCTATACATCGCCTCAGCTATTTAAAGTACATCAACAAGGGAAGGAAAAGGAAACATGCAAAATATGAAATGCTTTCCTTGTATAATACTGAATGTGTAGCTTCACTAATTCATGACATTTAAAACACTGTTATACCTCATCTGCAAAATACAGTCAATCCACTTTACGGTATATCCTGTGAAGCACGTGAGACATCTCAATGATTTGATGAGGATATATCAAATGATTATTATGAATCATTAATGATTATTATTAATTAGTCTATCTTTAGAAAAACTAATGGAGAAAGTCACCTTTTACACCAATCAATTGTGTCTGCGGTTGAACCATATAATAATAATAATAATAATAATAATAATAATGCTTACATTTGATATAGTGCTTTTCACGTCTTCTAGGCTTCTCAAAGCGTTTCACAAAATATGCTGTAAAGTGAACTGACTGTATATTTGTGAGCGAAATGTGGCAGTCAATTGCGCACAGCAGTGTCCCACAAACAGTCATGAATTGAAAATGACCAATTTTTTGTCTTTTTTTTTGGAGGGATTATTATTAGGCATGTGGAGTAAGGAAACTTGCCCAAGTTTTCACCCTGCCTGGAATTGAACCATCCAAGCAATGACACAAACAGTGCCTTGTCAAGAAGACATCAGAGGCTGTGCTTGTCCCACCCACCCCTCCAAGCAAAACAATAATCCAAGTTACAATTTAAATTTACATAGCCTCTTTCTGAACAGCAACAACAGCTTGAATTTATATAGCACTTTCAAGTAGGATAACGTCTTGAAGATCTTCACATCAGGAGGACCTCTCAAAGCATTTCACAAAATTGTCTGGCAGCCCAAGCTGGAGGCTGGGGGTGTGGGGAGAGAGGCAGATGAAAGCGCAGTTGAAAACATTCGCTTAAGGCACGTTTTCAGTGTGCAGGGAGAGTGGCAAGGCGGAGGTGAATGGAGTTCCAGTGAGTGGGGGCAAAATGGCTGAAAGCTGGGCCACTGTTGATGGAGTGTATTGGGTAGCGAGAGCAGAGAGAGCAGCGAGCAGTAGGATTACAGGGAAGTATTATCGTGGGAGTGTTGAATGAGTGCCTAATAAAAAATAAGGCAAATCTCTTCAGTGACCTTTTGAGAGCTGCAATTAGGAATACAGTACCATAATAGTACGATGATAGTGCAATATAATTTGCAAAACTTTCAACAAGCAGTTAGTGTATTACTGTGACACTCAAAACTTACAATTTTGCAAAAAAAACACTCATTTTTAGCAATCAATGAACAGTAGTTTTCAATACACATTTCACTGTTTTAACTCAATATACAATTGAATTGGATAAAACGCTACAGCAATGATTTGCTCAGTTGAAAATTCACAATTTACTGAAGTAACCTCTTAGGAAGATTTTTTTTATTGCAACGAGGAGAAGATTTCACACTCGGGATTTCAGTTCAGAGCTTTCAGATCGAAAACCATTCGTGTAGACTGTTATTTCAATATTCTTGATCCAAATTTCAATAATTATAGGTAATCATTATTAATTTACCTATTTATTATATTCATGTTGAGGGTTGAAAAGTGGCATTATATCCCACGAGATCAAAACTACTTCTGGTACGGAAGTGCACATATCCTAGAGGAAAATTAGTACAATAGTACATCCTGAAATGTTGTGCACGGGTTCACAAACATTTGCTTAAAAATACCTTCTCTATAATTAATCAAATGAGTTTAATTTATGTCCCTTCATCCTTTTTTTTTGGTCAGCCAGGTGTCTGATACATGCAGAAACCTATCATCAACCAAGATACTGATTAAGAAGGAGAAAATGGAATATGAGAGTAAACTAGTTAAGAATATAAAGACAGATTGTTTCTTACAAGTACATAAAGAGGAAGAGACTATCAAAAGTGGGTCCATTGCAGGCAGAGACAGGAGAAATTATAATGGGGAATAAAGAAATGGCAGAGTCATTAAACAATTATTTTGCTTCTGTCTTCACTTTAGAGGATACTAAAAACTTACTGAAAATAGAGAGGAATTTGGAGGCTAATGTTAGTGAGGAACTTAAAGAAATGAACATCAGTAAAGCAATAGTACTTGAGAAATTGACAGGATTAAAAACCAATAAATCCCCTGGACCTGATGGCCTGCATCCTAGGGTTTCAAAAGAGGTGGCTGCGGAGATAGTGGATATTTTGTTTTTGATCTTCCAAAATTCCTTGGATTCTGGAATGGTTCCCAGTGATTGGAAGGTCGCAAACGTAACGCCGATATTTAAGAAGGGTGAGGGACAAAAATGGGGAACTATAGACCAGTTAGTCTGACATCAGTGGTAGGGAAAATTCTACAGTTCTTAATTAGAGACATCGTCATGGGGTACTTAGAAAATTATAGCATGATTAGGCAGAGCCAACATGGTTTTATGAAAGGGAAATCAAGTTTAACAAATCTTTTAGAGTTTTTTGAGGATGTAACTAGCAGGTTAGATAGGGGAACCAGTAGATGTGGCGTATTTGGATTTCCAGAAGGCATTCGACAAGGTGCCACATAACAGGCCTCTACATAAGGTGAGGGCCCATGGAATTAAAGGCAATATATTAGCATCGATTGGAGAGTGGCTAACAGGAAGAAAACAGAGAGTAGGGATAAACGGGTCCTTCTCAAATTGGCAGGATGTGTCAAGTGGAGTGCCACAAGGATCAGTGCTTGGGCCTCAATTATTTACAGTCTATATCAATGATTTAGATAAGGACATAAAACTTAATATATATAAATGCACGGACGATATGAAGATAGGTGGGAGAGTAAGCTGTGAGGATGACACGCAAAGAATGCAAAGAGAAATAGATAGGCTAGATGAGTGGACAAGAAGGTGGCAAATGGAGTATAACGTGGGGAAGTGTGAAGTTATTCACCTAGGTAGTAAAAATAGAAAACCGGATTATTTTGTAGAGGGAGGTAGTGTTAGTGTTCAGAGGGATTTGGGTGTCCTTGTACACCAGTCACAAAAAGTTAGAATGCAGGTACAGCAAGCAACTAGGAAGGCTAATGCTATGTTGACGTTCGTTGCAAAAACGTTAGAGTACAAGAGTAGGGAAGTCTTGCTGCTGTTGTATAAGGCCTTGGTGAGACTGCATCCAGAATATTGTGTGCAGTTTTGGTCTCCTTATTTAAGAAAGGACATACTTGCCTTAGAGGGGGTGCAGCGTAGATTCACTAGGTTGGTTCCAGGGATGAGGGGGTTGACCTATGAGGAAAGGTAGAGTAAACTAGGCCTATATTCTCTAGCATACAGAAGAATTAGAAGTGATCTTATAGAAACCTATAAGATTCTTAAGGGTCTTGATAGGGTAGATGAGATTGTTTCCGCTGGTTGGAGAATCTAAAACTAGGGGTCAGAGTCTCAAGATTATGGGTCAGCCTTTTCAAACTGAGTTCAGAAAACATTTCTTCACTCAGAGGGTAGTGAATTTGTGGAATTCTCTACCCCAGAAGGCTGTGGATGCTCAGTCCTTGAACATATTCAAGATTGAGGTTGATGGATTTCTAAAGGATAGAGGGATTAAGGGATATGGGGATAGGGCAAGTAAATGGAATTAGGTTAGAAGATCAGCTATGATCTTATTAAATGGCGGGGCAGGCTCGAGGGGCCGAATGGCCTACTCTTGCTCCTACGTCTTATGGTTTTATCATGCTTTTAAGAGTATTCAAACCAAAGTGAGAGTTCAACCTTTACATCCACCTATCCATGGAAATTCCCACATATTGGGATGGAATGTGCACTCTCTATTTGGAATTCAAGAGGTTTGCCAAAGTGTGCGTTGAGTACACCTGTAAGTTAACCAGCCCCAGCGCTTTGGGATGTCCTCCCAATGTGGAAGGCACTTTACAAATGTAATTTTGTTGTTGTTGTTTAAGATCACTCATGACAGAGAGCCAAATGTACTTACTCCCAAGTTGCTCTTTATGGAAATAGAAGCGCAAGACTAGCTCAGGTTGACCTGCACTTTGATTGTCTCCTTTTTGGGGAACCATTTTACCTTTGGAGGTGGTTACTCACACACCATGCAGGAAATTTTGTGTGACTGCCTGTGTGGCTCATCCTATTGGTGCAGCAAATCTTGCACAAGTTATATCAGTTGGGACCATACATTTAATATGACATTCGCAAAGTATGAGTTATGTCAATGTACTGTACAATAATAACAACAAAATTACATTTGTATAGTGTCTTTCACATCAGGAGGATATCCCAAGACACTGGACAATCAATGTATTGGCCCAAGCTGGGGGTCAGGATCGGGGAAGGTGGAAGGCAGGTGAGGGAAGGATGGTGACCGAAGGCACGGTCGAAGAGGAGGGTCTTGAAACAGGTCTTGAAGGAGGCAACGGAAGGAGCGAGGCAAAGGCATGCGGGATGGAGTTTCAGAGGGTAGGGGCAAAGAGGCTGAAGGCCCACACGCCAATGGTGGGGCGGGTGAGGTTGGGGATGTGAAACAGGCCGGAGCCAACTGAATGGAGGGAGTGGCTAGGTTGGAGGGGATTTGGAGGACAAAGATCTAGGGGGAGCAAGGCCATGGAGGGCTTTGAAGGTGAAGACCAGGATCTTGAACTGTATCCTCTGTTTGATGGGAAGTTAGTGAAGTTGGGCGAGGATGGGGGTGATAGGGTCATGGAGCCTGGTGTGGGAAAGGACATGGGCTTCAGAGTTCTGGATGATCTGCAATCTATGGAGAGAGGAGTTGGGGAGGCCGACAAACAGGGAATTTGCGTAGTCAAGCCTGGATGTTATGAATGTGGGTATGAGGGTCTCAGCGGTCTATGATGTGAGACAGTGGCAGAGCCGAGCAACATTGTGCAGGTGGGGTAAGGCAGAACTGATTATGGCATGGATGTGGGGTAGAAAAAATCAAAGGTCAATCAAGTCGCCAAGGTTCTGGACTGGCTTAGTAAGTTGGAGTGTGCATCCTTGGATGGTAATGTACACATTGTACTATACTGTACACACTAAAGGATATGCAACTTGCTGTCCTCCAAAATTTTAAGTTAGTAAGTAACATATTAAGCTTAAAAATATATATTAATTATTCCAGGAACCATGCCACAGCACACTTGGCTAGAATTTGCGAGTACCAACACTGAATTTTCGAGAAATAACCTTTTAAGAATGTCATAAACATCTGAATGTTTCTCTTTGCTTTATTTAAGAACTTAACTTGATTCCCCAAATGCAACACTGATGGATCTTTAAATAAGATTCTGGTTAAGCATTGAAGAGCAAGTGTCACTGAATAAATGTGTAATTTAATATAACTTTATGACATAATTGAAAAGCTTAAAAAGAAAATTCTGTTTCTTTTTAAATTATTACAAGCACATAGGGCTAATAGGAAATTAGTAAATCTTTTCAGTGACCTTCTTTTGAAAGCTATAATTAGGGATGTTATAATGACACCATTTACTATACTAGTCTTCTTTGTAGCTCATTATACTGTGTCTTAAAAGTACTGCATGATAAAACCGAATTACATATAGTCTTTTGCTGCACTTAATTAGACTTACAATGATAAATATGTTGTCACACTGGCTCAACTCATACAACTTGCTGAACACCGGCTGCACAGATGGCAGTGCACCAATAACTATTCTCAGTGGAGCAATCTTACTATTTTGTAAATGTACGATAAACAAAACAACATCCCAGAACACTTCAGTTTATGCATGCAGTCAGGTTTTTATTGCTACATAACTTTAAAATAGATGTTTGAGCTGAACGACCATAAAGTTTGAATAGTTTATTGCCATTGCATATGTCAATACAAGCCCAGAAGCTCTTCCAGTGTGAAAAATTATCTTAGAACTAAATATCAAAAGGAAAACATTTGCACTGTTCACATTTTTTAAATCTTTCAAGTCTATTTTTATACACACGATGTAAAACACACATTTGAATCCCCTGGAAGGCACCAATTACACAACCATTGACTCTACTACTAACAAATACCTATAATGCCTCTTCATCCAATGCACTTCACATGCAACATTGTATTTGTTCACAGAAATAAAGGAAAAAGACTCACAATTTATGACAGTGAACACCGCAAAATGCAACACATCAAAAATACTGATGGTTAGTTAATTTCTCCAACTATCATAAATTTAGGACAAGGTAAAAACAAAACCATACATATCAGCAGTGAAGAAGTCATAAAGTCCCATGTGTTTCATTCACTTTGTTATCTCAAACAGAACCTGCACATTATTTCTGTAAAACTGAAACATAAAAAGTTTATAAATAGAAATAATGTTTACGTTTTGTGTTACCTCTTCTGGTACATAGAGGAAATTGAAGCTGTTGTGAGTGTTTTAATTTTTCCATGGATCTTAGCAACGAACCGTATCTTATCTTCGAGACAATTTAGAATAATTACGTATGACAATTGAGCCAATTTACTGTCTTGCCTCGATCCATAACAAACCAGAAATTGGAAAATATTATTTTTCAATGGAGATATTTGAAAATGATCTCAAAGATTAAACAAGGAACTCTAACAAAAATTGAAATGCATTCTTTCCAAAAACAAGTGTAAAAGCAAAAATCGAGGAAGAAAATCATTCTGAAATAGAAATACAGAACAATGTATATCTGTTCTGATGAGGAACAATTAAAACTCTTTGGTTTCTGAACAGCCTGGTTCTAAATTATACAATGGAGCTTCATCACACTACCTGCATAAACCATATGAACAAAATATGTGTAGCTTTTTGTGTAACACATCTGCAAGCTAATGGGAGACACTGAGCTACATATGGTAAACGTAAACTCCAACCCCAATGAAATTTATATGTCATATCCCTACAAGAGCTTGTTTGCAGCTTTGATCTTCTTCTTTTGATCATATCAAACACACAAGCACTCCATTTTAGCTTCGTTCATTCTCTCCAGAGAGTTAGATGTCACAGCTCTATACCAATCTGACAAAACAGTTTTCATTCTGATAAATCTCTTTCGCACAAAGAAATAAAACTTATGCATTAATTTTAATCGCAGCCAAGTCTAAGAGGGTGGAAGGGAAATTCTGGCCTTTGATTTTATTAGATTAAATAGCTTATTTAACATTATTAAGGAACTGTAACAGAGATGCATTAACAGTTTAGTCTCAGAGCCATCTCCATCTTTTCAGTTTCTTGCAAACGCATGCAGTGACAGCTAACCTAGATTCCATCTCGTCTTCTCATCTGAACCTCCAGGGAAGACAAAATACATTTTACATTGCACTTTACCTAAAGGGCTTTCAGTAAAATTTAATTTTCTTACTGCATTGATTTTCCCATTATAACTTCTAACAACCCAGTAATATCTCACAAGAATTCCTAGTGTTCCTTGATTGATTTTACAGAGCTGTATTAAAGCTGTGCGGGGATTTTATTCAACTTCTTTTGGCCAAACTATATTTCCTATTATAAGCAGAAAGGAACTGGACTACTTTTGCAAGTCAATGTGGTCTCATTGATTCCTACCAGCAAGCTGAGCCCCATGAAAAATGCCAGACAACTACTGACTCACAATGTGGCTGGGAAAAAAAAACGATCCTTTATATATATATATACAGGTACCATTGCTTTTCAGGGGAGTTTGATGTCTTGCTAAAATTATATGACTTGCAGTCTAATGAGAATGAATGACTTCCAACCTACTGGGAGTGAACCACTTAGTCATTCCTACCTGAGGACAGAAGATTGCTCGGAGGAACAAGGTCACAACACCCTGTCACAATTATTCTGTTTAATGAGGTATCAGAGACACTGAAGTAGTTCAAAAGTCCAAGAAAGGTGGCCCAGTGATAAAATAAGTGTTGCTTTAGAGCAAAGTGAAATGGATGTTCAGCCCAAAAGATTTGAAGTGGGGGAAACAATCAAACAGATCACAGGCTCGCCTGCCCAACTCAACCTTACTGTACAAAGCCACCAATATCTTTTATTTTATGCTTAAAGATTTTATTCAGTTGCAACCCGTGCATCAAACCTGCGTAAAATAATTAGAATTCAATTTCCAGTTGTCCTACTTCAGGGGTAAATGCACAAAAAACTGTTACACATATACACCTGTAGTGGTGTGTGAATATGTGCTCGTGTGTAAAATGCTGTCGTCTTTTATTTCAACTGCGAGCAGGATCTGACATATGAAATATTAATGGTCGTGGTAATCCAAATTACAGACATAACATACATATGTACCATTCTCTGTCTATGTAAGTAGCTATTTATCTTGTTTAATTATGGTAAAATGATCAGACCCATCACAGATCAAGAACCCTCGTATTTTATAGAGATTAAACCCAAAACACAGATTATCATTGTGAATTTGGAAGGGAAACTGCTACTCCAATATGTTTATAATTAACTTGCAATGAACTGTACTATATTGTAAGTATGGACAGTAGTGCAGACATCTATTACTATGATTATTTTATATTAAATATCTTCCCCAGTTTCTGATAAATACGACTAGAGTTTATATAGCATGCCTGGTGTCTGTCAGATAGTATTGGCTTATTCATACAGCTGCCTTTGACTTCATTTATTTAGGAAAACAATTAAAAATGAATTATTCGTGTAAAGTACCACAGTTACCACTCATTATCAGATTCTCTAAGATTCTGAAATAAGCCCTTACAATCCTACATGTTTCTCGAAGTAACAACAAATAATCTGACTACAAAATCGCACGTTATAGAAACACACACACACACACATACAGACACACACACACACATACAGACACACACACACCACATAGACACACACACACACACACACACATACAGACACACACACACACATACGGACACACACACACACACATACAGACACACACACACCACATAGACACACACACACACACATACATAGACAGACATACACACACATACGCACATACAGACACACACACACACACACAGACACACACACACAGACACACAGACAGACAGACAGACACACACACACACAGACAGACACACACACAGACAGACAGACACACACACACACACACAGACACACACACACACACACACAGACACACAGACACACACACACACACACACACACACAGACACACACACACAGACAGACACACAGACAGACAGACAGACACACACACACACACACACAGACAGACAGACAGACACACACACACACACAGACAGACAGACACACACACACACACAGACAGACAGACACACACACACACACAGACAGACACACACACACACACACACACACCTGGTATATTTCATTCATAAAAGAGGGAACTACAGAACTCGAGATGTTGTTGCTGTCGCTTTATAATATTCACGTTTTCGAAAGAGCGACCCCCCCCCCCCCCCCCCAAAAAAAAATCACACGATTTCTTGTGAAAACTGGAAAGAGGTGTCACATCACCAGCAGCGAGTCTGGTTCATGCAAACTCTCAGCTCAGCATAAGTGAGGATCCGAGCAGAGCAAAGCCTCCAACCCAGAGACATGGGGCAGGAAACCTGCAGCAGCTCAGCTCAGATCAGCTCACATCAGATCAGCTCAGATCAGTTCTTCCCTCCACCAACACAGGAGCACAAACCACACAGCAAACACATGTTTATCTCGTCCCCCTCTCCCGTTCGCTCCTTCCACATGTTGTCCAGGTATCCCACTGCATTGCTCGCATCCCATCGCATCGATTGATTGATCGAAGGCGTTGGAGAAATTATTCATTTCCATTTCTTTAATCATAGATCATAGGATCATGAGAGCATTGTCATTATTATCATAGGATCATACAGCACAGAAGGAGGCCATTCAGCCCATCGTGTCTGTGTCGGCTCTTTGAAAAGAGCTTCCCAATCAATCCCACTCCCCCACTCTCTCCCCAGAGCCCTGCAAACTTGTCCTCCCCAAGTAATTACTTAGAGTGCCACGTTTAACCCTCGAGATACTTTGCA
The DNA here is from genome assembly GCF_018977255.1 of Callorhinchus milii. NCBI lineage: Eukaryota > Metazoa > Chordata > Chondrichthyes > Chimaeriformes > Callorhinchidae > Callorhinchus > Callorhinchus milii. The sequence continues at coordinate 81,990,656 of NW_024704742.1, read as the reverse complement.
AATACCTCCCCATGTGGAAAGATAACGTGTACCAATGTCTGGTGTGTTAGTGAATTTGCTCGATTTTCACACGTAATGAAAGATGCAATTGGACCACATTGCAACTTCCAGTGTGAGTGGAGTGAGTGGAGTGAGTGGAGTGAAGTGAGTGGAGTGAGTGAGTGCAGGAAGTTAACTTTACGAAGACCATTGCATTTCCCACCAGAGCTCTCGAATCAGCACCGCGAGGAGAGATCTGCTGCTAAACTGGGTTCAAGCTCGGAAACTCGAGCCCCACTTTGGTGGATGGCACCGACCCCCTTGCCAGCTCGCACCCCCTTGCCAGCTCGCACCCCCCTTGCCAGCTCGCACCCCCTTGCCAGCTCGCACCCCCTTGCCAGCTCGCACCCCCTTGCCAGCTCGCACCCCCTTGCCAGCTCGCACCCCCTTGCCAGCTCGCACCCCCTTGCCAGCTCGCACCCCCCTTGCCAGCTCGCACCCCCCTTGCCAGCTCGCACCCCCCTTGCCAGCTCGCACCCCCTTGCCAGCTCGCACCCCCTTGCCAGCTCGCACCCCCTTGCCAGCTCGCACCCCCTTGCCAGCAGCCACGAAAAGCGGGTGCCACGCACACACACACACACAAAAAAGGATTGCAATGTTTTTTGATTGCCTTTTCCCACCCCATTCCCTTGCACTTGTTTCACTGTCACTCTCTAAGCTCTTTAAACCGTCTTAAGCATCTGAGCAGCTATTGCCCGTCACTCGTTTAACACTCACACACACACACACAAAAAAAGGACACTTAACGCATCTGCTGCTGCAAAGCAAAATCCAAGTCAACTCGCAGGTGAAAGAGAGACCCAGAGAGAGAGAGAGAAAAAAAAGATCTCGCACTGTCCTCTCTTATCTGTCAGGAGGGAAGGACATTCACTTGACGTTGCAACACACAAAAATAACAGCACAAACCATAACACTTGCATATCCCGTTATCTCACGTCGGGGGTTCGCTCCCGGGCTCTGGGTCTCTAACTTGAGACACTGACTTGGTCCAAAAGTCATCAGGACCTCAACACCAGGCAATGGGATAACTTTTTGTTGCAAATATCCCCCCCTCCTCCCCACGTCCCCAGCAAACACCCAGCACTCGAAACAACCCTGGAGACAAAGTTGGATGATAATAATAAAAAAAAACACACGAATTCAAGGCTTACACATCTTTATATACATACATATAGAATAATAAAAATAATAATAAACTTTCTTTTGATCTCCAGCAATTGAATACCTAACCTGTTCCCCTGGTCAATTTACACAATAAACTTGAAACATCATCCCATTCCCTTTTTTTTTCTCTCTCTCTTTTTCTCTTTCTTTTCCCCCCTTCACCCCAAACAGCAGCACAAACACAACACAACTTTGCCAGGAATAGCAGTACCACCTTATTAAATATGACACACACAGATAGGAGAGAGAAATCAGAGTGTAACCACAGCACTTACAGTTGTCAGTCAGTGATATCGCCCCACTTGGAAGAAAATGTAAACTCCCACAAGGAATGTTCTCTCTCTCTCTCTTTTTTCTCTCTCTCTTTATCTCTCTCTCCTCCTCTTCCTCAGTCAATCAGAATAAAATAAAAAGGATGATTTCTTTTTTTTTTGCACCCCCCCACATCCACCCCCCACACCCACACGCATTGCAGACTGTCAGGTCTCTCTCTCTCTCTCTCTCTCTTTCTCCTTCTCCTTTTCTGAGCTGCAAATAGAAAACAAGAAGAGAGGGCAGGTCAGGTCTGCTCTCCTCTCCTCTCCTCCCTCTCTCCCCCTCTCTCTCTCTCTCTCTCTGTGGGTGTGTGTGTTGCTCGGATTCTGCACGAATGAATTGTGTGCAAACCGAGAGAAGTGAAGGCGAAGAATGAATTGCTGGAATTATTCCTCTCTCTCTCTCTCTCTCTCTCTCTCACTCTCACTCTCTCTCTCTCTCTCTCCTCCAGTGGGAGTGGGAGCTTGTACCTGCACTCACTGAGCGGTGTGTGGCGCGGTGTGGGAGGGAGAGCTCCTCTCTCTCTCTCTCTCTCTCTAACACACACACACACATACACAGAGGCAGAGGAGGCTCCAGCACTGAGGGGAGGCAGCCCCCCCCCAACACACACTCACTCACACACACTCACACACTCACACGCCGCTGACTGACTGACTGCTGAATGCTGGAGCTCAGCGCCGCTGCTCTCTGTCACACTCACAGCCACAGACCCAGAGAGACGCACAGAGATGGAGAGGCTGTGGCGATGGCTCTCTCTCTCTCTCTCTCTCTCACTCACTCACACACTCACTCACACTCACACTCACTCACTCACTGCATCTCACTCACTCTCTCTTTCGCACACTCACTCACAATCTCTCTCACACTCACTCACTCACTCACTGCATCTCACTCACTCTCTCTTTCGCACACTCACTCACAATCTCTCACACTCACTCACTCACTGCATCTCACTCACTCTCTCTTTCGCACACTCACTCACAATCTCTCTCACACTCACTCACTGCATCTCACTCACTCTCTCTTTCGCACACTCACTCACAATCTCACACATCTCACTCACTGACTCATTCACATCTCTCACACATCTCACTCACTCACTCACTCACTCACTCACTCACTCACAATCTCACACACCAACAATCACACACTCACTCTCACAATCTCTCACACATTCACTCACAATCTCATACACTCACTCACTCACTCACTCACTCAATCACTCACAATCTCTCACCCACAATCTCTCAATCACTCACTCACAATCTCACACACTGACAATCACACAATCACTCTCACAATCTCTCACACATTCACTCACAATCTCATACACTCACTCACTCACTCAATCACTCACAATCTCTCACTCACAATCTCTCACACTCACTCACAATCTCTCACACACTCACTCACAATCTCTCACACTCGCTCACAATCTCTCACACACTCACTCACTCACTCACTCACTCACTCACTCACTCACAATCTCTCACACACTCACAATCTCTCACACACTCACTCACAATCTCACACACTCACTCACAATCTCACACACTCACTCACAATCTCTCACACTCACTCACAATCTTCCACTCACTCACAATCTCTCACACATTTACTACTCACAATCTTACACACTCACCACTCACTCAATCTCTCACACATTAACTCACTCACAATCTCTCTCACACTCACTCACAGTCTCTCTCACACTCACTCACTCACTCACTATCTCTCACACGCTCGCACACTCGCACACTCACTCACTCACAATCTCTCACACACTAACCCACTCGCAATCTCTCTCACACACTAACCCACTCACAATCTCTCTCACACATTAACCCACTCACAATCTTTCTCACACTCACTCACAATCTCTCCCACTCACTCACAATCTCTCCCACTCACTCACAATCTCTCACACACACTCACAATCTCTTTTACATACATTCACAATCTCTCACAATCTTTCTCATGAGCACACAATCTCTCACACTCACAATCGTTCTCACACACACTAACACACTGGCATTCTCTGTCTCACACACTCACAATCTCTATCACACTCACAACCTCTCACACTCACAATCTCTCACACTCATACACCCACAATGTTTCACACTAACAATCTCACACACTCACAATCTCTCTCATACACTTACTCACAATCTCTATTATGCACTCATGATATCTCACACCCAATCTCTGTCACACTCAATGCCCATCACACATTCACTCACAATCTCTCTTTCACTCACAATCTCTCTTTCACACATAGCCTCTCACTCATAATCTCAATCTCACGAATAATCTCCCACATTCACAATCTCTCACTCACTCACAATCCCTCCCTCTCTCTATCTCTCCCCCTTTCTCACACCCACTCACTCGCCTACTCACAATTTCTCACACTCACAATCTCTCACAATCTCTCACGTTGACTCACACTCTCTCTCTCTCTCACACCCTCATTCACTGATATCCACGGGCATTCCCACAGTTGCATTTCTTGTGCAAACTGCTTGATGGCTTGCGGTGGGGTGAAGCTTCCACACTAACAAACACCAACACATTCAAGTCGCCATCTCGCAGACAGCCCATCACTCATCCTGGTTAAACTGGCACCCCAAACTGGGCATTTGACTCCCTTCTTTGGGTCTCAGCTAAAAAAAAAACACCCAAAATTTCCGCACAAAAAAAATTATCCGTTTCAGTGGATCATTTACTTATTCTTTATTGGAGGGGCTGTAGGCGGGGAGGGAGGGATCGTGGATGGTTGAGTTAAACCTAAATTTGGTGAGGGTCAAAGCCAAGGATGTGACACATGATGAGAGCAGAGAACCTGAGAGAGATCTGAACCATTCCTGTCGCTGTTTTAGAGCAAGGTAGTCGCTGTGAACAACTGTTCACCGTGTCTTTTTATGTCAGTTTCTGATTTTATATCCAATGGAGGAAACCTAGTGATTCGGCGATTTTAATCTGCGGCTAGGATTGAAGTATAACATCTGCAAATATTCCACATGTGTGTACAGTACACAGTCTATTCTAATACAGGGATCCTCTACATCACATTGCACGCTACCAATCTGGGTGGTTTGACCATTGCATTGTGACAATCTCTATCCTCTCCATTGAGTTCATGTCCTATAAAAAGATGATGCCGTGGAGGAAACAGTGCTTTTTGAGTCTTTCCACATATTTGTCTTCCCTGATCCAAGGTCAAATAATGTATTTTTTAAATATAAAAATAAATCCAAATGAGCTATATGGAGCTAAGAATATTATATATATATATATGTAGATGTATGTCTACAAAATCCCACACACAATAACAATAATAGGAAACCTTGCATTTGATATGGTGCCTTATCAAGTCATTGAGATGGCTCAAAGCGTTTCATAGGATATACTACAAAGTGCATGGACTGTATACTTATGTGGGTGAAATCGGCAGCCAACTGCTGTGCACAAACTGGCTGCCACATTCACCTACAAAATACTGTCACTCTACTTCAGAGTAAATCCCATGAAGTGATTTGAGACGTCCCCCTGACATGTACCAAATGCAAGGATTGTTGTTTAAATAATCTCACTAAAAATTGCACATATATCGCAAATGTATTTTTAACAATGCTTATTTTTCCCATAAAACATAGATAAAGTTCCTGAGGTCGGTCGTGCATCAATTGGAGATGATGAGCAGAGTCGGGAACCATGCGGAGGGATGAAGAGACACTTTGAGCTTCTATTGTCAACTGCAGATATGCAACATTTTTCTGGAGTGCTTGGAGTAGGTCATCCACATGCCCCGTCAGCGAGACATAATAATAATAATCCTTGCATTTGATATAACGCCTCCTTGCGTCTTCACAATGTCTCAAAGTGCTTCACCGAATATACTGTAAAGTGAATTGACTGTATTTTATGGGAGAAACACGGCAGCCATTTGCAAACAACAGTGTCCCACAAACAGTCATGGAATGTGTGACCAATTTAGTATTATTTTTTTATTTTGAAGGTATTATTACCCTGTAGAAATTATATTATATTTAACCTGTGGAATTGGAAAGTCATTACATTAGTGTAAGGGAGATAATATAGGAGTATACTACAAAGGGAATTTTTACATGACCCAAATGTTTATAGTCTAGCAGCTATTAACATCTGTCACTAAATAACTGTGTATGAGTAAATCTACTTTTGCTTTACCATTTAAATACATGTTGATACCCTCTTGAAAATCTCTTCTAGGGGATAAAAAATTCCATTCACAGGGCCATCTCTGCCTCCAAAATAGGTCTTGATGTGCATTCAGTCAAGGAGATAATATTACCCTTCAGGTCTGCGACTAAATCTGAAGAAGAGTAAAGAATTGAATAATATACTGTTACAAATTGGTCCTTCACTTTATGTGTATTTTTGTTATATTTTTCATGTATCTTTACAAAAATGTATGGGATAGAATTTTGCATTCAAGGGCAAATGTTTGCAGTGCTGGAGAATGGAACACTTATTCACTTTAAACACCCAATGACAAGCTCAATTGGTTCCATGTCAGGTGTGCCTTGGATGAGATGTGGAATAAAATTTGTTCACTCATCCATCAAAATATGCCCAAAATTTTAAGATTGACCTTAATGATCCCATAGCATTATTCAAAAAGAACGTTTCTCCTGGTATCATGGCCAACAATCCACCAGATCAATTTCACTTCATGGCTGTTTGTAGGACGTTGCTGTGTAGTAATTGACTGCTGTGTTTGCCTACAAATACGTGGTCACATCAATTTACAATGAATACTGTGATGAGTTTTCAGGTGTTTCACCAATGTGATTACGCTCTCCTGACAATGGCATTGGTATTGAGCACTATCCCTATCACAACTCACTGATATTAAAGATCAGCATTCCCACAAGTACAAACTGATGCAAAATATTCCTTTCTTTTCTATTCTTATGAGATTACTGATGAACACAATGACTAAATGATAATTTTGTAAATGTGACATATTGAATTGCAGACACGGTCAGGGAATATTGTTTAGTTATTGACTACATTTGAAGTCCACAGTGAAAGTGGGCAAGTTTTCCAAGTGGAAAGTCAAAGACAAGTAAGATCCAATCAGTAGTTTCTCTATTGCACTTTTAGACTCAACACAAAATGGAGCAAAGCTTGCACTCCCCCATTTGTGCAATAATTTCCTATAGCTTTTGCTGTCTAAGATTAATGGGAAATAACCTGTATTGTACAATGTTAGCCAGGAAAATGTCTCTGCCGTGTAACAACACTTGGCAGAACACTTTGTTTAATTCCCTGTTTAATTCTCACGCTGAACAGCGTCTCAGAGCGCTTTACAGTAACGGATCCCGGGGCCGAGCCAGGGGGAGGGGGAGGAAGGTGACCGAAGGCACGGTCGAAAAGAAAGGTCTTCAGCAGAGACCTGAAAATGGGAAGGGAGGGAGCAAGACGAAGGGATTGAGGAAGGAAATTCCAGAGCCTCGGGGCATAGTGGCTGAAGGCACGGCTGCCGAGGGTGGAGCGGAGGACTCGGGGGACGAGGAGGAGGCCATACCCGGAGGAACGAAGGCAACGAGTACTGTTTTGGATTACTATTTTGGATATATACAAGGACCATTATTATAATTATTATTCGTAGTACTATTAACAATAGCCTGGTAACTGTTATCAGATTGATTCACTTGTTATTTTCAGCATAAAATATTTGAAGATCTAAGGAAAAGCTCAGCAAATCTATTTGGAAGAATTAGCCTTCTCTCTCCCCTACTAGCCAAACTCAAGAGCAATCTCCCTTGACCTCCTTCAAATGAGTCACACCTATGGTTAGTCACAGGAACCATATAGGTTTGGAAGAGCCATCCACTTTAATAAATGAAATCAGAATACCTATCTTCGCTAACTGCACTGAAGGGACAAGCAATCTCTCATCCATGGTTGAAGGAATGAATCAGTCAAGAACAGTTTAGTTACATTAGTATCCACTGTGATGGAATGATTCAGCTGTGTGACATGAAGGAGAAATGTTCTTCTTTTGTATGATGTAATAAGTCAGGGACCCTGAAGTCCTCTACTCTAAATTCATTTCTACCAAGGTTTTAGCAGAAGATTAACTAAATGGACTTAGATAAACAAGGACCAATGAACAGTATGCTGCAAAGCAACAACAATTTATATTTGTATAGTGCCTTTCACATCAGGAGCACATCCAAAGGGGTGAGGGGCGGGGATGGCAGAGGTAAGAGGGTGACCGAAGGCACAGTCGAAGAGGAGGGTCTTGAGATGGGTCTTGAAGGAGGCAAGGGAGGAGTGAGTCAGAGGGACTGCAGGATGGAGTTCCAGAGGGTGGGGGCAGAGTTGCTGAAAGCCCGCCTTGCCAATGGTTGGGTGGGCAAGGCGGGGGCTGTGAAGCAGGCCAGAGCCTGCTGAAAGGAGAAAGCAGGCAGGTTGGGAGGGTGTTAGGAGGTCACAGAAGTAGGCGGAGCAAGACCATGGTGGAATTTGAAGGTGAAGACCAGGATCTTGAACTGTATCCTCTGTGTGATGGGAAGCAGTGGAATCAGGCGAGGATGGGGGTGATAGGGTCGCCGTGACTGGTGCATGAGAGGAAATGGGCTGCAGAATTCTGGATGATCTGCAGCCTATGGAGGGAGGAATTGGGGAGGCAAACAAGCACCGAGTTTGCATAGTCGAGCTTAGATATTATGAATGCGTGTATGAGAGTTTTGGCCGTCTGCGCTGTGAGACATCGGTGGAGCCGGGCGATGTTGCAGAGGTAGGGACAGGCAAAGCAGGTCATGGCATGGATGTGGAGTAGAAAGGATAGTTGAGGGTCGAACAAGATGCCAAGGTTCCAGACTGGCTTAGCAAGTTGGAGTGTGTATCCTTGGATGGTGATACTGTCAGCGCCTGAGGTGTAGAGCCAATCAGAAGAGCCTCGGTCTTCTTGACATTCAACTGTAGAAAGTTAGCTTTCATCCAGGACTTGATGTCTGACAGACATTCTGTGATGACAGCAGTGGTCCTGGGGTCGAGGATGGAGGCATAGAGATAGAGTTGGGTGTCATCCGCATACATGTGACCCCATGACTGCGGATGATGACACCAAGAGGGAGCATATAATAATAATAATAATAAATAATCCTTGCATTTGATATAGCGCTTTTCACATCTTCTCAATGTCTCAAAGCGCTTCACAGAATATACTGTAAAAAGAATTGACCCTTTTTTTGTGGGCGAACGCGGCAGCCAATTGTGCACCGCAGTGTCCCACAAACAGTCGTGGATTGAAAATGACCAATTTATTATTGTTTTGTTTTGGAGGGATTATTATTAGGCGTGTGGAGTAAGGAAACTTGCCCAAGGTTTCGCCCTGCCTGGAATTGAACCCAATATAGATATTGAAAAGGAGTGGACCAAGGACAGAGCCCCGAGGAACGCCGCACAAGACGGTACGGGGGCTAGAGGAGAAACCATCTGTGGAGATGAAGTGGAGGTGGTGTGATAGGTAGGATCTGAACCATTCAAGGAAAGAACCATGAAAGTTGAGAGTCGGTGGAGGAGGATAGAGGAAGCACTTTTTCTTTTCCTCTCCCAGTCCCATAAATTAACGTTCAAAGTCAAATTGGTAATGCAAGCATTAATGCCAGCGTTTGTCTCCTCAGCAGTCAGTATCTGTCAATTTTAATGATTTACAATTATCATGTTATTTGTACAATCTTCTGTTATTTGAAAGTACCTTAAAATGTTACTTACCAGGAATATGACCTGTTTAGCAGAAGAAGAACATTCATCAGACCACAGAACCACAGAATGCTGTTAGCAGTGTAATTTGCTTTGAGGAGAAGGAAATAATGGGGTTTATAATGAGACTATTTGCAACGGCAGTCACTTTTGCTGGTAAGAGAATGTGCGAAAACTGAATTACTATGAGGTGAACATAAAGGGTTGAAGCTCAGGAGCCAAGGGAAACTTAGGCTCATGTTGGTGAAACAAGCAGAGCTGAGTTGGATGTCTGAGTGCATTATTTGCTTTTCCCATTGCAGTGGATAATTGGAAAGCGGGATAACTGGGTCGGAGTTATCGAGATTCCAAAGTATATGGAGCTCTTGGTGACAAACTATTACAATTATAAGTTACATTTATATGCTATCTGCATTACAGCAGTTCCAGCTGCCATTAGCAAGTTATGCTGCTAGAATTGCATCTCTTTGAACTGGGCCAAAGTGGATCCCTGCTCATTTGCACTAGACCATGATGGCAACGCTAAGTACATTTTGTATGTTAACAAAGATCAGATGGACCTGTTGACTCTTTACTCAATAATATGATTTCAATTTATATAGCATCTTTCGCTGAGGGAGGACATCTCAACGCATTTCACAGTGTAAGATGGGCACCTGAGGTGTGGATAGGATCCAAGGTGGATGGGGAGGGGACATTTAATAATAATAATCCTTGCATTTGATATAGCACTTTATCACTTCTTCAAGACGACTGAAAGCACTTCACAGAATATACTGTAAAGTGAATGGTCTGTGTATTTTGTGGATGAAATCTGGCAGTCAATTGCACACAGCAGTGTCCCACAAACAGTCATGGGTTTAGTGACCACATTTTTAAAAATATATTCATGCAAAAAGGTGACCAAAAGCATGGCCAAAGTGATCGATTTTGAGATGTACCATAAAGAGGGGAGGGAAGGAATGAGTTGAAGGGACTCCAGGATGGAATTCCAGAGAACGGGGGCAGAGTAATATGTCAAATTTTCAATGCGTGGCATGCAAAATAAAACGGCATAAGTGGTGCTCCATTGATCCTGCCTTCGCAAACCCATTTGAAGAGGTGATTTTACCTGGAAAGCAATGAAATAAATAAAAATACAAGCAGTGCAAATTGTTTCAGGCTATGCTCGGCCATGATTGACAGCTCTTAAATTGTCTGATCAAAAACCTTTAAGGGATTATTCCTGATGTTATAATGAATTTGTTGTGCTTCCATTTATTCGAGGATAATTCACCTTTACCCACATTCCTTAGTTCCACTCCCCCCTCCCATCCCCCAAACCCAGCCCCACCCCAATCCAGCTCGGGTGGTCAGTCAGCCATGTGAAACACTTTGACATGTCTGCCCAACATGAAAGGCACTTTCTAAATGTAAATCATTGTTGTTTCTTTTATCATTAAAAAAAATTAAAGTCCCACGTTACCAAAATGCATAATAGAATAACATTGATCAGGAAGCAGTATGTTAACAATACAATTTGGAAATAATAGGATTTAATATGAGTGTTTGCTGCAAGTTTGCTTTGCTCTGGCTACAAGTAGGCAATATAGCGTAAGACTGAAGAGCTCCAGGGCTGCTTCCTGTGGGTGGTCTCAAACTATCTCACTCTATTTCGATAGATTTTGATAGTTCCAGTAAGCCCATATTGTTCCACTGCAGGTTTCACATTGATTTTGATGTGATTTTCATGTTGACTTTTAAGGTGGGCTGGAATGCCACAAAACAGTGTATGTTTGTGATTGCTTTGGTTTATTATGTCAAACATAAATATGAATTATATATTAAAAAAGTAAGAACAGAGAAAGTAGTTTCACCTAGCAGCAGAAGAAAATCAATCGGAAGGTTATTAGAACTGTCTGTTTTTCAGTGAAGGACCCTGTTGTAGTGTTTGTAATTGCCTTCTACTCAGTGTCTTGCTTGAATGCCATATCTTGGCATGAAGTTTGGGGTCAGTGGAAAGCAATTATAAAAACAATAAAGCCTCTTGTTTATTTTTTGATTTTATGCAGATATTTTGTAGACCATGCAAAATCTAAGCAGCTGGATAATGTTTTATAATTAATAAATGTGAGAAAAATCTGCATCTGTTTCTTCCACTGTTAATTTCTGTAAAAGAGGCAAAAAAAAGTTACAGGGTCACACATAAAAGGATACAAACAAAACTAATTCATCTGGATACTTAACAGTATCAAACTAGACTGAGAGTTCTCTCTTTGTTTCTCTTTATATATATTCTACCTATATGTGGATTTTCCCTATGTCTGGAATATGAACACTCTTCCCAGAGAGACAAACCTAATCCCAGAAAATATTAGGTGCAGTTGCCAAGAGGATGGCCAAGAAGCTTGGGGACCCTAAAGAGTTGGGATACTACTGGAGTGTAACAACTAACAACAACTAGCATTAATATAGCGCCCTTCACGCAAGGTAACGTCCTGGAGAGCTTGACAGTGGTGAAGTCTGACCCTGAGCCGGGGGAGAGGGAAGGGGGAGGTGACCGTAAGCATGATCAAAAAGGAAGATCTTTAGGTGGGATTTGAAAGTGGGGAGGGAGCGAGCAAGGCAAAGGGATTGAGGGAGGGAGTTCCAGAGTTTTGAGATGTAGTGTCTAAAGGCATGGCCACCAATGGGTAGGGAGGTGTGAGGGCATGAAAGGATTTGAAAATTTTTGAGAGGATCTTGAAATTGCGCTAAAATCAAGCTCAAAATCAGCTAAAATCACATAACTTATGTCTAACAAGCTTCGATGGTGTCACAAGTTGGAGGTGCAGAGCTTGAGCAGCAATTGCTTACCTCTTTGCCTACAATTCAAGACGGATACCAAGCACTGGATATATGAACCTTTGTTTGAAAGCCCAAATTCCAGGTAACGCTTTCCAGTAGCTATACCCACAGCTTCAGTTTCCTCATCAGCTGTCTGATGGGCATCTGCCTTCAGTGCCTTCAATAAAATTTAGTGTTAGTACAATGTTTTGAAAAAACACACAGGTTATAGTTGTTTCTGTTCTTTCTCTACATGTGGACGATCTTTCTCAGGGAAAGCCACATGAACTATCCATGTGTTCACCATGAGTTCAATCAATAATGCATTTAATAAACCACAAGCGAGGTTTATTGTTCTTGATTCATCATTTGTTACTTCAAATTCTACAAAATTATATCAAAAGCCATGTGTATTTCCAGAGTAGGATGCAAACATTGCTGTTTAAAGCCAACAATTTACATTACTCCACTTTTACACAAATATCAACATGGCAAGCTGTCTCTCCAGGTTTCACAGCGTAAACATAAATTATTGCTATTGAGATGTGCTATTGTGTCTTCAGAATAACAAACAGCTTTAAAATGCTTTGAAACATAAGGGACCTGGAGGGTACCATAGAACCATAGAATTGTGCAGCACAGAAGGAGGCCCTTCGGCCCATCGTGCCTGTGCCGGATCTTTGAAATCAATACCACTCCCCCGTAAATATAAATAAAAATATATTATACGCTATATAAATTCAAGTTGTTGTTGGTGGTTATTAGTATTAGCAAGTATTAGTAATAATGTATGGCACATTTGATTTTTAAACATTCACATAAATGATATCCGTGAGCAAAATTGTGTTTAAAATAAAAAGCCTGAATGACCTTACATGAATAAAGGACACACAATTTTTTGGCATTTTAAATACATTTAATAGATAATGTGTACCTTACATAATTATACCTATTAAAAATATTTTTTTAACAACAGGAATTAAATTTAATGGTACACATTGTATTTAACTAATTATAACTGTACAGCATCAAGCCCTAGAAATTATTAAATCCATTTTTTGATCAATGTTACCAGATAGAAACTTGTGTTTCATTTTGACCTTTAGAGAAGGCATTCAGAAATCCACAAGTTAAATGAATCTGTGATACCCCTATCATTAGAAAATGCTTTCAAGTGTCAGGCTGAGGCAAACCAAAACTTTAGGTAAGTTTCCTTACTCTACACGGCTCTGTTTACCCAGCAGTAAGAACCCAGTTGTTAAGACAATTGACAGAACTCTTTCTGGGGGAAATAATCCCTTCAAAAATAATTATAATGTTATCACTTAATCCACGACTGCTTGTGGCGCTTTGCAATTGGCTGCCGCATTTCTCCCACAAAGTTCAAAGTCGTCCACTTTACAATATTTTCTGTAAAGCGCTTTGAGATGTCTCAATGATGTGAAAAGGAGCTATATCAAATGCCAGGATTATTATTATATAAAGGAAAGTAACAAGTCTATCACAGAGGATGATTTAGAGTGTTTAAGTGGTAGAAAGACTTTTTGACACTCAAGTGATCAAAATAATTTGAACTTGAATATGGTTAAAAGAAAATGCCAGTTAAATGAAACAGTTTAACAAATTGACTTGACAATTCCTGTTTTCATAGGTGGAATTTGTTTGAAGGCAGTATTGAGACATGAAGCAGATGATTAAAAGCAGCACTAGAACTATACATATGGTTACTGTCAGGCTTCACGATGCCACAGTATATAATCACCCTATATAACAGTCTGCAGTCATATTGGACATGTTCGGTCACTCATGGTGCATTCTGAAAGTTCTAGTGAAAGCATGAGTGCACAGGCTGCTGGACTGAATAAGCTGGATTCCCTCGATAGAAAATGTCTTTATCTTGCGGCTGTCACTATGAAAAGCATCCATGTGCACACTCAGGGCTTTTTGAATTTACCGAGCAAAGTAAATCAAAGACTTACCAAGATTTAGCAAGAATTTACGACACAGAAACAGATCATTCAGCTCAATCACACCATGCCGGTGTTTACACTCCACATGAATCAAGGTTATTTTGTTTTCTGCATGTTTCTATCACACCCCCACCAAACCACCCCCACTTCCTCTCTATTTCACATCTTGATTCTTCCCACATATTAGTTTAAATTCTCCACTGAATCCTGCATCTTATAGAAGATGCATTATACATCAGCAATAAAGGTATGGAATCCATCACTAAACATAAAGACTCCAGAGATACAGAAAAAATAATGTCACAGAACAAAAATAAACATATCTTTTACTGTCATTACATTACATTTGGAAAAGTATTGTCTCATAGACGAGCCCCATCCCCTCAAAAAGATTGAAACAGCAACATTCCCACACACAAAAAAACTTCAGCAATCTAGGGAACTATCGCCAGTCACAAACTGTTTCCATAGAACACAGGAAGTAAATATGCTGACTGGTACTTGCACCTCAACAAATCGGGCACAGATGGATGATTTCTGATTAGGGTTGGTTGCTGCTTCAGTTGAGAGCTGAGATCTTGGTTGGTGATATGATCAGGGTGTTTAATTCCAAGTACAATACAAAGGCTGAGCTTTTCTATCAGGATTCAGGGTTTAGTGTCACAATCCAGCTCTTGCAGATAAAGAATAAACTGCTGGGGAAGCAGAGAACTTTGAAGGTGTTAACTTTGGAGTGCAGTGCAGATCAGCTTTGGGTGCTACATGCTCTCAAGCTTCCAAATAGTTATTCAAGTCAGAGGCCTTCATGTCACATTTCACTGATGCCATTTTTGTACTGAGACATACGAATTCACCAGCTTTTTATGTCTTCGGTGTTAAGTGGAGGACCTTAAGAGAAGCCTTTGACGCCCTGTAATGATATCTTAAGCTGAATTTGCTCTGCATTTATTAATAAATCAACACTTATGGTGGTCCTGGTTCTATGCACTGACCCGTGAGTACCGCTGAGAGTGTTTTAAATTTTGCGCAAGTCAATATTGTATTGATCGAAGTGAGAGACGTTACAGCTGGAAAATGGAACAGTTTCATTCATTTGAGATGTCCAGTGCCAGCATCCATTATTGCAGCCATAGCTGCAGATGCACCACCTCTGTCCCCACAATGTGCCTCAGCCCTAAGGTCAGAAAAACATCCATTACTGCACAAATGTGACATGGTGACGACTCATTATAACACAAATTCTCTTATAATATTGTTATAATAATAATCATAATCCTTGCATTTGATATCATGCCTTATCACCTTGTCAAGATGTATTGAAGTCCTTCACTGGATTTACTGTAAACTGTAATAACTGTGTGTTATGTAGGTGAACGTAGCAACCAGACTGCACACAGTAAAATCTTACAAACAGCCATGAAGTGAGTGACCAATTTTATTTGGAGGATCTTGGCTAGGATGCTAGGAGAAACACCTTTATCTTTTTGAAGAGTGGAAGGACGGCACCTCTGACAATGTAACACACCCCCAGCACAGAATTACTAGCCTAGACTATGTGGGTTTCAAGCCCCAACATAGTGCTTGAACCTCAAATATACGGTCAATTCACTTTACAGTCTATTCTGTGAAGCTCTTTGAGACGTTCAGAAGACATGAAAAGTGCTATATCAAATGTAAGGATTATTATCAATTCCAGGCAGGGCGAAACCTTGGACAAGTTTCCTTACTCCATACGCCTAATAATAATCCCTCCAAAACAAAACAATAATAAATTAGTCATTTTCAATCCATGACTGTTTGTGGGACACTGCTGTGTGCAATTGGCTGCTGCATTTCGCCCACAAATATACGGTCAACTCACTTTACAGTATATTCTGTGAAGCGCTTTGAGACATTGAGAAGACGTGAAAAGCGCTATATCAAATGCAAGGATTATTATTATTATTATATTGAACCTACAACGTTCTGACTCACAGGCGAGAGTCCTATCAACTGAGCCAGACTAACTTCCTGCGTGCTAACTTTTGCTCTAACATAACCATATTATGGGTCATTAATTGCCAGCATCACTTCCTGCTTTCCATACACACAGTAAACAGTGGTGTCAACAGCGACCTAGTGTCCCAGAAGTTGGTCATTTTTATACTTGGCACAGGAATGACTTGTGCGCAGGGCGCGGACTGGCAATGATAAAGACGAGCTATAAAGCCTTACTATAATACAGGTTGGGGTTTTATGGATCACAAACCCTGGGGGCTTCACTATGTTGGAGCCTTGCTGTGGGACCTATAAGTAGCATTGCTAATTTGATTCCAAATTAAGGACAGTTTTGTGCTGTGAGCACACTCATTGAGAACCGAGTTTCCCTAAAGCATAAAAACCCTGATTGATATATAGAGGAGTATAAACTAATCAGTTTGCAGGATTTGAACCAAAGTGGTACAGAAGTACTATCCTACTGCATACCTCAGTCCCCTGTAAATTGTTTCCTAAAATTGTCACCAACATCCAAATCACTCCACATATTTATAAGGTATCTCCTGGACCTTATTCGCTTGGATATAAAGCCATGGCCACGGTAATTTAGCCAATGATGAAGATAGACACAGAAGCTGACACATCTCTCTGAAGAACCTGCATTGTATAATTTGATGAGACCACTTGGAGGTCCTTATCTCGGCATTAAGAGTGCTTCCACAAGACTGCTTCCCAAATTCGTCAGGAATTAGCAATTATGAGACATGAGAGAAAATTATGCAAAGGCACTTTCAATGTAAGTATCGACAAGTGCAGTTGTAACATTTTATTAAGTTGCAAAACATAGCTCTTAATTCAGATAGAGCGATACATTTATTAAATGGGAGGTTTTAAACAATCACGTTTATTGAACGATTTATTGCACAAACTAGAAAGATATATTATTTGGATTACCCATGGAGACACGTGCTCATTACACTTAGAAAACATTTCCAGGTTCCGATTTTGACTGTAATGATGGCAATAATAATTCGAAAGCAGTGGGATTTGGAGGAAATCTTTAATATATATTTTGTTAAAACAAGTACCAAATTTCACAGGGTTTTGTTTTAGAGTAAAACTCCAAAGCTAAAGTCCAATCCAGGTGCATCCCATGATAGGGAACAGCGAAGTAAGTTAATCAACTGCAACAAATATGGTTGTGTGTGTGGTTGGGTTGGGTGATGGTAGAGAGAAAGGTAGAGAGGAAGAGAGAGCAAGAATAATCAAGGCAGAGAGAGAAAGAAAGAGAGAGAATAAGTGAAGAATCAAGACAGAGGGAGAAGAAGCAATCATTCACACCCAGTTTTCTAAGCGGTCCGAGACACGAACCCACGAGAAGGGTACTAAATATATCCAAGTTGTTGTTGTTTCTTGTAATTGGGAAGTGCTTGAGCGCCTATCTCTCATGGTACCTCAAAAAAAGAGAAAGAAGTTTCTCACAGTGTCCTAGCCAACAATCCTTCGGATAAAATTATTTATGCACTTCATGTCACTACACAAATCCTGTGAATTGCTTTGAGACTTCCTACCCAACGTGAAAGGCGCTGTATCGCATGCAAGGAGTATAAACACAAACAGCAAATTCCATACAGAGCAATTCTGAAACAATGTGGTACATCCCGGAATTATATTTTGTCTATATGTTATGCCCTCACATTATATCATTATATTGTATCTAAATGCCATACCATTAGTTTCCTCATTTTTCAGTGTTGCTTTGCAAACTGTAAACCTTTGGATTATTTTTCATTGCTCTGGAAGTTGATTTGCGTAATACATACACAATTACTGCACTTTGCAGTATATCCTGTGAAGCACTTTGAGACACCCTCTTGATGTGAAAGGCACCATATTAAATGTAAGGATTATTTATCATTCAGTTATTTTCTGCTAGTATGTCTCCCCTACCTTCCGAGCATATCTAAAAGTAACTCAGACTTTCGCCAGCTACCTATCACAGAAATGTCTGCGAATGTTGGAAAAGTACTGCGTTACAGAAACTATTGCAAAACCACCTCCAGACAGGACAGATGGCGGACAGAGAGATAAATGAAGAGAACTGATTTCATGCTGGTTTGAGCAGGGGAATAAAAGGGACATTAACAAAGCACTGGAACAAGACAAAGGAAAGCAAGATAACAACAACAACAAAATTATATTTGTCGCGAAGACATCCCAAGGCGCTACACAATCAGTGTTTTGGATTTGAGTGAGGTGTCAGGATCAGGAAGGGTGGAGGGCAAGGGGGGAAGGAGGGTGATGAAGGCACCGTCGAGGAGGAGAACCTTGAGACTGGTCTTGAAGAAGGCAAAGGAGGGGATGAGATGTAGGGTTCCAGAGGGTGGGGGCAGCGTCGCTGAAAGCCAGCCTGGCAATGGTGGGGCGGGCAAGGCGGGGGATATGAAGCTGGCCGGAGCCCGCAGAGCGGAGGAAGCGTGCAGGTTAGGAGGGTGTTAGGAGGTCGCAGAGGTAGTGGGAGCAAGACCATGGAGGGCTTTGAAGGTGAAGACCAAGATCTTGAAATGCATCCTCTGTGTGATGGGAAGCCAGTGAAGTCAGATGAGGATGGGGGTGATAGGGTCACGGAGCCTGGTGCGGGAGAGGACATGTGCTGCAAGTTTCTGCATGATCTGCAGCCTATGGAGGGAGGAGTTGGAGAGGCCAATAAGAAGGAAGTTTGCATAGTCGAGCATGGATGTTATGAATCTGTGTATGAGGGTTTCGGCTGCCGCCTGCTGTGTGAGACATTGTTGGAGCTGGGCAATGTTGCAGGGGGGGGGGGGGGGAGCAGAGCAGGTCATGGCACTGATGTGGGGCAGAAAGGATAGTTGAGAGTAAAACAAGATGCTAAGGTTCTGGACTAGTTTAGTAAGGTGGAGTATGCATCCTTGGATGGTGATGCTGTCAGTGCCTGAGGTAAAGAGGGCACAGATGGGAGGTAATCAGGAGGTCCTCAGCCTTGTTAACATTCAACTGAAGAAAGTTGGCTCTCATCCAGGACTTGATGTCTGACAGACATTCTATCAGGACAGCAGTGGTCCTGGAGTTGAGGGTGGAGGCAGAGAGATAGAGTTGGGTGTCATCTGCATACATGTGGAAGTTGACCTCGTGTCTGTGGATAATATCACCAGGAGGGAGCTTATGGATATTGATGAGGAGGGGTCCAAGGACAGAGCCTTGAGAAACGCCACATGAGATGGTGAGGAGGCTAGAGGAGAAACGTTTATGGAGATGAAGTGGAGATGGTCTGAGAGGTAGGATCGGATCAATTCAAGGACAGAACCATGAAGGTTGAGGTGATTGGAGAGGCGGTGGAGGAGTATAGAGTAGTCAATGGTATCGAAGGCAGCGGATAAGTCAAGGAAGACGAGGAGGCAAAAGTAGCCCTGTTCGCAGATGGATAAAATGTCACTCGCCACTTTATCCAAAGCTGTTTTTGTGCTGTGGATGACACGATTGGGTTCGTGAAGGGAATTGGCGGGAGAGGAATTAGTGAAGTTGGGAAGCAACAACTCTGGGGGGGAGATTGGGAGGGAGTTGCGGTTGGGAGGGTGGAGGCAGCTGAGCAGATTCCCTTGACTTTAGTTTTGAGGAAGTGCAGCATCACCTCGCAGTTGGCATTGGAGGAGAGGCGTGAGATGGTGAGAAGAGGAGCCTGGGATTGCCCTAGGGCTCCAAAATTGTCTTGGAGACCAAGGAAATATCAGAAAGGGAAATATCATTAAACAGCACATTGGGACTTTGATCTTACATAGGCTAGGCTGACACTCCAATGCAGAGCTGGGTATGTGCCGCATTGTTGCACGTGCTTTGGATGAGATGTTGAACCGAGGTCTCATCTGCCTCTTCAGGTGGATGGCATGATTCAAGAGAAGGGAATTGATGGCAAGAGAAGGGAATTGTCCTTGCTAACAATCCCCAAATAAAATTGATCATCACTTTATGTGCATACAGGCTTGGTGACCTGGAAGTCAGCCATTGTTTTAGTGTGGGAGCTGCTCAGCTCACTTCCCATACACTGGCCTATTTGGGGAACCTTTTGGAGAGTGAATGGTAGGATCCAACATAAGTGAACCCATATTATAATGGGATTCTACTGTATGTTTTGCACACGAGCACAGGGAATCATGTGTAGAGGAGGCAAACATAATTTGAATTAAATGAAAAGCATTGCACTAAATCCTTTTTAAAGCTTTCTTCCTTCCTGTCTGCTTCAGTCACAGTAATTACCCTCCATTTTATTTTATTAATATTTTTTTGCCAGTGGATCAAATTATTCAGAGGTATTCTGTGCAGCTGGAACCTTTTTTTGATTCTATTACACACGTCACATAATTCCTTTCAGTGGCAGGTTACGAAAGGCTATGTTGAATTTTAAGTCTGGATAACGTAAAGTACCAGTGTAAAATATTTTTATGGTGTAAACAATAATTACCTCTAATAACGCATGACAAGCGTTTGCTTTTGAATAACATTGTAATTACGAAATTATAGACATTCTAAAATGGAACTACAAATGTCATATTTTACTTGTAAAGAACGGAGGTTTCTGCAGCAATCATTTATGCTGAAAATCAGGATGAAATCCGAGCAATTCCTATCAGGTTTTCACTTTAAAAAATAAATAATTATATTGCTTTATTGCTTGCCTTTGATTCAGCGCTTTTCATGTCAGGAGACCGTCTCAAAGTGCTTCACTGCAAAGTGGAGTGACTGTGTATTTTGTAGACGAATGTGACAGACAATGTCAAAGCGCAGCAATATTCCACAAATGGCCATGAAGTGAATGATCATTATTCACTGGAGGACTGTTGCCCAAGACACTAGGAGAAACTCCCCTTTTTAAAAAATAATGTCACAGTATCCTTAAAGTCCTCCTGAACAGGCAAACGGGACCTTGATTTAACACCTCACCCGCAGGTTTACTAGCTCTGATAATGTAGTCCTCTCCCAGTATTGCACTGCAGAGTCAGTCTAGACTGAGTTCAAGGTCCGGAGGTGGAGATTGAACCCACAAACTTGTTGACTCAGAGGCAAGAGTGCTACCAATTGGGCCGGGCTGATACCTTGCTTGAACAGATTCTAAATACATTGCTCCACATTTTTAGGTTAGGTTAAGACAGATTATTATTTTGGGTGAACCATAAAAATTGGAGCTGAAAATAATTTAATAATCGTCAAATTTGATATAGTGTCGTTTACATCAGGAGGATGTCTCAGGCCACTTCACAGGATTGATTTTAAAGTGTAATTACTTTATTTTTGGAGGTGAGAGTTGCAGCCAACATACCCACAGCAAAGCCTCACAAACGGCCATGAAGTGAATAACCAATTTTATCTGGGCGAATGGAGGTTAGAGAATGCTAAATCATTGTTTAGAAAGCAATGACACAAACCTGAAAATTATAGACCAGTTTGGGTTGGAGCTGTACTTGTGGGTGATCAATGTATATGTGAAAAGCACAGACACGAGAAAAAGCAATATGTGTGAATTTAGATGCTATGGGTCATGCCTCATGAATCTGCTGGAATTATTTGAGCAAGGAAGTAACTGCAGTTACACATGTGAGACTTTCAAAGAAAGTTAAAGCTAATTGAATTAATGGCAAATTGGCCAGCATGCAGTGAAGTGTGCAGCATTAACACACGCCGCACAGGTAGGTGTCTGCATATTATTCAGAAAGATTACTGTGTACCTTCTGCCAAGTTACAGAGAAGCAGAGAATATCCCACCAAATACAGTACATCCTCATTGTGGATAGTTGGGGATGTCTAAAAAAAGGGCTGACTTCCAGATCAACAGGTCACCTCCTGGGAACATGTAGAAAGCTACCGACCTTGAAGAACACAAACTAACCTACTCACGGTGGTTGTATATCATTTTATTTTGGTCAGCAGCCAGGTGTCTGACGCATGTGGAAACCCATCACCATGCTTAAGAGTATCCAGACCAAACTGAGATTTCCATGCATCTCACGTACAAGTGGAAATCCCAGAGATAGATTGTTGGAATGGCATGCACCCTCTCTCCCTGGAGGGATGCACCCTGCTTACCTAATTCCAGAAAGTATCAGGCGCAGAACATTATTTAAAAGATGGGGGTGATTGTAGCTGTTTTTAGGGTGATGAGAATGGTACCAAATGAAAGGGAGAGATTGATGGTGTCGGAGAGTAGAGGGGTGAGGAGGTAGAGCTGGGAGGTAAGGAGAGGGGTGGGATAGGGTCAAGGGAGCAGGTCTTGTGTTTCATGCTGCATATGGTGGTGATGAGAGAGGAAGGGGAGACAGGTTCGAAAATGTGGAGGGAGGGATGTGTAGGGGTCAGAGTGTGGGGGGGAGATGGGGAAGGATTGACGGTTGAGAGGGAGGAGGCAGCTGAATGGATCCCTTCAATTTTGGACTCAAAGAAATCTAGTATCTCCTCACAGTACAGCTTGAGGAGAGAATTGGCGAGGTGTGGTAGGGTGGAGCCAGTTGGTGGTAGAGAACAAGAGCCTGGGGTTGTCCTTCACCTCCAAGATTATCTTGGAGTAGAAGGATGATTTGACAGAGGCAAGGGCGGAGCGATACATTTTGATGTGACCCAGCCAGATCTGCCAGTGGACCATTAGGTCAGACTTGAGCCATATGTGTTCGGCAGCCCACACCTTACCCACGAGGAAGTGGAGGTAGCTGGTGTACCAGGTTGAGATTTATGAGTGGGAGCTGGTTCGGGAGTGAGGAGGGCAAAGGATCAAGGGTGTTGGAAAGGGATTTGTGGAGGAGAGTGAGCAAGGAGGATACATCAGTGCGGCAGGTAGGGCAGAAGGGGAGGAGTTCAGATGATTCCAGAGCAGCGGAGAGGGATTGTGGGGAGATTTATTTCCAGCAGCGATAGGAATTGGAGGTGGGTTTGGTGCCAGTGGGGAGAGGGATTGAGGAATTTAAGAAGATTAAATGGTGATTGGAGATGGCTTTGTCTGTGGTTGCGATATTCAAGAGATTGAGGCCCAGGTACAACAACAACAACAACAAGATTCCATTTATAGAGGGCCTTACACGTCAGGAGGACATCCCAAGGCGCTGTACAATTGGGTCACGACCCGAGCAAGGGGGAAATGGTCAGAGTGAGGGGAGGGAAGGGAAGGGGCGAGGAGGGGGTAGAGAGTCAAGAGGGGAGCTGAAGGCATGGTCAAAGAGAAAGGTCTTGAGACCGGCCTTGAAGGAGGAAAGGGAGGAGGCGGCGAAAGCACTGGGGAATAGAGTTCCAGAGCCTAGGGGCTGAGAGGTTGAAGGCCCGGCCAGCGATGGTAGGGCGGTTGGGGCGGGGGATGTGGAGCAGACCGGAGCCAGAGGAACAACAACAACAACAACAACAAGATTCCATTTATAAAGCGCCTTTCACGTCAGGAGGACGTCCCAAGGCGCTGCACAGTTGGGTCATGACCCGAGCAGGGGGGAAATGGTCAGGGTGAGGGGAGGGAAGGGAGGGAGCGAGGAGGGGGAAGAGAGTCGAGAGGGGAGCTGAAGGCACGGTCAAAGAGAAAGGTCTTGAGACCGGCCTTGAAGGAGGAAAGGGAGGAGGCGGCGAAGGCACTGGGGGATGGAGTTCCAGAGCCTGGGGCTGAGAGGCTGAAGGCCCGGCCACCGATGGTAGGGCGGTTGGGGCGGGGGACGTGGAGCAGACCGGAGCCAGAGGAACGGAGGGTACGGGCAGGTAGGTAGGGGGATAGTAGGTTGGAGAGGTAGGAGGGAGCAAGGCCGTGAATGGCCTTGTAGGTGAGGATGAGGATCTTGAAATCAATCCTCTGGGGGATGGGGAGCCAGTGGAGGCGAGCGAGGGTGGGAGTGATGTGGTCCCGAAGCCTGGTGCGGGACAGTACACGAGCTGCAGAGTTCTGAATGACCTGCAGCTTGTGGAGGGAGGTGCCGGGAAGGCGGCGAGGAGAGAGTTCCCACAGTCCAGCCTTGAGGTGATAAAGGCATGGACCAGGGTTTCAGCAGCGTGAGGGTAGTGCCATAGTCTGGCGATGTTCCGGAGGTGATGGAAGGCGGTGCCAGTTGTGGCGCGGATATGAGGAAGAAAGGACAGCTCAGGGACGAACAGAACGCCGAGGTTCCTGACTGTCTTTGAGAGGTGGAGAGTGCAGCCTTGGATGCTGATGCTGTCAGCGCCTGAGGTGCGGAGGCACTGACGTGAGCCAATCAGGAGGGCCTCAGTTTTGCGCACGTTGAGCTGAAGAACGTTGTCTCTCGTCCAGGACTCGATGTCGGACAGGCAGCTGTCAGGACATCGGTGGTCGTGGAGTTGAGGGTAGAGGAGGAAAGGTAGAGTTGGGTGTCATCCGCATACATGTGGAAGTTAACCCCATGTCTGCGGATGATGTCACCAAGGGGGAGCATATAGAGGGTGAAGAGGAGGGGACCGAGGACAGAGCCCTGAGGGACACCGCACGAGACAGTGCGGGGGTGGAGGAAAAGCCGTTTGTGGAAACAAAATGAAGACGGTGGGAGAGGTACAACCTAAACCACTCAAGGACAGGGCCTTGAAGGTTGAGGTGGGAGGACAAGCGGTGGAGGAGGATAGCATGGTCGACCGTATCGAATGCTGGCGATAGGTCGAGTAGGACGAGGAGGCAGAGGGAGCCCTGGTCGCAGATGGTCAAGATGTCACTGGTGACCTTGACCAGGGCGGTTTCTGTGCTATGGGCAGCACGGAAACCCGACTGAAGGGGTTCGAATAATGAATGGGTGGAGAGGAAAGAGCGCAGCTGGGAGGCGACAACTCATTCCAGGACCTTGGACAG
Source organism: Callorhinchus milii (assembly GCF_018977255.1). NCBI lineage: Eukaryota > Metazoa > Chordata > Chondrichthyes > Chimaeriformes > Callorhinchidae > Callorhinchus > Callorhinchus milii. The sequence goes on along the minus strand of NW_024704742.1, from coordinate 81,965,795 downwards.
GAAGGGAAGGTTGGAGATGGGCCGGTAGCTTGATAGCTGCGACGCATCAAGGGAGTGTTTTTTCAAAGTGGGAGTGATGATGGCCGTTTTTAGGGGAATGGGAACAGAGACAGAGGAGAGGGACAGGTTGACGATGTCTGTGATATGTGGGGCAAGGAGGTGGAGCTGGGAGATAAGGAGTGGAGTGGGGATGGGGTCGAGGGAGCAGGTGGTGGTTTTCAGGGATAGGATGAGTTTGGTGACAGAGGGTGGGGAAACTGGTATGAAGGTGTGTAGGGGAGGATGGGTAGGAGTCGGAGTGTGGGAGCGAGGGGGTGGTGGGTGGGTGGAGGTTGGAGGGGAAGTGACCGCGGAGCGAATTCCCTTGATTCTGGATTCAAGAAAATCCAGCATCTCCTCGCAGGTAATCACCAGGTCAACTGGGTGGTCATGAAAGTGGGTGGCAGAATGGATGTGGAGGGAAGGTTGTGAGAGGAGAGAGAAGAAGCCCGAGGAGATAGAGCAGGAGGGGGGTGAAGTGAAGGTTGAAGTCATTGGAGATGAGGAGGCATTCACAATAAAGGCAGAGGGAAACTACAAGGCTGGAGACGTCAGAGATGAAGGCGGGTGAGGTTTCATGTGGGGCAGTAAATGAGGAGAATTTTGAGGGAAAGATTGGATGATGGTAGAGTGTAAGGTGCTCAAATGAGGGGAATGAGCCAGAGGAGTAAGGGTTAGGGCCAGTGAGGTCCTGGATATGAGGGCCACACTACTGCAATGGAGGTTGGGATGTGGGGTATGGTGTGGGTATAGCGGGTGGTGTGACATCAGTGAAGGGGAGATGTCGCCTGGGGTGATCCAGGTTTCAGTGAGGCCATGATATGGATATTTTCATCAACGATGAAGTCATTGATAGTCAGAGCCTCGTTGAGGAGGGAGCGGATATTTTGAAGGCTGGTGCGAAGGGGACAGTTGTTAGGGGAATATGTGAGATGGGAGGACATAATGGACTGATTGGTAGTGAGGATGGGACTAGGGATGAGGAAGGAGAGGTTGGACTCTGGTGTCTGGGTCCAGCGGACGTACGGTGATAGTGGGTAATGGGGTAGTTAGTATGGCTGCTGCTGGACAGTCAACGCAGAGTGCCACAATGGACCCAGCAGAGGATTACCAGTCTGGAGCTGAGGGCGACTGTGGGACAGTCAAGTGGGGATAGTATGTGAGTAGATTGGGGAGAGAGGAGGACAGAGATGGAGAGTTGCAGGAATGGGGGTATTTTGGGGGAAGGAACACTTGGATCAGGGGCGGCAACCAAATTGAGCACGCCGAGACTTGAGGCGGGTGAATAAAGGGGCATTGTCAGCCCTCTTTCATGGAGACCGGTGCCGGAGGGACGTGCTAGAGGTGGCGCAGAGGGGGTAGATGGGTGCAGGGCACACATTATGTTATCCACCAGGTTCCAGGGATTCAAACCTGGTGGGCGCAAGTGACGTCGCGCAGGGGAAGTAAAGCAGGCCAGAGCCCGCTGAGCAGAGGGAGCGAGCAGGCAGGTTGGTAGGGGATTAGGTGGTTGCAGAGGTAGGGGGAGCAAGCCATGAAGAGCTTTGAAGGTGAGGACTAGGATCTTGAACTGTATCCTCTGTGTGATGGGAAGCCAATGGAGTCGGGCGAGGATGGGGTTGATAGGGTCACAGAGCCTGGTGGGGGAGAAGACACAGGCTACAAAGTTCTGAATGATCTACAGCCTATGGAGGAAGGAGTTTGGGAGGTTGACAAGCAGAGAGTTTGCATAGTCAAACCTGGATGCTATGAATGTGTGTATGAAGGTTTCGGCAGCCTGCTGTGTGAGACATTGTTGGATGTTGCAGAGGTGGGGGAAGGCAGAGCGGGTCATGGCACTGATGTGGGGTAGAAAGGATAGTTGAGAGTAAAACAAGACGCCAAGGTTCCGGACTGGCTTAGTAGGGTATATTGTGCATCCATGGATGGTGATGCTGTCAGCTTCTGAGGTGTGGAGGCGCTGATGAGAGTCAATCAGGAGGGCCTCGGTCTTGCTGACATTCAGCAGAAGAAAGTTAACTCTCATCCAGGACTTGTTGTCTGATAGACATTCTGTCAGGCCAGCAATGGTCTTGGAGTCAAGGCAGGAGGCAGAGAGATAGAGTTGGGTGTCATCCGCATACATGTGGAAGTTGACCCCCATGTCTGCGGATTACGTCACTACGAGTGTAAATATAGATACGGAAGAAGAGGGGACCAAGGAGAGAACCCTGAGGAACGCCGCATGAGAATGTACGGGGGCTGGAGGAAAAAACGTTTGTGGAGATGAAGTGGAGACGGTGTGAAAGGCAGGATCTGAACCATTCAAGGACAGAACCATGAAGATTTAGATGAGAGAGGAGTGGGAGACAGGTTTGAAGATGTGGAGGGAGGGATGGGTAGGGGCCGGGATGTGAGGGGGAGTTGGTGACAGGGTAGTAGGCAGAAGGTCAGAGGCAACTGCATGGATCCCCTCGACTTTGGTTTTGAGGAAGTCCAGCATCGACTTGCAGTTGGCGTTGGAGGAAAGGATGGGTGTGGCATGGGAGGGTTGGCAGAGGAGTTGGTTGGTGATGAAGAAGAGAAGCCTGGGGAGCTATTAATATGGGAGCTGTTATAATGTGTTCTAAAACAGCTGTAAAGCATGTTTGAATGGGGCTTCACCCCTGTATCAATAGAAGACCAAATAAGTTCAAAATGTTTTAGTTGATAAGCCATATGTGACAGTCCAGATACTGTTTTATTGTGACCTAACCTGTGATATGATATGTCTAAACTGAGCTAATAAACAGAAGCGCATCATCAATCTGCATTATGACAAGGTGTTGGTCCTTGGGGATCCATTAGAGAAAGAGATACGGAGAGAGAGAGAGAGAGAGAGAGAGGGAATCAACACATAGAGAGGGATGTAAGACAATCTAAAGAACAACCTGACTAAAGATTAAAGTGCTGATCTTGTGTAAGGCAAATTGGGAAACTGAGAATCGATTTGCACAAGTCAGTACAACCCACAAGGGCAATTCTAGCTCACCTCATATAGGACTATTTGACAATCTGAAGAGGGGAGTGACTGCGAACCAAATATTATTGTCATGCTGGAGCCTGCAATGAAATGAGAACAGAAAGGTATTGAGTCGTCCGTGTTGTTAATTACCAACATGCTACTTGAAGTTTGTTGTGTACTTGTGAAGGGGTCATTCCACCCTAAACGGTGAGAACTGACTAATAGGAGAGATGGAGGAAGCAGTGCTCTGAGACTATAAAAGGAAATGACAAATTCTCTCCCTTACAGACTGTTAATGAGCAAAGCTGTGCTGTGATGAAGTGTGAAGCCACCATTAAATAGAGTTGATTTTTTACACTTTTTAATGTCATCGAACTTTACTTGCAGTCTGTTGTTGGGAATAAGTATTGTTGTATAAATAAGAAATAACATTTGACTTAAACACCCAGGATGGTCCTGCAATTTAGTAAAGCAGCTTTTCATTCAAAGTGCTTCACAGGATTTTCTCTAAAGTATAGTGACTATGTATTTCATAGGCAAAATGTTCACCGTGAATGTTATATTCTATGTAAACAATAAAATATGGACTAGTAATTAAATGTATTGCATCTATTTTTAAATCAGGTTGGAAGAGGGAATGATAGCCTTATTTTTAGTTGAGATTCTGAGGTATTATTCTCAAAATCACAACTATCACATACAAACACACAGACACTCTACTTTGAGGAATTTCTGTGAAGCACTGTGAGATGTTTCAACATCTTAAGGTCCTTTAATATTAAATGCAAGGATTATTATTATTATTCTACAAATTCTGCTATGAATATGATATGGTGATGTTTAGGAAACATTACACAGTGTACTCAAATGCAACTGTAGTATGTTACATGGAGTGGATGGAGAGGAACTCCATTCAAAGGCAAACTTAGAATGGCAACCTTGTATCACCCCATATACCCAATGAGGCTGCCTCAGCTCTGAAACAGAAGATTGTTGTTTGAATCCCCACATCAGGACTGTGAACTCATAAATCTGGGCTCCAATGCAGTCCTGGGATGGCCATCCTTCAGATGAAACATTAAACCAAGATGCAGGACATCTGCCTGTTTACGTTATTCAAAAAAAGATAGTTTCTCCTAGTGTCTGCCCAAAAAATAAAATTGGTTACATGCTTCATGGCTATTTGGGGCACATTGAATAATAATCCCTCCAAAAAAAACAATAATAAATTGGTCATTTTCAATCCACGACTGTTTGTGGGACACTGCTGTGCGTAATTGGCTGCCGTGTTTCGCCCACAAATATACAGTCAATTCACTTTACAGTATATTCTGTGAAGTTCTTTGAGACATCTAGAAGATGTGAAAAGCGCTATTTCAAATGCAAGGATTATTATTATCATTGATGTGTGCAAATTGTTCATGTCATGTTCGCCTATAAAATACACAGTCACTGACTTTACAGTAAAATCTTCTAAGTGTTTGATGTCTTCTAAGTGTTTGATGACTGTGTATTTATATGTGATAGTTGTGATTTGAGAATAATATCTCAGAAATACAAGGTTAATTATTACTTTATTATTATATCAGAAGATTATTATTAGTGTGTTTATTGGATTTGGATACAAATGCAAAGTGGAGGAAATAATTTGGAAAAACAGTTCTGGATATATTCCATATGAATATATTAATGTTAGTAAGGCCCATTTGATAAAATAGCACAATAATGTGTCTAGGCATTCAGGAAACCAGTCATTAAACACGGGAGCATGAATAGGCAATGGTCTGACATTTTATACAATGTGATTGAAAAACAGTCAAGGACATTGTTAATGGTTTGAAGAATGGGTATATATCTCCTCCAGCAGAGTTTAGAATGATGGTGACGTTATTGAAGGGTTAGTATTATATTCTTCTAAAAGAACTAAATAAGCATTGCAGGATTTTAAATTAAGTGTAGATTGAACTAATTTAAATAATAGTTTTATTTCTATTAGATATAGCTTCTTTCATGTCAGAAAGATGTCTCAAATTGCTTTAAAGTCTAGGCTGACACTCCAATGCAATGCTACGGATGTGTTGCATTGTGGTAGACGTTGTCCTTCAGGTGATATGTTGTCTGTCTGTTCTTGTGGGCATTAAAGATCACATGGAAAAGTTTGAAATGTAAGAATATAAGAATTTGCTGGGTGAAAGAAGACCAATGTCCATTTAGTTCGCCTTCCACCATCCTGGCAGTCGCTTGACATATCATGTCACAAACTATATACTGTCCCAAGATATTATTTTCCAGCAGAAATCTATCTAATTTGTTTTTCAAACAAACAAATTTGTTCTTGAAACAAATGAAAGGTTTCTCCTAGTGTTCAGGCTCCAAATAAAATTGGCATTCATTTATGGCTCTCCCTGGCCCATTGCTGTGCACAAAATTGGATGTCTTGTTCAACGACAAATGCACGGCCAACTAGAACACCAGTTGCAACACACTTTTATATTTCAACACACAGGAGAGACCAAGGCGTCTTATTTGACCCTCAACTATCTTTTCTATCCCAAATCTACGCCACGACCAGCTTTGCCTTCCCCCATCTCCGCAACAGTCCGGCTCCGCCACTGTATCATACCGCAGGCCACCAAAACACTTGTACATGCTTTTGCCTAATCATACCTAATTGCCGTGGCAGTGGTATGGCTCTCATCTCCCGGTCCCCCCTCGGTCTTTCCCCTTACTCCTCTGGAACCTTTCTCTCCTTTGAACACCTTACCCTCCACCACCCCTCCAAGCTTTCCTTCAAAATCCTCCTTGTTTACCGTCTCCCCAAGCCTTCCCCCACCTTCCTCTTGGACATCTCCACCTTCCTATCTTCCCTTTCCCTCTGCTTGAACGCCTCTTTATCTTAGGCAACTTAAATCTCCGCTTCACCCCCTCCTGCTCTCCTCAACCTCTCCCTCCTCATCCATTCTCCCACCGATATCCATGGCCACCCCCTTGACTTGGTGATCACCCGGGGCCTCACCATCTCGGACATCACCATCGTCAATAAAGCCATCTCGGACCACCACTTCATCTCCCTCAAACACCCCAGAACCCCTTCCCCCTTCACTGTTACATACATAGAAAAAAAATTCCTCCCTCTCCGTCTCCACTGCCCTGGAGTCATCTGAACTCCTACACCTCTGGCCCTCGCTGACTGATTTCCCCTCCTCACTCTCCTTTCTCCACAACTCCCTCTCCTCCATTATGGACTCCTTTGCCCCCCTCACCTCCCGAACTGCCTCATACTCTCCTGTAAATCCCCAGTACACGAGCCATCTCCGTTCCCTCAAGGCACAAGTGTGAGCTGCTGAACGCACCTGGACCAAATCCAAACTAATGGTCCATCGGCAGATTTGGTTTCACTACACCAAGACCTGTTGCTGCACTCTTGCCTCCACCAAATCCTCCTTCTACTCCAAGGTTATCTTGGAGGCAAAGGACAAACCCGGCTTCTCTTTTCCACTACTAACCGTCTCCTCCGTCCACCTTCCCATACCTCGCCCATCCTCTCCTCAAACTCCAACTGTGAGGAGATGCTGGACTTCCTCATATCTAAAATCGAGGGGATACATTCTGCCACCTCAGCCCCATCCACAGCCAACCCCACATTACCTCTCCCTCATGACCCACCCCCCACCCATCCGCCCCATACTCCTTCAACCCTATCTCTCCCACCTCCCTCACCACGACTGTCCGCAAACTCAAACCCACCACCTGCTCCCTCGAACCCATCTCCACCTCTCTCCTCATTTCCCAGCTCCACCTTCTGCCCCCCCCTCCTGTCCGATGTCATTAACCTCTCCCTGTCCACCAGTTCAGTTCCCACCCCCCTAAAAACAGCTGTCATCACCGCCATCCTGAAAAAAATGTTCCCTGGATCCATCCCTCCTCTCCAGCTACTGGGATCCATCCATCCTCTCCAGCTCCCATCCCTTCTCCCCCCTGACCCCAGCTCAGGTCTGAAATGCTGTACTCTGTCCAGCGCTTTGGGACATCCTCCCGCCATGAAAGGCGCTATACAAATGGAATCTCGTTGCTATTGTTGTTGTTTAATTACATCGAGGCTTGACTATGCAAACTCATTGCTTGTTGGCCTCCCCAACTCCTCCCCCCATAGGCTGCAGATCATCCAGAACTCTGCAGCCCGTGTCCTCTCCCCCACCAGGCTCCTTGACCCTATCACTCACATCCTCACCCAACTCCACTGGCTTCCCATCACACAGAGGATACAGTTCAAAATCCTTGGCCTCACCTTCAAAGCCCTCCATGGTCTTGCTCCCCTACCTCTTCAACCTCCAAACACCCTACCATCCCGCTCGATCCCTCTGCTCAGCGGGTTCCGGCCTGCTTCATATCCCCCGCTTCGTTCGCCCTACTATTGGCGGACGGGCCTTCTGACACTCTACCCCCACCCACTGTAATTCCATCCCGCAGTCGCTCTGCCTCGCCCCCTCCCTTACCTCCTTCAAGACCCACCTTAAGACCCTTCTCTACGACCGTGCTTTCAATCTCCCTGGTTCCCCCCCTGCCCCCCCTGCCCTCCACCCGCCCCGACTCAGACCCCCAGCTCGGGTCTGAAACTCTATCTGTCCAGCACCTTGGGACATCCTCCTGACGTGAAAGACACTATACAAATGTAATTTTGTTGTTGTTGCTATATCTGTGTGTGCCCCTGCAAAAAATCATTTTCACAAATCTACTGAGCCATGACAAATTCCCAATTGATGGCCGAGGTTGTTGTATACACTTATTATGCATCCTTTTCAGAAGTATGTAATAACTTTTGATGTAGCATCTTATCTTATTAAAATATCTCGGGCCATTTCAATGAAATGTTTAGCGACTGTGCATTTGTAGTGGGCAGCCAATTTACACCCAATAGTGTTCCACAAATATCTGTGAAACGAATGACTAACATTTTGTTGTTTGGGATTTGATATCCAGGACTCCAGAGAAACTCCTTTCTCTTTGCAGCTAATGCAGTGGGATCTTTAATGTCCACCTGAACAGGCAGACAATACATTGTGATGGGCCGAATGGCCTCTTTCTGCGCTGTATGATTCTATGATCAGTTTTATGTGTTTTCTGAAGTACAACACCTTTGACAATACAATACTGCCCAGGTTTACACCAGATTGTCAGCTATGAGCTCAAAGTCCTGAAGTGGAGCTTGAACCCACAATCTTTTGACTCAGAGGCAAAATTGGACCAACTGAGTCAGGCTGACTGACTTTGTGATTATAGTCAACATTGTTGAAACATTAATCCTATTAGCAGCGTATCCTCACCCATACGAAACTCCACACCCCCATCAATCCAGTCCTTGACAGGCTCTGCATCAAAGTATGCCAATGTTAAGCGCTCCAAGTCGCTACCCCTCATGAAGGACACTATATAAACGTAAGCTGTTGTTATAATTCTAAAAGACAAAATTGTTTGGGAGCAAAACTACCTGTGGCTGTCTGTTTTACTCATAATTCCTGGTGTGCAGATGTTGCAAATGACATAAAGTAACAAAGTTTGCCATCCCTTTTGTGAAAATTGTAAGTTACCCTGGAGTGTAAACCAAAGTGCTTTCCAGTGAAACTGACTAACATGTGCGTCTGATAATACAGATTCCCTCTGCAGGCATATATGTTACTCTTGCACCCAGAGTATTTCACAGCAGTGGTGCATATCCTTCTTTTGTGCAATATAATAATAATAATAATCCTTGCATTTGATATATCGCTTTTCACGTCGGGAGGACGTCCCAAAGCGCTTCACAGAACACACTGTAAAGTGAATTGACTGTATATTTGTGGGCGGCAGCCAATTGCACACAGCAATGTCCCACAAACAGTCGTGGATTGAAAATGACCAATTTATTATTGTTTTTGGTTTTTGGAGGGATTATTATTAGGCGTGTGGAGTAAGGAAACTTGCCCAAGGTTTCGCCCTGCCTGGAATTGAACTCAGGTCTCCCGCTTGCAAAGCGAGTGCTCTAACCACTGAGCTACAGGACTCCACGTAACGTATCTAACAGGGATCTGCTGTACATGAAAGAATATAGAATTTTATGTGTACTATTTGACATTTTTTTTATTAATAAATAATAAATCACTGGATGGTAATCAGTCCTTTGGGATGGGGTGATGACACATTATACTGGAATTCAGTGCCAATATGATATATGGTTGTTTGATGTACTGAGATCACCCTGACTTTAATACTTTCCCTGTGCAAGAAAAAAACAGCTTCAATTGAATAGAACAGACATTCGGTCATGAAATGCTCCAAGTGAGGTCAAAGGGGTTAACATATGTGGAATTTCTTGGCTGTCAGCTCTGCTCATAGGATTGTGAAAATTACAATAGAGAATGATGTGTGTAAAATGAAATAGTGTGTTAATAAGACTGCAAACAAAATAACCCTTTTACTATTTTATTAAACCTAACAATGCTCACTGAACAAAAACCGTGTAAAGCGAACACAAGTATTTTGCCTAGATACACTTCTAGTTTAAACCCCAAATTACAAACACTAAGGAGTCAAAGAAAATAATCTGTCAGACTATATACATATCAATCACACCACAAAGTGAAAATAAAATATAAGAAATATTTAGATAGAGCACAATAGAAGAAAATGAATTACATAGACTGTACATCGTGAAAATAATTAGTCTGTTCTGGTGTTTATACTGCATGCAAGTCTTCACACCTCTCCTATCCCCTTCTCCCTAACATATGCATTGAGTTTTCTCTTAAGGGTGATTTCTTCTTTAACCATATGGTCTGTCAGAGAGTTCCACATTCTCACCACCATTCTGCACGAGGAAATTGCTCCTAAACTCATTGCTACACAGAGAGTTTTTTTTACACAGAGAGTTATTATGGTCTGGAATGCATTGCCTGAAACGGTGGTGGAAAAAGATTCAATAAAAATTTTCAAAAGGGAATTGGACAGGTATCATAGAATCCTAGAATCATACAGCACAGAAGGAGGCCATTCACATCTGTGCTGGCTCTTTGAAAGAGCTATCCAAATCAATCCCACTCCCTTCCGCTCTCCCCATAGCCCTACAAACTTGTCCTCCCCAAATCATTATATACTTCTCTCTTAAAAGTTGTTATCTAATCAGCTTCCACCACCTTTTCAGGCAATGCATTCCAGACGATCAACTCGCTGTGTGAAAAAAATTCTCCTCACCTCCACTCTGTTTCTTTTAACAACTATTTTAAATCTGTGTCCTTGGGTTACCGACCCACCCGCCAGTGGAAATAGTTTCTCCTTGTTCACCCTATCGAATCCCCTCATAATTCTGAAAACTTCCATTAAGCCTCCTCTTTAACTTTCTTTGCTCCAAGGAGAATAATCCTAGCTTCTGAAGCCTCTCCTCATAACTGAAGTCCCTAGTTTCTGGTACCATCCTGGTAAATCTCCTTTGCACCATTTCCAATGCCTTGACATCCTTCCTAAAGTATAATGCCCAGAACTGAACACAATACTCTAGCTAAGGCCTAACCAGTGTTTTATAAAGGTTCATCATAACTTCCTGACTTTTGTATTCTATGCCCATATTTATAAAACCTAATATCTCATGTGCTTTTTTAACAGCTTTATCTACCTGTCCTGCCACCTTCAAAGATGTACTGATATGAATCCTCAAGTCTCTCTGTTCCTTCACCCCTTTAAGATTCTACCATCAGCTTATATTGCCTCTCCTCATTCTCCTTTCCAAAATGCATCGCTTTGCATTTCTCTACATTAAATTTCATCTGCCATGTGTCTGCCTGTTTTATCAGTCTGTCTGTGTTTGCCCATTTTAACAGTCTGCTGCTATCCTCCTTACCAATTACTACTCTTCCTAGCTTAGTATCATCTACAAACTTGGAAATAGTACTCTCTATACCCAAGTCCAGATCATTTATGTATATAAAAAAGAGCAGTGGTCTGCATACCGATCTCTAGGGGATACCACTGCACACCTTCTTCCAGTCAGAAAAACAACCGTTCACCACCACTCTGCTTTCTGTCTCCCAGCCAGTTTTGTATCCATGCTGCCAATGTCCCTTTAATAATGTGGGCTTCTATTTTGCTTTCAAATCTCTTATGTGGCACTTTATCAAACCTCTTTTGAAAATCCTATATAATCTACATCAACTGCAATACCTTCATCCACCCTACCCATAACTTCATCAAAAACTATCAGGTTTGTTAGACATGATTTGCTTTTAATAAATCCATGTTGGCTGTCTTTATCAACCCATATTTTTCTAAGTGAAAATGTATTTTATCCCAGATTGTAGTCTCTAGAAATTTCCCCAATACTGACGTTAGGCTGACTGGACTTTAGTTCCCGGGTGTATACTTCTGCCTCTTTTTGTACAGGGGAGTAACATTTGCAACCTTCCAGTCCTCTGGCACCATTGCTGTATCCAAGGAGGATTGAAAGAATGTGGCAAAGTCTCCTCTGTTTCCACCTTTATTTCCCTCAATAACCTAGGATGCATCCCATCCAGACCGGGAGATTAATCTTCCTTGAGCACTGTCAACCATTTTAGTACCTCCTCTCTGTTTATTCATATCCTATCCAATTTCTCTACCTTCTCCTCTGATACTAATGCATTGGCTGCATCCTCTTCAGATGCAAAGTGCTCATTTAGTACATCAGCCATGCCCTCTGCCTCCACAAGAAGATTTCTTCTTTTGTTCCTAATTGGCCCCACCGTACCTTTGACTAACATTTTATTCTTCATATGCTTATAAAATAACTTAGGGTTCCCTTTTATGTTACCCACTAATCTTTTCTCATACAATCTCTTTGCCCCTCTTAATTCCTTTTTCAGTTCTCCTCTGTTCTTTCTATATTCCATTGATTATCTTCTGTATTTTGGACTTGACATTTATCATAAACCTCCTTTTTCTATTTTATTTTAATCCCAATTTCCTTATTCATCCAGGGAGGTTTGGATGCCCTACCTTTCCCCTTTGTCCGCAGACATGGGGTCAACTTCTACATGTATGTGGATGACACCCAACTCTATCTTTCTGCCTCCACCCTCAACTCCAGGACCACTGTTGTCCTGACAGACTGTCTGTCGGACACCAAGTCCTGGATGAGGGCAAATTTCCTACAGTTGAATGTGAACAAGACTGAGGCCCTCCTAATTGGCTCGCGCCAGTGCCTCTGCACCTCAGGCTCTGGCAACATCAACCTCCATGGTTGCACACTACAAATCACCAAGCCAGTCAAGAACCTAGGTTTCTTGTTCGACAGTCAACTGTCTTTTCTCCCCCATATTCAAGCCATGACCCGCTCTGCCTTCCCTCACCTCTGTAATATCTCCCAACTCCGCCACTACCTTTCCCCTCAGGCCGCTGAAACTCTTGTTCATGCCTTCATCACCTCCAGGCTCAACTATGCAAACGGCCTGCTTGTTGGCCTTCCCAACTCCTCCTTCCACAGGCTGCAGATAATCCAGAACTCTGCAGCCCATATCCTCTCCCACACCAAACTCCGTGACCCCATCTCCCACACTCTCGCCCGACTCCATTGGCTCTCTATCCTTCAGAGGATCCAGTTCAAGATCCTAGTTCTCACATACAAAGCCCTCCATGGTCTCACCCCACCCTACCTCTGCGACCTCCTAACCCCCTACAACCTGCCCGTTTCCTCCGCTCAGCCGGCTCTGGCCTGCTCCATGATCCTCGACCTACCCGCCCCACCATTGGCGGGAGAGCCTTCAGCTACTCTGCCCCCAACCTCTGGAATTCCATCCCCCAATAACTATGCCTCACCCCCTCCTTAGCCTCCTTCAAGTCCCACCTCAAGATCCTCCTCTTCGACCATGCCATTGGCCAACCCCTTCCCTTCCCCCCACCCCCCCCCGCCGACCCCAACTCGGGTCTGAAATGCTGTACACTGTCCAGTGCCTTGGGACGTCTTCCCAAAGTGAAAGGCACTATACAAATATAATCTTCTTGTTTTTGTTGTGGCAATGTATTTGTTCTGTCTCCAAACTATCTCCTCCTTGAAGGCTTCCTATTACCTTGTTAGCTTTATTTCCAGCTAGGTCCCTTTTTAACACACAGAAATTAGTCGTCTTCCAGTTGAGTATCTTCACATTTGATTGTTCCTTGTCCTTTTTCATAAGTACCACCTTCTGGAACTCCATCTCACAAGCCCTCTGTCTCACCCCTCCCTCGCCACCTTCAAGACCCATCTCAAGATCCTCCTCTTCAACCATGCTTTCGATCTCCTTGCTTCCCCCACGCCCTCCCCCACCCTGACTTCCAGCTCGGGTCCATAACTCTGTCTGTCCAGCGCTTTGGGACATCCTCCCAATGTGAAAGGTGCTATACAAATGTGATTTTGTTGTTATTGTACTCCAAACCTAATGGTGTTATGATTACTGTTGTCCAGATTCTCTCCTACTGAAACCTGCTCCACTTGACCCACATCAATTCCCAGAAATAGATCCAGCACTACTTCCTTCCTCATTAGGCTGGAAACATACACATCCAGAAAGTTATCCTGCAAAAAATTTTTGGAATCCTTCCCCCTCCTTGCCCTTTACACTGCTATTTTGCCAGTCTATGTTAGGATAATTGAGGTCCCCCATTATCACTGCATTATTGGTTTTGCAATTTCTGAAATCTGCTTACAGATTTGCTCATCTATCTCCATCCCACTATTTGGTGGTCTATAGTATATACACCTACCAGAGTAACAGGTCTCCGTTATTGCCACTACATCATAACCCCAGGTGGCAACTTGAGCCTGCAGCTCACCAATCTTATTTGTCACACTCCATACATTTGCGCTCATGCACTCCTAGACCAACTTAGTCTGATCTGCATTTTCCCCCTATCTAATGCCTCCTTTTCTGGATTACTCCTCACTGCATTGCTATTTGTCTGTCCCAGTCCTCTATGTAACTTGTTTCTTCTCTCTGATCCTACATCCTGATTCCTTCCCCCTTCAAAATTAGTTTAAACCCTACTCCATAGCACTCGTTAACTTCCCTGTGAGGTCATTGGTTCCAAACTGTTCAGGCTTAACCCATCCACCTTATAGAAGTACCACCTGCCCCAGGAACCTGAATCCTCCTTTCTGCACCATTTTTCCAGCCATGCATTCATCCTGCTGTTTTGATACTTACTCTTGCATGAGGCACTGGGAGTAATCCAGAGATCATCACCTTTGAAGTCCTACTCTTTAGCTTCTTCCTTAGCTTCTGATACTCTCTACTTGAAGGTACTTGAAAAGTACTTGAAAAGGACTCCAAGGTACTTGAAAAGAAAAAAATTGCAATGATATGGGGAAAGAGTGGTGGAGTGGGAGTGATTGGGTAGCTCTTCCAAAGAGCCAGCACAGGCACGATGGCCCAAATGGCCTCTTTCTGTGTTGTAATATCTATGATTGTAAACTAACTTCTAGATCTATATTTGTGCAACTTTGTTTTGGATACACCAATAAGTGGACACAAACTTATCAAACCCTTTCATAATTTTAAACACCATTATCACGATTTTCTCTCAATTGTCTCACCTCCAGAGAAAACAGCTCCAATTTGTCCAATTTTTCTCGATAACTATATCCACTGTTCCCTGTTGGAATCCTAGTAAATCTACACTGCACTCTCTCAATTGCTATAATATTGTTTCTGTAGAATGGTAACCAAATACTTCTCTGGTTTGTTTATCTCACACTTAGGATGGCAACTTGATACATTTCAACATCTAGATCAAATGCATAGAAATCTCAGTCTGGTTTGGATACTCTTAAGCATGGCTTTCTGCATGTGTCTGACCAAAAAATGTCTGTCTGCTCTTCAAGAAAGATAAGATCTTAATAACTAATTCACGTTGCAACATGATCTATACCTCATCGGAAAGGTCTTGCACCTGGGAGTGATATTGGCATATTTTTGTTTTCAGGTATCTCCTATCGTTCATGAATTATTTTCAGTTTTGCATTTTTCGCTGCGGTTACACCTGGTGGCCAACGAATCAAAATGGCGCTGCGCATTCGTGCATCACAGAGCACATTCATAAGGATGCATACATTGCAGTTAAACCTGGTGGCCATACCAGCTGACCGTGGGGCTTTGGCATCCTGCGTCACAGAGCACGCACATAACCAAGTGGCGGGAACAAAATAAAGAACACAGACAAAGCTAAGCCACGCAACAACAACAAAATTAAATTTTTAAAGCGCTGAATACTTCCTCTGAGTCCTAAAAAGAGTCCTCTCAAAGGAGTCCTCCTAGATGAAAATAGATAAAGATGAAGTGTCTGTCTGGGGGTCTGTCTCTGTGTCAATCTATATTCTAGATTGGATCCTTTGGTTATAAGCGTACCTGCAGCGGATACAACTAGACAGAAATAAAATGGTGATCTTAAATTTAAGAGAGTTTAGTAAATTAAGTTAATGATAATAATCCTTGCATTTTATGTAGTATTTTCCATGTCAAAAAGGACCTCACAAGTAATTGCTATAAAGTACAGTAACTGCGTATTTGTAGTACAACATGGAAACCAATTTGGACTAAGCAGATCACATAAGATCACATGAAAAGAGCAATGTAATGTCAATCCCACTCCCCAGCCCTTTCCCCATAACCCTGCAAAGCCGACCTCCTCAAATACAACAACAACAACAAGATTCCATTTATAGAGTGCCTTTCACGTTGGGAGGACGTCCCAAGGCGCTGTACAGTTGGGCCAGGACCCGAGCAGGGGGGAAATGGTCAGGGTGAGGGGAGGAAAGGGAGGGAGCGAGGAGGGGGTAGAGAGTCGAGAGGGGAGCTGAAGGCACGGTCAAAGAGAAAGGTCTTGAGACCGGCCTTGAAGGAGGAAAGGGAGGAACCAAGGCAAAGGCACTGGGGGATAGAGTTCCAGAGCCTAGGGGCTGAGAGGCTGAAGGCCCGGCCACCGATGGTAGGGCGGTTGGGGCGGGGGATGTGGAGCAGACCGGAGCCAGAGGAACGGAGGGTACGGGCAGGTAGGTAGGGGGATAGTAGGTCGGACAGGTAGGAGGGAGCAAGGCCATGAATGGCCTTGTAGGTGAGGATGAGGATCTTGAAATCAATCCTCTGGGGGATGGGGAGCCAGTGGAGGCGAGCGAGGGTGGGAGTGATGTGGTCCCGAAGCCTGGTGCGGGACAGTACACGAGCTGCAGAGTTCTGAATGACCTGCAGCTTGTGGAGGGAGGTGCCGGGAAGGCCGGCGAGGAGAGAGTTCCCATAGTCCAGCCTTGAGGTGATAAAGGCGTGGACCAGGGTTTCAGCAGCGTGAGGGGTGAGGTAGTGCCGTAGTCTGGCGATATTCCGGAGGTGATGGAAGGCGGTGCCAGTTGTGGCGCGGATATGAGGGAGAAAGGACAGCTCAGGGTCGAACAGAACCCGAGGTTCCTGACTGGCTTTGAGAGGTGGAGAGTGCAGCCTTGGATGCTGATGCTGTCAGCGCCTGAGGTGCGGAGGCGCTGACGTGAGCCAATCAGGAGGGCCTCAGTTTTGCGCACGTTGAGCTGAAGAAAGTTGTCTCTCGTCCAGGACTCGATGTCGGACAGGCAGCTGTCAGGACATCGGTGGTCGTGGAGTTGAGGGTAGAGGAGGAAAGGTAGAGTTGGGTGTCATCCGCATACATGTGGAAGTTAACCCCATGTCTGCGGATGATGTCACCAAGGGGGAGCATATAGAGGGTGAAGAGGAGGGGATCGAGGACAGAGCCTTGAGGGACACCGCACGAGACAGTGCGGGGGCCGGAGGAAAAACCATTCGTGGAAACAGAGTGAAGACAGTGGGAGAGGTACGACCTAAACCACTCAAGGACAGGGCCTTGAAGGTTGAGGTGGGAGGACAAGCGGTGGAGGTGGATAGCGTGGTCGACCGTATCGAATGCTGCCGATAGGTCGAGGAGGACGAGGAGGCAGAGGGAGCCCTGGTCACAGATGGTCAGGATGTCATTGGTGACCTTGACCAGGGCAGTTTCTGTGCTATGGGCAGCACGGAAACCCGACTGAAGGGGTTCGAATAATGAATGGGTGGAGAGGAAAGAGCGCAGCTGGGAGGCGACAACTCTTTCCAGGACCTTGGACAGGAAGGGGAGGTTGGAGATGGGCCGGTAGCTTGATAGCTGCGATGCATCAAGGGAGGGTTTTTTCAAAGTGGGAGTGATGGTGGCAGTTTTTAAGGGAATGGGAACAGAGCCAGAGGAGAGGGACAGGTTGACGATGTCTGTGATATGTGGAGGAGGGTGAGAGGAGAAGAGGGATCAGTGAGGGTTGAAGGCCAGAGGAAGAGGAGTTCAGAGGACACCATGTTTTTAAAAGTAGTTATCGAATTGGCCTCGACCACCCTTTCAGACAATGCATTCCAGATTCGAACAACTCGCTGGGTGAAAACATTTCTTCTCACCTCCCCTCTGCTTCTTTTAGAGACTATTTTGAATCTCTGATCTCAAGTCACCGACACACCCACCAGTAGAAACAGTATTTCCCTTTCTAACATATCAAGACCTCTCATGATTTTGAAGACCTCTATTAGGTCTCCTCGTAACCTTCTCTGCTCCAATGAGAATAATCCCAGCCTCTCTAGCCTTTCCTCATAATCAAGGTCCCTCATTCCTGGTACCATTCTTGTAAATCTGTTCTCCCTATTGACTCTAGCAAAAGCACCTCTACCAGATTTGTTACAATGAAAAATTTCCTTTTCCTCCTGTGTCTGCTAGTACAACAACAGCAAGAACTTGCCTATATGTAGCGCCCTTCATGCGGGGTAGCGTCCCGGAGAGCTAATAGGCCAAACCACTCTTCCCTGATATCATCCTAATAAATCATTATGGATCACGAGATATTGTGCGCTGGTTGTATCACCTTACCTGCTAAAGAATATTGAGCATTCGACTGGCTTCAGTAAAGAGCAATTGAAACTATGTGGGGAATTAGAGCTCTAAGATATCAAAAGAAGCTTCCTGGGTGGAACATGTTACCAGCCAATAGTACAGCAAGAAATTTCTTTTGCATCCATAAACCACAATTACAGACTTGCAGACTTTCTGTTTTAAACAGAAATACTTGTTTTAATCCGTGTTTTGCAAACTTGTCTGTATAAAAGCCATGTTTAATAGACGGGTTTGCAGGGTTATGGGGAGAAAGCTGGTGATTGGGGTTAGTGAAAGTGACTTGCTCTGTCAAAGAGCCGGCACAGACTCGATGGGCCAAATGGCCTCCTTCTGTGCCGTAGCATTCTATGAATCTATGAATCTATGAATAGTGTGGACCTTGCAAACAGCTGGTAATTACAGTAAGCATTTCTTTACTGCCAGTTCTTGCACGCTGCAATCAACAATAAGAAGGGCAGTGGCTTTACTGTATGTGCACTCAATGCTGTGCTTAGACTGAATGTTTGGTTTCAAATTGCTGTGATTTTGCCACCCATTTTTCACAAATGTGCAGAAGGAGCAGGACTCCCATTCCTGAAACTACCTGGACAAAATAAATTTAGGAGAACTTAGGTTTTTATCTGGACAGTGGCATGTATGATGCTGGGCTCATTCTCCCATTTTAAAAACTCTCATTCCGTCCAATTGATTTCCAAGTTAACTCAATTTATTTTCTCCATTGTAAAGCTTCCTGTGTTTCAGTCTGAACACCTTATCCTTTGCATCCTTATCCAGATGAATATTCTTTGCAGGTAACCAGCTGGCTGTTACTTTTTTGGAACTTAAATGTTGCTAAATAATAGGTAATTTACCAACAAGTAGTTTATTACAACTCACTTCACAAGGTCACAAGATTGGTCCGGATGAAAAAAGCCCTTCAGCCCATAAAATCTGATTATTTCCACAACACCCATCACAGCATTAAACTGCTTTTTAAAATCAGTCGAGTGTCCTGGCCTCAACCACCTTTTCTGGCAAATATTGCAGTCATTGATTGCCCTCTGAGTAATAAAAAAACTTCCTGTTTTCTATCTTGAAATTGCCCTTTACAACTCAAAACCTGTGGGCTCATGTTTTGTGGTCTTGTTGCAGCCTAAGGTATGATCTGGATTTACTTTTTCAATCCCATTTAAAATTCGATGTACCTTTATAAGGTCCCCTCTGACTTACCTTCTCTCAAGACCTGAGTTCAATTCCAGGCAGGACGAAACCTTGGGCAAGTTTCCTTACTCCACATGCCTAATAATAATCCCTCCAAAACCAAAGACAATAATTAAATTGGTCATTTTCAATCTACGATTGTTTGTTGGACATTGCTGTGCACAATTGGCTGCCGCGTTCACCCACAAATATACAGTCATTTCACTTTAGAGTATTCTGTGAAGGGCTTTGGGACGTCCGCCCGATGTGAAAAGCGCTATATCAAATGCAAGGATTATTATTATTATTAAGACTGAAGAACCCGAGCTTGTCTAATCCTTGCCCATAGCCCAATTCTCCAACATTGGGATAATCCTGTTGCTCTCCTCTGCACTGACTCAAGGCAACACTCTTATGTCACAGTGTACAGAACGGCTTGCAGTATTCAAAGTACGGTATGATCAGAGCAATGTACAGTCCAGCATGATGTCTGGGGATCTAAATCCCCCTAATGTAGCTTTATAGCCCAGCATCCTGTTTCCCTTGTTTATTGCTGCCTCATACTATTTTGACTTGTTTTTTTTTGCATGACATTCACAACTTATAAAGACTGGATTCGCCCTTAAGAAATGCAAGACATTTTAGTTACAAACCACATTAACAGACAAATAAGGATAATTGTCTTGTCAGGCGGCAGTTAGAGAGTTATTGATGTGATGGTTCTCTAATTTGGTACCTTTTAAAAAAATCAATCTGACTGCACAAAATTTGTTTTCAGTCAATAAATGTAATTAGTCATGCTGCTAAACTGGTCACTCCTGTCAAAAGAGGGTGTTCCTCACACATGCATCTAATCTTAAAAAAAGTACAAGATGCAAATGCATCAGCAGGAAACACTTATAAATTTTCCCCTTCAAATGTCATGCTAACAATGCCTTCAATTTTCTTCCATTTGTTATTGTACTTCTACCCTCCTTTATATCTATGTTACAGCATTGGAACTCCAGCTCACACATTCCAACTGTAGTTAGTGGCTTACGGAACAGATACTTCAAGAAACAGGTATCCTGCTTACTTGCAGGCAAAATAACTGAGTTGCAAGTCCAATATTGCTGGCCTGACTTGATGGATGTTGCCACTGAGAATGATGTCAAGGGGGAGGCAGCGTCTGCTTACAATACATTGAGGATATATTAGAGGCTAATTACTGAGTGGAAAAAATTACCAGGATGGGTGGCCCAGGCCACGACATAGAACCAATTTAAAAAGCAGCTTAATACTGTGATGGGAGATAGTAGGGTGGGTATTCCAGGGGAATGAGATCAAATGGGCTGGAAAGCCATCTTCATCCAAACCCATCTTATAGTCTTGTGAGGTATGTTAAACCAATGTACTGTTGCTCATCACCCTGGTTCAATTGGTCGCACTCTCACTATTGGATCAGAAGGCTGTGGATGCAACTCTCAATGGAGCTTTGAGATTGCAGTCAAGGATAACAGATCAGTGCAATAATAGTTTTGGAGTTGCTGTATTGTTGGAGTTGCTGTCCTCCACATGAAATGTTAAACTACCTGCCTGTTCAGTTGAATATTAAAAATCTCATGGCAGTGATCAAAAAGAGAAGGGTGTTTCTCCCAACAATATTCATCATTCATTTTAGGGGGACATTTCTACGTACAAATTGGCAGGTGCATTTGCCTACAAATAAATAATCACTATACTTCAGATAAAAAGTATTTTGAGATGGTTTAGCATAATAGGTAGGGCACCATATCAAATGCAAGGATTATGATCTTAATAAACTCTGCATCATAAAACCCAATGACCAGAATCAATGCAGATAGAGGGGATGTCATATCCTCTGTTCCACAGGTGAAATATTGTAGTTCCATGAATTATCTCTTCCATACTTTTCTGTTAAGATACTTTGGTGCTTTGTATCATTGGTCTACTTTTATTTAGAACATTTTAAAATATTTTTTACCAACATATCTGGGGTTCACTTTTGTTGTTAACCTGGATGATAAGAAGACCTTTGTTCCTTCCAGTGCCTAAAACTATCTATATCGAGTGTGTTTTGCAGTCAAAGAGTAATATAATTAGAGTTGAGCAGGGTGAATTGGAAGAGGTCAGGGCTGGACCGCATACTGCTGAGACCACCTTGAGGAGATGGATTTGGCAGCTCTTTCTTGTACCATCACAGCATGAATACAGCTGGTCAATTCCAGTTCTCCTTTACCTGGCACAAGAATGCTTAAAATAAATAACAAGCAATGCCAGAATTCTGAGTATATGAGGTGCAATGCGGAGCAGGAGTTATAAATCAGGCATTGCTCTATTGCTGAAAGTGATATCACTTTGCTTGTAAAAGTGTAAGCAGAGATAAAGATTTACTCAAAATGCCTTCCAACCAGCAACTTAAATAAATCACTCCCTGTGCCCAGTTGTCATCATAGCCTATATTGTTGACAGTTTTGAGGTCAATGTTTCTATTTAATATATAGGCTATTCAAAGCCATTCCTCTCGTGCCTCTCTATTGTGTTTTTCGGACCCATCTACATGAACAGAAACTTAGAATGAGTTCCAGACTCTATGTACAGAAATATGAGTAGTTCAAGACTTTAATTTAAATCTTGTGACTCCAATGATTATTTGTCAAAATTTTTAGTTATGCTCTAATATGATTCTGTGCTGAATTATGACTATGCTCACTGTTTCCTCTGGGTTTTTAGGTAAATGAAGATGAGGAATCCTATTGAATATTTTTAACTTTTATGCTAATTTTTCAGCACTCGGCATTGCAAGGTTGGATGCATATTTATCATCAAGCTTCAACTACATTAATCCACCGACATGTTTTAAAGTTTCAGCGAATCACTCCTTACTAAACCAGTATAACATTTTATTGTCTCATGGATTGTTTTTTCACCCTGATCTGGCCTGAAGTGCTATCGAAGCTTATTGTATGTAGGACCCTCTCAACCAGCAAAGTAAGGATATTTCATTCAAGAACAACAACAACTTGCATCTATATAATGCGCCTCACACAGGGTAGCGTCTCGGAGTGTCTAAGAGTGGCATAGCCTCACGCTGAGCTGGGGTGGTAACCATAGGCATGGTTGAAGAGGAAGGTCTTCAGGCATGATGGAGGAGGCCAGGTGGAGAAATTCAGAGAGACAGATCTAATGTATCAAGGCATAGTGGTTGAAAGCATGGCCACTGATGATGGATCTGAGAGCAGGAGGGATCTGCAGAAGGCCAGAGCCAGCTGAGCAGAGGTGGCAGGTGGAGAAGTTGGGTGTAAGCAGGTCGGAGAGGTAGAATCGTGCCAGGGAATGAAGTAATTTGTAGATGAGTATGGGGATCTTGAAGTCGATCTGTTCAGCAATACAGAGCCAATGGAGCCTGGCAAGGACTGGTATGAGGGGGTACAGAGTTTGATGTAGCAAGTTTTGAATTAACTGGATTTAGTGGACAATGTAGCTGGGATAATCAAGGTGGGAGGATATTGGAATATCGAGATGGGAGCTGATGAATGTGTGGATGAGAGTTTTGGCTGTGTTGGATGTGAGGTACGGGTGGAGGCAAGCAATGTGACAGAGGTGGAGGATTGCAGTTCTGGTCAAGGAAGGGATGTGGTGTAGGAAGGACAGCTGGACATCAAACCTGACACTCAGGTTATGCACAAATTTGGTAAGTTTTAAGGATAGGCTGGGGAGGTTGTGGAGGTCAGAGCCGCATGAGAGAAGATGTTGACAGGAGTGAAGGAATATGGTTTCCGTTGAGTCAACATTCAATTGCAACAAGTTTGTGATCATCCAGGCCTCGATGTCACAAGCTCGATGTCACATACTTTTCCTTGCAAGTTTACAGTTTTTCACCGTATATTAACATACAAATATGGTACAAAATTAAATTTCTAAAAAGTGCATTTCCAATCAGGAGGATGCCCCAAGGTGCTGAGCTGTCAGGGATTAGGGCATTAGGTTGGGATCAGGGAGGGTGGAAGGTGGGGAGGGTGGTTGAGGGCATTGGCAAAGAGGTGGGTCTTAAGGTGTGCCTTGAAGGAGACAAGGGAGGGAGCGAGGTGAAGGGAATGTGGGATGGAGTTCCAAAGAATGGGGGCAGAGAGGCTGAAGGCCCGACCACCAATGGTGGGATGGGCCAGACGGAGGACATGGAGCAGGCTGGAACCTGTTGATCGGTGGGAGTGAACAGGTTAATAAGGGGTTAGCAATTGGAGAGGTTGGATCGGGCACGTGAAGGTGAGGACAAGAATTTTGCACTTGATCCTCTGAGGTATGGGGAGTCAGTGGAACCGGGCAATGGTGGGTGCGATGGGGTCATGTAGCCTGGTATGGAAGAGGACATGAGCTGCAGAGTTCTAGATGATTCGCAGCTCGTGGAGTGAAGAGTTGGGAAGGCCGACAAGCAGAGCATTGGTATTGTTGAGCCTAGTTGTAATTAAAGCATGTATGAGGGTTTCAGTTGCCTAAGGGATGAGGCAGTGGCAGAGTCAGGCATTGTTGCATTGGGGGAAAGGCAGAGCAGATCATGGCATGGATAAGGGGGAGAAAGGACAGTTGAGGGTCGAACAAGATGCCTATGTTCCTGATAGCTTGGTGAGTGGAGTGTGCTTCTGTGGTTGCTGATGCTGCCAGTGCCTGAAGTGAGGAGGCATTGGCATGAACCAATCACGAAGCCCTTGGTTTTGCTGACTGGAGAAAGTCAGCTATCATCCAGGACTTGATGACTGACAGGCAGTCTGTCAGGATAGCAGTGGTCCTGGGGTCAAGGATGAGGCAGAGAGATAGAGTTGGGTGTTATTCTTGTGCATGTGGAAATTGACCCCATGTCTACAGATGATGCCATCAAGAGGGAGCATATACAGGTTGAAGAGGAGATGACCAAGGACAGTGCCCTGAGGAACCCCACAGAAGATGGTGCGGGGGCTGAAGAAGAAGCCATTTGTGGAGACAAAGTGGAGCCAGCGTGAGAGATAGGATCTGAAACATTCAAGGACAGAACCTTGAAGGTTAAAGTGAGAGGGGAGGTGGTGGAGAAGGATAGAGTGGTCCAAAATTTCAAAGGCAGCAGAGAAGTCAAGGAGGACAAGGAGACAGAGCATACATCAAAACCAAAGCACTCGGACATTTTGTGGCACTTCATTGTTTGGTTGTTCCCACAAACAAGTTGTACGTACTGCTATTATAGGCCGTGTCACAGTGAAACGGATAGTTTTGAGGAATTGCATATGCAGGCACGACAATAAGCTCAATTCGTAAACAAGTGCAGAGAATGGTTACGTTACCCTGGGGAGTGCTCCTTTAAGGCTGGGTTTGTCTCTGCTGCCAGCCTAATACTAACAGTATCCAACAGAGCTGTTTCATGCAAGGTGCAAGGAAATTCTATTCCTGTCATTTCCTGCTGTTATTTTATAAATGCATAGGAATGAATTTGTCAGTTCCCAGTTTCACCCAAAGTCACAAAACTGAATGAAATTAAGTGAATGCAGTTTCTTTCTCTTGCTCCATTGCACCAAAAAAATACCCGTATTGTATTGTCTTGCTGAAGATCATATTTTAAAATTATCGAAGCAGACATAATTTATTATTGTAATAATAATAATCATTTTTGCATTTGATTTAATGTCTTATCGTATCTTCGTGACGTCTCAAAGCACTTCACAGGATATGCTGTAAAGTGAATTTACTATATATTTTGTGGGTGAAACGTGGCAGCCAATTGTGCACAGCAGTGTCCCACGAAGTGTCATGGGTTAGGTGACCAATTTATTTTTATTTATTTTGAAGGAATTATTACCCCCGGAAAAGCGATCCTCCAATTGACTAACAACTGGGTTCCAACTTATTGCTGGGTAAACAGAGGTCTGTGGAATTTGCCCAACATTTTGCCTTGCCGGTCATCAAACCCAAGTATCTTGCTTGCAAGATAAGTGCTCCAACCCCTAAGCTACAGGCCTCCACATTTATTTTGTGCTCATATTACTTTTGCATGTGTGCTTGTGTGTCTGTGTGGTGTGTGTGTATATGTCTGCATATGTACGGGGAGTGGGGAGGGGGGTGGAGAAGATAGAATTCCAATGTCTTCATAAGAAATCTTCCAAAAAAAACTAGGGCATTTTTTATTGGTTAAATGTCAAACCAATCTGAAATGCCTATAAATCACAGAATCTCCTATCTTTGAAATTATCTTCTGGAATACTTCTTATGAATAATGTCCAGAAATATTTCGATCACCAAAAGTGTCTTGATTCAGCAACTGCCGAGTTACAAAAGAAAGCTTTGTGCGAAAGATCAAATACAACTTGGTTTCAGGAGCCAAAATGAGATTTGTATCAGAACCACTGGTCATTTTAGGCACGTTAAAATTGGAAATCTGAATAAATAGAATATTTTTATTGATAGATCACAAGATCACAAGACTGGTTCAGATGAAGAAGGTCTTCCGTCCATCTGATCTCATCTGGATCACTTTCTGGTGGTAATAACAACTCCAAAAAACAAAAAAAAAGGTTTACTCACTCCAGGACTGTTTGTCCGTGTCTGCTGTGCAAAATTGGCTCTCCTGTTTTGCCCACAAATACACAGTCAACCCACTTTACAATATATTCTATGAAGCACTTTGAGACGTCTCAACGAAGTAATAAAGCGCATATCAAATGCAAGGATTATTAATATTATCTCTCCAGAATATCCACCTTACTGTCCTCCCATTCCAGATTCAAGCTGCTTTTTCAATGAGTCCAGTGCCCTAGCCTCTACCATCAATCCTGGCAACCTGTTCCAGTCATTAATTTCCCTCTGCATAAACAAAACTTCCTGTTATCTGTCTTGAAATTGCTCTTATCAACCCTAATTCTAGATTGGTAGGAGAAAGTGGAACCAGACTATAATAAACAATCATCAATCATTGTGAATCTTCCTGTTTGAGGCCATGGCTGGACATTTAGCCAATGTCTTGGTCATCCATTGAAGTGCATCACTGGGTCCATAGAAAACATGAATTTTTTCCCAAGCCTCTGTTGAGTTACTTTAAAGTTGTACAAATAATATCATGCGGATGAATAAGGGCAAATGTTTCTTCCCAAATTACCCAAAATCCTTGGATTACCCTGCCCCCATCCCACCATCTCTGCACCACTATCCATGGCCACATCTTTAGATTTCACACCCCTAACCTCTGGAACTCGCTTCCACTTCCACTCTATCTTCCCCTTTTCTTATCTGTTTTAAAGTCCTACCTTAAAATTAATTTCTTTGACCGGTACCTTCCCCCACTCCTATGCTCAGTCACCTATCACACCATTGTAAATGTTATGCTACGTGAAGTGCGCTATCCTACATAAAGGATCCTATAAAAATGCAAGTTATTGTTGCTATTATTGCAATAGTTGTTGATTATATAGCTGTGCTTTAAAGCTCGCCTTAATCCCTATGCATTGCCCTCTCCTTAACCATCTTACTCTTTGACTCTACCTACAGTGCCTCCCCCCTCTCCCTGGCATATCGAGCTTCACCACTGTTGAGAGCTCCGAAACACCACTCCACATGAAGGGCCCAATATAAATGCAAGTTGCTTTGTTGTTGTATAACATAGAGCAGGTTATTTCTGTCCATCAGCTTCCAGCTACACTTGTTCATTTCTAAGAACATTTCAGGTTCTGTCCAGCCACTTGGGCCAGTCTTGAGAGCCACAGTGGTTGTTGTATTTTTTTCTGACCCCGTGGAGGATCCATGAACATAAACTCTGGCATTAGGTGGATATCCCAAAGTACTTCACTATAAAGAATTTACTTGAAAGTGAGGCACCTGTGTGGGAAGCCAATTTGCTCACAATAATATTTGTAGCTGAAGGTAAATGAAGCCAGATGAAGCTGCACTGAAGAAAAGCCATAGCCTTATTTTCATCAAGTTGCTCCATGAAATTAATTTGTTTTGTTCACCGTGCACTAATCCACTATGGCTTTGCTTTGCTCAATTTAAGGCTGGAAATCTAGATTTATGCAAACTATGCAAAACATAGGATTACTGCCAAAATAACCATACCACTATATCTCAGCAGCCACATTGCCACAGACGGGAAGATTCAGCCACAATTATTCAAATTAATAAATTGCTATTCATTCACTGAGACTCACAAGGGGAGGCCTGATAGCTTACATTTACTACAACTTTGCATTCTTAGGTCTGGTGTTATGACACCCAAATATTTCTGAAGATTAATCATGGGGCCGGGAAGATGAAGATAATTTTGTAGCAAAATTGCATGCCAGCTTTTTTTCTTAATCCACAGCAGTTAATGTAACACAAGCATCAAAATAATTAACAGCATGGTGCAAATTACAGCAGTGGTTTGGGGATTGGGGCAGGTCTGGGCCAGTGACAAGGAATGATGTAATTCAGGAGCATGGGGTAAAATAACTCAGTTGTATTACAGTAGCGAAAAGAGTCCTCACACACAGTTCCATACTTTGTTGTTGTCAATGAAAGTGCAAACAATAGAAATATCAGTGCTGCAGAATTTTACTGAGCAAATGTTTTATTTTGTACACAAAGCTAATAATAATAATAACAATAATTATCCTTACATTTGATATAGGACTTTATCACATCTTCGAGTCTCAAAGCGCTTCACAGAATATGCTGTAAAATGAATTGACTTTGTATTTTGTGGGCAAAACACAGCAGTCAGTTGTGCACAGCAGTGTCCCACAAACAGTCGTGGATTGAGTGACCACATTTTTTTTTAAGGAATTAGTATTCCCGGAAAAGCGACCCGCCAATCGACTAACAACTGGGTTCCTTCTTAATTCTAGGTAAACAGAGGCGTGTGTAGGAAGGAAACTTGCCCAATGTTTCGCTCTGCCAGCAATCAAACCCAGATTGTCTCGTTTGCAAGGTGAGTGCTCTAACCACTAAGCTACAGGACTCCGATAGTTGAATTAACTGATCGGGCCTTCAACTTCGCTGCCCCACCCTTTGGAACTCCATCCCACATTCCTTTTACATTGCTCCCTCCCTTACCTCCTTCATGGCCCGTCTCAATACCCTTCTCTTCGACTGCGTCTGCAGTCACCCTCCTACCCTCCCTGCCACCAACCTCTCTTGATCCCAACTTCCATCTTGGGTCCAAATCCCTGACTGTCCAGCACCTTTGGCCATTCTACAGGTGTACAAGGAGCAACACAAATGTAATGTGTTGTTGTTGTTCACTGTTCCCACATTGTTAGGTAAACATAAATTTTGATCCATTTATTGAAGTATCACTTCCTGTCCACAGTGTGATACTTGATATTAATATTGTTGGTCAGGGCAGGTGAGCTTGGGAGTTCCCATTTGTTCCCAATGACTGTGCGGTATTGTCTAATGATTCAATGCTATGGTTGATGCAGCACAAGCAGTGCTCAGAATTCTGAGCTGCAATTGCTTTACTGCCTTTGAAGAGTAGTGTGATTTGTCCCCTGTGTGTCTTGTTAAATAATGAGTATTCACTTTGACTTTTCGTCTTTCAGATCACTGCTACTTTGACATTTTGAACAACATCCTCCCTCCAACACCAGATAACCAGTCTGGCATCTCCTGACTAAGTCAGGCCTTGGATCTTCCTTCCATGCTCTGGACAGCAGGATAATTTCCCAAAGGAAAGCAGTTGACAGGACAGGCATGAAAAATCCAATGCTGGTTGGAGGGTTAATTGGCTAAAATACATAATAGTTTACATTTAGAAGCTCTCGATTGATGAATAAACATCCTCTGTTTTATGCTCCAGAGAGTCTTTCTGCACCACAGCTCAAGATGAGGGGTGGATTTGTTGATAAATGGAAACTTCAATTGTTTCCAATGGAAATGTCCATTCAGACACCCACCAATGTCAGTATTGAGTAATCCGAGCTCCTTCTTTCTGCTTCTATACTTTGCCTTCACCTTATTTTAGCAAAGCTCTCCATACATCATTGTAACATCTCTATTTCTCTCAGTTATCTTTCCTTTCCATCTTCATCACAAATGTATCAATTATCAGAGGTAACAGAGAGGGGGCAGTCAGCATGGAGTCGGATCATAGGAAATCGACAGCAAGAACAACAACAAATTATATTTATATAGCACCTTTCACAGCAGAAGGACCAAAAAGGTAGATTGGGGTAAGGGTTTGATTGCATTTGAAATTCAGAACAAGGATCTTAAAAACAATCTCTGACCTCATAACCCCAAAGCAGCCTGTCTGCTCCCTCCGCTCAGCGGACACTGGCCTGCTTCAGGTCCCCCGCACTTTCCGCCCCACCATTGGCGGTCGGGCATTCAGCATCTCTGCTCCCACATGCTGAAACTCTGTCCCACAATCACTCTGCGTAAACCCCTCTCTTGGCTCCTTCAAGTCCTGTCTGAAGACCTTCCTATTCGATTGTGCCTTTGACCACCCTCCCACACCCACATTCACTGCCTTCCTCCCCTTCTGACCCCAACTCCCAGGTCGGGTCCAAAACTCCTGGTTGCTCAGTGCTCTGGGATGTCATTCCGATGTGAAGGGCGCTATACAAGTATCATTTGTTGTTGCTGTTGTCGTTGTTGGGTAATGGTGAGGTGGGGTGGCAGTGGAGCTTGGCAAGGATGGGGACAATAGCCTACAGAGTCTGGTATCGCAAAGAATACAGTCTGGAATTTTTGGATGATATGTAGCTTGCGCATGTGTGTGTGAGGATTAGAAATGACAGTGAGAGAGGCATTGAAGAAATCAGATCCAGAGGACCACATCAAATGGTTGGAGACCTGTGCACCGTCCTGCAACCTGATTTGGAGCCCACATTGTACCATCACACATTGGTCCCTTTAGCTATGACAGTCATTGATACATTGAACTTTTATTGCCTTCAGCCTCCCACAAAGTCCATCTGCTTTGCTAGCATTAGGTACAATTGTTTGTCTCATGCTAGCCACAGGGTCACAGCGACCCTATTTCCAAAGATAAAACAATTCATCATGTTCCAAAACAGCATTGGAAGAAACCGTGCCAGGTAACAGTTGGTTGTTCAGATTGCTGGTCTCCCCAGGGTGCAAAATGGCACTGATGGAATGCACGTTGCCAACATCCGATTCTTCTGTCAAAATCTACAACTGTAAGGTGTATTTCTCCATCAATGAACCTATTACGACATGAAGGTCATACCTGCAAATACCTTGTACCCAGGTACCTACAACAATTCATTCATCTTCCAGACATCCAGAGTCAAGCACTTACTTAACAACCAACAAGGTTGATAGATTTTTGGTGATTTGTCATATCCTCCGTGCATCTGGCTGACAGCTAGAATCATGTTGTGGACATCTCAACACATGTTACAGTGGAGGTTATATTTAGCATAGCTGATCTATAATTTACAGGCTTGCGGCTCACTTTATAATACAACACAATTTATATTTATATAACGTCTTTCACGTCGGGACGATGTTTCAAAGCTCTTGAGACGCTCCCACATTATTTAAATATTTAGTTGCCCCGAAACATTACAAAGTGGCACAAGGGCAAGGTGTCCCTGTTACATTTTCTGTTGCTGCTTAAAAAGGCAGTTTTGTGCAACAAAGCACTGTGTACCCAGGTGATGTTGTGCACAATTGGCTGCAGCATTTCACCCACAAAATACACAATCAATTCACTTTACAATATATTCTGTGAACTACTTTGGGTTGTCTCAACAATGTGATAAGGCGATATATCAAATTCAAGGATTATTATTATTTTACATTCTGACAAGCATGCCTCTCTTATAGCAGCCATTGACATTTGAAAAGTTATCAGCAACATAGAAGCTGAGGTTGATCTTAACTGCAACAATATTTGACATCTTGAAAATAGAGTCTTGTATTTCCTTGTGAAGAGTTCTATACGGGGTGAGCTAACCCTCATCTCCCCAGGAAATGGCAACACAGTACGTGGCAAGATCACCAGAGGATTTATTTGGACCTCAAACACCTCTCTTTTTATTGAGGATGTATTGGGAAAACAATTCCCTTCAGCGTACCTTTAAATATCCCTTTCCAACAGCTTGAGAAGGATTCAAATCAGGTGCAAGTGCCTTCCTCACATGCCTGTGACTTGTGGAAGAAAAAAACTAAAAATAGGATTTCGGGAAGGATTTGTAACTGATTTGCAATGAAACACCTCCAGACAGATGGAAATTGTTGCAACATTTTTTGTACGTCCTTGAAATGTATACAAGACCCCCAACTAAAAGCGTGGCGTAATTGCAAATCCTCTGCAAAAGGCATTTTCAGAAACACTGCAAAGCTGGAAATGACCTTGTGGAGCCTCAATTGTTTTGAAAATTGGTCTGTAGATTGGCTTGAGAGTCACAATGGATATTGTGAGTCATTTATTTGCCCTGAAGAAAGAAAGATTTCTGGAAGCCCCTCTTTATGATGGATAGGGATAAAAAAATACATAGAACGGAGTATCTCCAAGGATTAAATCCACTTTCTTGAATATGAAATATTCCATTCTTATAAAGTACAATCTGATTGTGAAGTTATCTATCTGCCCTTTTGTGCTCTCCTCCTCCTCCCCAAGGTTTTTTTTTTACCTTCTCCTACTGCTTGGTGATTGTTTCCACTAAAACTATGCTTTAAGTCAGCAATTTTAACATGTCAAGATTTCATCTCAGTACAGTTAGAAGTATGATGTATTGCATTGCTTGCCATGTGCAGCCTCACTGGATCCCACTTCCCACTTACTTTGATAGATAGCTTGGCAAACCAGATTATGTTCTCTTTGTGTCTCTCGATAACATAATGGTAACCTTTCAAAAGCATTTAACAGCTAGATTTGTTATTTGAATCCAACAGCCTCAAACTTCACTGCAGGAATATGGTCTGACTTATTTATGTTTTACTATATGTTTGTTTAGCTGCTGATGTGCAACTAAAATGAGGTTCAAAATATGGCATAGCAACCTGTAAATCGCTGCACTAATTCCCACTGTATGCTCACTACCAAGATATTTTTTCAACTAAGAAACAGCCTACAACATCTGACCAAAGGTTAGCGAAAACTACATTTACTATTTACTATCAAAGCTATTCATCAAAAAGAACAAATTAAACTATAAAATGTCATTTAGAATCATCGTAGCAAAGAAATTATTGAGCAGAAGGAACTCATGCCAGATCATTCATTCCAATGAACTGGCAGTTGTTGCTCTACTATAGCCCACTATACAAATCCCAATTGCCTACTCTTTTCCTGTACCCTTTCATGTTGTTCCTCTTAATATTTGTATAATACTATATTGCTGGTGGTGGGAGCTGATGGGAGTGGGGAGGGGAAAGATGACTGAAAGCAGTCTTGAGATGGACCTTGAATGAAGTGAGGGAGGGAACAAGTCCAATTTTTTAAAATGTTGTTTTCAAATTGGCACATTTCACATTACAATAATAATAAACCTTGCATTTGACAAACTGTATTTCACATCAGAAATGTGTTTCAAAGTACTTCACAGAACTTGATGATTAGTGTAGTTACTGTGTATGTATGTCGTAGCTGATTGTGGCAGCAATTTTATATGGGAGATAGTTGGTCGAACACCAGGAAAATCCCTTCTCTATCAACTAGTGTGACCTTTACTATCCACCTGAACAGGCACAGATGGGAACTTGGTGTGACAACTCATCTAAAGAATGGTACCTCCGATAGTGCAGCACACCCCATTACTAAATTGTAGTGTCCACCTTGACCATTTGTGTTCAAAGTCCCAAAGTGGAACTTGAACTCAGAAACTTCTGACTCGAAAGTGTAAGTACTACCAATGAGTCAGACTGACATTTTAAAGAATACAATTTTGTATTGCGTATGTCTTTTAACTATCAATGTAAATAAAAGTATGCAGGATTGGATCTCAGTGTCAGCTACTTGTGATAAAATGTGCCATCTTGTAAAAGTTTTCTGCTTGAAAAGGTATTGTCAATGCACTCTTAATTTTTTCAGAGAAAATCTTGAGTTCTCCTTTCCCCCAGTTACTGATTTACCAATTGAAGAAACTTTCACCAATTATTCTCTCAAAAATCTTTTAGAATTTGGAATAACTTTTGATTCTTTACAAATGAATAAGATCATAGGGGCATGAAATCTTTTTGAAGTTAGCAAATAATAACACAATTTGATATAAAGCTTTATCGTGTCAACATAATATTTCTTCTCAGGATTTCCCAAACAGTGATCTGAATGGCAAGCTACGTGACCTAAGTTGGGTAGACTTGAGCATAGCCCCAACGCACAATCTGGGGTTCTCAAACCTTAACTCCTGCCAATCTGTGCCTAATTATTTTTGAAATTAATTAAGCAGAGTATTTTGATCAGGGGAGAAACTGTCCATTCAAGATACAGAAAAAATTCCATTTGTAGATTGCATACTCATACGAAATTCTGTTTGGTTTCTATACCTCCCTCATCCATAACCTCACCAACACTCCCTGCTCCTCAAACTCCACAGTTATTTCTCCTCCACAACTCCATACCACCGTCTCCTCTGTCCCCCCCACCAGCAAAACCATCCGCATTTCCCTATAAAATGTCCGCTCTCTCTCCAATAAAGCTCTCACTATCCATGATCTCATCCTGGATGAGCACATGGATATTCTTGGGCTTACGGACACCTGGCTCTCCTCCAGCGACTGTGCCCCCTAGTTGCAGCCTCACCTCATGGCTACACTTCCACCACACCCCCCGTCCTAACCAATATCGTGGCAGAGTGGCCCTCATCTCCCAAGCTTCCCTTGGTCTATTCCTTTATTCCTCTGGCTGCTTCTCCTCATTTGAGCACCTCACCCTCTACCATTCCTCCTAATTCTCATTCAAAATTTTCCTGGTTTACAGCTCCCCAAAACCCCTGGCTCTTTCCTCTTCGATATCTCTGCTCTCCTCTCCTCCCTGTCCCTCTGCTCAGAACGCCTGCTCATTATGGGAAACTTCAACCTCCAACTAAGCTCTCCTTGCACCACATCCTCTGATTTTACTCCCCTCCTCTCCTCTCTAATCCTCACCCTCCACATCAACTCGCCGACCCGCAACAGTGACGTCTTCATCACACATGGCCTCGACATTTCCAACCTGTGCATCATTGTGCATTATTGCCAACCAACTTCATACACACCATTGCCCTCTACACCCTACTCAAAACCTTCCAGTCCGTTTCTGCCCTGTCCGCAGTACAGAAACAATGCTCGTGAAGGTCACAAACGATATGCTCTCTATCTGTGACCAGGGCTCCCTCTGCCGCCTCATCCTCCTAGATCTCTCCGCTGTGATCGACACAGTCAACCACGTCATCCTCCTCCACTGTCTGTCCTCCATCATCCACCTCAGTGGGACTGCACTCGCTTGGTTCGAGTTCTACATTACAAACCGTCAGCACTACATTTCTGCAAATGGTTTTTCTTCTTGCTTCCACACGGTGACCTCTGGGTTACCCCAAGGATCCATCCTTAGTTCCCTTCTCTTTCTCATTTATATGCTCCCTCTCAGTGATGTCATCCATAGACATGGGGTTAACTTCCACATGTATGGGGATGACACTCAACTCGATTTTTCCATCTCCAGCTGCGACCCTCAGTCCCTGGATGTTCTGTCAGTTTTATCTGTCAGATATCGGGAGCTGGATGAGCGCAACTTAGGCGTCAGGTTCGATCTCCAGTTATCCTTCCTCCCCCACATCCAGACTCCCTGACCAGCACCGCTTTCTTCCACCTCTGCCACATTGCTTGTCTCTGACAATACCTCAACCCAAAAGCTACCAAAACCCTTGTCAATGCCTGTGTCACCTCTCAGCTGGACTACTGTAATGCCCTCCTCGCTGATCTCCACTCCTCTGCTATTCACAAAATCCAGCTTATTCAAAACTCCGTCACCCGCATTCTCACCCTCACCAAACTTCGTACCCCAATTATTCCAGTCCTTGCCAGACTCCACTGGCTCCCTGTCACACAGTGGATTGACTTCAAGTTCCTCAGTCTAGTGTTTAAATCCCTCCATTCCTTGGCACCCCCCCATCTCTCTAACCTCCTCTCTCCCACTGCCTCCACTCTACTGCATCCAGCCTCCTCCACGTCCCCCGAATCCCCTGCTCCACCATCAGCAGCTGTGCCTTCAGCCACTATGCCCCAAAACTTTGGAACTTCCTCCCTCAACCCCTTCGCCTTGCCCCCTCCTTCCCTGTCACGCCTGAAGACCTTCTTTTTCGACCGTGCCTACGGTCACCTTCCCCCTTCCCCCTGGCTCGGCCTTGGGCTCCATCATTGTTAAGCGCTCTGAGATGCCACCCAGCATGGAGGGCGCTATATAAGTGCAACTTGTTGTTGTTATACGCTTAACCATAATGATGAGTTTCCATGCATGTTAGATACCACTTGACTGATTCCCCCAAAACATGTTATTGCCATGTGACAAACCAAAAGGTAATGATTTTTTTTCAATGATAATGGATTGGGTAGAAAGTTTTAAGTCTGTAAGAAAGGTAATATTTCAACATAAGA
This sequence comes from Callorhinchus milii, assembly GCF_018977255.1. NCBI lineage: Eukaryota > Metazoa > Chordata > Chondrichthyes > Chimaeriformes > Callorhinchidae > Callorhinchus > Callorhinchus milii. The sequence goes on along the minus strand of NW_024704742.1, from coordinate 81,930,124 downwards.
TTTGAACAAATGTTCGTATTAACCTTTATTTTCCCAAATGCAGATTCCTACTCCGTATTCAAATCGATTTGTATAGGTAAGTGCATGGAAAAGCGAAGCTCAGGGAATAAGTTGGTGAATGTGACACTTAGCATAATGGCTCACTTATTGCGCCTAATGCCACAATTGGCAGATGGTGCGTAGACAAAGAAGAAAAGCTTTATAGTCAACAGTGTGTAATTGGGAAGGCAATGACTCCTAATTACTTCTGGCACCGAGCTGACTCAGTCACTGGTGAAAATTATATTGCTCTATTGGTCACCATGGTGATGGACTTTGGGAAAATAATAATGGAAGAAAACTACTTAAGAATGTTTTTATTTCTAACAACTTATGATTTATCAGAAGTGGCCTCAAAGCCTTCTTGGTAAACACATTTTTTATATGTATTGCAAATGTTCTCTTTTTTGCAAAAGCAAGTCTTCATTTCCAGTTAATAATAATAATCCTTACATTTGATATAGCACCATATCATGTCTTGGAGACATTTCAAAACGCTTCAAGAAATATATTGTCAAGTGAAATGACTGTGTGTTTTGTGGGCGAAACGCGGCTGTCAATTGCCCACAACATTATCCCACAAACAGTCATGGATTGAGTGACCAAACTATTATTAATTATTTAGTTAGTTAAATAAATCTATGTGTCTGGGAAGATCAATACATGGACACATGGTTTGGGGTTTCAAACTCGAGATTGTGACTGACAACACACTATTTGTTTTGTGATGGGTACAAATAGGATCCAATAGTAATTTTAAAATATATTTTTGAATGAATAATAATAAAAATCCTTGCATTTGATATAGTGCCTTATCATGTCATCAAGGCATCTCAAAGAGCTTCACAGGATATAATATAAAGTGGATTAACTGTGTATTTTTGGGACAGGACTAGGCAGCCAGTTGTGCACAGAAATGTCCCACAAACAGCTATGGAGTGAGTGATAAAGTTTATTTGGGGGATTGATTGTAATTCCAATACTTATAATGAAGCAGATATATTTCTGTCTTGAGTGGATCAAACTTATTGTTCATATTATGGCTTGTGTGATAGAGCCCTAACTCACATTGATTTACTTTTAAATGTCTTGTTACCTCCAGAATTGTGAGACTGGTGCTCATTGGTAATTTTTGTTTTTTAAAAAAAATCTTAAAGTTTCGATTTTCATTAATCATACTTCAATGTGTAAAAAGACAAAAAGTTGTAATAAGTCCAAAATATTAGGATGCTTATAGATGGGCACGGAAATTGTTCCCAGTGGACTGGTTACATTTACTTTAACTGCTGACTTAATATTTATTTTAACAAAACTGAAGAGACTGATCTTTTTGGGGAGTTGAGAGATTGAATTTATGGAACTGTGCTGCAGTTGGGACGTCCTTCCGACGTGAAAGGCGCTCTATAAATGTAATTTTTTTTTTGTTTTTGTGTTGCAGTCATGTAGAAACATGATCTGCTAAGATTTATTTCAAACTATTTGCAGATTTTCTTGATAAAACTTTGATGAAATCCTTACATTATATGTATTACTTTCCTTGACACACTTCTATCCAATGAAGCTGATTTGGGTGAGACACTTTAAATTGTTTGCTCTGTAAGGAAGGACATTTCTTATCAGTTTTGTTCTTGCAAGCAAATGCACAGCATTCCCTGCCTCCCACAATGAATTTTGTATTTACCTTGTTTAAACGAAAAAGAGGACTTTGATTTGGATATGTCACTTCTGGAGTAGTTAACACGTGTTACGGGTCTTATTATCTCTCTTCATTATGGAAAGAGTGCTTCTTGGATGTTCCAAATTTGTAGATTTCCCAAATTTAGAGACTAGTTAGGCAATAACTTGCATGTGAGTTTCACCCGGATGTTTGGAGTGCAGTTAGAGTGAAAAGAAGCAGTGCACTTTGAGGAAGTATACCAGCTCCACCACACCATCACACTGGCTGTTGTCCACTGCAGCCAAAGGAAAGTCAACTTATTAAACTTTAAGATGACAGATGTACTCTTCTGGGTTCCTGGCAGACTCATTTATTTTTCTGCAAGTCTATAGAAACGCTAAGCCCCACAGCTAAAGTTTTGTCATTGCAAGTTTTCATTGCAGAGTGGGTGGGGTGTATAAAGCTTAGGGAGAAGACCTGTGCTCTGCCAGTCAGTCTGATAGGGAACATTAATCACAAGCAGTGCTGTGGTACACCCAGAATATTGCTTCAAAAAATGCCAGGTTCAACATTTGACTCGATTGTTCTTAACAATTCTTGAATGTGTTTGTTTGAACCCAACCATCTCACTGCAAGGCCAGCTGCTGGGAAACAAGTTTGACTTCAAACTGTTTCTTATGATTAATTTATACCTTAAGCCTCAGATAAACAAAAGTACATTCAGACATGGTTACTGGCCAAACCTGTGGCTATGTGAATCAGACATTTAGATGCCCGATTGCTCTGGATGGTCACACTCAAGAACGTTATATTTTCTTTTGTGTGGTGTCCATGGTTATGCTGTTTAACCTCCTCATGAAGATCAGCACAAATCATTAAAGAGCATATGTTTGCCATACAAGCTATCCTCAAGAAGGAATTCCTCCAGCAGGGGAGGGGACTGTTCCTCACCATGATGCTCCTTACAGTCCAGCTGCGCTATGGGGGATGGGGGGGTCTTTCATGTGGTTTTGATTATAGCGCGGTCGAGGTGTGCCATCGGTGGCCGGGCCTTCAGCCCCGAGGCTCTGGAACTCTATCCCCCAGGACCTTCGCCGCCTCCTCCCTTTCCTCCTTCAAGGACGGTCTCAAGACCTTTCTCATTGACCGTGCCTTCAGCTCCCCTCTCGACTCTCTACCCTCTCCTCGCTCACTCCCTTCCCTCCCCTCACCCTGACCATTTCCCCTCTGCTCGGGTCCCGACCCAATTGTACAGCGCCTTGGGACGCCCTCCCGGCATGAAAGGCGCTCTATAAATGGAATCTTGTCGTTGCTGTCATTGTTTGCTGCCTGAAAGCTGGTCATGAGGTGGCCGCCAGGGTCACAGTCATGGTGTGACGACAGGTTTGTCCACAGCCAGGCCAACGAGCCTCTTGAGCATCGACCTTCAGTTCCCGCGTTAAGTAAAACGTTGCTGACTTCCAGTTCATCAGATCACAGGAAATGACATCACTTCCCGTTTTGCGCTGCGCGGTGGGCAGGAAGTGACATCAGCAGGCCCCTTTTTGAACGCGATCCGGCCAACACGCAGGAGGTACATTAGCTGCCCTCTGGGCTTGTGCAGTCACCCCCCCCACTCAATCACACCTCACTGTAACATGGGTTGGGATTTCATGGATCACAGTATAACTGGGCTCCTCCCGGCCGTCTGGGGACTCACTTCTCGGTCACCTGTGCTCTCTCAAGACCCACTAAACATTTGGTCCTTGGCTTCCATACAAAGCCTGTCTGATCATGGAACGTTCCCATAGTTTAGTTTGACATCTCTTTTCTGTAATAGAAGCCAAGAAAAAAGTTGTTGTGCGCAATCGTGTTGCCCCGTTTGCCTCCAAATACACAGTCACTCCATTTCACTGTAATTCCTGTAAACCGCTCTGAGATGTCGTTCCAATATGATAATAATAATAATAATAAAAGGTAAGTGTATCTCAGAAACTGGAGCAAACACAGTATTTAAGTTATTATTATTATGAAACCCACAGTTTTTTTATGGAAAGTTTTGTACATTTCTCCCTTACTGTAAGGACCGGCCTCTACTTGGTAGATGCCTACAGTAGAATGATTGAAATCAGCAGCTGAGTGAGTGGAGAAATATAAGTGCACATCACTGTAACATGATGTTGTCCTGCTTTCCTCTGTAACCTCTCCATCCCACTAATCTTTTGACTCTGGTCTATTGGTCGACTGTTTGTTTTCACTCTTTCTGTCCTACTCTCAGTGATTGATCCTTATATGAGTGCAATTATATAAGCTATTATAAGAAATCCGATTTGAAATCACTGCACTTTGACCCTGGTGTCTGTAAAGAGAAAATTATTGTAAATGTAAAGTTAATCCCAAAGGAGTTGAAACAATGTCAACCTCTACCAGTTTACAGTGTTCATTTGGAACCCTTCATTTGGTTACTGCACTGTATAAATCTATTTATGATATAACCTGTTCAGTTTAAGGTCTGGAGCTTATTCTTGTTTGGCCAAGTCTTCGTGCTATCAAAAGCCACCAATGTGTTTGCTGATGGGGTTTTGTGATGATACTCACTCACATAGGAGGGTTTAAAACTGTGACTTCATTACTGCAGGTTGAATGAAACATAATAAGCAGTTAAACAGCAAGCAATTCTATTTCCAGTGCGCCCTAATGACTGTAAATTTTGGTGCAATGATCAAACTCATCTCAATAGCTACAGGGAGCAGCAAGCGTGATACTATCTTTGCTAAGAGATCAGTTTCAGATGGCAGATTCTGAAGGTTCTGATCGTGTCAGAAACTGCCTTGCTGATGCACAGACTTGTGCAATAACTGTAGCATGTCTCAGTGGTTTTATTGGCATTGAATAGTCAGGTTCTCGATTAGAAAGCTCAAGTTGTGCATTTTAAAAAAAAATTTAGATATGCTTTGATCTGATCTCTTTCAATTATAGAAGCCAAATGTGTTGTTTGCTTTTGTACTCATTCCAAATTGTAAAAGCTGTGATATTTTGTAGTCCAATTTGCAGTGATTTCTGATGGGATTTGTTAAATCATAGGTAGATTTTTGTCGCCTCTGAATCTCCAAAAGGGAATCATGTGGATAACTGGAATAATGATGATATTAATCCTTGCATTTGATGTAGCGCCTTATCATGTCTATGAGACTTCTCAAAGCGCTTCACAGAATATATTGTAAAGTGAATTGGCTGTGTATTTTGTGGGCGAACTGAAAGTGCGCTTTTCTAACTTGCCCTGAGGTAGATCATGTAAGGAATATTATTATCATGGGATTCCCGTTGGTCAATGTGTCCCATTTTTGGTTATCAACAGGAGCTGTGTTTGGGACTTGGAGACTATAAATAATCAATCCCATTAGCAATGGACATAGAATAGCCTCTAATACTGCTGTTTCCATTGGACTCTGGTGGTTGCTAAATTCAGCTTTGGTCACTTGAGAATTTCAGACAGCATGGAATAAGAAAAAAACATTTGACCTATCCAAAATATTCATTCACCCTCACACATAGCCTGACTGACCTCCATCCTGCAATAGATAAAGCTTAAAAGTGAGATAGTTACTGGATTGTTATCCATAATGAATTGCTAGAGAAGTTAGGTCTCGCAGTTAGGCCTTGGAACAGGGAAGGTTGAGGTTGATATGATAAAGTGTTTAAGATAATGAAAGGGTTTGAAAGAATAAATCAAGAAAAACTCTTTCTGCTGGAAGGGTTTGAGGAAAGTTGTCACTGAATTGAATGATTTAAGAGGTGGATGTTAGAGCGGAGAGGATTAGAGCATTATAAAATAATTGAACACAGGCTAATTAGAAATGTAACAAAAATAACATGGCACTAACATGATGAGTTGAATGCTCTCTTTCTGTTCTAATAATTTCTGTTCTAATGGCTCTATGTCAAAACTACTCAATTGCAAAACAGAAAATTATCAGGAGGATGTCTCAAAGCACTTAACAGGACTTACTATAAAGTATCGTGATATGTATTTTTGTAGGAGAACGTGACAGGCAATTTGAACATAGTAATGTCCAACAAACAGCTATGAAGTGATACTATGACACTGTTGGAAAAGAGAAGGGAATTTCTCTCAATGGCCTGGCCCACAATCCCCAGATACATTAGTCATTTCACCTTCATGGCAGTTTGTGGAACCTTGCTTGAGCAATGGCTGCCATGTTGACTTCAAAAACAATCACTACACTTGAAGACAATTACCGGTGAAGCTACTCGAGTTGTTTTGATGTGCTGTGGTGCCATAAAATTGCAGCAAAAGTTCTTTTTTCTTTCTATTTGTAGGTGGTAAGAAAGGGTGTTAAAGGCAGTTGCCTTGACACATTCTTGTATGACTTTGAAAGTTTTCCACCTCCATCAATAATGACTAACCCAAAGCATGCGCTTTCATGATAAAATAAAATAGAATTCCGCTTAAAAATTAATTAGCACCACGAGAGCTGGCAGCAAAATATGAAAGAATGGAGATTGCTCCCGTGCTGCTTTCTTGCCTTAATCAATGTAAGATTGAAAGACAGTTTTAGTTAACGCGATATAAGAGATATAATGGGTTCATTTGTATGATTAAACATTAGTGCTAGTTACAAAATGGGAGAAGATTGGGGCTCCTTTATCTTTACATCACTGTACGTTAATATGCATTAAGCACGTTCATGGGTACACATTAGTTCTGCACACGCAAGTACATTGTAAACATTATTTTGTAGTGCCTAAGTACGATTTGCAGAACACTGTTTTGTGCTAATTCAAGGCGCAAAAGAGCAAAGAGCAAAAATAAATTGGGGCTACTAAGCTTGGCAATATACAAAATCTAAGATGCACATTACCAAATCTGTTGAATATGCAGGAATGCTTTTCCGGCATCAACCTGTACTGAAGGTTCAGATGACCACTATAAATCACTTAAACTTGCCTCATGATTTATGTTGGAATCCGAACCCCTCAATGAGATTACTACCTGGTACTTATTTCTGGGTATCCATTAATCTCAATTTAACAGCCAATATATTCAAACAAGTGAACCATCTTGAAATGTCTGACGGTCTTTATTGTCTCCCACGATTTAGTGAAGTCAAAAGTGTTGAAACTGTGATTAATCTCAGCACTTAAGACAAAATCAGACTGATGCACACAGAAGATTTCTTAAAGCCATCAATTATTTTAATAAAAAATAATCTATCAAGCAACCAACTTCAGTTTGTCGGTGGAACATGAAGTCAACATAAATATGATTGTGCAGCAAGACACATGTATACTTTTTATACATTTTAGGGAGTTTGTGAATGAGGTTTATGGATTTAACACTTTTAAGCATAACACAACATTTGTAATCAAATATAGAAAAGAAAGTAATGGTGGAGTATTTGTTGTTGTTGCATGTTTCTGCCCTTCCTCCAAATTTTCACTCAGAGTAAGAATAAATTCTACTGAGTCAGTAAGTTGAGGGTTCAAAGCCCACTTTGAGATTTTGAACTCACAATCTAAACTGACGTGCCAGTGCAGTGCTGGGGGCAATGATTGTATTGTTGGAGATGCCGTCCCTTGGCGTCCTTAAACCAAAGCCTCGTCTGCCTGTGAACGTTGAAGATCCCACGGCATTTCTTAAAAAGAGAAGGAAGTTTCTCCGGGTGTTCCTTCAAATAAAGTTGAATTAATTCCATAGCTGTTTGTGAGCCATTGGTGGCTGCTATATTCACTTATAAATCCTGTGAAGCATTTTCCTCCGAATGCAAAGCACTCTATATCAAGTACAGGGATTATTATTGTGCTTTGATACTGTTAGTTCACGTCATCCCGACGTGAAAGGCACTAAACAAATGTAATTTGTTGTTGTTATTTAATGTTTTCGTACACAAATTGTATTGGGTTTAACATTGTAATTTGAATTTTGCTCAAAGAGAGTTAAGTTTTGCTTGAGATAATGCTAATCGGGATACTTCTGGTATAAAACTTTCTTTGCCATCAGATTGCTGTTTAGACAAGATGACAAATAGGCTGATAATATTTATCTTGCCAATTGTGCCGATAATCTCACAAAAGTTGAAAGGTAACCTGAAATCAATAAAGTGCATTAACAGAAGCGGTCAAAAGGTACGATTGCAAGGTAGATATCAGAAAGAAAAAGGAGAAAGGAGAAACTAAGAACAATACCAGGAGGAAAAGGAAAGTGTAAAATAAAATTAAAAACACAAAAGTTATACCATAATGAGTTATACCATTCCAAAATATACATCATCAATGATGCTGAACACTGTAAAAAGCTATTCTTGGGCAGTTAGGGTGCAAATGCATTTTCATATATCTTATTTATAGATCATCAATCCCTCAACATTGGACATGAAAGAAATTCCATATTTATATTTGCTATTTTATGTCCAAATAAAATGAATCTTAATCTTTTCCCCATTATTGCTCAAATACCCTAACCGAAAAGCTCCACTCCAAATCTAGCCACCAGCAGTTTAAAGGCCAAGATACAAGAACGATCAGCTCGTACTAAAATTGCATGACAGCAATATAAATCTTGGCTTTGTGAGTTATGGAAGGGTTTAATTAGTAGAACGCTGAGAGGAATGTATAATGTAAATGCAAGTAGGTTATTTAACTTGAGCCCGGAACTAGGGAACTTGAGTGCTAAAATGAACAAGCCTTAAGCAAGATTTGAGATTAAAAAGATTTTTTCCCCAGCATAGTGGGTATGCAAAATAGACTCTCATCTGAAGGTATCAATGCTGTGTGGATTAAATCTTTTAAAAGAGAGCCGAATGAATATCTGGTTACGAACAGGATTAAGGGTTAGCAGAATAAGTGCAGATAATTGAATGTTGTGTGGAAAATGATGTTCTAGAGCTGTTGTGATCTTGGAGACATTTTCGCGAGAGAGGCAACTGTTCATGGATAAATAATGTAATAATAATAATAATCCTTGCATTTGATATAGCGCTTTTCACGTCGGGCGGACGTCCCAAAGCGCTTCACAGAACACACTGTAAAGTGAATTAACTGTATATTTGTGGGCGAACGCGGCAGCCAATTGCGCACAGCAATGTCCCACAAACAGTCGTAGATTGAAAATGACCAATTTAATTATTGTTTTTGGTTTTTTGGAAGGATTATTATTAGGCGTGTGGAGTAAGGAAACTTGCCCAAGGTTTCGCCTCTGCCTGGAATTGAACTCAGGTCTCTCACTTGCAAAGCGAGTGCTCTAACCACTGAGCTACAGGACTCCACAATGTAGGACCTCAGATTAAATGGAGATTTTGATTTTAGTATGTCTGCCTTTCAAGGGCACACAGAAAGTTTGCAGGATGTCTTGTCATATGATTGATTGACTTGAATTATTTCAGTCCATCTTGGGTTAGAGGTAAACATGTTCTCCTTGGAGCTGAATGGGCAGAATTCCTCTGTGGAGGTTTTGGTAGTCCAGCTGCTGAGGTGGGTCTGTACTCGAGGGCACTACTGATGACAGACCAGCCAGCCTTATCTTGGACAGACCAATCAGTCGGTCCAGGGATTCTTCACACTCAATTCCTGCTAAGCCTGCAAACTAAGTCACTTCAGGCTAGGGTGGTCCAGGCTGGACAAGTAGTGGGACATTGCACTCAATGGCAATCTATGTGGTTTAAGCTGTGTAAAATCTAGCAGTGTTCCAATCCAGAATTCTGGGGTTCCCAGGCATTGGCTCTTGCCAATTTGTGCATAATATACTCTGGAATTAGGAAAACAAGAAAATTTCCTCCAGAGAAAGAATTCACATGTCGTTGCCTTCATAGCGAAAATGTATAGGTGGCATACATATGGGGACTCTCAGACTGGTTTAGAAACTTGTAAGCATAGTAATGGGTTTCTGTATGTGTCAGACACCCGGCAGAATAGTGCTATCACAAAGAATATAATATCCACCTGTTGTCATTACTTGTTTAATTTTCAGTTTTATTCTCTGAAGTTCCCTGAAACACTAGACCAACATTTCAGTATTAGTTGAACAGATGGAACAGATGACATTTCAGTCATAACACAATATATTTCAACATTCCTCACACTGGCAAAGTAAGAAAAAAAACCTGGAGCTGTGCTTTCTGTGGTACGTTATGACTGAACATTTTGGAGTTCAGACTTGCAGGTTATCCTGGGTGACAGGCGCACGCGGAATCCCATCATCATTCTTAAGATAAGAGTATCTAAATCAGACTGAAAGTTCCACCAGAATGTGTCCCGATTTAGAGCAGATCCTCTTAAAGCTCAGGTGTATTGGAGACTTGTGCTAACTAGAAATGGGGTAAAGTTGGCTTCTGGTGCTGAGTTGTCAGCTTCCCACACAAAAAAAAAGTCTGTATTTTGGGTCAATAGTTTGTGACAGCTGTCACATTTTGTGAAACCTGCAGCATCGCTGATGTAACTTCCTGTGCTCTTTGCATGTGTGCTATGTACAGGAAGCACTACTAAGGTCATTTTTTGAATGAAGAGATGTCAGCATTGCTCCTGGCTTGTAGGCATGTGCACAGGAAGTGCTGTAAGCAGAGACCTGATACCCAGCAGTTGACCATTTTATTGTTCTTTATTTGAAAGTGGGGATTAGTTTCTGGACCCTTTACAAGCTATCCACAGGCCTTCAGTACTCAAAAGGCTAAAGGAGGTGATTATCTTCCTCATAAACTGCAATGGATTTGAAATTGTTTGGATTGCAGTGGATGCTCTATGTCCTTTTGATTTTAAACACTATTTATAGCATCTTAAACATTCATGGATAGCTCTTCTTGAGAACTGAATGCGTATTTCATATAAAAGGAATCTGGTAGTTGCCAAGCATGAACATTTTGGACTTCACAAGAAGCAGAGTCCTCCACAAAAAGCAATAACTCAGATCAATGCCTTGATCCGACGTGAAAGGCGCCATACAAATGTAATCTTGTTGTTGTTGTTGATTATCTTTAAAAGGAGTTTATTTGTGGGTTTATTGTGGGTTTATTGTGTGCCAGCCTGGCTCAATTAGTAGCACTCTTGTTTTTGAGACAGAAAGTTACAGGTCCAAGTCCCGAATCTCTGTTTCAAATTCTGCTGGATAATCAGTTGAATTTTTATGAGATAATCTCGGAATAGTATGTGCTTCGACGTGAGCTTTATGATGTATCGAAAGCTACAAGGGCCTTCAGTACTCAAAAGGCTAAGGAAGGTGATCATCTTCTTCATAAATTGCTTGGATTTCACTGGATGCTTCCACAACAGTGCAGTAATGGACTGTATGTGGAGTTCAGAGTGGTGGTCACACCAGTGACTTTATTGTCAGTTGTGATGTCCTTCAGATGGGACGTTAAACAAATATCCGTGTTCAGGAGGACATTAAAGAAGCTATAGCAGAATTTGAAAAGAGAAATGAGCTTCTCCCAGTGTCCTAGCTGGCAATCTTCCAAGAAAATCACTTTGTGCCCTTTGTGAGACTTTGCTTTGCAGAATTGGCAACCGTATTTGCCCACGAAATACACAGTCACCACCCTTTACTGTATATCCTGTGAAGTGTATTGTCAAATATAAGGATGTGAAATGAATATGAATGTAAAATGTTGTTCTTGACATATAAGAAGAGGATAAGCCTCATGGTGAATTATTCCCGTAATATTACTTATCATTACTTTTCAGAGTATTCATGACTTAATTATCCATAAATCAATGGTTTTGATTTATAATTCTCTTTTAGAATGTTGTCAAATAATGTGTAAGATTGCAATTTATAAGAATATCAATATAAGATGACATTTTGGAAAATTCATAGATATAGTTTTAATTTTGAAGCTGTTTTTCTGTAGTATTGAGCTACTGAAAAACAACTTCAAAGTTCAGACTGAATTCAACAATTTGCCAAATTCTGTATGTTCTGAAACGTGACATATAGAGTAAATCGAGACTCTGAGTGGAATTTTTCTCCCTGCATATATATGAGTAGATGATTTATCTTGTGCAAACTAAAAGAATCGTTGTATAGAGTGCAATTCCTATTCACGTGATTTTCTTGTTGCGAATAAAATGCAATAATTTTAACCAACTTAAAAAATGAACAGATTCTAAAAATCTTAAAGTAGTGTACTCCTAAGTAATACTGTTATTCATCAATAGTTATATAAATTATGTACTAGTTTCCTGTCAAAAATGCATTATGGATTAATGAATAGGCCTTTAAATAACAGAGGAATAGTATTACCATTAAATACAGAGTAGATCCACGAACATTTCAGACTCTATTTGGAGGACAATTTGCACTGAAACAAACACCACTTACAGGTCTTTTCCTTTGTCATTTCTCTATCCTTTATCAATTTACTTAAGTTTAACTCTTGTCCTCATTTACTATTATTATTAATAATAATAATCTTGCATTTGATGTAGCACATTTCACATCAGGACAATGTCTGAAAGTACAAAATCATAGGATGATTTAGTGTAGTGACTTATGAGTTTCATAGACAATCTCAGCAGCCAATTTGTACACAGTAATGTCGTGCAGAAATCCATGAATTGAATGATCAATTTTATCTGGGGGATTGTTGTCCAGGACACAACAACAACAACTTGCATTTATGTAGTACTCCTCACACAGGGCAGGTCCCAGAGCTTGTGGATACAAAAAGAAAGAAACTGCTTCTTTTTTAGAATTGTGCCATGGGATCTTTAACGTGGACCCGAAGAATGTAACGACCCATCTTCCCCCTTCCCTCCACATACGCAGCACTGCATCAGATGTTACCCTAAAGTTCCAACGTGGGGTATGAATGCACAACCTTCTGACTGAGAATCTGAACAGACAGACGGGACCTTGGTTTCCATGTCATCCTAATGACAGCGCCTGAAATCTAATAATGAATTTGCTATTATAACCTTGTTCCCTATACTCCTAACTCAAAGTCCTTTCCTCAGTGTTGCTCCTCATTACTATCTATCTATTCTACAGATAGGAGTAAAATTGAAAAGTTTCCTTTGGTCGACTTGAGCAGAGATATGATACTTGTTTCATTAAATACTATGGCATAGATTAATGTGGTCTCAGCATAAACTTGAACTCAATCTTTGACATAATTAACTTAGCAAAATCAGTAAATGATGTGGGGAAACAACTAGAAATTGGAATTAATAATGGGATCTTTAACATCCACTGAAGAATGTAACGCCACACAGCTATCTCTGCTTTTGTGCCACAGCTACCTTTCCTTTTGAAAATAAAAGCAGAGGTAGCTGTGGCACATAATTGATCGTCCAAGAGGGCTCCTGTCCTGAAAATGTCTGTGTTTCTGTTTCATTGTGGGGTGAACTGCTTCAGTCATATTGCTATTGGTACATATGTTGACCCTGACTTCAGATGCATTGGGAAAATTGTTTCTTTTTCAAACTGAATTTTTTTCCGGTTTATCACAGAATGCCAGATTTGATTGGAGTTGTAATCCTTGTGCTCCAATGTATCAGGGCTATGTTTAATTCACTGTGGCATATACAAATGTGTCGTAATTACTACCAAAATAGCCATTCTGCTGTAAGTGATAATTGGGTAGTAATATTACCTCAGACATGTTTAATTGCAGCATCAAAGTTTATTTATTGGTGGTACAGTTTTATTCTGAAATAATAGAGGTAGCATTCATACTATGGAGCATTTATGAGAAAGAATCCTGTACATGAAAAACACTGCTAAAACTATATGATGGCCAGTCTACATGGTTGGTTTAATTTAGATAGAAAAATTCCCCAGTGCATAACTTCTGATTATAAAACTTTAAGCAATATTTAATCCCCTCTCTTCCGTGTAGATATAGTATTGGTATGATACATTAATCCTTAATTAATAGAACTATGCAATCTATTTACATTTTGTTTGACTTGGACTTTGATGAATTCAGTGTTTTAATGAGAACATTTGCTCTATAGGATTTGTTTCTAATATATATCAGTAACATAGTTGCATTCAAATTATTCAGATGGTTGTGTTAATATTTTATTCATAACCATTTTAAACAGTTTTAATCCTTCAAATACTGTAGTACTACCACTGATACCCGTCAAGACCTCATTTCAGATGTAGGGAAGTACTATTTTAGAACCTCTATTTCTTCAGCCTGTCTCAGTTGGTTGCACACTGACCTCTGAGTCACATAGTTATGGGTTCAAGTCCCATGTTGGACTTTGAGCTCCCAGTCTAGGTAAATACTCCAGTGCAATGCTTGGGAAATGCTGCATTGCCAGCAATTCTGTCCATAGAATGCATGTTAAACAGAGGTCTTGCTTGCCTGTTCAGTTGGACGTGATAAATCCCACGACACTATTTGAAAAGAAATTGGGGTTTCTTCTGATGTCCTGACCAACAATACCTCAGCTAAATTGATCATTCACTTCATGCCTGTTTGTGGAATATTGCTGTGCACAAATTGGCTGCCGCATTCACCTACAAAATAGATAGTCATTAGATTTTACAGTAAATCCTGTTAAGTGTTTCAAGATGTTCTGCTATATCAAATGCAATTATTATATTCATTATTATTATATTCATCCTGCTCATGTGTGTAAATGTTGTTCAGTCAGAAATAAGTGCGTAATAATTTCAGAGGTGGCAGATTCCAGGATGTAAACCAAATCTCAACAGCCTACCATAATAATATAATAATAATAATCCTTGCATTTGATATAGCGCTTTTCACGTCTTCTAGACGTCTCAAAGCGCTTCACAGAATACACTGTAAAGTTAATTGACTGTATATATTTGTGGGCGAACTGAGGCAGCCAATTGCGCACAGCAGTGTCCCACAAAGAGTCGTGGATTGAAATGACCAATTTATTATTGTTTTTTTTGAGGGATTATTGTCAGGTGTGTGGTGTAAAGAAACTTGCCCAAGGTTTTGCCCTACCGGGAATTAAACCCAAGTCTTTCGCTTGCAAAGAAACTTCAACCTCACCTAATACTAACATTATCACATCACAAAGAAAAATAATGTTGTTTGTTATTTCACTATTTCTAGATGTTTTTACTGTGTGATTTCATCAGGAAAGTTCCTGAATTTTTAATCCCCATTAAAAAGTAAAGAAGCGCATTTCTTTTTTAAATTAATAAACCTTGCATTTTTGATATAGTGCCTTATCATGTCTTTAAGATATCTCAAAGCGCTTCTCAGAATATATTGTAAAGTGAACTAACTGTGCATTTTATGGGAGAAATGCGGCAGCCAATTGTCCTACAAACAGTCATAGATTGAGTGACCAAATTATTATTTTTTATTTTATTTTTGCTGAAGGGATTATTATCCCTGGAAACGTGATCCACCAATCGACTAACAACCAGGTTCCTACTTACTGCTAGGTAAACAGAGGCATATGGAGTAAGGAAAATTGCCCAATCTTTCACCCTGCCTGGGAATCGAACCATGGTCCTCTCACTTGCGAGGCAAGTGCTCTTATCAGGACTCCAAAGAAATGAAATTGAAAAGACAAAAACCATTTAACTGAAAACAAAAACCCAAGAAAGTTAACAAGGGTACAAAAGAATATAAATCAAGAAGCTGTGGTTGGTGACACCATCTCATATTTAAACCATCCATACATTATAGGACAGCAATACCGAGGGAGATAAGGATTACCAATGTTTTGAGGTCTGAAAACGGATGAGTTGGAGAGAATGATTTTGATAGCAATAAAGCAGTGAGGAGGTAAACTGTATAGGATAATGTGCAGTATTTGAAACAATAAATGAAACACCAGTGAGCAATGAGCTGGATAGTTGTATCAATAAACAGAAGATTGCATTGGAGATGGAGGTTGGAGACCAGGTGTGAGAAAACAATCATTGATGTGATGACTAGTTTTTTTTCTCTCTTCCATTCAGAGAGATTCAAAGCAAAGAGCTTCTCTGGGTGTGCGAGCAATATCCAAATACATTTTTTGGACAGACTGAATTTTATAGGCAAGAGTTATTGAGAGGAAAATAACTATTTTTCACAAAAAGAGAACCAACCTTCTTGGAGACAGTTTTAACAATGTTATGACACAAGGCTCTAAATTAAAGTAGAAAATAATGCAAATTTTCAAAAAAAATTCAGAAATCGTATGAGCACAATCTCAAAACCACAAGAAATGGTAGACATGAAATGACGGTCTACAAATTGTTTTGGGAGCAGAACAATAGGACTAGGAAACCAGGTGAGGCAGAACCCACTGACACGTGATTTTACATTGTTGCGCAAATAGGTGTACAGCAGTTGTAATCTATCTAAAAATAATTTTAAATCAGCCACGTATATAAACAGTCAGATTAAATTTCCACTGGCTCCTCTCTCCTCATTGCTTCCTCAATGCAATCACAGTACATGCCGCAGACTGTTATTTGATGCAATCTAACTCATATTCTGTGAATGTCTCTGAGGCTTCAATTGAATATGTTCTCCGATGTAAACCGTGTGTTACAGATGTCAGGATTAACTTTTTTCTCTGCTACACAGTGGATGCAACAATGTTTCTTTCAAGTCTGTGCCTTTGCCTTCCTGCCTTCAGTAATTGGTATCAGATCTCAGGTGTCACTTTCCCAGCAAAAGCTGATCACGTCAATCATTACTGGGCTGGTGAAGAATTCTGATGGATCCTTGTTCCCAATTAGGTTGAACTGTAAATTGTAAGAGTTGGAGGAGTGCCATATGTTCTGGGAAATAAAAATTTCTGATTTTTTTTTCTGAAAGCTTTAAGCTTATTATTTTTATTTTATTTTGTCTGACGCCACAGAAACCTATCACCATGCTTAAGTGTATCCCAAACTAAGCTACTGAAAGTCCCATATACACATAGACATTTACCTGCATCTAGAATGGAATGCACATTCTCTTTTGAAGGGATGCACCCGACTTACCCACTCCTAGAACGTATTAGGCCCCTGTTAGCAAGAGCTAAGTTGTTGTGCACTGGGGAATTTCTGAAGATTAACCAGGTTTTTAAACTGCATAGTTTGCCAGTGTGAACACTGACTGTCAAACATTCTGCTGTTGGCACCGCATTACCCATTAAAGCTTTGGCTTGTTGAATTAACAGGAGCCAAATGGCTGTGACTGATTTTCTCCTCCAAACCCAAGCCAAATTGTGTGATTTGTCATCGGTGGTCTTTGGAGTACTGCAAACCTGCCTGGCTCAAGAACTGGACCACTGATTGACTGAATTCTGAAATTCCATTGCCTGGTGTGTCATCGTGGAGTTAACGCAGCCCAAAAGAGACCACAGTTACCAAAGAGGACTTACCACCACATTACCATTGCTGCTTTCAGTTAGCCTCGCTTGTACAGTACGCACACAACTTCAACAGCACTGGTCTCGAGGATACCCCAGTTGCTTGCCACACTACAAGACAGGGCAAGAGGGTCTGACAATAATGGTCATGAAGGAAAAGGCACCTGTAGGTGTGGACACACTAGATTTCGATTAATTGCAGAAGAAGTGGCAGGGAAACAAATGTTGTGTTGCTACGGTGGGGGTGGGGTTTGAAGCTGAAATCAAGTGTTAGTGAGATGGCCACTTAATACAATAGGGAAAAAAACTGGTCCAATGTGGGTGGGGACAATGATAAGAGACGTCTTTCCAATGTGAAAGGTGCCATAACCTTACCTTGGCTAATCGTATTCCTCGTACCACCATCACACTTGATGAGGCTCCCTTTGTTTGCCCACTCTGGTCAGTTTCTTCTAAAATAAACCAACATCCTAAACTCCTTTTGCCAGTTGTTCTTCAAATGAGGGCACTCACTATTACCTTCATCCTTACCTTGCACCTTAGTCACTCTCGCTCTCACTCCCATTTCCTCTATCCTAATGGTCACTCTTCCTCATGGAGTTACTGTTTGCACTCCTCGGGCCAGTTTCTCCCTACTTTACCTACCCAACCCCAGCTCTTGCTCCCAATCAGCTTTGTGAAATGCTGTGAGGCATCCTCCTGACGTAAAAGGTGCTATATAAATGCTAAACCTCGGTTTAACATCTCATCCAAAGGATTGCACTCCAACAATGTTGCTCTTCCCCAGCATTGCATTGGATTGTCAGTCTAGACTATGAGTTCAAAGTCCCACTGTGGGGCTTGAACTCACAATCTTCTAACTCAGAAGCAAGAGTGCTACCAAGTGAGCCAGGCTGACACACAGTCACTCCACCAGGCACAGTGTAGTTTGACCAAGCTCTACTCATTTCAACTAACCAGAGCAGAATTCACAATGGTATGTCAACCACCCTGATTGAGTGTAACAGTGCAGCAAATGAGAAGAGGGGAGTCTCCAATGGAAGGAGGAAATTATTTTAAAAAGAGAAACAGTTGTGTTGCTTCAAATAAGCTAAGGGCGTGTGTCTGCCTCAAGTGTGAGTAACATCAGATGTATTTTTTTAAATAACTGTTGATTTTTGTTACCTCTTCTATCTTGTCTACAAAGTTAGAGTAGGCAGAGATAATGCCAAAGACTATTGAATGTGGTTGATCATGTGATGGACCTTTCCTCCTCCATTCTCTTTCATGTCTAATGTGACAGCAGAAAGTAATCATCAGAACCACCGAAATGCAGTGAAATGCTATTTTCAATTTTGCTTGTTTAACATTTTTAATTGGCAGTTAGTTTGCAGTTCAATTGCAGTATTTTTGAATTTATCATGAATTAAGCTGCTTTAATATACTTTCAACCCCCTTTCACAATTCAGGCAGAGAAAAGAGCATTCAGTAATTTGAACAGTGATTCACAATTTGTGATATCCGGATTTACAAAAAGCTGCAACACCCGAAAAGAATCACTTTCTGCCCCGTAAAATATTATTTCCTTGTTTCACATACAAAATAAACAGTCAATTCACTTCACAGTATATTCTGTGAAGAGCTTTGAGACGTCTCGATAATCTGACTAGTTGCTATACCAAATGCAAGGATTATTATTTTGAGATACTGTTAAGAGGTGAATTAAATGTTGAAGTGTATATGACTGTGACAATGCTTAAATATATTTATTTATATATATAAATATATAGAAGCTTTCATATATTTACTATTATTATATAAGGGCATTGTGATACTGTTAAAAGCATTGGGCTTAAGGACAAACACAACCAAATATTTAACATGATCGAAAATGATAAATTCCACAATGATTTACCTTCTCAACTATTTATAGACATTTGGAGTAAGTCTACAATGGCTTGGAAATGCTAAGCAAATTTGCATATCTTAAGTCTGCTCGCATCTGTGTGCTGTGGATATCCATTCGACTGCAATGCAATCTCATGTTTAAAAAAAATCATAGGAACTGAGCTATTTTTCCATATAGTATTTTTTTGGTCTGTTTTCAAAGAAGTAGCTGTGACAATTGGAGGCTGGGAAGCATGTCTAGCCTAATCTACCTGTCAGTGATTATACAACAAAGTAAAAAATCACAGCTTAGTAGGGTTAAAGGAAATATGCCATGCCCTCCTCTATAAAGAGAAACAAAAGATGACAGCATGTTATGAATGTACGCTGTGTCCAGCATATACAATATTGAGGTGTGCTTGTATAGATTTTGCTGTACTGCCGGCACATACAGGTACTATATTTTCTCAGGCAACAATAACATAGCATCCCTGGGTAGCATCCCTGGGGCATTTCTATTACCAAACTCCAGACAGCATCACCAATTCTTGGCAATCTCCACAGTCCCCCAGCAGATCCATTTCAAGATCTTCACTCTTACCTTTAAATCCATCCATTCCTTGGCACTTCCATATCTCTGCAATCTTCTCCTACCCTAACTCCTCCGCCCATCTTCTCCATTCAGCTATAATGGGCTTGCTGTGTAACCCTCGCCCTCTCTCCTCAACACCATCAGTAGCTGAGCCTTCAATTCGTATGCTTCTAACATCTGGAACTCCCTTCCTCTACCACTCGGTCTTGCTCTCTCTTTGTATCTTTATATTCTGCCTCAAATTCTACCTCTTCGAAAGCACCTATGGTCGCCTCTCTCCCCTCACTTCTGTCCCTTGTCTGCATCCATATCCATCTCTGTATAGCACCCTGAGACATTGCCCTCTACATGAAAGTCAGTATATAAATGTAAGTTGTTGTTTTTGTTGTTACTCAATTGACTCCTATGTGATTGTGATGGCATTTCAATCATAAGGTCCTCAACGGAATCATTCCCTTTGATTTTCATCTAATTCTAAAAACAAGGGTGTAATAAAAAGGTTAGATTTAACACTTCTCAGATTCTTCTCAATTGTTTGAGATAGTGATTACATACGACAAGGCACTTTAAGAACAAATCTGATAAACACCCTGTCTCAGACATTCTCATGTTTCATACTGTATTTGTTTTAAATGCTTGACACTTGGCCAGTTATTTTCATTCCACTTGTCATCAGTTGTCACAAGGAACAGTAACTGTTAATTGAGAAACCATTTGAGAGAGGTTGAGAGAATCAATGCAATAGAGACAGATCCCCAAGTCATATTGAGAAATAGCTGTGGTTTATTATGCTATGGAGCTTTGTTGCAATAAATAATATCTGAGTGCAGCCTTGGTATTGCAAGAAATTGTTGTACTTTCCAGAGGTCCCTGCAGTTGCAGATGATAAGTCAGTGAAGATAGTGCAGATAGGAGGAACATTGTACTGAACACTTTTTATTTCACTACACGCATCTTGAAATTTCAATCTTTATAGTCAGCACAAAAGAGAAACAAATGGTGTTAATTAGTTAAAATCAGAGCCATTTAATTGCAGATCTTCTGATTCCTCTGGTGATTCCTCATCTACCCACTTCTTCAAGAAACATGCCTAATTAAACTAATGAGGTGAGAGGAAATAAAGGTTGATAAGGTTATATATAGAACAAGAATGTTTGCATATAAATGGTACCTAAGATGTCCTGGTAATTTCTGTAAAGTGGGTGACATTGGGAATAACGTGGTAGTTTAATCACCCAAGAGAAAAGGGCATAACTTTATTAAATATCTTCTTGATATTAAATGAGCTAGCAGTACAACAGTCAAAAGCAAATACGCAGATTACAGGAACTTGATTCCTTTGAATAACGCTTTGCATCAAAATTTGAGCAGATATAACAAAAGGGGCAGAACGCAAAATGCTGCAGATGCTGGAAATCTGAAACAAAAACAGAAGTCGCTGGGAACACTCAGCAGGTCAGGCAGCATCTATGGAGAAAGTAAAGTAAGTCAACATTTCGGGTCCACCACCACGTTTCGGGTCCATTCTGACGAAGGGTCGTGGACCCGAAACGTTGACTCACTTTCCTTTCTCCATAGATGCTGCCTGACCTGCTGAATGTTCCCAGCGACTTCTGTTTTTATAACAAAAGGGGTATGGGGCCAATTAACCTCATCTAATTCTTTTACTTTCATACCTTCAACAGAGGATATGAAGTATAATGAGCGAGGATTTACACTGTGATAGCAGTATCTCAGACTTTTAACACAATATTTGGTGAGGAAATAAACAAGGAGTGGTGTTATGATTGAATCTGGAATATCTGAATACAGTACGACTGTTCTGTCACACTGACTCGTAAAATTTAGATCACGCATTCATTAACCCTCTTGTGACATAACTGATCAATATTACCTAATCAATGGGCACTGCTAGTATTAAAGCAGATTAATAGGCACTTCATTAGAAACCAGTGAGTGGATTGGGTGGCTATCAGGCATTGATTCCCAGTGGAGCTCTGCAGTCGGAGAGAGTATTTGAACACCACGGTGCATTGTGGGGATGTGTTTGAATTTTCAAGCTGGCATTGCATACATTATAAGACAGCTGTCTACTCAAAGCTATTTTGCCTGAAACTGCAAATTCTATTCTGGAATAGGGCACCTTAAATGTGTGAAAGCACGTCAGCTATCATCTTCATTGTTTAGTCAGTTCTCTTCTCAGTTAGGCAGCACAAGACTTCACAGCAATTTGTTTCTGTCCAAGAATGTTTGTTTATCATACCTCTGTCCCACTTAACTTACAGGTTACTGTCAAACAGTTTTTAACCTTAGTCATTTGTTCAAGCTGTGAAACATCAGCAGCCAATAACCATGCTATCGTGTATTAATCCCTTAAGGTTATTTAAGCACATGCTGGAAGTCAATTAATAATAGAGAATTGTTAAAAAATTGCACGGGCATGGAACAGCTTTCTACCAAGTTAAAGCTGAGATATCAATCTAATTTCGGAGTACAATTGTGTTAGGATATTTACAGTTGAAGTAGATGTTCATTAACACTTGAAACTAACTATTTGATTTTTTTCCAATATAGTCCTTTGCAAATCTCTTCCTCTATCGTTCTGTCTCACCCTCTCCTCTATTTTCAAGACCTGCCTTAAGAGAGGGGATCTGATCAAGGTCTTTAAAACCATGAAAGAATTTGATACAATGGACATAAACAAACTGTTTCCACTTGTTGGTGAATCCATAGCAAGGAGGCATGAACCAGCAGTTCTCAAAGAGAGTTCAGGAGGAATTTCTTTAATAATAATAATTGAAAAAATCTTCCATTTGGTATAGCGCATTATCATGTCTTTGAGATGTTTCAAAGTGCTTCAAGGAATATACTGTAAAGATGCCTTCCTCCACTCCACTTGCACCTTCTCTCCTTATCATTCTCCTAATCCTAAACCTACTAAAAATCTATTTCCTTGTCAGTCCCTTTGGTTGCTTTTCCCCTATAGATGAAGGGATTTAGTTCAGAGACTCCATCAAGATGTTGGTGATGAGGATTTCTATCATCACACAGTTACATTATGTTCACAATCTTCCTTCATCCTACATCATGCCATTATCATTGCTTTTGCAGTGCTTCAGTTACACAATGGTTAAGGAAAAGTAAAAAAATAACTTTGCAGGTAAACTGTCAGACATTAGACAATCTACATGATTAAAAAGAACAAGTGTCTGGAAGTGAAATTTAAGGCAAGAATTCAATCTCAGGGTGTCTTTGTTTCCTTCTTGCTCTCTCTCCTGAAGATTGTTTGATTCATTTCCGCTTCCAGTAGGGTACAAAAGTTCCCTGATACCTCACCACAGGTTATTCTTTGGGTGTGAACATTAACAGTGAGTGTTGGGAGGTCATTTGACCATAGAGACATCTCCTTATCCTGTCTTCCAATTATGTCCATGCAAGAGCTTCTTCAGTAGAGAAGGGGAATGGGTCACTGGACAGAGATCAGGAGTCAGAACCCTAGCTGTATTACTCCAACCCAACCTGGGCACTGAGGTCAATTGGTAATGTACATCACCAAACAAGCTATATTTAGTAAATGGAGCAGAATAATCCCACAAGTGGTATTGTCTTTGTGTTCTGCTCTGTGATCTGATAGCATTGTTGTGATTCATCAAGTAAGTGTCATCTTTATTATCTCTGCTGCTGCTGCTGCCAGAAGGGAGGTAAAGTGAAGCCTGAACCTTTCAGTCAGATTTTTAAAGATGCTCCCATGAACAGTCAAGCTATCCTGCCAGGAACCATTAAGAGCAGGACGATGAAAAATCGCATATGATGCTGAACAGAAAGCATTTTGATAAAATAAGCATTCATGAGTCGAGTATGTAGCAGTAATTACTGTCAAATGTTGTGACTATATATTCACGGATAAATGTTCTACCAATTTCTGCACAACAAGGTTTGACAAACAGCTGTATAATGAGTAACCAGTTAACCTTAAGGATTGTTGATCAGGGCACTGATAGAAATTCCTTTTTCTTTTTGAATAGTGCAATACGGTCTCCGTTGTCCACCTGAATAGGCACATCAAGTCTCGGTTTTGACATTGCTTAAGAAATATATGAAGAATATCTTTGGAAATCGGTACATACCAAAGATCTTTTGAAAGAAACGCTCCTAACTCTGAAAATGCAGCATTTCTCCAACACTGTACTGGAATATTAAACTAGATAAAGAGATCAAATCGCAACACAAGTCTTGAACCCACAACCTCCCATCCCTGGGAGGGAGAGCAGGAGAGGGATGGTATAAACTGAGATGACTCCACATCTCTTTTAATGCGCTGTTTTAACATTACACCTATTTTGCGCCCAAATTCAAGCCCCATGTCAGGATGCGGAACTCATATAGTCTCAGGTGACACTCCAATGCAAAGCTGGGCTGGGCTGGGCTGCGTTGCTGGAAGTGCCGTCCTTCAGTTGAGATGTTAAACCAAGATCCCATCTGCCTGAACATTAGAGATCCCATCGTACATTTGAAAAGAGAAGGGAGCTTCTCCCAATGCCCTGACCAACAATCCACCAAATTAACTTGATCATTCACTTCATAGCTGTTTGTGGGACCATGTTGTATCCAAAATTGGTTGCCACAGTCACCTTCAAAGCATACACAGTCACTGCATCTTACATTGTATCTTGTGAAGCATTTTGGGACATCCTTCCAAATTGAAATGCAGTAAAGCAAATGTAAGGATTATTATCAATTAATTTGGATATTTCTTAAGCAAGTCCCGCATCCTGGCCTCAACCATCCTTTCTGGTAACTAACAACAATTTTACATTTATATAGCATCCTTCACATCGTGAAGACGTCTCAAAGTGTTTCAGAGAGCCAAGTGGGAACAGGAATGGGCAGGTGACTGAAAATACATTTCAAAAGAAAGATCTTAAAGCGGGATTTAAAGGTAGAAAGAGAAGGGGCGAGGCAGGGGGCTGTTCCAGACATTAAATGCTCACTGTAAAATGATGTAAATTGATTTTTCTGTATGACATGAAAGAAACGATGGCATTAATCAGACTTTAATTAATTTGATGTGTAGTTACTCAAGTCCTGTCAGCTCCTGCTCTAATTGCTGTTCCTTGTAACTATATTAAGATACTTACAGATATCAGTAAGGGATAGCTGATATTGTAAACTCAGCTTTCTGTGTGTATATTTTTCACTGAGCAACTCATTAATTTTTCAAGTGGATTCATGTAAATTTCTATTTATGAATATCTGCCTTCTGATGTGATTTTTTGTTACAGAAATAATCATATATTTTTTCATCATTGCCCTTTATTACCTCTTTGAAATATTTTATGAACATCTGAAAGGGAAGTTTTACCCAAGAAGAAAATTTGAAATAAACTAAATAAATCAAAGTGGTAAAAGCTGTAGAAGTGCCAAGGAGCAAAGTCATGTCCCCACCACTCTGCCATCTCCTTGCACAATTCACAAGATAAATAATAATAATCATCACTACATTTGGCATAGCGACTTTCATCTCTGGAGGGTGTCTCAAAGCGCTTCACAGGATTACAGTGTAATGTACAGTGACTGTCATTTGTAAGTGAACACAGTGACCAATTTGCACCCAGCAATGCCCCATGAAAAGCCATGAAATGAATAAGCAATTTTTTTATTTTGGTGGATTGTTGATCAAGACACCAGCATAAACTCTCTTCTAGAATAGTGTTATGGGATCACAAGAGAGGTTCAGATGAAGGAGGCTCTTCAGCCCATTTGACTTCATCTTACAAAATCACCTACAAAGAACACAGTCACTACACTTTTCAGTAAATCCTGTAAAGGCCTTTGAGATGTGAAAGGTGTATACCAACTACAAGGATAAGAATTCATTATTATCCTTTCAGTTCATTTTACCTGTCTTAGCATACTCCCAAATCAGCACCAAAACTTTTTTAAAAGAAGTTTTTAAAATATGAATGGTTTCAATTGTAATTTCTTTTATGGCTTTCTATTTGATGTGGAGTTTGGCATCTCCCTCTGCTGGGTTTTTATCTTTGGCAAGCAGCTGGGATTAGAAGTGCTGAAAACTTCTTTCTACCTGATTACTTTACTTAATTAGTTTTCCCATTAACTTGTGTCCTCTTGTTTTGCTTCTGTTAATTACAGGATTTAGTCTCATAAATTTCTGCGGTGAGTATTTCAGTTCTCTCCAGAGGTTATTATGCATTATTGCCTTTTACCGCTTTAATCTCTCCTTGATCATTATTAGTTTGTGTGTTGTACAATCCTAACTGAACCTTTACAACAGCTGGTTTCTTTGCTTGTCTTGCTGTAAGCAGTCCTTTGCCACTAACATTTGACGTGTTTTCCGATGCTGAATAATGTTTCAACATTTCTTACTGGGGTTTACATAGGTCTTATGTGATAATGGCATTTCTCATTTAGAACTTCACATGTTGATAATTATATTTTTGGGCATTATTTCCAGTCTGGACTTTTAGCTTCAGAATTGCTTTGTGCACGATCCAAGAAATTTGTTTTAATTGAAAGGTTGTATCTTGTGAGGAGAATAATTTCAATTGATTAAAAATATTGTGGAGAGCGGGAAGAGAAGTGCAGAATGAGATGTAATAATTATTACCTGGAGAAAAAAATGTGGTCAAATTGTGTGGTTAAAACCTTTACTGATTGGTTTGGGGAATGAAGACCCTACCATCCCCTTCTCTGCCAACTTCGAGAGAATAATTCAATCCAAATGTCGATGGCAAGATTTCCTTCCCTGCTGAAGCTGCTATACTCTGTTCTCATGTAAATAGGATCCTTGTAATACTTGGGATCAACTTCATTGCTTGCATGTCCGTTGCCTTTATACCACTTCGAACAGAACTGTAGCCAGTCCCCCAGTTGTGAGTTCACCATGAACATCATTTCTGGGATCTGAACTCAACAAAATTAGCAATGCAGCCCAGCATTCTCCTTTTTAGACTTGTTGAAATATACTGACTATCACCTCGGGATACATTGGTATATTTCATACAGAAACCGAATATTCCAGATGTTTGATAGTTAAATGGTTAAAAGTGGTTTTGTTGGACGTGTTTCTCCCTGTCTAGACTCTGCATTGTACAATATTATCTTCAATTGGTCTCTGTCACTCCTGACTAACTCTTTACTCCCCCACTCTGACACTTTGGTTCACACAAAGATCATCACATCTGATCACTAACTGGGCGGCTTTCATAGCTTGGCAAGGCGGCTTGACTCTGAGATGAACATTATTCTGCAGATAGCAACGGAAATGAAACGTTTTTTCTGACTGAAATTTCTGAAATGATGCTTGGAAGATAACATTCATCCCAATCTTTCTTACTGAGCCTGAAGTGAAGCCTTGACTGCAAGATTATCTTGAGATGACTTTAGACCCATTGAATTTCTTCAAATTCTTTCAAGAATGTTTCACTGGCGATATTATTGCTGTTAGCAACACTTTAATGGATTATCCTCTGCTTTTATTATTTATCTCATTAATTTGTATCAGAGATGCTGTCTGCTGTCCCTCATCAAACTGCAGGCCTGAGAGCTCAACAATCTACAGCTATTGTCAAGACGTGCGTTACACAATTTGACAGCACATTATATTGATCACAAACATATTGCTTAAAAGCCAACGGTATAAATACTTTTGAGGGTTGTCTTATTTTCCCTCTGCATGTCTGTATGTCAAGTGCAAAATAACGAATTATGTGACAATAATATGAAACCCATTACAATTTCTTTATTTCCCCTCTCATTCCACACAGTTCATGCTCCTTTCTCGGAATTCAGCTGAGACATTGTGCAAAAACAAGCAGGCTTCCTGCAGGGTAAGTACTTATGAGGAAAATTACTCTAGTTTTGTAATTGTTTTCCCATTCCTCACTTAGAATAATCTGAAGGCTGTGTAACCTCAGGGCTCCCTGTGGTTCATTCATTTTTATGATCTGAAGGTTTTAAGTTCCTTGTGCATAATCGTTACATTTGCTCATCACATAGACATGGATGATATCCTCAGTCCAGACTCACCAGATCTCCAGACAATAACAACAAAATTATATTTGTGAAGTGCCTTTCCCGTCGGGAGGATTCCTCAAGGCGCTGAGTGCTGCAGACAGTGGAGTCCTGTAGCATATTAGTTTGAGTACTCGCCTCGTAAACCTTTGGAAGTTTCCTAACACCACATGCCTCAGTTTACCGAGCAGTAAGTAGGTACCTGGTTGTTCATCAATTGGCGGAACACTTGCTGGTCAGTCAATCTGCGGGTCAATCTGCTGCACAAAATTGGCTGCCATGTTTCACCCACAAAATATAGAGTCAATTCACTTTACAATGCTTTGAGATGTCGCAACTACGTAATAAGGTGCTATATCAAATGCAAGGATTATTATTATGATTAATGTTATTGTTATTATTGTTATTATTATATACACATCCTTGTTAAAGAACACCAGAAGAAAGTTTCCTTTGCTCATTTAAGATCTCATTAATTCTCTGACTTAACCGTGTTAAGTACCTCAATGACTCACTTGATAAAGACATTACTGTCTGGTGAGGAACCAAGTTACACTGATATTGCAACTGTTAATTGTTCTCAACCAGAGCACTTGGTTAGGAAGAGGAAATAAATCAAAAAGGATCTCAGTTTCTCCAGCCCCAAATCCCATCTAGTTTTACTTCACTCTTAAGACTCATTTCATATTAAAATTGAAGATTACACAAATCTGTAAAAAATTCTCAAATTCAGACTTAATTTGATAGCCGTATTTTTGCAATTTTAAGAAAAGATGCAGCTCCAAATTAAGACTGAATTTAAAGAATTTTTACCAATGAGGTACATCTTGAGACCTTGAATTAGGTGAAGGAAGGAGGGAGGGAGGCGGAAGTTCTCCCACATGGAGTACCAGATAGCAGAGGCAGTATGGCTGAATGCCCACTTGCCGCTGGAACGGAGAGGGTGTGGGACATGAAACAGACTGGTGCTTACTGAGGGAAAGCAACAGCTGGGTTGGTAAGGTTAATGGAGGTCAAAGAATGCATCAGCCAGGCCAAGTAACTGCTGGTGCCTTAGGTCCACTGACCAAAAATCCTGGGTATTTACAAATACTCCTTTCAATTTATCATAAGTTGTTAAGAAACCTGACTCAGCGAAACAGTTCAGATGAAACATTGCATGCGACGACAATATCTATAACATTGTGAACTGGTGATGTTGATATTATTTCATGTTTGCCACCCTACTGAGTTATCTTTAAGCGATTTTCTGCAAGAAAAATAAAATACAATAATGAAAGCCTGGGGAGCGTGAGTTCATGACAACAATTACAGTGGAGATTGGAATGTGGCAAAGAGAGATAAATAGAAGTGCGAAGCAATGCTTGTACAAGGAAAATAATAATAATAAAAAATCAATTACTCTTTACAGTACTGGATTGAGATATAAAAAAAACAGATTTCAACAGTCAAGCTTCATTTGTGCCTCTGCGACTGCCAAATGAACTCCAAATGGACAGCACTTTCATGTACGTGTGTCTATAGTTCAGAGGATTTGACTCGTAGTAGCTTTATTGTACATCAGACACCAGTGCTAGATTGCAATTAGAATCAATAGACATTTAACACCACAATAATTTCAGTGCAGCACATTTGGTCTGTGCCACGTCAGCACTTTGAGCCTTGCTGACAGGACAGATAGATGTATAGCCATCTAGTGCAGTAGGTTCTCTCCATTTCATTCATCCTGGTTGTTGCTGCTAATAGCATTGTGAGCTATAGCTGCCATGAGGGAAGCTTGTTGCGATTATATTAATGAACGTATGTTTGAGTGGGTGAGAAGTTCTATCCTGTAAAGCCTGATTATGGGACTGACGAGACATAATGGATTGGTCATGTACTGATTAACCACAGCCTAGAACAGATTTTGTTTTAAATGCAACAATGAAGTTTAAACCTGTTTAGTGTTTGTGTGTGTTATTCAGTTAGAGAAGGACCCTAGATTTTGTTTTCTGCTTGGTGCTTTTGGTGAATGCCCAATGTGAAACTCTGCCACACTGACTGATGCAGATCAACGAGACCTCAGTCTGTGCAGAATTAGCTGATCTTATCCTTTGTGGCAGGAGGGATGCTAAATTGGACTCAATGCACTTTCATTGCACTTGAGCTCTTAGTCTAGGCTGACACCCTAAATACAATCCATGTTTGTCATCTATTCAGATGGATGTTGAAGATCCCATGGCGCTATTCAAAAAGAAAAGGGAGATTCTCCAGTGTCCTGGCCAACATTCTCCCAGATAAAAAATTGTCATTTGTTTCATGGCGGTCTGTGGGACATTCCTGTGGGACAATACAAACAACATTCTCTCTATCTGTGACCAGGGCTCCCTCTGCTTCCTTGTCCTCTGGATCTCTCTGCCACGTTTAACACAGTTGAACACGCCATCCTCCTCCATTGTCTCTCCTCCCTCATCTACCTTAGTGGGAACACACATGTATGATTCGAGTCCTACTTAACCAACTGCCTCCATTTCATCTCAGCAAATGGTTTCTTTTCTCTCACCTGTGGGGTAACCTAGAGTTCTATTGTTGGCCCTCTTTTTTTCCTTATCTACATGCTTCCTCTGGGCGATGTCATCAACAGACAACAGTGAACTTCTACATCTATGCAGATGACACACAAATCTACTTTGCCTCCTCCAGTACCAACTCCAGGTTCGCCGATGTTCTATCAGCTTGTCTGGCAGACATCAGGGACTGGATGAGTGTAAACTTCCTGCAGCTGAACATGGAAAAGACAGAACCTATACTCCTTGGCTCCCATCAACGTCTTTACTCCTGCGGATCTAAACTCCTCAAACTCCTTGGGCCCTCCCTCAGTTAGACCAGTGCGCAACCTAGGCATCCGGTTCAACCACCAGCTGTCCTTCCTCCCCCACATCCGGTCCCTGACTAGGACCGCCTTCTTCCGCCTCCACCACATTGCCCACCTCCCACCATACCTTACCCCAAGTGCAGCCAAAACCCTTGTGCATGTGTTTGTCATCTCCTGCTTGGATTACTCCAATGAACTACTTGCCGGTCTCCTCAACTTCACCATTCACAAGATCCAGCTCATTCAAAACTCTGCTGCCCAACATACTGACCTGGATCAAACTCCGTATCCACATCTCACCAGTTCTGGCCAGGCTCCACTGGCTCCCCATCACCAAACGGATCGATATCAAGATCCTCACACTCATGTTCAAATGCCTTCACTCCCTGGCACCTCCCTACCTCTCCGACCTCCTCATTCCACAGTCAATTACCAGGCGCCTCCGCTTGACTGGTACTGGCCTACTGCTCGTCCCTCACACCATCTGCTCCACCAAAAGAAGTTGTACTTTCAGCCATTATGCACCCAAACTCTGGAACACTCTCCCTTGCCTCCTCTCTCCTCTCTTTCAAGTCCCACCTGAAAACTTTCCTCTTCGACCATGCTCAAGGACACCTCCGCCCGCCTCTCGGCACGGAGTTAGGCTCCACCACTGTTAAGCACTCTGAGACACTACCCTGCATGGAGAACGCTATTTAAGTGCCAGGTGTTGTTTTGTGCAAAATGGCTGCCGCATTGCCAATAAATACACAGTCACTACACTTTACAGTAAACTTCTGTGAAGCGGTTTGAGACGTCTTAATGACATGATAAGGCTCTATGTCTAATGCAAGGATAATTATTACAGAAAATCAAAAATAGCTAGAGTTCCAGCTCCTTCTGATTATTCAGTGATGTCTGTTGGAATGTGTACGGATGCAGAAGAGTTTAGAGAAAAACTGAATAATAATGTCAAAAAAGACAATTTGGCTATTGATGCAAAATCATAATAATACTGATATAGCACTTACTGCAGTGCCTTTCAACGTTTCGACCTGTTATCCTGCACAAAGGGTGCTATATAAATGCAAGTTGCTTTTGTTGTTTCATGTCAAGAGGATGCCTCACAAATCCCACAAACAGATATGAAGTGAATGACTACTTTTATTTGGTTGATTGGTGGTCACGACACATGCTAACAAATAGCTTGTTAACAATTGTTGAATGAGGGGATGAAGCCATAAAATTTAAAAATAACTAAGTGACCAATTCATCTGTGGGTTGTGGTGAGGTAAGGATTGTTAGCAGCAAAGGTAGGAGGAAGGTCTTCATTCACAGGCTTGTTAGGGTATGGAATTCATTACCACAAGTGTTCACTGAAGCTGGATAAAGAGAATCATTTAAAAGTGAACTGGATAAGCACCTGAGAGGAAAAATCATTAAGTGATATGGGGAGAGAGAGGAGTGAATAACAGAAAAAGGCTATTCAGAATAACAGGTGGCACAGATACAATGGGGCCCAATGGCCCACTTGTGTGCAGAAATGTTGTGCGTTAAATGTTGTGTTAAGTAAATCACGTACTGAAAGCAGAACATTCAATTGAGGATAGCTGTGCTAACCCCATTTGTTCAGGAAATTGTGTATGGCATAGCAGGAACCTAATGAGGGGATAGGAAATAATCAATTAAAAAGAAAGCGCTTTTCAGTGTATTAGATTGCATTAATGTATCGAAGAAGACAGACAATATATCATAGAATATCCTTACCCAGAGATCTGCTTATACGAAAAACAGTAATGTTGTATTGCATTGAAGAAGAAATTATGCTGCTTTAGTTAATAAATGGCCCCAATTCATGCTGTGGAATAAATGCTTCCGCCTAAAAATAGAGAATACAAACAAAGCACGTGATATAATAAAAGAATCCCTGTTGCCATGCAGCATGTGCTACACTGCAGCCTGCTGCTTAGATTAGGGTCAAGATGTGAATGTTTAATATTACATACACTGATACAATGCGCAAAGCAAGATTCAATCAAAAGGCACACCAATGGTTGACGGCTAGTGGTGGAGCAATGGGTCACTCATCTGTCATTTCCAGCTATGTAGAAAACACCGTTCATCACCCCATTGCTGGACTGATTGTCTCAGACCAATGTGGTCATCTGGTCACATTCCAGCAGAGAATGACACTCAAATGCACTTAGTATAAGTGTGATGTGTGCCTTTTCCAGATGTCTCAACTTTCTAAATCCCAGCACTGGGACACAAAAAGAAAATTACACCCATTCATGCATCCACAAGCAAACAAATTCTTTCTTTCTGTACGCCAATTTCTTCTTTTTTAAAAAAAGAACTAGTCACTACAGCAGGATGTTGTCATTCTTCATCAAAGTTCCAAAGCTTCCACTGTAAACCTACTCTTTTCCAGCTTCATTATTATAAACATAGTTTATTAAACATATGCATAGTCGAGAGTGGGGAACAGGGCACATGAGCCTATACACATCAATATATAGACACATAATAATAAGGAGAATTCCTGCATTTGATATAGGGCTTTTCAGGTCAGGAGGACATCTTACAGCCCTTCACAGAATATACTCTAAAATACAATGACTGTATTTTCTTGGAGACACGCACATTTAAGCACACATACCTGTATGATCAGTGCAAAATTACTGACCTATAATGTATTGACCAATACTGGGATTATTTTCAGACATTTGTTGTTTGTGTTCTGCTAAATCAATCACTTTGTGAATAGGCCAGAACAACACTAGACAGGAGTTCAGTTTCATTCAAGACTTTTTTCTTGGGGGCTTCAAGTGTGGCCAAGAAATAATCAATAAGATCGTTCAGTGTCTGTCTGGAAAAATTGTCTCAAAAGTAAAGGAAAATCTTGATACGAGTGCTCTAACCACTGAGTCCTGTAGCTCAGTGGTTAGAGCACTCGCTTTGCAAGCGAGAGACCTGAGTTCAATTCCAGGCAGGGTGAAACCTTGGGCAAGTTTCCTTACTCCACACGCCTAATAATAATCCCTCCAAAAAAAACAAAAACAATAATAAAATTGGTCATTTTCAATCTACGACTGTTTGTGGGACATTGCTGTGCGCAATTGGCTGCCGCGTTCACCCACAAATGTACAGTCAATTCACTTTACAGTGTGTTCTGTGAAGCGCTTTGGGACGTCTTCCCGACGTGAAAAGCACTATACCAAATGCAAGGATTATTTATTAATGTCTGTGTTTAATTTTGTTCCTGACATAATGTATTTTGCAGGTTCTTTTCTACACTTTTACACATGACCTGCATTATACCACAGAATGAATCACAAAGCAGTATTGATCTGTGGAGCACAGTCTGCTCCACTGTGTTTGCAAACTCCCTTTTCTCTTCTGGGCTGGAGTGAATCCAGTCCAGACTGATGGGCTGAAAGCCTTCTTGATTTGTTGAAAGAAAGATTGTATGTGAAACAAGATTGGGAAAGTCAACCCAGAAATGTATTGGACAAAGATCCACACCACAAAACTGGCTTTGGTTTTTTGCCCTTACTGTGAAAGGTCACAGCATAACCAGGGAGGAAAATAGCAATAAAATATCACATTGATGCATTGAAGTTTAAAAAAGGTTGGATATTAACTATTTGTTTTGCTCACAAGCAAATTGTATAAAGAGTTTTGAGATAATAATAATAATAATAATCCTTGCATCTGATATAGTGCCTTATCACGTTGTTGAAGCGTCTCAAAATACTTCACAGATTATATTGCAAAGTGCATTCACTGTGTATTTTGTGGGTGAAATGCGGCAGCCAATTGCGAACAGCACTGTCCCACAAACACTTGTGGATTGAGTGATCAATTTTTTAAAAAAGAAGTGTCATTACCATAAATAATTATTATTTAATTAAATTATTATTAAATGGGCAGCAGCAGCTACCAATCAACCAACAACCTTTTTCCTGCTTACTGTTAGGAAAACAGATGCATGTGGAGTAAGGAAACTTGTCTAATGTGTTCCCCAGCCCCACCCCAGTAAGTTGTTGTTATTGTTTAATGCCTGACTGAGACTGGCCAGTGTCTGGGAAATGGAGCATTTGTCTCTCTTGCAAGGCAGCACAGCACCAACATTGGATTGGATTATCAGACTAGTCTGCAAATTCAAGGTCAATGTTGATCTTGAAACCACCACCTTCTGACTCAGAAGGTGGTGGTTTCAAGACCAACATTGACCTTGAATTTGCAGACTAGGCTGATAATCATTGACCAACATTGACCTTGAGGCAGGACTTCTACCAAACTGTGCCAAGTTGACATCTAGTTGCCTTTAACTCAATCTTCCAACTGCAAAGTTCTTACAATTGCAGTGAGAAGTAATGGAAATGAGGAGCAGGTCACAAATCAAGGAAAAGGAAAACAAAATACCAAAAGAAATTGCAGATTCAAAATTGGTATACCACTGCAGATTGATTGATGATAGCCAAACTTCTAAAATCTAAGCCTGATGTAACATAGTGTTGAAAAGAGTTGACTCAATTTGGATTCTTTCCAGATTAGAAACGTTACAGATGTGATAAATTGTCAATGTTCATGTACAGAAGGGAGTGAACTTTCTTTACTGACACTCTCTCCAACGTGCAATTGCAACGTGCAAAGAAAGTGACACGACTGTATCAGATATTTAACAGTTTTGTCGGCTGCGGCATTTAGGTTCACTTCAACTATAGTTGCTATTGTTTATTATTTGTTTTATTTTATTTATTCTATTTGGATGTAAAAGATGCTATATCAAATGTAAAGATTATTATTCTGAACATTCACAACTCTGCAGAAAGAGTAAATATCTGCCGATTTCAAAGTTTTTGAAATGTTGTTAATTTTATATTTGTATCCTTTAGTTCTGTGCTCCCAGTTTATGTTGGGGCTGCATGCCTGCATCCATATTGTCTATTGTACTTGGCATGATAAGTAATAATAATCCTTGCATTTGATATAGCGCCTTCTCAGATTATTGGCCACTAATTCTGCACCGCAGTGTCCTACTAGCAGTCGTGGATTGAGTAACCAATTTCTTTTTGGAGGGATTATTACCTCCGGAAAGCAATCCGCTACGTAACGAACAATTGGATTCCTATCTACTGTAAGGTAAACAGAGGCGTGTGGAGTAAAAAAACTTGCCTAAGGTTTTTGCCCTGCTCAGGAATCTAACCCTGGTCCTCTCAATTCAGAGACACAGGAAAAGAAAGTTGTTCTATTACTGACAACAACCGGTCACAAGGTACATTAAAAGTCTGGTGATATCAAACATTGATTGGTCATTTGCTGCATTTCTCACTCCAGCATTGATTTGCCAACGCACTTCTATGAAGGAATAAGTTTGATCTTAAAAGCATAATTGCACCATTTATATTTTTGAAATCGATTGAAAACATATCAAGAATAATAGGTCTGTGCGAGTATAAAGAACTCAATTGTGAAATATTGGATTGGTTCTTTATTTGTGAGGCTCTTATTTTGGATTTTGATCATTTTAATTGACTGTTTTCTTTCCTAGTGTTCAGGCAATATAACTGCTAAAATATAGATGCTTATTCACAGAGTCTATTGATTCTGCAAAATGTAATTGATTTGTCCAGTTATCGTATTCTTGCAGTCCTTTGTAATGTGTAAATAATATGTATACGTAACTATATAATATTATTTAAGGGAGTAGGGAGGCCTACCCCATTAAATGGGTTCTGTAAGATTTCAAATTGCAGCACAGAGTTAGCAAGTAGTCTACAAGAGTTGGCAACAAAGTAAAGATCTAGATGGACAGTCAGCTAACAAGAAGGTTGCAGAGTAAAATAACATGTGGGAGCTAGCACGGGAAGAAACCCTTGCATTTGCATCATACGGTGGGTGGAGTCACGCAACTATATAAGGCAATGCTCGGCACCCCTCGTGGTCGCTAACTAATGGTTGTACTGATGTGTACAGGACTACTGTACAGTCAGGGTTGGTTTTATATTTCTTTATTAATATAATATTGTGCTGCCAGTTGTTATAGCTATGTGTGATTGTTATGTTTGCTCCCATTGTTGTATAGCTTCCATTGTTGGGTTCCTTATATGCAAGGTAGCCTAGAGTTGGGACGTCCTCCCGACGTGAAAGACGCTCTATAAATGGCGCTCTATTGTAGCGCTCTATAAATTGAATCTTGTTGTTGTTGTTGAGTTGCTAGGTTTTAATAAAGAGCTGTTGTTTCTACCGAACGTATCTTCGAGTCTCTCTAGTGTTCCAGACAAGAAAAGGAGTAAGCGCTTTGGAGAGTAGTTGTTAACATTGGAGGTCGACAAGTATGAGCAGACTCCGATTAGAAATTCCAGTTTCCAGGCATTGGGGTTATATGGGGTTATATGTGTGTGACTGTGACTTGGTTGAGTCACCTTTGAAATAGGGACTCACACTGACAGGGTTAGGAGAGAAGCAGAGGCCACTTAGTACGAAAGCGTTAATAAAATTTGCACGTACATTTTCGCAAATTCAAATCGTTTTTTTCCTGCATCTGATCTGGTTTGTTGATCTGCTTTTACAAACAGATCTGTAAAAGTGAGTTATATTTTAAATGATCTTGCTATTTTGTGGGCAAAATGAGGTGCTTACTGTCTGAGCTGTCTCTTCAAAGAAACCTGTGAAGTAAATTACGGTGAAATCTCCAGACTGTAAGCAGATGAAGCCTAGAGTATAGAGCACATGCATCACAGGTGACAGTATAGCACAGAAAATGTATCAGCACAGGAGGAAGCCATTCAGTCCATAATGTTTGTGCCATTGCTGCCTGTTTTTCTAAAATCACCATGTGGATGCATTTGAGAGCAGATTGTAACCACTTTTTGAGGATAAAATCCATTCTTCTTCAAGTTTTCTGTCATCAGGATGACATTGAACATTCTCCTGGAGACTGTGTGCATTGCTAGCATGTTATCATGTTGGAGCTTGATCAGTTGTTGGTTCCATCATTAAGACAGCTTGTCAAGAAATAGTAGGTCTCCATTTAACATAGGACAATTCCATTAAATATTGACTTAGTTAAATCCAATGCTTTGGATTTGGCTTTCAACTTCAGAATGGGAAGTAGGATCATGGATACTCAGGATAAAGGATACGTAGTCTTTTAAAAAGGCATTTGAATGCGTTTTATACATGAATACATTGAATACATGTCCTGAGATGCATAAATTAGATAGAAGTGAAGCAAAGCAACTTTAATGAATGAAAGCTCCACAGTAAATGAGGAAAAGCGAAGACAGAGCAAACAACAAATAATCTAATTTGAAACAAAAACAGAAGACGCTGGGAACACTCAGCATGTCAGGCAGCATATATGGAGAACCGAAACAGAGTCAACGTTTCGGGTCCATGACCCTTTTGGAGGGAGGGGCTTTTAAAGGCTAACAGAGAGGGGGGAGGCAGGGCAAGGAAGACAAAGGAGAAAATGGGGTAGAGGATAGGGGATGACTCTCCCTCCCACTCGAACTCTGACCTATCCATCCAAGATCTTCCACACTGTTCTGTTCATCTGGGTCCCAGACATACCTTTTCTCTCTCTGGTCTGCCTATTTTGCTGCAATTCCTGCCTCCTTTGTTCTGCAGTATTAACACCTCTTTAACCCACCATCCCCTGTCCTCTATCCCGTTTTCTCATGTGTCTTCTTTGCCCTGCCTCCCCCCTCTTTGTTAGCCCTTAAAAGCCTCTCCCTCCCAATATGCCCCAGTTCTGATGAAGAGTCTTGGACTTGAGATATTGACTCACTTTCCTTTCTCCATAGATGCTGCCTGACCTGCTGAGTGCTCCCAGCAACTTCTGTTTTTGCTTCACATTTTCAGTATCTGCAGTATTTAATGGTTTGTTTATAAGTTACCTAATTTACTTTTCTAATTTAAATTGTGTGTGAGTATATCTTATTTTGTATAATCTCTATTAACTGAATAGTTGGTATGCTATTCCTGACATTCAACAAATACAACAACTTGCACTTATATAGCACCCTCCATGCAGGGTAGCTTAACAGTAGCGGAGCCTGACTGCAAGCTGCGGAGGTGGCCATCAGCATGGTTGAAGAGGAAAGTTTTCAGGTGGCTCTTGAAAAAGGGGAAAAGGCAGACAAGGTGCGGGGATTGAGGGAGAGTGTTCCAGTGTTTCAGGGTGTAGTGGCTGAAAGCATGACATCTGATGATGGGATGGAGAGTGCCAGGGGCGAGCAGGAGGCCAGTGCCAGTCGATCGGAGGCACTGGGTGATGGACTGGGGAGCGAGGAGGTTGGAGAGGTAGGGAGGTGCCAGAGAGTGAATGAATTTCAATACAAGTGTGAGGATCTTGAAGTCGATCCGTTACGCGATGAGGACCCAATGGAGCCTGGCCAGAACTGGTGAGATGTGGTATGGAGTTTGGTCCAGGTCAGTATGCAGGCGACAGAGTTTTGAATGAGCTGGATCTTGTGAATGGTGAAGCTGGGGAGAACAGTGAGGAGTGTGTTCGAGTAATCCAAGTGGGATGTGACAAACATGTGCAAGAGGGTTTTGGCTGCATTTGGGGTAAGGCAGACAATGTTGTAGAGGTGGAAGAAGGCGGTCCTGGTCAGGGACTGCATGTAGGGAAGGAAGGACAGTTGGGAGTCGAACCGGATAACGAGGTTGTGCACTGGTTCGGTGAGTCTGAGGGAGAGCCCAGGAAGGTTCAGGAGTTTAGATCTGCAGGAGTGAAGACGTTGATGGGAGCCAGGAGTATAGCTTCGGTCTTGTCCATATTCAGCTGCAGGAAGTTTACATTCATCCAGGCCCTGGTGTCTGCCAGAACATTGGCAGACCTGGAGTTGGTACTGGAGGAAGCAAAGTAGATTTGTGTGTCATCCACATACGTGTGAAAATTTACCCTATGTCTGTGGATGACATCACCCAGAGGGAGCATATAGCTAAGGAAAAGAAGAGGGCCAAGGATGGAGACCTGGAGTACCCAGCAGGTGACCGGGAGTAGAAACCATTTGCTGAGATGAAATGGAGGTGGTTGGTTAAGTAGGACTCAAACCATGCAATGTGATCCCACTAAAGTAGATGAGGGAGGAGAGGCAGTGGAGGAGGATGGCATTGTTGAATGAGTTGAACGTGGCAGAGCGATCCATGAGGTCGAGGAGGTAGAGGAAGCCTTGGTCACAGATAGAGGGAATGTTGTTTGTGACCTTGACAAGTGCTGTCTCTGTGCTGTGGGCAGCGTGGAAAACAGACAGCAGTGGCTCGAGGAAGGAGTGGAGGGAGAGGTGTGACCGAAGTTGACCTGCAACAATGCATTCCAGGACTTTGGCAAGGAAGGGTAGGTTGGAAATGGGATGGTAGTGTGAGAGATTAGAGGGATTCAGGGTGGGTTTTTTGAGGAGGGGTGTGATAGCAGCAGTTTTCAGGGGGATTGGAACAGACACTGATGAGACAGACTGGAGAGAGAGCAGGGGGGAGAGGAGGGGGAATTGAGTGACCAGCAGCTAGGTAGCGAGAGGGTCGAGGCAGCATGTGGTGACCTTCATCCGGGTGATTGTGTTTAAGAGATAGGAGGGAGAAATGGGGGCAAAGAAGTGAAAAGAGATGGGAGTGGCAGGAGCCATGGCGGAAGTAGAAGGCGGTGTGGATGGTCTGGATGGGGTGGAAGGGGTCATGGGGGGGAGGATGTTGCAGCCAAGTGGATGTTTTCAATGTTTCAAGTTACTTGAGAAGTCAAGTAACTTTATTAATTTCAGTGTCAAAGTGCATGAGGTAAAAACATTTTTTTAAAATGAGAGGTGATCTGGTGGGCAAGGCTTGAAGCTTCCAAGGCCATTACTGTAAATACATGTTTTGACCAAGGACAATTTGAATTTGGAGGTGGGGGTTGCCACCTGCTGGTCTTCCTAAATGACTTCCTTAAATAAGGATCGAAAAACTTTTAGGAATTTTGCAAATTTTACTACTTTATTACAAATTATAATAATAATCCTTTCAGTTGATATAGCGCCTTATCACGTTTTCAAGACATCTCAAAGCGCTTCAAAGAGTATACCGTAAAGTGAAATGACTGTATATTTGTGGGCAAAAAGCGACAGACAATTGCGCACAGCAGTGGTCCCACAAACAGTCGTGGATTGAGTGACTAATTTCTTATTCTTATTCTTAGTTTTTTGAAGGAGTTATTATATTCGGAGAAACCATCCGCAAATCGACTAACAACCGGGTTCCTACTTACTGTTAAGTAAACAGAAGCTGTGGAGTAAGGAAACTTGCCCAACATTTCACCCTGCCGGAAATCAACCAAGTTCTCTCGCTTGTGAGGCAAGTGTTCTATAACAATAACAATCTTTACATTTCACGTCAGGAGGATGCTTCAAAGCAGGATGTAAAGTGGAATGATTGTGTGTTTTGTAGGCGAATGTTAATACAAACAACTCAGAAATTATATTGTTGTTGATATTCACATGTGCTTTAATTCCTTAATCTCCAGAATTAGATTTAAGATCTGTCAGGTCACTGAGGGTACAGTTCTTGATCCTCTATATGTACATTGATGCAGTAACAGTGCTCTGTACTCTGCCAGGACATTGATGTGATAACAATACTTTGAGACATTTCGTTGTAGGTCAAATGCATGGAGTTTTACTGTTATTGATAAATATTAAGCAACAATAACACTGTGAGCACAAACATCAAATTTCATAAGATTTTTATTTCCCTTCCTGGATCATAGGGCATGTTTACTTCATAGTAAAATCTTGTAAAGTGCTTTGATATGTCTTCCCGACATGAAAATGCAAGGATTATTGTTATAATATTCTGTGTTGTAAGACTTGATATGGTTACGTCTACATTGCATCTAAGTTGGAATCTGTGGTTACAGTGCAAGATCATGATGAGATTTTTTGACCGTTATAATAATAATAATAAAACCAACAACAATTGAATTTATATAGTGCCTTTCACATCAAGAGGATGTGCCAAAACACCAGACAGTCGAGGGTTTACACCTGAGCTGAGGGTTGGATTTGGAGGGTGGGGCCAAGCGGTGAGGTGAGTTAGCTCAATAATAAACTCAACTGAACTTTTAACTGAAAAACAAATAAATAAATATTGGGAAAAATTTGAAATTGGAGGAAAATTGACTAGAAACCTGCCTTTTTTCTCGCAGACAGCCCCATCAATGCTTTCTGCACCATCCACCTTCACCTCTCCCCCAGGAAATGAACATTAGTAACTGGTCAGAGCGGAGAATGGATTATCGGAAATGTGAAACTGCAAAGATCAAAATTGATTCAGGGTTTTATGCATGAACTTGCAAATTACCTTTATAAAAAGCCTAGCAATGGGAGACACAGTGACAACTTTACAATGTGTTTCTAGCAAAACTGCTTCTGGCAGTTCAGTGCTCTGTGTGCAGTCTCCTGCTTTTTTGTTCCTGTTACATTTCACGCTTTGCCTTTAGAAAGTTCTGCAGAAACTACTTGGGATTTTTGGCACAATTAATTTCTCCCTCTGTTTGCATTGCAAGTACTGAGTCATTGTCTATTTAATGTCTTGTATCAAAGGAATATATAAGAAAATGAAATTCTAAGACAGAATGGGCATGGGCATAGGGACTGGAATCACGATCTCCACTGGTTCTGCTACAAACCCATTGAGATGTCACCATGTATTTCAATCCCAGGCTTTTTACAAAGGTAATTTCCAACTCTATGCATAAAACCCTGAATAGGACGCACAATATTTGGATGAGATTCACCCAGACCAACAATGTACCAGTAAAGATGTACTACTGATCTGGATGAACTGCTAAGAAGTGTGGGCAGAAATGTATGAAAGTGACAGTGGTATAGGCACTGGGATGCCTTTAGAATCTAGTACTCCACTTCTGGAGAAACAGGAAAACCTTGAGGTGCCTCCATAGGCAACAATAGTATTGTGTGCACCCTACAGTGTAGGCTTTCCCAGACACTACCCCGCTTGACAGGCTATATTGTATATATATATATATACAAATTATTGTTGTTGTCCCTGGAGACAAGCTTGCCACCTGCAACACTGATTGAATGTAATAAAATGTATGAATACTGTTCATTTTGCAACTTACTATCCAAGTTCTGCAATAATATATGTTCAAATATGGTGGAATTAACTCTGACCTGGAATTTCTGAGCCAAAGGTTTATAATAATAATAATCCTTGCATTTGGTAAAGTGCCTTATCACATCATTGGTCACCAATTGCGCACAGCAGTGTCCCACAAACAGTAGTGGATTGATTGACAAATTAAAAAAAATTGAAGGGATTATTACCCCTGGAAAACAATTTGCCAAATGTCTCAAAGTGCTTCACAGAATATACAGTAAAGTGAATTGACTGTATATTTTGTGGATGGAACACATCAGCCAAATGTGCACAACAGTGTCCCACAAACAGTTATGGATTGAGTGACCTTTTATTTAATTTATTTGTGTACTGTGCCCTTTTAAAGACCATGTTTTATCCAACAACACTGCAGATACCAGTTTCACAATGATACCTACATTAAATTTGGTGAAAATGCACAGTGCTAGTTTACACTCACTCTGCTCATACCCAGCAGAACTCTACACAGGTGCACTTACAAACCAGAGTAGATCTCAGCTCTCCATTTTTAACTGCAAATGGACAATTGTGCTTTATTTTAGAACCGTCCAAAAACTAAACTGCAGTGGATTGCCTAAGTGCTTAAAAGTGTAATTTTAAAGTTTGAAAACTTGATTTCGCACCAGCCCACAGTGTGACTGCAGCCGTGTGAATGTGAAGTGGTTGTGAGACTGTCTCCACCAGGTGGTCTCACACTGTTTTTGGCAATTCCATTGACTCTCAAATCACGTTCACATGAAAAACACTCGCATTACAGATTCTATGTCGCTGCAGTACTAACCCCGGGTCAAATTGATTCAAAATCTTCAGCTTCTTCCTTACTCGCAAGTCAAAAATAAGTTCATGGAAAATGGGTTTTAAAAGGAAAGTAGACAGTAGGTGTGGGGATAGGCCAGACCAGTAGGATTAAATGGACAACTTGCTCTGAGAGCTGGTGCAGACTGGATGGACTGAATGGCCTCCTTCTGCACTGTACATTTCCATGATTCTATGAATATATTGACAAAAGATCAGAAACTGTTCATTTATCATAAAATTCTGGAGATAGAACTTAGGACCTTCCTGGTCAGCATCGAACAGTTTCATTCTTCAGAATGTCTCATTGTCCAAGGCTCACACATGCAGTATATTCAATTGGGTGAAATATCTGAGGATCCCATTGAAGGTGACAGCAATTTTACCATAAACATATTGGTGGGCACCATTAATAGTCCATTTGCCACAATCATGGCCAAGAGATCAAGAACTCTGAGATGTTACCCTGTGTGAAGGGCACTATATAAATGCAAGTTGTTGTTGTTGAATAATAATAATCCTTATATTTGACATAAATCCTTTCCTGTTGAGAGGATGTCCCACAGTGTTTCACTGGATTTACTGTGGAGTCCAGTGACTGTGTGTTTTGTGGGGGACTGCAAACAACAACAACTGTGCCCCCACAGAGTAACATCCCAGAGCGCTTGACAGTGGTGGAGTGCGAAGCCAAGCCGGGAGGAAGGGGCAGATGACAATAGGCACGATCGAAGAGGAAGGTCTTCAAGCACGAGCTGAAAATGGGGAATGCAAAAGATAGGAAAGAAGGTTCCAGAGGTTTGGGGCTTGGTGGCTGAAGGCTGAAAGTGTGGCCACCGATGGCGGAACTGAGGGCATGAGGAACATGCTGGAGGCCAGAGCAATACTGTACTGTACATTTAGTACTGCTGTAGGTAGTTGTTTGGGGAGTAAGCAGATTAGAGAGGTCGGGAAGGTGCCAGGGCACAAGGGGATCTTAAAGTCAATCAGTTTGGTGATAGGGAGCCAGTGGAGCCTGGCTTGAACTGGTGTGATGGGAATACGGAATTTAGTGCGGGTTAGTATGTGGGCAGCGGAGTTTTGGATTAATTAGA
The DNA here is from genome assembly GCF_018977255.1 of Callorhinchus milii. NCBI lineage: Eukaryota > Metazoa > Chordata > Chondrichthyes > Chimaeriformes > Callorhinchidae > Callorhinchus > Callorhinchus milii. The sequence continues at coordinate 81,885,776 of NW_024704742.1, read as the reverse complement.
TTTTGTGGTTAGTGGAACTGGAGAGAACGGCGAGGAGGACTTTTGAATAGTTGCGGTGGGAGGTGAAGGAAAGCAGTCTTGGTCAAGGACTGGATGTGGGGTAGGAAGGACAGCTGTGGTTTGAACCTGATGCCTAGGTTGCACAACGGTTTGGTGAGTTTGAGAGATAGGCCGGAGAGATTGAGGAGATCAGAGCCACAGGACAGAAAATGTTGACGGGAGCTAAGGAGTATGGCTTCCGTCTTGTCAACATTTAGCTGCCTGGAGCTTGCACTCATCCAGGCCCTGATGTCTGTGAGACAAGCTGACAGAACATTGGCAGACCTGGAGTTGCAGTTAGAGGAGGAGAAGTAGATTTGTGTGTCATCCAATGTGGCAACCAACTAGCGCACATCAATGTTCCATGAACAACAATGGAATGAGTGACCAATTTTATTTGGGGAATTATTGGCCAGGACACCAGGAGAAATGTCCATCTGAATAGATAGATGAGACCTTGGTTTAACATCTCATTCAAAGGATGAATCAGATGTTTCAATATTTAGGGAACCAGCAACTATTTTTAGAAAAGATAAGAAGTCTATAGCAGCTCCACCTCAAATCAATAGTGGTCAGAAATATTACACAATTTCAAAAAAAATCAGTCATTTTTGATGTCTTGCACACACAGTGTTTATGTTCTGAGGTATTTTGGTTCACTTAGATCGCTCTTTATTTAGTGTGGTAAAGGTTTTTTAATCTTTGTTTACTTAGCATGGTAAAGTGTATGTTTTACGAGACAAATAATTATGTACTTGCAGATCTGTTTGGTATTCCACTCTTGGTGAAGTTCAGTGGCTGCAAGAAAATTATTGAACACTCGTCACCACTGGGAATAGCAGCAACTTAAATCAATTTCCTGATTGAATGTGTATTAAATTATAGCCTACAGCCTAAATTTAATATATCTATGTTTTTGCCAGCTAGTCTTACAAATAAATCTAACATTGTCTAAGGATCAGAGTCTCGTTCCTATTCTTTGAGACAGGCAATGCCAGGCAGCTTGTTATTTTAGCACATTCAGCTCATGTCCTGTTGGTTACACACTGGCTCCAGCCACTGATCATTGTTGAGAACAGCATTATCCATTGATAGGGATCAATATAATTGAGCCGATCGGCCTAACCTCAAGCAATACAGGAGTCCTCACTTTGTTAGGTCACAAATGACAAGTTTGTAGAAGTGCCAAGAATTGTACAAAGTCCCGTTTATCTTTAGGATGGCTGCTTAAACAAGCTTTGCCAGCCTCTCCCTGGTCCCCAATACAGCATGTTTGTGTTCTAAGTTCTCTAATAAGGCAACACCACAGTGGAAAACTCAGATTCTACTTTTTTTGTAGATTTTTTTAAACTTGTAAAGGGTATTTTCTTGGATCTCATGTGGCTCAAATGATATTGACATAAATCAGTCCAATGTATTGTTTTAAAGTCTGCAATTAACACAAACCTATCTATTAAAATAAACCCGAAAAGGCGATTGAGTCCAGGCCACTCAACTCAGTTGCAATACACCTTGATGCAGTGATGAGGGGATGGAAGGGTGGGTGTTCTGGAGGGATGAGATCAGATGGGCTGAAGGGCCTCCTTCATCCAAACTAATCTTGTGGTCTTGTGACCCAGAAGGGTGGGGGGACATTCCTTTTCTATCTGCCTTATAATGTGCTCGGGATTTGTTACAAACACAGCGCTGTCTTTTGTTTTAAAAACGAACAGTAAAAAGTAATTTTTTAAAACCTGTTTTTAAAAAGCCATTTTTTTTAAAATTCAAAAACAGAAAATAATGTAATTAGAATAACTGGTGTAGTAAGGTTAGAGTGAAAAAGAGACCGTGTAGAGAGAGAGAGACGAGAGTAGAGAGAGAAAAACGAGAGAGAGATACAGAGGAGAAATGGAGAGATGTGGAAATAAACTTTCTCCTTTCCTCTTGCTTTTGCTTTCTCTCTTTATCTCTCCCTCTTTATCTTGGTTCCTCTATCCTCTCGCTCTCTCTCTCCCTTTCCCTCTTTCTCACTCACCACTGCCTGTGCTTTGCCATTTACTCGGATCACATCACCAATTTGATACATATCAACATGTTTTATTTAAAAAAATTATAGACCTATTTGAAACCAGTCACCATGGATGGAATTAAAGCTTTGGGCCTTTGCTTTGAATCTGAGTCATTTGCTCTTACCGAAGATAGGAAAAGTTTTACACTGGAGCTTTACAGAGACAGTACACTACAGTGACAAGTACAACAAACACAATTCCAAGGGTGTGTTGGCTTAGAGCACAACCATCCTTAATTCAGCCTGGCTCAGTTGGTAGTGCTGTTGCCTCTGAGTCAGAAGGTTGTGGGTTCAAGCTGCACAATAGAACACAAATACAATGCTGGGTGACTGCTGCAATGTCAGAGATGCCGTCTTTCAATGAGACATTAAATCAAGATCTCACCTACCTTGCTAAGTGCATGTTAAAGATCCCATGCACTACCCCAAAAGAGAAGTGAGTGTCTCTTGGTGACCTTGGGCAACAATCCTCCAGAGACAATGTTGTAAGCAAATTGACTGCTGTGTTTCCTGCAAATCACTCCCCACTCAGTAAGATCCTGAGACATATGACAACGTATGTCCCTCTCTCCTCTCTCCCTCCTTTTCTATATCAAATGCAAAGATTAATATCATTATTATTCCATTGGCTATTTTGCACAAAAGGGATATGAGCAGAAAGTTCCATTTGTTGGGCCCCAGTCTATTTCTCATCCCCGCAGTGGAAAACATTGAGGATTTTACAGATCAAGACCAAGAACCACCACTCACCTTGATAATGCCTTCCTAACGCTGGTCAATAGGATTCTCTCTGAGGCATGCATTCTCTCAGTGTTCTACAGTCCAGGTGTGATATCTGTCGACAAGAAGGGTGACTCTACTGAGACCGAGAACTACCAATAAATCTCACTGATTTCAGTGGTTCTTAAGGTGATGCTTTGGGTCAATCAAATGACCAAATAGTGACTATCCTCCTGGGTGGGGGAAGATAAGCAGGAGTTCCTTGGAGCTGAACTGAAAATATGGACTTTTGCCACCAAAATACACTGTCTCGATGACTTGATAAGGTGCTATATCAAATGCAAAGATTGTTATATTACTATAATTGGCTCCAATTAATTGGCAACAGAATGTCATAATCGAGTCAAAGCTTTGTGGAGGTTGCACATCAATACAACGGGCAGCACATTGCCTAACTTTGAGTACGTCACCATGGTGACAATATCAACGTTTGTAGGCAGCAAACGTGGATTTTCTGCCAAGTGTTGAATTGTGCTGCAGTTGAAGAGGGTTAAAGTTACTGTAGTTTAAGAGCATTGGCAACAAGGTTTACATTCTTCAATCTGTTGAGTTTGTAAACCCATGTGGTATTAACTGATTAGATTTTAGTGGTTACCCCAACACACACTCTGAGGTTGCTAAGCCTTGGCTCTTGCAACCTGCTTTTCTGGACTTAGGTAAACTTAGGTAAACAGGATGCTTGCCTCCAGGGAGGGAAGTGTGCATTCCGTTCCCATACATGGGAATTTCCATGTGTAGGTGAGATGCATGGAGCTCTGTTTAGTTTGGATACTTTTACCCACGGTAATAGGTTTCCCCATATTTCCACACCTGTTGACCCCCCAAGTAATTCTCTGACAGTCACTGACTCGATTGTGTGCACTGAGAGTGAGATTCTTAGCAAAAGTGAGGTGAATATAGTACAGATATGGATGTACAGCTCAGAATAAAGTCTCCGACAGTGGGAGTGAATAAACTGCAGAGTGAAGAGAGAGGGTGATGGTGAAGAGGAGAGAGAAGGACTGAATGGAGAGCACGAATAAGTGACGGGAACAGAATCCAGGTCAAACTAATCAATCCCAATTAATCCACAAAGGAGACGAACCAGGGCAAGGGATCAATAAGATTGAAAAGCTAATGATTAAAAATAGTTGGTGGAGAAGACGAGAATTAATCACCATTTTCAGCTATATCATCGATAAACGACTTCAGTGATTCCTGAGCGGCATATTGAAGTCCGCAACAAAACAGAAAAGTAATTTTATCCAGACTCATGAAATTCCATTGACCAGTGCTATCTTACTCAAACCTCAGTATGCTTCCTGAGTAAGGCAAGTGAACATATCTGGATATAATTGGGAATCCCTGGGCTACAGGGTGTCTTGCGTGTGCAAGTAGATAGCTGGTGCGATAGAAATTGCCTTTCCGAGGAAAGCGGTGAAGTACAATTAGAGGGAGTTTTGCATTTTATCTAATGTGGATGCTCTGAATTAGAAAGTCATGCATTTCTCTGAACCTTCACTTCAATGAGCATCAAATTCATTTTTTTAAACAAAAAAAATTAATTGCTGTGATGGAAAGTTTCTATCTAAAGCTGGAAATAATTTTATCAATGCTCATATTTTTCAGCACTTCATTGCACTCACTGGAGATGGGGGGATATAAGGTACTCTGATCCATTCGTTCAAGTGAGCTCTTCTGCTCCATTCGTAAATGTATCCCAGTGACCTTATGCAGAACATTTTAAATTATGAATAACATGATATTAAGGAAGTAAACTGAAATTATACATTTTTAAATTGCATTCAAATTATTTATAAGCGCACCAGAACGGATTTGAAAAATAATGTACAGGATGGAACAGAATAGCATTCAGTGCACATCAATAAACACAATGAATGGAGAGTATGAAGCAGAACAAACCCTGTGTTTTTGTTTTAAATCAGTTGAATTTAAAACAAAATCTAAAAAGAGACCAATATATTACTTGGTTTGCTTCAGTGACATTATTAATATTTATGGGTCATTGTAAACGCGCTGTTGTGTATTGACGTGCACCCTGTGCGCAATAGATTCCCACGGTCAGAATTAATCCAATAACAAAGAAATCAATAAAAATTGAAAATCTTTCTTTTTTTTAACCTGTCCTGTGGAAAACGAATGTTGCACAGCCAATGCAGTTTCAATCCATTTGAGAGGCAAACATACCTAACTCATTAATAACTGTCACTTGCCAGTCACACAATTAGCTTAGTCATGGAATAGCAACAGTCCCAGAACTGTGGGCCGGAATCCTCTCACCAATGCTCATAGTAGCCATTATGAATGAGCATGAGTTCATATTGTTGTTTATTTCAAATACAACCCTTCAGAGGGCTACTAGATCAACCAAGTCCCTGTGTCTCTCCAAGTCTACTATTCTGTATGTGGTTCAGCTAATAATACTAATAATTTATTAATAACAACACTCTTTGAATTTGATGCAGCATATTTCACATTCGGAGGAGGACTCAAAGCACTTCATGTGCAGTGCAGCGACTATGTATTTGTAGGTGAGCTATTGCGGCCATTTGTACATGGCAATGGCTGACAACTAGCCATGAAGCGAATGACTAATGTTATCTGGGGGTTTGTTGGCCAGAACATAAGAGAGAAACTCCCTTCTCTTTTCAAATAGTGCCATGGGATCTTTAAGGTCCACCTGAATATTTCACCAGTGGGTTGATAACTGTCAACCACAGAGTGTCAGCCTGGCTCAGTTGGTAGCAATCGCACCTCTGAAACAAAATGTTGTGGGCTCATGCCCCACATTGGGACTTTTGAACTCTTAATGCAGGCTGTTACTTCTAAGCAGTACTAGGGGAGCGCTGCATTGTCAGAGATGCCGTCCTTCATAGTAAAGGAACGAACAAACTTGAGAGTCAAAAACACATCCCAACACTTAGGAGAGGAAGGGCAAGGTTGGGAACAGAGCAATAACTGAACATTTAGACAGGTCAATTATGAGTTTCTTCAAAATGGGGATATTGATGATGGATTTGAAGGGAAGGGGTACGTGGCAGATGAAAGCGATGTTTCATGCACCATTTTTTACCCAATACAATGCAATTTATACACAAATCAATAGCATTCCTCGGGGCTGAATTGTCTTCATATTCACTTTTCCATATATTGCATGAGGCACTACAAGAACAAACAAAAATACATCAACACTAGCTTGACTTCATGAATGGACCAAGTTCAGGTGATAGAGATGACAGTTTTCCCCTCTTAAGTTGCTACATTGAAAATGCTTTGAGATCAATGATTTAAAGTTGCGTATATAAGGCAGATGTGTCCACAAAACAGCTAAGATGAGGAGAAAGTGTTGTCAGTTGATACTGCATCTGCCAAATGTGTCAAAGGAAAATGGTAAAGCACATTAAGAATTATAACTTAGTTTGCCATTAGTTCTGGATTTATTTTATAACTTGCTGACAAGCAATGGGTAAGAGGACATGCCTAAGATATTCAATGCCTTTTTTTCTCATTTCACAAGATTAGTTGTGATGAAGAAGGCCCTTTGGTGCATCTGATCTCATCCCTCCAGAACACCCACCCATGAGAGCATCAAGCTATTTTGCAAATGAGTCCAGTGTCCTGGGCTCCATCACCTATCTTGGCAACCAGATCCAGCCTTTAATTACCCTCAAAATAAAAAACTGATTCCTGGAGTTGTTCTTTGCGACTCAAACCTATTGTTCTACTGCTTTCAATTTAGTCGTTACCCTTGAGAAGATATGTATCTTTCTGATTTGTGATTTGTTTTATCAATCGTAACCATGGGGGAGGAAATCTTGCTTAGAGAAACTTTCTTGATGGAGTTTGTTTGGCAGCTGCAAGACAATTTAACTCACATAAATTGTACCTGAGTTTGAGAAGATCAATTTATTTTCCGTAAGACAACAAGTCAAGCTGTCTTCCTTCTGCGTTTCTTTCACTTGCTCTTCCCAGGTATGAAGATGCCAAGGCTATTTGTGGCCTGAGGCTTACTATCAAACTAGAAGCTTTGTATTGATGCCAAGCTCAATGGTGTGTCGCCTTTTTACAATAAGCAGTTTGCCTGCCAGCAACTTAAGATGTTAAAGTACATGAAACAGAAGTATTTTTTTGAAACAAGCTGGCTTCAAGGAAAGAGAGCTGGGCCCAATGAAACAGTCCTAATTATGTGTGTTGTTGAGATTGGTTCCAGTTTGGTGTATCACACTTTGTCCCAACATGGGCTGGCTGCATGAACAATAACACACTTTTGTTTACCCGGAGCAACTGCCTTTGTCTTAAGGGATTGTATCCAGCATTCACTCCAGAAATGATGATGGGAAGTGAGTAAAGTTATGGCCTGGAGATAGTGAATGTTGGAAGCACATAGTCTGCTCCTGGTGCATTGTTATCCTACAGTTAATTCCCTTAAATGTCAACAGTTGGTAGGTATTGATTTATTTATGGTTAAAAACTTTAACTTGATATTCTCAACAGAAACTATATTGTTGACCTCTCGAGTAAACCTAAAACATAAGATTGAGTCAACAATAACAAATCACACTTCTTCTAAGCAAGTTGGAAGGCAGAGGAGGATAGAGTAATCAGCAGTGTTGAAGGCAGCAGAGATGCCAAGGAGGACAAAGAGGCAGAGGGAGGCCTGGTCACAGATGGACAAGATGTCATTGATCTAGGCTGTTTCGATTCTGTGAGTCGCACAGAATCCCGATTGGAGGGATTTGTAGAGGGAGTAGAAGGAGAGGAAGAATCAAAGCTGTGAAGCAACGACTCATTCCAGGACCTTAGCATGAAGGCAAAGCTTGTGTTATTTACTTATGCAGACAATGGATATATATCTCATCTGTTATAATCTGGAACAGGCAGTGAATCTGCTCCTGGGCCACTTATCTCCTGCACTCCCTGTGCTATGACAGCTTCAACCTCAGTGGAAATAAAGGATATCAAATGTAACTCAAAACTCACAAATTCCAGTGGGTCGCAGCAGTTTGTAGTCGCCTACTAGACGCAATTCTCTCATCGCCCCCATTAATGCTTTGTGCGCAATTGATTTTTCTCTTTTTGCAGTAATCACTTTCTCTTTCAATTCTTCTGCTTAAAGTGATCTTCAACACCCTAAAGATTAGCAAAAGGGGAAAAAAGTGCTCACAGAACTTGCCTCAGTTTACAAAGTTCTCCATAGCAATGCGAAAATCCAATAATGCTATTTTTAGGTGGCAGTGCAACAAATTTGTTTGCAAACATCGGAAGACACTTTACTTGCAATATTCACAAAAATCACACTAAGTTAAATATTTTACAGTGAGACAAACTGATTTCACATTTGATCTATAAACACAGTCCAATGTTGACATTTTTGTTGATGTACAATGTCATATTGATTCTAATCGACCATTAGATTGACCATCACCTACAAAATACGCAGTACTTTACAGTAAAACCGCTTTGAGACTTTTCGTCAATGTGATAAGGCACTCTATCAAATGCATTGTTTACGTTACGAACTGCATCAAGTAATTATAATAATGCTTGCATTTGATACAGCGACTTTCATATTTGGAGGATGCGTCAAAGCATTGCTCAAGATTTACTTTAAAGTGCAGTGGCTATGCATTTGTAGGCAAACACTGGAGCCCATTTTCACACAGTAATCTCCCACAAACAACCATGAAACCATTGTTGGCCAGGACATCAAGAGAAACACCCTTCTCTTTTCAAGGAGGGCACTGCATTGGAGTGTCAGCCTAAACTATAGGAGTTCTGACATGCGGCTTGAACCCACAACCTTCTGAATCCGATGCAACAGTGCTATAAGCTGGGCCAGACTGACACATTTTAACTTTATTTACAAACCTGATGTCAAGTAGCTCAAAGGACATTATCATTGAGGCCATAGAGAAAGCCAATGCAAGAACTGAACCTCCATCAGAACAGAGCAGTAATATTGCTGGTTACAAGAATAGAGTAAAACTACTCAAAAAATACATAGGGGAAGTACAGCTCTTCTGAGGTAAGAAATAAGCTAATCGGTCAAAACAAATTAAATCCAGAAAAAATGCTGCTCTTGTGTTTTAAAAGAATTGATTAACTCTCCTGGTGACATCTCCAGACAACAGAAGCAGTGTACACTGCTATGCTGTTCATCCCACTTTCCACTGAATTCTAGTGGCCTAGCAATAACTTTCATTTATCTGGAGTCTACTTGCCATAAATGAGACTTATGGCATGCTTAGACTTAATTCCAAGGCAGTACCAATATAGAAACTCTTTTCTCTTTTCAAATAGTGCCATGGGATTTTTAACATCCACACGAACAGACAGACAACAATAATAACACCAACTTGCAATTACATAGTACCCTTCATGTGGGGTAGTCTCAGAATGCTTATCGAAACCTTGGTTCCATTGGGGTTAGAATTCAGACTTCTGGAAGGCAGTGAGGATTGAAAGTAGCATTTAACAGAGTGTAGTCTAGCAGAAAAGAGTTGGTGTTTTAATGAGTTTATTTCAGATTCAGGGTCTTCTGCTAATGAGATGGAAGTCTCACAGTCTGTAATAAAGACATAATACAATAAGCTCTATTATCCCTATTGAAAGCTATACAGCAGAGTGCCTCTCGGATTCAGTGCTGCATTTCCAAACTGATGGCTCAACTGAAGTTTGTAAAGATGAATCATTTTAATTTGGTTTGCTAAATGTTTGGAATCAAGATGTAACAGTAATCCATCAATTGGGGAGAAACAAATTATGCTAAGACTGAAGTCTTTCAACGTTTTTAGTTAAAAAAAATGGATGTAGGACAGGAAGTCTGCAAATCTCACTGTTTGTCAGATGCAAAATCAGATGGGGCAGGGTACAGTGTCAGACATGCTAATGAGCTGATTGCACCTTTTTATTGGGGTGGGGGGGTGATCAGCGGGTGTCACACACTGAATTCAGATTAACATGCTGGGTGGGGTGCTGAAACCCATCACCACGCTTAAGGATATCCAAACCAAGCTGAAATTTCCATGCATCCCACCTACACATGGAAATCCCAGAGATAGATTGTTGGAATGGAATACACACTCTCGCCCTAAAGGGACGCTTCCTGCTTACCTAATTTCAGAAAGTATTAGGCACAGGTTGACAAGAGCTGAGGCTTGGGGAGCCCAGATGTGTGTTAGGGTACTGCTGGAGTCTAACCAGCTAAACCGCATAGCTTGCCATTGATATGGTCCTCCCTACCACCAGTGACTAATCTGCCCTTCTAGGTCCTGTTGATTAGGCGGGTTGGCTGTGCTGTCATCAGCAGTGTCCATGGTATCCGAGCAATGCAAATGAAATGGGATGAGATTGTGGGGCAGGACAAAGAGATAAAGGAGATCCTGCTGAATGGACAGTCACTGATAGTTCTCCTTTTCCTGACCCAAAGCCTGATCAAAACAATAGGAGTACACTTCATCTCACTATTTGAATAAAATAAATGTTCATTTTATTTCTTACTCCTAATAACAACTACAACAAAATTACATTGATATATTGCCTTTCACCTTAGAAGGACATAATAATTAATTGATATATTGCTCCCCACCCCTCCATTGATGTATTACTGCTGCATCTTGATTGCAAACATTTAGCAAATAAAATTAAAATGATTCATCTTTTACAAACTCCAGCTGAACCACCATTTAGCAACTCCAGATCAGCATCCAAGAGGTGTTCTACTATAAAGTTTTCAAAAGGGACAATAGACCTTTTTTATCATGTGTTTATTTAGAGTAGAAGTCTAATTTCACCGTCTACGTTATTGTATTTAACGTTATTTAAAATCTGCTCTATTACCATAAGCTTCCAATTCCAATACTTCAACAACAACAACAACAACAACAAAATTGGATTTGTATAGTGGTTATCACAGCATGAGAATGTCCCAAGGCATTCGACAGTCAGTGTTTCAGACCTGAGCTGTGGGTCGGGATTGGAGAGGATGGAGGGCAGGGGGGAAGGAAGGTAATTGAAAACATAGTCGAAGAGGAGGGTCTTGATATGGTTCTCAAAGGAGGCAAGGGAAGGGGTGAGATGGAGGGATTGCGGGATGAAGTTCCAGGGGATGGGGGAAGAGTGGCTGAAGACTCACCCAACATGGTGGGGCGAGCGAGGTGAGGGATGTGAAGCAGGCCGTAGCCCATTGAGCAGAGGCAGCGGGCAGGTTGGTAGGGGGTTAGGAGGTCGTAGAGGTAGGGGGGAGCAAGACCATGGAGGGCTTTGAAGGTGAGGACCAGGAACTTGAACTGTATCCTTTGTGGATGAGACGCCATTGGCATCGGGCGAGGATGGGGGTGATAGGGTCACGGAACCTGGTGCGGGAAAGGACATGGGCAGCAGAGTTCTGGATGATCCGAAGCCTATGGAGGTAGGAGTTGGGTAGGCTGAGAAGGAGGGAGTTTGTATAGTCAAGTTTGGATGTTATGAATGCATGTATGAGCCTGTGGTGTAAGACAATGGCAGAGCTGGGCGATGTTGCGGATGAGGGGGAAGGTAGAGCAGCTCATGGCATGGATGTGGGGTAGAAAGGACAATTGAGGGTCAAAGAAGACACCAAGGTTCCGGATTGGTTTAGTAAGGTGGAGTGTGCATCTTGGATGGTGATGCTGTCAGCATCTGAAGTTTGGAGGCACTGATGGAAGCCACTCAGGAGGGCCTCAGTCTTGTTGACGTTCAACTGAAGAAAGTTTGCTCTCATCCAGGAGTTGATGTCTGTCAGACATTCTGCCAGGACAGCAGTGGTCCTGGTGTCAAGGGTGGAAGCAGAGAGGTAGAGTTGTGTGTCATCCGCATACATGTGGAAGTTGCTCCCGTGTCTGCAGATGATGTCACCAAGAGGGAACATATAGGTATTGAAGAGGAGGGGACCGGACCAAGGACAAAGTCTTGAGGAACGCTGCATGACACTGTGCGGGGGCTAGAGCAGAAACCATTTGTGGAGATGCAGTGGAAAGGTATGATCTGAACCATTCAGGGACAGAACCATGAAGGTTGAGGTGAGAGGCGAGGCGGTGGATGAGGTTAGGATCAATGGTATGAAAGGCATCAGAGAGGACAAGGAGGTAGAGGGAGCCGTGCTCTGTGTAACACGGAAACCCGATTGGAGGAGGTTGTGAAAGGAGTGGCAAGAAAGGAAGGAGTGAAGCTGGGAAGCAACGACTCCTTCCAGGACCTTGGACAGGAACTTCAGATGCACCAAGACAATAGAAGACGACGACAAAGGGTTGGAATTGCAAATTATAATTTCAGGACAGACACTCAGGAAGTATTTTTATTTATTCAGAAGGTAATTGACAGCTAGAATAAGTTACTAGGTGGGGTGGTTGAGGCAAGGACACTAAAACTTATTGAAAAAAACTTGATGTTGCAATGGAAAAACAATAGGATGGGTATTCCACTAGAAGAATGAGATCAGATGGCGCAAAGGGTCTTCTTCGTCCAAACCAATCTTATCATATAAATAACCTTTTCAGTTCTACTGTCCAAAATTAAAGCTCTTAGGAAAATATTGTTATTATAAGTGTCTCTCTCCTCAGGCATTAACAAGCTTCAATCATGAGAAAGATCCATGCCTCTGGGCAAAATGTTAAAGGGTACTTACTCATCATAAGCATTCAGATTATTTCCACTGGTTCCAGTTAGCTTGCTGAGAAAGAAGCCAGAAGAAAACAATAATATTAAGGTAACATTGCTGTTATAAGAGGCAATACACATGAGCAGCACATGAATATTTATGTCTATAATCTATATATTGTGAGGAGGTCGCCAAACAGGGAAAAATCCTGTTTTTTGCAATCCTGCGAATGGGCTCAATCAGAGTCCCATTGAACTGATCGAGGGAAGGCAGGAGTTCTTGGACTTGAGGGAACTCGCAGCGGGCGGCTGAAACAGGGACTGAAACGATTTCACATGAGCAACGCCTGCAGTGAGGCCTAAACTGCCACCTGGAGCAAGGTCGCAACAACAACAACAAGATTCCATTTATTGAGCGCCTTTCACGTCGGGAGGACGTCCCAAGGCGCTGTACAGTTGGGTCAGGACCCGAGCAAGTTGGAAATGGTCAGGGTGAGGGGAGGGAAGGGAGGGAGCGAGGAGGGGGTAGAGAGTCGAGAGGGGAGCTGAAGGCACGGTCAAAGAGAAAGGTCTTGAGACCGGCCTTGAAGGAGGAAAGGGAGGAGGCGGCGAAGGCACTGGGGGATAGAGTTCCAGAGCCTAGGGTCTGAGAGGCTGAAGGCCCGGCCACCGATGGTAGGGCGGTTGGGGCGGGGGATGTGGAGCAGACCGGAGCCAGAGGAACGGAAGGTACGGGCAGGTAGGTAGGGGGATAGTAGGTCGAAGAGGTAGGAGGGAGCAAGGCCGTGAATGGCCTTGTAGGTGAGGATGAGGATCTCATGCCTGGAGGCATCAACTCGATGCCTGGAGCAGCGCCCCTGGCTTACATGCAAATGAGGCCAAGCGGGATTCGAGGCCAGAACTGGCATAGAGTCCGATGCCCAAACGGCGTCCAGATCCAACGTGGGTACCAAGGCCAACCTACCTGAGCCACTCAGATCAAACATGGGATTCGCCGCCTCGGCCATCGCTGACTCTCCTGGTCAACATCCAACCGGAGACCGGCTGCCGCTGTGACGTCACATCTTCCCGCCGCCTTTGAATCTCTCAGCCTGGACTCACTGGGTTCATAACATTGTCTCCCTCCCCCCATGATGACCCTCACCTGTGGGCTAACCATGCCTCTCTGACCTCACCCTCCCGCCGTTCACTCTTAGTCGCGTGCGCATTTTGGCTGCTGCTACTGACCCGAGCTGCTTCCCCAAAAGGCTCTCACTCCTGTCCTCTACCCACCATTACTCTCGCTTGGTCCTCCTCTCCCTCCGCTCTCCCCGACTCCTATCCCCGCTCGACTGTCCCACAACCTCCCTCTGCTCCAGCCTGTGAATTCTCCCTCGGGCCCACCATGGCAGATGCCGCTGGCTGTCCAACAGAGGCCACTCTCACTGCCATGTCCCCCATTCTCGCAGCAAGGCCCAATGGTCCCTGACCACCGGTGCCAACCTCTCCTCCCTGATCCACATCCCACCCTCCTTCAGTCCTCCACCTCCCTTCACAAACACCTCCAGTTCGGGTTTCTGTGCTGCCCACACCACAGAAACAACCCTGGTCAAGGTGACAAAAGACATTCTGTCCATCTGCAACCAGGGACCCCTTTGCCACTTCATCCTCCTTGACCTCTCTGCTGCTTCGACATCGTCGACCTCTGTATCGTCATCCACCGCCTCTCCTCTCACCTCAACCTTCATGGCTCTGTTCTTGACTGGTTCAGATTGTACGCTTCACACCACCTCCATTTCATCTCCACAAACGGCTTCTCCTCTAGCCACCGCACCATCTCGTGCGGCGTTCCTCAGGGCTCTGTGCTTGGTCCCCTCCTCTTCAATACCTATATGCTCCCTCTTGGTGATGTCATCCGAAGACATGGGGTCAACTTCCACGTATATGCAGATGAGAACCAACTGTACCTCTCTGCCTTCACCCTTGACTCCAGGACCACTGGCAGAATATCTGTCAGACACCAAGTCCTTGATGAGACCTAATTTTCTTAAGTTGAGCATCAACAAGACCAAAGCTCTTCCGATTAGCTCCTGTGAGTGCCTCCACATCTTAGGCACTGATAGCATAATCATCCATGGATGCACACTCCAACTTACTAAGCCAGTCCGGAACCTTAGTTTTTTAACTCACAACTATCCGTTCTACCCCACATCTTTGCCATGACCCGCTCTGCCTTCCCCGACCTCCACAACTTCAACCGGCTCCTCCACTGTTTCGCACCGCAGGCCGCTGAAACCCTCATACATGCTTTCATTACATTGAATCTTGACTGTGCAAACTCCCTGCTTGTCGGCCTCCTCAACTCCTCTCTCCATAAGCTGCAGATTAACCAGAACTCTGTAGCTTGTGTACTCTCCTGCACCAGGCTCCGTGACCCTATCACCCCCATCCTCGCCCGACTCCACTGGCTTCCCATCACACAGAGGATACAGTTCCAAATGCTGTTCCTCACCTTCAAAGCCCTCTATGGTCTTGCTCCCCGCTACCTCTGCAACCTCCTAAACCCCTACCATCTTGTCCGCTTCCTCCGTTCATGGGCTCCGGCCTGCTTCATGTCCCGCCTCACTCGCCCCACCATTGGCGGTCAGGCCTTCTGCCACTCTGCCCCCACCCTCTGGAACTCCATCACGCAGTCCCTCCATCTCTCCCCTCCCTTGTCTCCTTCAAGACCCATCTTAAGATCTTACTCTTTGACCATGCTTTCGGTCACCCTGCTTGACCCCTGCCCTCCACCCTCCCGGATCCCTAACCCCAGTTCTCGTCCAAAACTCTGCCTGTCCAATGCTTTGGGATGTCCTCCCAATGTGAAAGGCGCCATACAAATGTAATTTTGTTGTTATAAATGAGGCCAGATGAACTTCCTTGGTTCATCTTAAGCACATCCGCTAAAGGTACGACTTAGCAGCATATTTCTTCCCAACAAGAATGTCAATATAGATTTTCACAAGAGCAATTTTATATTTGCGAATGATGCAAAAGCCGTTGCCCTGGTAACAGGTACTGGTTTTGCATCATTTTGCGGACAACTTCAGGAATCGAAAAAGCAAAACACATTCTTACACATAGCTATAAGATACAGACGGCATTAGAGAATGAGACTGCTGGGGTAGCCTTTAATGGCTCAGATTTTTTTTATCGGTCAAACAGATAAATTATACTGTGTAGTTCGGCTGCTTTGGATTTTGAGTCGTCTGTAGCAAGGCATGATTTATTGTACTCCAATCTCCAGCAGAGTAAATGCTGTCATTGTAATTAATGGTTTTGTTCACTCCTGGAGTTTGTGATATTAATTATCACGATGAGACTGCCAGTTCAGTTTGAGCAGAAGCATATGATACACTTCCATGTTAATGGTTTCAAGTGATGGGAGTATTTTAAGTTTTTGCTGTTCAGAAAGCCTTTTTTTTCTTTATGAATGTGATCTGCATCCTCATTGCATGTGTGCAAAGGATTACATTGTTATCTGTAAACTAATGGATAAAATAAGTGCACATTTCAAAAGTACAACACAATTTCAACTCTTGTTTGAAACAAGTGTAACCCTTGAGTGGGTTGTACAAGAATCCCCAAGACTGCTTTCGTTCCTTTCAATTCCCTTCAGGCAACCAGCCACTTGTTATAATGCAGCACAGCTTGTTTATTAGTGCATCCAATTTGCTAGCAGATTTTGTTTAGTTGGGAGATGGCAATAAGAAAAGCTCAGCAACAAAGCATTAATTAAAGGTATAAGTAAATGATAACTTCCATTTATCAGGAGAGAATAGGACAATAAATGGTTCTTGCTCTGATTCAATGCTGAGGCTGCAAGCATAGGGGTTTAATGAAATCACAAGGAATCATTTATTATCCAAGACGCTCTGGATAAATGTAAGTATTATTTTAATAAGGTTTCTGTGAGACATTCCTTTCAGTTTTTTAAAATCTTATTGCCCTCCCTTGCATTTTCTGACTTCCTTATTTCCATCGGGTGGAAGAGAATCAGAGGGACATTTATTTTGGTGTGCAGTATAGCCCTTCTCACCATGCTGCATTGCTTCCTTTGTATTTGATGTGAAGGGTATTGCTGGCACCCGATAAATATCCACACCCTACAAAGCTTCTCACAATATGTTTGCAAGGAATATTAGGATAGTACCATTGCAATACATAATCTCAAGTTATTATTAATAATTCACGCTCCCCGCCCTGCCTGCTCCAACATCAGCGGTCAGGCCTTCAACCTTGCTGTCCCCACCATCTAGAACTCCATCCACTCTGCCTCACCCCTTCCCTTGACTCCTTTAAGGTTTGAAAACCTTTGTTTTGACACTACCTTCAGTCATCTTACGACTACCCCGAGCCTCCACCTCTTTTGATTACAGCTCCCAACTCAGGAACACACCCTTCACTGTCCATTGCCTTGGGATGTCCTCCTGATGTGGAAGTCACTATATAAATGCAAGTTGTTATTGTTCTACTCATTGGCTGCCTCCATTCAGAAATGAAACACCAATTTATATTCATATATATAATAATAATCCTTGCATTTGATATAGCGCTTTTCACGTCTTCTAGAAGTCTCAAAGCGCTTCACAGAATATAAATTAAAGTGAATTGACTGTATATTTGTGGGCGAAACGCGGCAGCCAATTGCACACAGCAATGTCCCACAAACATATAACATCCTTTATACAGAATAGCATGTGGGAAAGCTGCACAGCAATGGAATTGGATATTAAACAATAGAGAAGGGGAGGGAAGGCAACCATAGGCACAGTCAACAAGTAGGCCTTAAGGTGGGAATTAAAAAGAATTAACCCAATCTTTACTGTACATCTTTACACAATGCATATGATGGAGGAAACATTTTAAAGCGAACAAATATTTTCAGAAAACAATATTCTATAACAATAATACAATACTCTACAACAATAACAATCCTTATATTTGAACAGTACCTTCCACTTTGGGAGGACATCTCAAACTGCTTCCCAGAATTTACTGTAAATTGTAGTGATTGGGTGTTTTGTAGGCTATATTTTGGAATAACCAGTACAGTCAACAATGGAATGTCCTAACATTACAATTATCACATTGTTGTGAAATGTAGCCAATGACTCCAACAGGGCCAGGAGATAAATAACTGTGGACAGTGCAACCTCCCCTGAATCTCCCCTAAGTCACAATGGTGGGGGACCTGAAGCTGTCCACGGTGGTCAGTGGACTTGCCTATCTGTTCACACAATGTCGCCTTAACTCAACAACAAACAATCCTGAGTTCAGCTGGTCGCAGTACAGACAAGCTTTAGTTATTGACTGTCTTTTGTTATTAATGGGCTTCATTCACTGCATTTATCATTGATGTGGTAATTAACACATCATAGGATTCAATTTCCAACCCCCGTGTTTGCTTCAGAACAGAAAGTAATGTCTTTAATCAGTTGAAATTAGCTGTCTTCTGTGAAAATGTGAAATTCTTTGGGGCAATGCACAATAATAATAATTGTTGCATTTGATATAGACCCTTATCATCAAGACCTCTCAAAGCTCTTCACAGGATTTTTTTAAAAAGTGGTTGTGTATTCCGTAGGCGAATTAGCCACAGCTAATTCTGTGCACATCATTGTTCCACAAACAACCCTGAAGTGAGATACCAATTCGATAGAATGGGTCTATCGAATAGATGGGACATTGGGATTAAAAGATCTGTCAAGATCTAATAAATGGATGCAATAGGCTCAATGGGCTGTATGGCTCCCCTCCTGTTCCTGTTTTCCTTGGTTCCTATATTCCTAAAAGCATGTTTTTAGAATACGTACTGAAACCTGAGAGTTAATTGGACAGATGAGGTAACATCAGCAAGCAGTGAAGGAAGAAGCAAATGCAAGGCAGTCAGCGAAGTGCAGAGATAAATACACAAAAAGAATCAGAAAGTGAGAGATAAATAGGAATTTAGCAAACAGAAATAGGCAAGGTCAATTAAAGAGGCCAAGAGAGAACACAACACAAATGAAGGAGAGAAAGGAAACCCACTAACAACAAAAAGAAGAAAAAAAGACATTCTGATTCAAAATTGAGGGAAATATCTTCCTCTCGCCTCTTCTGTCATCTTCCCTAAGCTTTATTAAACTCTGCAATACCTATGATTAGCCTCTCTCTTGTTAGAAAGATAATAAAATCACAGGACAGTTTTAGATGAAAAACACTTGATAATATGAGTCCATGCATTTGACAGTGCTTTTCACAGCCCTTTTTGCAGAAGAGGGAGAGAGTATTGGTATGTACCATCAACAACAACAACAAAATTACATTTGTATAGTGTCTTTCACGTCGGCATGACGTCCCAAAGCGCTGTACAGTCAGAGTTTCGGACCCAAGCTGGGCGTTGTGATTGGGAAGGGGGGAGGGCACGGGGGGAAGCAGGGTGGTCGAAAGCACGGTCGAAGAGGAGGATCTTGAGATGGGTCTTGAAGGAGTGAAGGGAGGGGTTGAGGAGGGGGACTGTGGGATGGATTTCCAGAGGGTGGGGGCAGAGTGGAAGAAGGCCCGCCAGCCAATGGTGGGGTGGACAAGGCTGGGGACGTGAAGCAGACTGGAGCCCGCTGAGCAGGGCAGCAGTCAGGATGGTAGGGGGTAAGGAGAGCAAATATAATCCATTTGCCACGTTGATGGCTGAGAGATCCCAATTTGCTCAATAATAATAATCCTTATGTTTGGTATGGTACCTTTTGCGTTCGGAGAACATCCGAAATTGCTTCACAGAATTTACTGTGCAGTGTAGTGACTGTGTTTGGAAATGTGGCAGCCAATTAGTGCTCAGCATGTCTCACAAACAGCCATGAATTGAATGACCAATTTTATCTGGAGTATTGTTGGCCAGGACACCAGGAGATACAAACTCTCTTCTCTATTTTAAATTGTGCCATGGAAACTTTAACATCCATCTGATAGGCAGATGGAACCTTCAACGATACCCCCCCACCATCCCACCAGCCCACCACCCCACCACCCCCACCATCCCAACACCCCAACACCACCACCACTTCACCACCACCCCCACCACCCTCACCTGTTCCAATGCCTATTAATATGAAGGCTGTATACTGAACAGATTGAGCAAAGCGAGCTGTTTATAGCTATTGTTTTTTAGCTGGAATTAGCTGATGAGCTTTAATCTTAAAGCTGTGATAAATAGTGGCCTCATCAAGATTTAGGTAGGTAAGAAGGGAATACGGAAAAGTATGTGGAGTATAAATAAAATTTTCACCTGCCAGAGTGTAAGCTTTCATTTGGGGAGTTGTTTTACGAAGGCTGTGCACTTTTACACAAAAAATTAGACCTGCTGATCTCAGGACTGATTACAAAATAAGGCTTCAGTGTTTAATCCCTTAATTGGAATGTGTTCTTATGACTCGATGAAGGCAGAGTGTTTGCATTCAAAAAATCCTATTAGATTCTCATATCTTTTACACAATGTATATGTGTAACAATCTAAGGCATCATACAATGCATGTAAATAATAACATTAATCTTTGCATTTGATATAGCACCTTGCTAAGTTGTCGGAAAGTCTTATTGCACTGCACAGCATTAATTCAAAAGTGAAGTGACTGTGTATTTTATGTGGGGGATTGTTGGCAGGGAGACGGGAATGCATACGTAAAGGGTCACTCTTGCAAACACTCCACTGGTTATATTTTTTGGGGGTCAGCCATGTGTCTGACACATCAGAAACCCATCACCAAGCTTAAAAGTATTCAAACCAAACTGAGATTTCAATGTATCCCATCTACACTTGGAAATCCCAGAGATAGATTGTTGGAATGGAATGCATATTCTTTCCCACCAGACTGAAGACAGATGGCAGTCAGATAGATACTTCCGGAAAGTATTAGGCATAGGTTGGCAAGAGCCAAGGCTTCGAGACCCCAGAGTATGCATTGGTGTTCTACAGGAGTCCAGCCAACTAAAATGGCATAGCTTGCCATTGATATGGCTATCTGGCAAGCTTTCCTGCTGCTTATCCAGCTAGGAACACCCTACCAATTCGAGCTTTGGCTTGAAGGGTTAACAGGAGCTGAGTAGGATGACTCGCTGCCCCCAGTGACTAGTCTGCCTTTCCAGGACCTGCTGATGAGCCAGGCTGGCTGTGCTGTCATCAGTAGTGCCCTGGAATACTGCGGACCCACTTGGCTCAGGAAGTGGACTACCGAGACCACCACAGAGGGTTGGCTCGATTCTGACCTTCCATCGGGCATGTACCTTGGAGCAAGTTCAGGTGCAAATAGACCCCAACTATCCTTTCCCCAAGGAGGATAGTCACTAGTTGGTCGTTCGACATCAGACGACTGCGGGTTTGAGTCCTCACTAAGTGGATGGTACATATAAGGAACTCCCTGCAAGCTTCACGGTGGGCAACACATCTCAGAATGAAATGCATCAGAGCATTGTCACCATCATCCTGTCCATAGCTCGGACACACATCCCTTCCCATTGAGCGATGGCTCCACCAGTTGGAGGTGCGGAGTTTAAGCGGCAGTTGTTTGCCTCTCTGCAGGCCAATCAAGGTGGATTCCAGGTGCTGGACATACGAACATGTGTTCGCAAACTTGGACTCCAGGAAACACCTTCCAACAGCTGTCATTCTAAGCCTCAGAGTTTCCTCATCAGCTATCTGACTGGCGTCTACCTTCAGTGTAGTGGGAGGACCTTTACAGGACAATGGGTAGCCTTGTTGCACCTCCCTTTCCAGAGAGATGAGCTCAGTAAATCCACTATTGATCCTTACAAAGATCTTGGAGGTGGAATACACATTCCAGCTCATGAAGAAATCTAGGATTCATCATGAAATCCAGTACTCCCATGGCTTCCAATTTCATCATGAGGGCCTCATAAGGCACCAGGTTAAAAGACTTGCAAAAGTCGCTGAACACAATGTAGGTGGGTTTCTCCTCAGGCTTACGACATTCTGTGATCTCATACAGAGCCACAACCTGTTGACACATTCCTCACAAGAACGGAAGCCAATCGTTTCCTACCTGTTCAAATCGCGAGCCTCCAATGCGTATGATATACATGCAGTGACTACCAGAAGCACCACTCCCTGCAAAGTACTCCCTGCGAGCAGAGCCACTGCAATTAGCGAAATCTCTCTGTAGTTAACGGAGTTGCATGTTTATTGTAACCCAAAACGTGACTACCCTTCACCAAATAAACAACAACAGCTAGTATTTATATAGCACACTTCATGTAGGGTAACATCTCAGAGTACTGCATAGTGGTGATGTTGGATGATGAGTAAGGAGAGGGAGGGGAATATGATAATTGGTCAAAGAGGTTGGTTTTCAGGTGAAATTCAAGAACAGATAAATAGGGTGCCAAGGGGAGGGACTGAGGCAGAGAGTTCCAGAAGTTAGCGATATAGTGACTGAAGGCTCGGCCACTGATTATGGCATGGACGGGTCAGGTGAAGTGCAACAGATCTGTGTTAGCTGGCAATAATAATAAAGGCCATTTATGCATTGGGAAAGGCTGAGCGAAGCATGTTCTTGGTTATAGAGAATTGCTAGGAGACCTAAAAGATGTTCTCACTAAGATAGAAGATCAAGAAAGTTTTTGAAATGCCACACATAAACATTGTTTATTGTGACATTCCCAATAAAAATATAGTTCATGTTGCATCAATTTACTCTTTGGATATTCTTTGAATACTTGAGTGAAAATCTGACTGAAGGTTTGATCTTGAAGACAAAGATTAAATATTGCCTAGGAGCACTGCTGAGAACAGTCACTGTGGATGTTTGAACTGGAGATGGTTGGAAAGTTAGATTGATATGGTAGATTTCTTTGAATACCTTCAAGGATTGGGAAAGAATTTCAGTTTTCTTGTCTTGAAAGTTGTTCAGTTAGTCTATGAACCTTAAAAAAAAGATGAGAAAACTGCTTGCTATCAGTTATCAGCTATCAGTTTGTCTCCGTCAGCAGAACTGTCATCTTTGAGTCAGAAGGTTGTGAGTTTGAGACCCAGAGCAGTTTAGATTGATATTGGAGTTCCATAATGAGGAAGTTGCGCAATGTTAGATGGTTTGTACTTGAGATAAAAAATTGAACGATGGTCTTAGCTTATGGGTAGGGAGGGGTTAGATACCACGTGATCTGACGAACCACAAACATTTCATTTGTTCTACTTATATTCATGATCTTACCAATTTGACTGGAGTGGGTCCTTATGATTATTGCTTCTGCTCTTTACACATAACACATGCTAGTCCATCTTGTTGTAATGTTTGCTTCTCTTTTTGTCTCTGGCGCTGTGTTTGAAAACTAGCAATTGCTTTTTTTTCTCTCTGTGTTATTGGTGGATAAAAATATTTCTTTGGCTCCATGAACAGTGAAGGTAAAAAGAGTGATGGTAGAAACTGTGGTATTTTAATTATTTAGTTCTTAATACTGTTCTTCCTGAGTCACTATTTCTATTTTAGTCCCCTGCAGGATTTTGTAATGAACTAGGCATGTTAATGGTATATTGATAGCATTAAAGCTGTATCTAATGAAATTACTCTACTTTTATGGATAAGTAATTGGTTACAGAGAAGCTACAACATCCAAAACTATATTTGTAGAGGATATAGTATCCCCAAAAATGATTAAAAGCCAAAAGTCTCACCTCACAATTGGAATTATCTTCCATAGATGTAATGATATTAAAGGTCTGTCTGTTCAGGTGGATGTTAAAGAATCCATGGCACTGTTTGTCATGAGTTTATCCCAATGTCCTGGCTAACAATCCACCAAATAAAAATTGGTCATTCACTTTATGGCTGTTTATGGGACATTGCTGTGTGCAAATTGGCTGCTGTGTTCACCAACAAAACACATACTGTCACTACACTTTACGGTATATCCTGTGAAGCACTTTGGGATGACCCCCTGCCATGAAAACATGTTATATCAAACGTAAGGATTAACTAAAGGTGTTTATAACACCTCAGTGAGATTACATCAAACCTTCACAGTCTCTTCAGGGATCATTTGGTCCTGTTTACTTTCCCTTTTGGATTGTTTCTCCATTGCTGATGTACTGCATGTGCAATTTTTTTTTCTTTTTGTTTGTTCACCCGGGTGTCTGATACAAGTGGAAACTATTCACTATGCTTAAAACTATCCAAACCAAGCTGAGATTTCCATGCATCCCACTTACATATGGATATCCATTGTTTCAACAACAACAACTTGGATTTATATAGTGCCCTCCACGCTGGATGGCGTCTCAGAGGTGGTTGGTATTGGTAGAGTCCATAGATCACCCCTATGTGATGGTTGAATTTAGACACAAGCCCAGTAAGGGTTTGATTGAAAGCAATGTGAAAAGCCTCTCATGTTTATTTGTCCAGAGGGAAAATAAACACTTAATATTTTTTCCGTATGGATTAATTCCTTATACCAATAATAATAATAATCTTGCATTTGATATACTGCCTTATCATTGACATCAAGACATCTCGAAGCACTTCACAGAATAGACTGTGGAGTGTAGCGTCTGTGTATTTTGTGGATGAATGTGTCAACATTCTGGAAAGATGAGCCCTGGGGGTGTGGTGTGAATATGTGTGTATGTGCATTTATGTCTGTGTATATGTACACTGCATGCATGTTTGCTTGTATGCACAGGTACCTGTGTCAGTGTGTGTGTGTGTGTGTGTATGTGTGTGTTTGGGAAAGCTGGAGATCAAAACAAGGTTTAGAGATGAGGCTGAGAGAGAGGAGAATAATAATAGTAATAATCCTTGGATTTGATAAAGCGCCTCATAACGTCTTCAAGACATCTCAAAGTGTTTCACAGACTATACTGTAAAGTGAATTGACTACATTGTCAAGGCGAAATTCTGGCCAAGTCTCCTTACTCCACACGTCTCTGTTTAACTAGCTTTGACTGGGAACCCAATTGTTAGTAGATTGGCAGATTGCTTTTCCGGAAATAATAATCCATAAAAAAAATAATAAAAATTTGGTCATTCAATCCACTACTGTTTGTGGGACACTGCTGTGCGCAACTGGCTGCCAAATTTTGCCCACAAATATACAGTCAATTCACTTTACAGTATATTCTGTGAAGTGCTTTGAGACGCCTAGAAGACGTGAAAAGCACTTTATCAAATGCAGGAATTATTATTGTTTGGGTGAAATGCAGCAAGCAATTGTGCACAGCAGTGTCCTACAAACAGTGGTGGATTGAAATGACCAATTTATTGTTATTTTATTGAAGAAATTATTAGCCCGTAAAAGCGTTCCGTTAATCGACTAACAACCATGTTTCTACTTACTGCTAAGTAAACAGAAGCGTGTGAAGTAATGAAAATTGTCCAACCCGGGAATCGAACCCAGGTCTCTCGGTTGCGAGGCAAGTGCTCTAACCACTGAGCTACAGGACTCCAAAAAATAGGATTAAAGATGAGAAGCCTCTCTGTCCATCCGGCCTAATTAGAATTTAATGTGTACTAGTACGAAAGTAAGATTCCGCTATAGCATTTTTGATGTTTTTGCCCTTTCCAAAGTGTATGTGAGTACAAGAGAATATTTCACCTAAATGAAGGAGATCAGCCAATTTGTCAGGTCACCACAGAACTTAATTTGATACATTTTGGTCAAGAGCTTAAGCAGGGACATCTCCTAAAATATGACAATTCATCACATCTGGTGCCCCCCACTCCCCTAGCTTTCAGTGTAGTTAATTAGAGGCTAACTACACCAAAGCTGGTTACAAGCCGGTTTAGTCCTTAAAGATGTTTAAAGACATTGAAATTAAATGATATTAGATTTGCAACCTTCAGTGTAATTGCCCTTCAGATATGAGTCATGCCCTCTTGTAACATTTCAATAGATTTTGGCAAAGCAAAGGAGGTTGTATTCACTCTTAATATATTAATGCGTGTTCCCCTGTGATGATGATTCCAAATACTGAAGAAATGTATTACTGTAAATGCTTAGAACTTGATGGGAGATTACTTTAATTTCCATGTCCTGGATTCACATCGCGTCATACTCAGCAGTAAAGCACTTTGCATCAGGCAAAGGATCTGACAAATTTACCTGACAGCTCCTGGCCGGCAGTTTCGCTGAGGAGTTCAATCAGAGTATGATGGTGCTGTGAGAAAGGATGGCGTTAATTATGACCCTGACAGTTGGCCACCTGAAATCACAGGGCATCTTCTGTTTGACACACAAGATCACAAGATTGGATTGGATGAAGAAGGTCCTTTGGCACATCTGATCTCATCTTTCCAGAATAGGCTAACTGGCAGTGGATGCTCCTCTTAGCCTCCCCCCAATCTTTCTATAATGGCTATAGGAACAGAATCCCAATCCCTCTTGATGCTGGTAATTAATAACTGGAACAAGTTATCAGGAAGGTTGGTTGAGGCTAGAACACTGATTCATTCTGAGAAGTGTTCAAGAAGAGAATTACTGAAGAAAGGCGGTAACTTGGTGTCACTGTGGGAAGTGTACACGGCCACTTGCATCAGGAAAGAGGCTGTCTTTAGGGTTAATTATGTGACCTTACTCTCCTTTACTCGCATGTTAAACTCCACAAACAAAACAAATAAGAGAAATATTCACTGGAATCCTTGACATGCATTCAAATGACATTTGTGATAATGGAATATTACAGATGCATATCAGTTATGCTGATGAAGCTATGTGAGAGTGAGTTCCTCTGGTAAAGCCAGACTAATGGAAATATGGCAAGAGTTACAATAGTTGGCTGTGAGGTTCCAAGAGAGGGGTGCAAAAGTTCATGTGGTTAGATTGCTCCCCATCACCACCTTCCCCTTCACAGCAAAGCTCATTTAGCTGCTAATGAAAATATTACAGATACAAAGCTGATTCACTAAGGCCTTAACAAGGTTGAATAACAATCAAGGCTGCAATTTGGCTTTGTAGCTTTCATTTATTAATGATTCCAAATCAAGATGTTACGAGTTGATTGTTTAGATAAAAGTAATTTTCTTAACGTGTATTCAAGACTGAATTCTGTGTCAGCAGTGACACAGCACGACTTCCCCATATTCCTAGGTTGATGTGGCTAGAGTGAACAATCTGCATCCAATAAGTCCTTAAACAGACTTTTGTATGGTAGTGATCATGAATTTCTAGTCTGAGAAATATCCTTGCAATATACTCGGTATCTATGGCAGGCAATCTTTTCAGGAATATTGCTCTCCCCCTTCTCCCCCCACCTAAATAATCCTTGGATTTGAAACCTATCCTTTAACGTAGGGAAGACATCTTAAAGCACTTCACAGGATTTGACGTAAACTGTAGTGACTGTATTTCTTAGGCAACTACGGCAGCTTTTCAGCAACATCCCACAAATAGATATGAAGTGAATGACTGATTTTATCCAAGGGATGTGGTTGGTCAGAACATCAGGAGATACACTCTTTTTTGACCTTGGGATCCTTAAAGTCTACCTGAATAGGCACACAGGTAGACTGTTCAATGTCTCATCCGAAGGATGGCATTTCTGACAAAGTAGCACTGATGTAGTCTCATCCTAGATTGTGAGGGTTGAAGTCCTTTCATTCGATTGTTGGCCCGGATACCTGAAGAAACTCCCATCTCTTTTCGAGTAGTGACATTAAATCTTTAACATCCACCCAAACAGGCAGATGGGTCCACAGTTCACTTTTTCTTCCGAAGGACAGCACCTCTGAACTACATGAGCTCAAGTTCGGATGTGGGGCTTGAACTCACAACTTTCTGTTTCAGAAGCAGGAGTGTTACCAACTAAGGCAGGCTGACACACAAACGAAAGGTATGAACTTCCTGGGTTTTATTTCTTCCTTTGTACTTTTCCTCTCTTGTGGTCACTTAAGGAACATATAGTAAAACCATTCAAGGAATGCAAGGAAAAGTGTGTAAAATTGTATGGGGAAGAGAAATCTCGTTCTAATCAGCCACTATTGTATGTTTCGCAAATGGGATCTAATTTGCAAAAGTGCTGAAGTGCAAAAGTTTCAGAGCAGAATGTATTCTTCTCAATGCCATCTGTTTATGCTTTCTAGCCTCTTCCCCCACTTTAATAGCTTTCAAAAATTGCCGGTCCGATTCCGACCTCTCAGGACGGCTGAGGGAAGTTTAGGTTAGTACTTCCCACCTCTTCTGTGAATAATAATAATCCTTGCATTTGATATAGCACCTTATCACGTCTTTGAGTCATGTCAAAGTGCTTCACAGAATATACTGTAAAGTGAATTGACTGTATATTTTGTGGTGAAACATTGCAGCCAATTTAGCACAGCAGTGTCCCACATGCAGTCATTGATTGAGTGACCAATTTATTATATATATTTTTTTGAAGGAATTATTATTCCCGGTAAAACAATCAGCCAAACGACTAACAACCGAGTTCCTACTCACTGCTAGGCAAACAGAGACATGTGGAGTAAGGAAACTTGCCCAGTGTTTCGCACTACTGGGAATCAAACCCAGGTCTCTCGCTTGCGAGGCAAGTGCTCTAACCACTGAACTACAGCCTTAGTCACTGCCTCAGAGGAGGCACATAAACGTCATAACTAGAATTAGAAGCCCTGAAATGTTAACCTTTACGTTCAGATGGTTTTCTGGCCCGAAGATCTATTGAACACTTTCTTATCTACCTAAGATCAATTCAATTGATTATTCCATTCCTGTTGAGGATCCTGTCTGGATTGCCTCATACATTATAAACACTCCTTTATTTGAAAAAAAATTAGGTTAAAATATTCCCTGTGAATTTTCCATTATCTATTTGGGCTTGAGATGCAATTTGGACGCAAAGAAGAGGAGAGATGTGATTTATTATTGTAGCTAGATCATGATTTAGTAGATTGAAAGAACCTGTCTCCATGTTATATATTAGTATGCAGAATAAATGGCTACAAACTGCCAATGTGCCTCCTCTAAGGCAGTTCAATTAGTTTGTTGTGCCAAGGAAAGGTATGATTTAACATCCAGATATCCTTTAATTTTCAAATGTATTTAAACCACAAATTGTGTGGAGAGTGAACATTCATAGTTTGTGTTAAAATGGGCAATACGTTTTCTGGGATTGCACAGTGGGCAATTACCACAAGCGGCTGCCTTTTGGAAGGTATACTTCATTGATACCCAGGTAAATTAATGACTCACAGCTCCAAATTCAAATTGCATAGTACTCATCTGATGAGGTAAAATAGCCCGATCATTAATCATCACCAAATGTAATTTACAGTTGAATCGAAACTTAAAGCATGAGATGGAACATGATGATGAGTAAAGTATTCATGTGATTTTCTGTAAGAAGTCACCCTATTGCTGGTTCCTAACATGTAAGGATGATCAAATTTATGTTCTTTTTATTATTTAATTTTCTTGGTAAAGTAGCATTGAATTGCTCTTGTGGCATTGTACAAGTTCAATTCCAATTTGGGTCCTTCAGTCCCAGTGACAGAATGGAAAGCATCCCACGCTTATAAATTTGATTTGAAGCTTGACATGAGGCTTTGGCAGATCTTGTCTAAGCGCATATCTGCCAATCCTTTCAGTTAATAAGGCTCATCACTGAGCTCTTGTTTGGTGGAAGCATTTTGCTGATGTGAACAATTTCCTTTTCCAGTTACAGGAATGCAAAGTTGGAGTGGCAAATGTTAAACCATAACAGGTTTGATATGGACTGGCACAAAGGTTGGGCCGAAAGTCACTGACAACCACTCTCACTATTCCCATTCTCTGCCTCTGTGTTTGTTAAAATGTCTGAGAGTCAATCGCCTAGTCCAGCTTCATGGCAAAGTGACCTAGCTCAGCTTGATAGCAATTGATAAATATTGACTTCAATTGTGTTGTTTCCAAATGGGCTCAGTGTGATAATTAGCATATTAAACTATTAAATATATTAAAACTATTTATGTAAAAATCAATAGATCCCAAATCTTTAACCTTTCCAGATTACTCACAGGATCTGTGTATCAAATGTTAAATCTATATGGCTTCTGCCCTAATGCTTTTGTTTCACATCTTATGTAAAGTAGCAGTCAGTTGCTGTCTTGGAATCAAGCCTCTTTTCCCCTTTCCTTTTGCCTGATTTAACCACTTTGCCTCAGGGATGCAGGAATACCACTGTCTTTCACAGTATCTAACCCTCACCCAGTTGTGTTTTTTTGTGCTGTTCCCCCACAGTGTGGTGAAACAAAATAGGGAAAAGCATACCTTGCAGGGGTGTAGTGTGGCTCTGAGAGGGAAAGAATGGGCAGCGAGGTTGAAGCCATATTTTGGACACACAGGATTCAGGATTGAAAGCCTGGCTTCAGACCTGATCAGCGGACAGTGAATTCTCCCAAAATGTCTGTGCTTTGGAAACAAGGTCAAAGCTGAGGTGGATCTCAGCCAATTTGGAATTCTAACTCCGTAATAATGCAGCTTTCCAAAAGGAAATTGTATTCAGCAAACTGATGTACTTTTAGAATATAAAATAGAGCAATACAAAGTCTTTGAAGACCGGGACCTCAATGTAAAGAGCAGTCCACACAGAAACTGTTGTTTTCCTTCTGTTTGACACATCCAGAAACACTTAGTTTATTTATACCAATGCAGTCTATCGAACATGATTTGGCTGGCTTATACTGATCTTCACTAATTCATTCCATAAGGAATGTAATGAAAGACGGATAGTACGGAAATGTAATTAACACCCTTGGTGATTGAGATGAAAATGATGCACACAATCTCGTAGAGCATTGCGGGAAGCAGCACTAACTTGTTTAAAATTCAGTCAGGAGATCAAAGGATTTGTAGAATAGAACGTCTAACAGACTATTACTTTGACAAGGAATAACAACAACAAAATTACTTTTGTATAGCGCCTTTCTTGTCAAGGAAGACGTCCCAATAATTCTTGTTTTATCAGCTTGCATTGATGTCTGATAGTAAAGTATGTTTGAATATGGTGTTTCAGGCCCAAAATTTCACCTAGTCTTAGCCTGTAAGATTATTTTGTATAAAATTTAAGTTTGCCCAGAATTATAGGAAATTGTTAAATTCAGTCTTAATTTGGCTTCTAATTTATTATATTTCATTGTTTTTTTCTGAAAACTGCTTCCAAGTCAAGCCTGAATTTAAGTATTTTCCACAAGTGCTGTTTCATTCTGAGATAAAACAATCCTACAGGCTAAAAGTGGGTCCAATTTCAGACTTACTGTGTGATAAATATAAGCATTAAATGGGTTGCTCTCCAGTCGCATTGCTATCACCAGCGTTTCGTGCTTCATTCTCTGGCATAGGTCAAGTGCTTCATTACACTAGTAAATCAGAAGATATTTAACAATTGGATGTCTTGTCATTCCTGGTGAGCAAAGATGAAGTGATTATCCCCAAACAATCCCCCAAACAATCCCCTAAATGAAATGCAAGGATTATTATATTATTAGAATATGCAGTGTAACTGATTCTGAGAAAATTGTGTTCTGCTTTCCATGAGAATACAACCTCCCCCCACCCCCATGCTGTAATTTATGCAGTAATGGAGATGTGCTGCATTGTAGAATGTCAGTCTGGGTCACTTGGTAGCATTCTGTTAATCAGAAGATTGAGGGTTCAAACCCTACATTGAAGTCACAGTCTAGTCTGAAACACCAATGCTGTACTTCATTGTTGAAGTTGCCGACCTTTGGATGTGGTGTCTGCGTGTTCAGGTGGATGTCAAAGATCCCATGACATTATTCAAAAAAAAAGGGTGTTTGTCCCAATAATTCCTAATAATCCCCCATATAAAATTGGATTCACTTCTTGATTGTTTTGAGACACTGCTGTGTTGAAATTGGCTGCCACTTTCGCCTACAAAATACAGTCACTTTACAGTAAATTCTGAGAAGTGTTTTGAGATATCTTATTATTATTATCATTGGAAATGTAGCACCTTTGTATTCGGTGTCAACCAATAATAATAATCCTTGCATTTGATGTAGTGCCTTTTCATGCAATTGAGAGTTCTCAAAGTGCTTCACAGAATATACTATAAAGTGAATTGACTGGATATTTTGTGGATGAAACACGGCAGCCAATTGCACACAACCAGTCGTGGATTCAGTGATCAAATTATTATCACTTTTAAAAATGTAGTACTTTTGAAGAGTTTCGTGATTCGCCAATCGACTAATAACCGGAATTTTACTTACTGCTAGGTAAACAGGTGTGTGGAGTAAGGAAACTTGCCTAACGTTAGGCCCTGCCCAGGAAATGAAGCCGGATCCTCTCGCTTGCGAGGCGAATGCTTTAAGCATTACGCTTTTGGACTCCCAGATCCTATCAGTCCTGGTGGTTTAAGTGAACATTAAAGTTAAAGTGGATGTTACTTTAGAGAAGAGCTGGTTGTTCTCTGTTGGTGTCCTTGCCAACATTTCACCCTCATCTAAATTCATCAAAAAAACAAAATCAATTGGTTGTTCATCTCATTCTGTTTGTGGATCATTTGCCTATATAAAATAATCCCCACACTTCAAAGTAGTCAACAGTGGAAAGGACATTGAGATATTTTGACATGTTAAGGTGTGTTATTAACTGCAAGTGTAACTTTAAACTATCATTATCGTGACACCTCATCAGGCAAGGCAAGATTGACAGGTCTGTTTACTCAGCTGACTGAATCTCAAACATCTTTTACAAAGTGACAGTTAAAATCGAAATGGTATCAATAATAAGAATAATTTTTTTAAAAAAATTGTCAGCCTGTGATCTGACACATACAGCAAGAGTATCCAAACAAAACTAAGAATTCCATGAATCCCACCCACACATGGAAACCCCAGAGATAGATTATTGGAGTGGAATGCACACCCTCTCCCTAGTGGGATGCATCTTGCTTACCTAATTCCGGAACGTTTTAGGCACAGTTTGGCAAGAGCCAATTTTGGGGGGCCCATGAGTTTTGCATTGGGGTACTTGCTGGAGTCTACCCAACTAAAATCACATAACTTGCCATTGATATTCTCAAGCTTTCCCGCTGCTTGTCCAGCTAGGACCACCCTACCCGTTAGCGCTACCGGTTTCAGGGTTAACAGGAGCTGAGCGAAATGATTCCCTGCCCCCCGTGAATGGTCTGCTCTTCCAGGTCCTGCCAATGAACTGTGCTGTCATCAGCAATGCTTGGAATACCACAAATCCGCCTGGCTCAGGAACCAAACTACCGAGACCGCCACAGAGGCTTGCTCGATTCTGGCATTTCGTTGCCATGCATGCCAGTTCAGCTCCAAGGAGACCCCACTTCCTTCCCCCCAAGGAAGATAGAAGAATAACTGATGTTTTATTTAGTTCAGTATTTTATTTATTCCAGATGAATTTCTGACTTCCATATTTCTCAGATATTTTAAATAATTGAAAGAGTAGAGAGGAAAGAGAGGCAGAGAGAGTCCATCTGTGCCCCTGAATGGCATGCTCTTGAGTCAGTACTAATTGTTTTAATAGCCTTGGAATTCCAGGCTCAGACTTCAGGAGCTGGATTCACTCATCGTAATGAGGGCCTCCTGCTGTCAGCTGTGCTGTGTTCAACAGTGAAAACATCTCTCGCCTGACTCAATCAATGAGCTCCAAGAGACCCATACAAATGTAATGGAAACCAAATGAAGCCAAGCACTCCTGACTGACTATGAGATACTAAGTCACTTACTCAGTCAGCAGAATAGGTCTCATCAGAATAATGACTTGTGTTATTGGCAGCATGCATGCCTACCACTGTACAGTGCTCTGAGACACTATACTGCCTGAAGGGCGCTATATAATTGCAAGATTTTGTTGATGAAGCCAGTGGGCTCGTCTCTACTGACCACCCCTCTTCCCCTCGCCTCCCTTCTCCCCCGATGACCCCAGCTTGGGTCTGAAATGCTGTACTCTGTCCAGTGCCTTGGGACGTACTCCCAAAGTGAAAGGCGCTATACAAATGTAATCTTGTTGTTGTAATAGGTTGTAGCTAATGGTGGAGCCTTGTAGCTCAGTGGTTAGAGCACTCGCCTCACAAGCGAGAGTCCTGGATTCAATTCCCGGCAGGGCAAAACCTTCAGCAAGTTTTCTTATTCCACATGTCTGTTAATAATCCCTCAAGAAATAAAACAAACAATAATATAATTGGTCACTTCAATCCACAACTATTTGTGGGACACTGCTGTGAGCAATTGACTCACGCATTTCGCCCACAAATATTTAGTCAATTCACTTTACAGTATATTCTGTGAAGCACTTTGAGATGTCTAGAAGACATGAAAAGTGCTACATCAAAGGCAAGGATTATTATCATTATATAATAAGCTTTATATGTGAGTAGATTACATTGAAAATACCTCTCTCTGCTATATTGTTCTGTTTCTTGGATTCCCAGAGACACAATGAAGCTTTCACAGCAAGTATATGTTAATTATCATTTGCTTCTTTGACATTCTCTTTCTTTTGGCCTAACTCCAATTTTTAAAGAAATGAAGATCCACTGCTGGTGTAAGTACCCACCACAGCAACACTGAGCCATACAGACAGTAAACTTGCCAATCGAGTTTCAATCCTGAGTTGACCAACCGCAATTACGATTCAACTGCAGTGCACGCACTATGGAAAATGTGCTAAGATATTTTGAAGGTGCTTTATTAACTGCAAGAATTACTTCACACTATTGCTATTTTGACACTTGAGCAGATTGATTGACAATTCTCGTTGCCTCCCTGGGTAGGGAGAGGGAAATAAACCAGTTCCTGATTGCTGACCCCAGACCCCTGCGGGGTGTGCTCTTGTGTGGGCGATCATAAAATCACAAGATTGGTTTTGATAAAGAAGGCCCTTTTTGACCAATCTAATCTCATTCCTGCAGAACGTCCATTTTACCGTCCTTCCATCATAGCATCAAGCTGCTTTTTATAATCAGTCCAGTGTCCTGGATGCTATCACCTTTTCCTGGCAGCTTCTTCCAGTCTTTGATTTGGTGAGGACACACTGAGAGTTCCTCCCTGCTCATTGGCCATGCCCTCCCATCCCACACAGGGCACCTTGAGAGTGACCTACCTGTGACTGAGCCCAGCAATCCCGTGCATTGAAGAGAGGAAACATGGGAGGAAATCACACTCTGCAGGCACATCGGCCCGTGCGATCGGAGTGCAGAATGTAGCTGGCGAGAATTGGCCTCACATGGTGGAGAGTTTCAAACCTGTGATAATTATCACATCACATACTGCATTCTCCACCCCTCCACATAGAAGTTCAGACTCATCCCAACCTCCTCCTCCCCTCCCCCCACACCCCTGGGCTCTGGCTCAGGGTCAGCCTTGTTCCGCCAGGCAAAATTATTCCATATCCCAACAGCAGCCTGAGAGAAGACATTCTTCCAACCTCTCCTGGTAACTAGTACCTCTGCAACTGCACCGCCACGTGAAATAAACGAATCAAATGATCCAGGGAAGCAGAATGGAGCGAGGAAGGAAATGAAAGGAGAAAAAAAATTACATAAGAATCAAAATATTCTCCTCAACCCATTGCCTTGCGGTGAATGTAATATATAGTTATATGTGGATGTAAAATTTGTATTTATTGTGTTGGAATTTAACCTGCTCAAAGACTCCCCCCACCCCCCAGGCCATGTTGCTCTC
This sequence comes from Callorhinchus milii, assembly GCF_018977255.1. Taxonomy (NCBI): domain Eukaryota; kingdom Metazoa; phylum Chordata; class Chondrichthyes; order Chimaeriformes; family Callorhinchidae; genus Callorhinchus; species Callorhinchus milii. The sequence continues at coordinate 81,850,643 of NW_024704742.1, read as the reverse complement.
GGTCCCAGGAATTGACACTATCTTCACTCCGAGCTGGGTTGCTGTGCCACCTGTTAGACAGAGAGCAGCAGATGGTTCGAGCGTGTTACATGGAATTTAGTGGACACCTGGCAATGATTACAAAGCTTTAATCTCATTCAGGGTTCAGCGTAATAAACCACAAGAGAGAGGCTGGAGTAGCTAATGAATGTCATCTGAACCTGAGATGAGATTACAGCCTTGAGATCACTCAGATAGAGGTGTTATTTTTAATACTATATGGCACAAAATTTATGAGTGTGCTTTTTCTTTATTTTGAGCCTGTTTTCTGTCAGCAGTGACTTGACTCTCTCTGTGAAAGGCAAATGTTTGCTGTTTCAAGGGTTAACACCTTCCACAATTACCCATTCCAGGCTGAAAGCCAAGAGAAGTTGCCCTTTGTTCTCTGTTTGCACGCTGGAAAAATACATTTTTCTTTTTGCACTGCAACTTTGTGGGGTTTACCTGTTGTCTGCGCTAAACAAGCTCATTAACCATTACTGTTCACAACTGGCTGCCGCATTTTGCTCACAGTATATCCTGTGAAGCACTTTGAGACGTCTCAACAATGTGATAAGATGCTACATGAAATGCAAGGATTATTATTTTCCTTATTATTACTCAGTTAAACTGTCACCGTGACAAACACAAAACAAAAATTCCATCGCACTCATTCGTTTTCTACAAAGGTAATCGAATGGCATTCAGGTATTTTGAGAGCCACTCAGGATAGCAGTTGTACTTCATTGCCACTGGGTATAGAATCATAGAATCAATAGATTTTACAGCACGTTTGGCTCATTGAGTCTCAGAGCCCAGTGTTCATTAAATCCCACTGTTTGCCTTATTCCTATACCCCTTCAAGCCTCTATGAGTATGAAGAGAAAGAGCTACCAGGGATCCCTATGAAGGGGTTGTGCATAGTGCTTAAGCGAGGACTGGTTTGGACTCTTAGTCAAGTAGCCTGCCAATACTCACTGAGTTAACTCGCAAATGGAAAATGGAGACTTGGATATTGCATTAAAGAAGTGACTCCAAAACATGTCCTGTCCTGAACCAATACTCAACGGAATTCTCTGGCAGAGAAGAGAGTTTCTCCCAGTGTCCTGGATGATAAACCCTCAAATAAAATTGGTTACTCACTCCATGGTTGTTTGTGGGGCACTGGCTATGGTATTCACCCACACACTACACATAACTACATCAATTTACAATATATCCTGTGAAGCACTTTGAGACATGATAAGGTGCTATATATCAAGTGCAAGGATTGTTCATTAGGTAAACAGGATGCATTCCTCATGGACAGAGTACATATTCCATTCCAGAATTAGAGAAATGCATATGTGAATAGTGGAATGAAATTCTATATAGTGCCTGCCAAGCTGACAGCTAAAATGAGCAATCGTTCAGTAACAGCGAGTAAGTCAGCAATTGCAGGAGAGGACAACCGAAACCAATTATGATTTTTAAAAAATATAAAGCTTGACAGGGTATTCACATTGGTTGATAACTGGCTGAAACATGAAGTTTAATACAAATAAATGTAAGCTTAACAGGGGAAGTGAGTGACCAGCAGGAGCAAGCTGACAGGCAGGAACATTGGAAATTGTACTCATATACTTTAAACAGAATCATTGTGTGAAGTGTTTGGAGGTGTTTCAGTATGATAAGGTGTAAGATGGTTTTATAAAAAATTGTGTTATGAAGTACGATAATGAATTAAATGTCTGAATGTCACTCATGGCTTCAGAGAGTGTTGAACCTCAAGTCGCTCCTGGTCATTTTATTCTTTGCAATATGAAGTCCGTATCTTCCATTACCACCGTAATTTTCTGCTTTGTGATATAACTTTTACCAGGATGACTGTCAAGTCATTTTTAAGTGCCCTTTTCTGAAGGCCTGACACAAGATCAGTTGGCAAAATAAAATCGACTCAGATCGACTGAAAGTGTGTGTGCATGTGTGCGTGTGGTTTGTTTGTGTGTGTGTGTTTTGGGGGTGATTTATTTCATTTGGGTTATAATATTCTTATAAAAATTGTAAAGAAATTAATGATTTTTAAAGAAAGTTCTTTCAATCCTTAACCCATCCAATTTAGTATCTTTGAATATTTGTGCTGTTGGGTCTATGTTAATATTATGTTGATATTGTGCCTTATCACATCACAAAGCACCGCTGTAGTGGAATGACTATTTATTTGTAAGGGAACGCTGCAGTTAACTTGCATACAACAATGTCCCACAAACAGCTATGAAGAAAGTGACCAATTTAAATGAGAAATTGTTGGCCAGGACCCTGGGAGAAACCCTCTTCTCTTTCCAAATTGTGTCATGAATAGTTCAATTGACCAGGTAGACTGAGTCTTGTTTTAAAGTCTCATCCAAAGGACACTTCTGACAATTTAGGGTAAACCATCACTGTATGAGAGCTTCCTGTGAGTTTCGAATCCCAAAGTAGAGCTTGAACTCACAACCTTCTAAAGTGCTGCTGACTGAGTCAGGCTGACAACTAAAAAATAGAGATAAGGAAATAAGTTCCTTTTAATAATGGAAAATTAAAAGATTGTTGTTTTCGGTGATCGGTATCATTTAGACTCCATTGTTTCAACCTCTTTTTACAAAGTACAGAGAAGACTGTACAGCTGAGATGATTTGAGATACAATACATGCTTTCATATTCAAAGCTCATGAGTTTATAGCTGTGAGGCACAGCTTTGAAGAAGTGTCCAAGCTCTCCAGTTACGCCCACCCTTGGCTGTGGAGCAGAATCACAGTTGCTGTGCACAATTCTTGCGTGTGTGTGTACTAAAAAAGCACAAATGTTTTCTATTTGTTGTTCACAGTCAGTATTTTAAAGGAAAAAAAAGGTTGTTGAAAATTCAATTTTTGTGGATTCTCAATGCTTTTGTGAATGGGGGAGGGTTCGATTTTGTTCTCAAATTGTCTCAGCTGCTCTGAGAAGATGCCTTAACCCCAATCTCTGAAGAGCACCACCTGCTGCAGCAGTATCACATTATCATTTGCTGAGTTACCAATCTATGTGGCTTTCCTGAGTGAATTAGAGCCAATTTGTTACTGTGGAGTTGGATATGCTCAAGAAACTGAGTTGAGAGTCCCAAGACTCATTTTATTCAGGATCCTTCATGCCCATCACCGAGAGCAGACCTTCATCCCATCTGTCAGGGTTGGAATTGAAATCTACAAATGAAAGGGCAGTGTTCTAAGTGCCGTCGAGACTCCGAAAAGAAAATGAAAAAGACAGAAAAACTGCTAATGATGTATCCTCAATAATACTGCTCATTAGCAGATAGATTAATCTGAAAGGGGGGGAAAAATCACAATCTGATTGACCGTTGAACGGACATTAATCGAGTTAAAGTCTTGTATTCCCAGAACGTGCTTTGAATGTTGAAAGCACGACTGCATGGACTCTGTGTGCTAATGGCTGTAATGAATGATCTAGTGAGTTCTAACCAGGAGCACTAGATTTTGAGCCAATTAAAGTGTGAGTCAATTAGTTCCTTGTCCCCGCTTTAGCATGGAGCTCACTGGATCATCCATTATGGCTTTATTAGAGGCTTCAATATTCATTTTGGTATAATTATGTTCAAAAACAAAGAATTTGGCAGTAATCATTTCTAATTGCTGACTAATTTTTCTTGTAAGGAAATACAGTGGATAATAAAGACTTCCTAATGTCAAGTGCTCCTGCAATCAATATATTATTTCTCCTTAGGTTCCTACATCCATGAGCATTGCCTCCACTCAACTTGTTTTCTTGTTGGATGTGACAGGGCGAGGCCACAGTCTGTCATTATAGGTTCAAGCCTCACATTGAGACTGGAACCCCTATAGTCCAGCCTGACACTCCTTTGCATTGCTGGAGGAGCGCTGCATTGTTGGAGGTTCTATCCTTTAGATGAGATGTTAAACCGAGATCTCGTCTGCCTATTCAGATAAACGTTAAAGATCCCATGGTACCATTCAAAAAGCATTTATCCTGATGCCCTGGTCAACAATCCCTCAAATAAAATTGTTCTCACTCCATCACTGTTTGTGCGACATGGCTGTGTGCAAATTGGCTGCCGTGTTATCCCCCAAAACACACAGTCACTCCATTTTACAATATATCTTTTGAGATGTCTCAATGATATGATAAAGTGCTACATCAAATGCAAGGGTTATTATTTTTCTTCATTCTACATCAAGTATATTTTTGCCTGGTGGAAGACGGTTTCAATGGGATAATTAGCAAAGGAAACATTTTTAATTGAAAAGAAAAAAAATGTAATAATTTGGACATTGGACCAAGTCCTATACTGCAAATCTTATTGAGTTTGAAATGAGTATGATCAAAAATGAGCTAAACAAATGATGGTTAGTTGGAACTTAATAAGGAATCTGTGTGGAATAATTAATCGCTAATCATAAATAATCTTTCCATTAGATTGTAACGCCTTTCACGTCGGGAGGATATCTCAAAGTGCTTCACAGAATTTTACTGCAGGGTTTAATGATTTTTTTTAGGCAAAATGGATAAACACTTCTCCATTCATGCTTTAATCGTTATTTTTTTGGACTCAGCTCAGTAGTCAGTGCTCTTCTGTCGGGGCAATAAAATCATGTCTTTTTCAATTTCTCAGATATATATTTTCTTTATGTTTCTCAGCTATGTGATCAATAGCACTTTTGATAGTTTCACTCCCAATCTACAGTATAGGCTTTCTTGAAGTCACACCTTGTTCAGATCTCAGATCTTCTCTATTGATAAAAGTACCCTAGAGAAGACTGTTTTCCTCTTTCAGGTCAATCATTCGTAACTCTCTATAAAACCTCTGCATGCAGTCTGCAGAGGGCTTGAATTGTGTTCCTATTTTTGAGGAGGCTTTTCACACTCTTGTCTCCCACTTCTTAACAAGATTCAAAAAAAGGCTAAGAATCGACCTGTCTCTTGCCTTACTACGCCACATCCAGTCCCTGACCAGGACCGCTTTCCTCCACCTCCATCACATTGGCCGCCTCTGACCATGCCCAATGCAAGCAAAACCCTCAACTGCATATTTGTCACCTCCCACCTTGATTATTCCAATGCCCTTCTCAATGGTCTCCCTAGCTCCACTTTCCACAAAACCCAACTAAATCAAAAATCCGCCGCCTGGATACTCACCAGCACTGAACTCCATGCCCCTATCACTCCAGTCCTAGCTCAGCTCTACTGGTTCCCTATTATGAAACAGATCAACTTCAAGATCATACTTGTTTACAAATCACTGGCACCTCTCTACCTTTCTGACATGTTTCCTCTCCACTCCCCACCATCTCTGTTCAGCTGGCTCCTGCCTCCTGATTGTCCCTCACCCCACCTCTCCACCATCAGCTCCTGTGCTTTCAGCCACAATGCCCTGAAACTATGGAACTCAATCCCTCCGCCTTGCCTCCTCATTCAGATCATATATGAAGACCTTCCTATTTGACCTTGCTTTGGGTCACCTCCACCCTCTCCCTAGTTTGGCATCAAGCTCTGCCATGGGTTAGTGCTCCAAGGTGCTACCCCGCATGAAGGGCGCCATTTTAATGCAAGTTCTTATTGTTACCCCCATGTCTCTCTTACCCCCTCTCTCTCTGTGTCACAAACTTCCCCATAGTTCTAATGATGTTAGTAAGGTAATTACTCCCTTTAGCTTTCATAGAATCATAGAATTATACAGCATAAAAGAGGCCATTTGGCCCATCGTGTCTGTGCTGGCTCTTTTAAAAGAGCCATCCAATCAATCCCACTCCCCCACTCTCTCCCCATAGACCTGCAAACTTGTCCTCCCCAAATAGTTATCTTTCATTCCATGTTCCTCTAAATATTCCTTCAGGCTCTTCCTCGCTGCAAAGCTCTGCCTGTGGAAATCAAATCTCATTGCACTATCGCCTATCAAGTCACTTTGGTGTGCTCTGCACCTTTGAGCATTTCTTTTCTCCTGGATTTATGAGGCCGTTTCTTTAGTCCTGTGGCAATCGAGACATATTTAGCATTTAATTGACTTTTCCTCAGAGTCATAGCACATGTGCGGGTTTGCCCTTGTGAAATAGGCAACATTGATTGAATTCAAAAGAAAGTGCCCGTATATTTTATGGACTGGTTCAATAAAATAAACAATTCAACCTCTGTGAAATGTGCTTCTCTCTTGTTGATTCCCTTTTGAACCTTTATTCTCCACTGCACGTAGCTTATGATGTCAGTGTTATTACTTTTCAATTGCAATGTTAGCATTCACAGAATAACTTCTCAGTGTGTCTCAATTTACCACTAGCAATAATTGCAACCCCTTATAACCATTATTGTCTCAAAGGGCAATCTAAGCTCTTATGTTTAAAATGCCATCCTTGTTAATTAGGATCCTTTTATTTTTAAGCATTTGCATAACTACATAAGGTGCAATGATGTTTTCTATACCTATATATGTTATATAGAACAACAAATGATTAATTACAGTAAGAGGCTATATTGGACCAGTGTAACAGCTTATATTACACCAAAATAGATGAACGGACCGCCAAAATATGTTCCTTCAGCATTTATGCGCCATACAACATTAACACTGTGAGCAAGATTTTCTAACAGCATGTTTTTTCAGCATCAAGTTGTTATATTTTTAAAATACTAATTTCAGCAGTTTTCCACTGTCCTTATGGCCTTTGATTTATTTTTCCTTCTCCTGGAGTGCAGTTCCACTACAAGTGCTCTCCAATGAATCAAGGAAGTTGTCATTGTTCATATGTGAGCCGATCCTGTTGGCAGGGTATTTGACCTCAGGGGACATCACAGACAAGCCCCGTAATTTCCTCAACTGACATCTGACTTGTCCAAATGGACGTTAGAAATCCCATTATTGGGATTTTGGCTCCTATCAACATCTTCTCACCCCCAGCCTACCCCACATCCGGTCTCTGACTTGAACCGCTTTCTCCGACTTCCATTCATCATCTCCCACCTCAATTTTTCCAATCCCTCCTTATGGGGCTCCCAAGCACTACCATCCATAAAATCCAATGATTTAAAATTCTGTCAACTGTATTCTCACCCGCACCAAAACTCTGCGTCCCCATCACCCCAAATATGCAATCGCAACATTGCTGTACTTAACTTGTCTCCCATGTTTGCCCACAAAATGGTCCCTACGCTTTACAGCAGTGGTCGGCAACTTTTTGGTTGACCAACAAAATAATTTTTCTTCATGTCATCTATCGGTGTGTGTACCGTGCAATGTTTTGACCATGTATCAACATGTGTAGGATTTAGTTTTGGAGGCAATCTATTTCATATGATACTGTTTAATCTGTTGGGTCCTGCCATCATTAATACATTGATGCACAATGAGTTATACATAGTAAAATTGCCTGTTTCAACTTAAAATCAGATGCCCTTGAGAAAGAATCCAGCAGTTGATTAGACATTGAATTAATTTATATATTTTTTCTTTAAATGTATAATATATAGAGCAGAGTAATTTTCCAGTAACTCAGTAATTACAGTAAGACCTGGTTTCTCGCTTGCTGTTAATGATCTCATCTGAACCCCTTGATGAGGTTATTGAATTCTTGTAATCACTCCTACCCATCTATTATTCTGCTTTTTTGAAAAAATATATCACTCGTGGTGAAATCACAATAGATGGCATTCTAATATTGATCGTGATACATCACAGCTTTCCGCACTGTTTGCACCTTTTGCCACCATGATAGCTCAAAAACAATTGAAGATGTCTAAAGGGAGCTGTGTGGAAGCCATATATAATCAATTATGCCTACGATTAGATTGTTTTGTTAGAGATGTTGATCTAAAAAGCAAGCGATCATTTTGTGATTTGATAACGATAATCCTTCAATCAAATATTGCTTATCATGTCATCGAAATGTGCCAAAGCTATATTTAGTGCAAGGATTATTGTTACTATAAATTGTTGTGATTGTGCACTTAGGCAAATGTGGCAGTGATTTTGTGCACAGAAATATCCCACAGACATGGGGTGAATGACCATTTATTTTAATCTGGGGACTGTTGGCCAGAACACCAGGAGAATCGCACTAAAAGTTTTCTAGTTTGCCAATGCTACAGGTACTGTGTTTATCCACACTACAAATGAGTCCCAGGTGAGCTCAAAGTCCAGAAAGTGAGAAGGCCTCTGTCAACATAATTAAGGAATAATTCTGCAGTTATTTGTTAACACATTCCTTGTGCTGTGTAAAATGAGGCAAGCATTAAGGTACACCACAAATTTTATCCACTACAGTAAACAGTACATTATAATAATAATCCTTGTATTTGATCAGGTGTCTTTCACAAACAGAGCATATCTCCAAGCTCTTCACTCACATGCTATAAAGGGAAGTGACTATGTGTTTTGTAGGTGAACGCCTAGCAGGGATGAATGTGCTTTGATAGAAAACTCCAGTAGGTGACTGCTGACTCCTTTTATTTTTGCAATAATCATGTAGCGCTAAGGCACTAAAGAGGCTACAGAATTGAAATGTCACCTAGTCTTAAGTTAAAGACAATTCTGTCTTAAAATTTAAGATTGCGCAGAATTGCAGAAAATTAATTTAAGAAAATTCTTAATTTAAGTCTGAATTCAGAAAAACAGTTTTCCACTTCTGGAAAAGAACAGGTTTCAAAACTAATACTGGATTTAAGAATCCTACATTCTACAATTCTGCATGGTTTTGAATATAAAGATTAAATAAGATTAAATTAAAAATAAAATAGCCTTACTGCCTAAGGCTAGACAGGGTTTTGAGTCACAAATCAGTAAAGGAAGAGATTTTAAGATTAAACCAACCTTCATGGTAAGGGTATTTTTGAGAGCTCTTTTCTTCACTGATATTATGAAGTACTCAGCCTGCTTGGCTTGCTAGTTGAATTGAATCATACTTATCCTTTAGTTTTACTTGGTCTCCAAGATACTCAGCTACCTCCCTGGAAGCAAATCAGTGGATATTCAGACGTCCTTCAACTGCCCTCTCAAGAGATGGGCTTTCTCATTACATCTGCTTGTGCTGTTTCCTGCTCATCCAGTTTTACTCCACTGTGTCAAGACACTGGAACCAGATCCCTGATGACGAGAACTATGGAATAAAATAAGCATGGGTTCCTTTACTGATAACCTAACATGTACCAACTCATAATCCTCATGTTCAGAGAGCCTACCTTTTAAAAGACAGTGTCAGTGTAGAGAATAAATCTTTTAACCATGGGGAAGTTCCAACAGACTGCAAACAAGCAAATGTTCTTCTGCAAACAAGCAAATGTTCTTCCCATATTCAAGAAAAGTGACAGAACCATACATGCAACTTTAGACCCACTAGACTTCCCTAAAAAAGAACAAGGAGTGGCATGTTATCCTATCACTTTAGTCCTATACTGTACCAAACCTTCCCTCTCAGTCTCGGTCAGAGTCTCTCTAACTTTATTTTTCTGTCTTCTTGACTCACGTTCCGAGATACTACCCCACATGAAGGGCGCTACATAAATGCAATTTGTTGTTTTTCATTCTTTCCATCTCACTCTCCCAATGTCTCCAACCCACAACGCACTGGTCATAAACTGATGAATCAATACATTTACCTCCTCCAGCTGCAAGATCAGTTGTACAAAGTGGGGGAAAAAAACATCTTCTGGGAAGTAGAGTACCCAGCAGTGCGAGCAGGGAACTGAATAAGGTGGAACAGAGTGAGAATGGGAATTTGGTGCAGAGGGGGAAAGAGGTTCTCAATTATAAAATATATAAGTTATATAAAAATAATATAAAATATTTCTGGGAATACGGCAGGGAGGGCAGCTGAGACCGCTTGCATGCACAATGTGTACCATGTGGGAACTCCAGGATGCTTTGTGTTCCCTGCACAGACACGTGACTGCTCGAGTTTCTGAGCTCAAGGAGAGGCTGATGTCAATACATAGCATACAGGAGTCTGAAGAGTTCATCGATTGAACGTTTCAGGAGGTGGTCATCCCACAGCCACAGAGGGTTCAGAAGGAGAGTGAGTGGGTGACCACCCGGCATGGTAGCAAGAGGGGACAGGCAGTGCAAAAATCCCCTGAGAGTGTGGCACTCACAAACCGATTCCCTGTGCTGAATACTGGTGAGGGTGATGACACCTCTGGGGAGGTGAGTCAAAAGCAGATGGACACATGGGGGGCACAGGCAAGAGTGCCAATGCAATTGTCATTGGGGACACAATGGTGAAAGGAGTGGATACGCGTTTCTGCAACCAAAGACGTGACTCTCACATGGTATGTTGCTTCCCTGGTGCCAGGGTTGAAGACACGATGGAACGGATGCAAAACGTTCTACAGGGGGAAGGGGAACATCCAGAAATTGGGGTCCATTTTGGGATCCATGACGTTGGGGAAAGAAAAGGCTGAGATCCTATAGAGAGAGAGTATCAGAAGCTAGGGAAAAAGCTAAAGAGTAGGACATCAAAGGTGGTGATCTCTGGATTACTCCCAGTGTCTCGTGCAAGTGAGTATCAAATCAGCAAAATCAAATACATGAATGCATGGATAGAGAAATGGTGCAGAAAGCGGGGCGTCAGGTTCCTGGATCATAGGGACCAGTTTTGAGGCAGGTGGTACCTGCACAAGGTGGATGGGTAACACCAGAAAAGTTTGGTTTGGATACTCTTAAGCATTGTGATGGGTTCACTCAGCTGACCCCAAAAAAGTGTGGGAGCTCAACTGATCACAACCTTCGTTCCCAGAGGCTGGGATGCAATCAAAGAGTCACCCCAATGTGAATCATACCTTTCAAGGATATGAATGTAACAGAATATGACAATGTGTTTGAAATTGCTCTGCTGTCAGTGAAAATAAAACACACAGAAATTATGAAAAATAATAATAATAATGAAACAAAAAATGCCTGCACAGTACAAAAATAAATAGAATAGAAAGAAACTCCGATTTGAGAGTCAGATTAAGCTATGAAACAAAAATCATTGGTGTTTCAGAGCTTATAGTGGTACTCAGAAAGATAAGCCACATGTGTTATTTGTTACCTCTGTATCTCTCTTTATCAACATTGATGGAACACACTATTTTAATTGCTATTTTATACAGCTCGGTTGACAGAGGTGAGATTGAAAATCTTGTAAACATGCTTTTGGTGTTATAATGGTCAACGAGATGAATAATGGTGTATTTAGGCTTTCAGTAAGCAGTATTCATTACCGGCTGCACTACCTTTCTCCAAAGCACAACGGACATTCAGAGATTTTACACTCGGTTCAAAAGCATTGAGTACATTTTTATTTTGTTTCGTTTTGTATTTGTCAATGATATTGCTTCAGTAATTACATTTGTATAGTGTCTTCCACATGAGGAGGACATCCCAAGGTGCTGCACAGTCAGGGATCTGGACCTGAGCTGGGGTGGTGGGGGTTGGGGTAAGGGAGAGTGGAGGGCAGGGAGAGGAGGAGGTACTGTTGATGTGGAGGGTCTTGAGGGAGGGAACGAGGCAAAGGGAATGTGGGATGAAGTTCCTAAATTTAATGCTACAATTTACATTTTCTGATGTTTTCAGTGTTTCATTCCACTGTTTTAAAGTCAAATAATATTCTTTGGTGAATAAGGTGCAATTACTTTATTTCAACAACTTAACAACTAAAATGCCACAGGAAGGTCTGGAGCTTAAGTGTGTGTATAAAGCATCTAATTTCTCTTGTTTTCAAATTGTGGATTAGTTTTAAACTCAGACATGGTTAAAGCGCTTAGATGTTTCTCCATTTTGAAGTAACCATGTGGTTGCTTCAACACAGATAAGACTCAGTCATAAATCTTCCACTGATAAAGTGAGAATAGGTAAAGGCTTAAACAACACCACACTGTTTCCTATGGTAGGCTGCCAGGAATTATCTGAACACAGTACCTGTTCTAGTTTTACAATGGGATGGGGAGAAAAAAAATGAACCAATTCTCGGATCTGACACTGGATTCAAAAACAATTATAAAATATTAAGGTTTTTACCTTGTTTGTTTGGATTACTTTCTGTACTTTGTTTTTTGCTAATTTTTCAACTTACACTTTTTTTAAACTCTTTCTGATGTCTTCATAAAACAAATAAAAAGAGTATTAAGGAACGCATATCAATTTCAAACGTTTTTTGACAGAGGCTGCAGGCAAGACGGAGTAGAACAGTGGTTAGGAATTATGGTTCTAACTATCTGATCGATGGTCTGGAAGGTGTGGGACCAGAGGAGTGAGTTCAATTTTACAAAGCAATTATGTACCCACTTTTTTGTTTTTCCCCTGCTGAACTTTGAAGTTGTAAATAAGATAAAATGTACAGCACAATAGGGTCTAATCATTATTTAGATTATTCAGGGTAATGGTACACACGCATTTGCATTTAGTTATTGCTCATCTGTCCTTTGGATAAAACGTTGAGCCTGTTCAGGAAGACAATAAAGATCCCATGGTACTGCTCGTAAAGAGAAGGAAGTTTCTCCCGGTCAACAGTTTCCCAAATCATTTATTTCATAGTTGTTTGTGGGACAAAGCTGTGTACAAATTGGTTGCTACGTTTGCTTGCAAACACACACTAAATACACTTTATACTAAATTAACTGAAGCTCTTTGAGATGTCTCGGTGATGTGATATCAAACACAAGGATGATTATTATTTAGTATCACAACCCACAGATTACCATAGAATCATAGAATCGTACAGCACAAAAAGAGGCCATTCGGCCCATCGAGTCTGTGCCGGCTCATTGAAAAGAGCAATGTAACATCAATCCCACTCCCCAGCACTTTCCCCATAACCCTGCAAACCCGTCCACCTCAAATATCCATCCATTGCGTTTTTAAAAGTTGTTATCGAATCGGCCTCGACCACCCTTTCAGGCAATGCGTTCCAGATTAGAACAACTCACTGTGTGAAAAAAATTCTTCTCACCTCCCCTCTGCTTCTTTTAGAAACTATTTTAAATCTGCGATCTTGAATCACTGACACACCCACCAGTAGAAACAGTTTTTCCCTTTCTAACTTATCAAATCCCCTCATGATTTTGAAAACCTCTATTAGGTCTCCTCATAACCTTCTCTGCTCCAATGAGAATAATTCCCACCTCTCTAGCCTTTCCTCATAATCAAGGTCCTCATTCCTGCTTCTATCCTTGTAAATCTCCTCTGCACCGTTTCCAATGCTTTAACATCCTTCCTATAGTGTGGTGCTCAAAACTGGGTGCAGTATTCTAACTGAGGCCTAACCAGTGTTTTATATAGGTTAATCATAACCTCCTGACTCTTGTACTCTATGCCCCTATTAATAAAGCCTAATATCCCTTATGCCCTTTTTACAGCTTTATCTACCTGTCCTGCCACCTTCAAGGATTCATTTACTTGCACCCCCAAGTCTCTCTGGTCCTTCACCCTCCTTAAGATTGTATTACGTAGCCTATATTGTTTCCACTCATTCTTTCTTCCAAAATGCATTACCTCGTATTTCTCCACATTGAAACTCATCTGCCATGTGTCTGCCCATTTTACCATTCTGTCTATGTCTTCCTGCAGTTAGCTACTATCCTTCTCACAGTTTACCACCGTACCTAACTTTGTGTCGTCCGCAAAGTTGGAAATGGTGCTTGCTATACCCAAGTCCAAATCATTTATGTGTATTAAGAAGAGCAGAGGTCCTAATACCGATCCCTGGGGAACGTCACTGTACACTTCCCTCCAGTCAGAAAAGCAGCCGTTCACCACAACTCTCTGCTTTCTGTCTCCCAGCCAGTTCTGGATCCACGCTGCCACTCTCCCTTTTATACCATGGGCTTCTATCTTTCTTACAAGTCTTTCATGTGGCACTTTGTCAAATGCCTTTTGAAAGTCCATATAAACTACATCTACTGCACTACCTTCATCCACCCTCTCCGTTACCTCATCGAAAAATTCCGTTGGATTTGTTAGACAAGATTTGCCTTTAACAAATCCATGTTGGCTGCCCCTAATTAACCCATATTCTCCTAAGTGAAGATTTATTCTGTCCACGATTATAGTCTCCAGGAGTTTCCCCACTACTGATGTTAGGCTGACTGGCCTGTAGTTCCCAGGTTTGTCCTTTCTGTCCCTTTTTGTACAGGGGAGTCACATTGGCCACTCTCCAGTCCTCTGGCACTACTCCTGTGTCCAACGAAGGTTGAAAAATTGTAGCCCAAACCCTCTGCTATTTGTACCCGTGCCTCCCGTAGTAATCTTGGCTGCATCCCGTCCAGACCGGGCTACTTATCTACCTTCAACCGAGTCAACCTTTTCAGTACTTGTGCAGTCCCATAACTCAGTGGTTAGAACACTCGCTTTGCAAGCGAGAAACCTGAGTTCAATTCCAGGCAGAGGGCGAAACCTTGGGCAAGTTTCCTTACTCCACACGCCTGATAATAATCCCTCCAAAAAAACAAAACAATAATAAATTGGTCATTTTCAATCCACGACTGTTTGTGGGACATTGCTGTGCGCAATTGGCTGCCGCGTTCGCCCCCAAATATACAGTCAATTCACTTTACAGTATATTCTGTGAAGCGCTTTGGAACGTCTAGAAGATGTGAAAAGCGCTATATCAAATGCAAGGATTATTATTATTATTACTTCTTCTCTGTTTATACCTATCTTATCCATTTCCTCTACCCTCTCCTCCGATACTGTGGCATTTGGTGCATCCACTTCTTTTGTGAAGACAGATGCAAAGTACTCATTCAGTACATCAGCCATGCCCTCTGTCTCCACAATAAGATTTCTGCCTTGGTCCTTAATTGGCCCCACCCTACCTTTGACTAACCTATTTTTCTTGATATGTTTGTAAAATATTTGCCCAGATGCTCTCCCATTGAAACCTGCTCCACTTGCCCTACTTCATTCCCCAGAACTAGATCCATCACTGCTTCTTTCCTCGTTGGGCTGGAAACGTACTGATCAAGAAAGTTGTCCTGTATGCATTTGAGGAATATTTCCCACTCCTTGCCCTTTGCGCTGTTGTTTTGCCAGTCTATGTTGGGATAATTAAAGTCCCCCATTATCACGACTCTATTGGCCTTGCATCTGTCTGAGATCTGCTTGCAGATCTGCTCATCTATTTCCTTCCCACTATTTTGTGGTGTATAGTATACTCCTATCAGCGTAACAGCTCCTTTTTTGTTCCTTAACTCTAGCCAGATAGATTAAGCAGTAACACACTGAGGGGTATGAGTCGCATCGTGAGTAAGAGTCTACTACAGTAGCTAGTAACACAGAGCAGGCTCCTGGGCTTAAATCATGCAATTTAACATAAAGAGACAGCAATTTGACAAGCAACAATATGAAGATGTATTTAACAGAATGACCCAGGAGGATATTGCAGCTTCTATGTAACTGATGGGAGTAATTCTGATTGTAATTCTTGCAATATGACCTGTCTATTTTAATCAGGCCTTTTGATGGTATTGCACAGATTAACATGAACATCCAGTTAAAAGTGTACAGTAAGTTGGATTGACTCTACTGTTTCTAACGGTTCTTTTATAGTGCACCTGCTGTACTAATACTGGTAATTGCTTTATGTCTCTTTTGAATCATAGAAAACTGCTGTACTTGCAGCAGCAGAGCGAAGTGATGCCTGAAGCCTGATTTATACTTCTCTTTCTCATTGCTTAGCTGTGCACACTACTATAATAATAATCCTTACATTTGATATAGCACCTTTTGTGATGTGAGGACTTCTCCAAGCGCCTCACAGGATATACTGTAAAGTGTAGTCACTGTGTATGATGTAGGCGACGTATGTACAGAACACCAGTCAGCAACAACAACAACAACAAAATTACATTTATAGAGCGCCTTTCACGTCGAGAGGACATCCCAAAGTGCTGAACAGTCAAGTGTTTTGTTAACCTTATTAAAGAATATGGCCAGCAAGTCTTTAATGGGATGTTAATGGTGGTCCCTTAAAGATTGCTGGCTGGCTGCTGGCTGTGTTGGTGCCCTTGAGCATCTTGTTTTGAGATGGAATCCCATGAGATCAGACACCCGAATTGTCACGAGTCCATATTTCATCAGCCCCATAGCTGAGCCAAGCCAAGGAGAGGTAATCTGGCAGGTGGAGCTCAGATCCTTCTCCAAAGCCCAGTTCGGGAAAAGGGTGAGATTATCTAGTCTATAAGAGGCTGAACCACATGGTTGGTAAATCCTAAAGAAATGTTACCTTAAAAGTTTTTAAAAATGACACGATTTTCAATAAATTATTCAATATAATAGTGATAATCTGTGTATTTAATATAGCGGTTAATCACATTATTGAAACCATTCAAAGCACTTTGTAGAATTTTCCTACTGAAAAGTATTTTAATTGCAATTTGTAGCAGCCAATTTGCACACTCAATGTCCGACAAACAGCTTTGGAGAAAATGATTTTTTTTTTGTATGGAGGATTTTTGGCCAGGAGAAACTACCTTTTCTTTTTAAATAATGCCATGGGTAACACAGGAAAAGAACACAAGTAATTGATTCCTGTTGAATACTGTGATCTACATAAATGACCTGGACTTGGATATAGGGAGTACAATTTCCAATTTTGCAGATGATACTGCAAGAGGACATAGACAGACTGGTAAAATGGGCAGACATGTGGCAGATGAGGTTTAATGTGGAGAAATGATGCATTTTAGGAAGTAGAACGAGGAGAGGCAATATAAGCTAGGTGGTACAATTTTAAAGGGCGTGAAGGAACAAAGAGACACGGAGGTTAATATAATTATAACAGCAACATTACATTTGTAAAGCGCCTTTCACGTCAGGAGGACGTCCCAAGACACTGAACAGTCAGGGATCAGGACTCGAGCATGGTGGGGCAGGATTGGGCTGAGGGTGGGTAGAGAGGATAGGAGAGCGGCTGAAGGCATGGTCGCAAAGGAGGGTCTGCCTTGTGCCTTGAAGGAAGAAAGAGAGGGAGCAAGGTGAAGGGATTATGAGATGGAGTTCCAAAGGGTGGGGGCAGAGAGGTTGAAAGCCAGGCTGCTGATGGTAGGGCGGGTTGAGCAGGTGACATAGACCTGCTGACTGGAAGGAGTGGATAGGTTTACAGGGGGTTAGCAGGTCAGAGATATGGGAAGGGGCAAGGCCACGGAGGGCCTTGAAGGTGAGGACAAGGATTTTTAATTCTAGGCCCCATCTGAGGGATGGAGAGCCAGTGGAGACAGATGAAAGTGGGGGTGATGGGGTCCTGGATCCTGGTGCGGGAGAGGACATGAGCTGCAGAGTTTTGGATCGTCTGCAGCTGTGGAGGGAAGAGTTGGGGAGGCCAACAAGGAGGGAATATCCATAGTCGAGCCTTGAGGTGACTAATGCATGTATGAGGGTTTTGGCAGCTTGAGGAGCCAGTTAGTGGTAAAGAATAGGAGCCTGGGGTTGGCCTTCGCCTTCAAGATTATCTTGGAGTAGAAGGACAATTTGATGGAGGAAAGGGCGGAGCGATACATTTTGATGTGATCCAGCCAGATCTGCCTGTGAACCATTAGATCAGACTTGAGCCAGGTGTATTCAGTGGCCCGCACCTGACCCTTGAGGGAGCAGAGGTCCCTGGTGTACCAGGGTGAGGTTTGTGAGTAGGAGGCAATTTGGGAGGTAAGGGGAGCAAGGGTATGAAGAGTGGTGGAGAGGTAGTTGTAAAGGAGAGTGAGCGAGGAGGATAAATCAGTATAGGAGATAGGCCAGAGGGGGAGGAGTTTGGATGACTCCAGGGCAGCAGAGAGGGTTTGTGGGGAGATTTTTTTCCAGGGGAGGTAGGGGATGGAGGTTGGTTTGGTGGCAGTAGAGATAGGGATTGAGGAGTTAAAGGAGATGCAATGGTGATTGGAGGTGGCTTTATGTGTTATATCCAAGACACTGAGGCCCCGCGTAATCACCAGATCGAGTGGGTGGCCATGAACTTGGGTGGCAGAGTGGATGTGGAGAGAGAGGTTGTGAGAGAAAAGGAGAGAGAAAATGTCCGAGGAAATAGGGCAGGAGGGGCTAAAGTAAATTTTGAAATCGCCGAGGATGAGGAGGCGTTTGGAACAGAGGCAGAGGGAAGCTAGGAGGGTGGAGATGTCAGAGATGAATGTGGGGGAGGTTTGGGGGAGGTAGTAAATGAGGAGAATTTTCAGGGAAAGATTGGAGGGATGGTAGAGTGCAAGGTGCTCGAATGAGGGGAATGAGCCAGAGTAAAGGGATAGAGCAAGTGAGGTCATGGAGATGAGGGCCACACGGTGGTTGGGACGTGGGTTATGGTGGGATATATCCGTGTATTGTGTACTCAGTGAGGGGGAAGGTATCACCTGGGATGATCCAGGTTTCAATGAGGGCCATGATGTTGATATTTTTATCAACAATGAGGTCATTGATGGTCAGAGTCTTGTTGCAGAGGGAGGTGGGAAATTGTAGTTGTCATAATAGGTAGATAAAACTAATAAAAAAGCATACAGAATATTAGGTTTATAAATAGGGGCATGGAATACAAATGTCAGGAAGTTATGGTGAACACTGGTTAACCCTCAGCTTAATTGTGTTGAGTTCTGGGCACCACACTTTAGGATGGATGTCAAGGCATTGGAGAGGGTGCAAAGGAGATTTACCAGGATTGTACCAAGAATGAGGGAGTTCAGTTATGAGGAGAGGCTCAAGAAGCTAAGATTATTCTCCTTGGAGCAGAGAAGGTTAAGAGGAGACTTAAAAGAAGTTTTCAAAATTATGAGGGGAGTCGATAGGGTGAACAAGGAGAAACTATATCCATTGGCGGATGGTTTGGTAGCCCAAGGACACCAATTTAAAATAGTTGTTGAAAGAAACAGAGGGGAAGTGAGGAGAATTTTTTTTCACACAGCGAGTTGTTCGAATCTGAATGCATTACCTGAAAGGGTGGTGGAAGCTGATTTGATAACATCTTTTAAGAGAGAAGTAAGTAATTATTTTGGGGGGACAAGTCTGCAGGGCTATGGGGAGAGCGCGGGGGAGTGGGATTGATTTGTAAGCTCTTTTCAAAGTGGTGGCACAGACACGATGGTCTGAATGGCCTACATTTCTGTGCTGTATAATTCTATGATTCTATGACTGTTGCATGAATGTAAGAATGCTGCAGTACTAACATTTGGATCCAGTAATTTATATGACTTACTGGAATTCCATCTGAGATCACTCAAACACCCTATTTATGCTCCAATTTTGAGGCTTATTTTCATTAAAATGCTGTGATTTACCAAAAAACTAGGTGAATTGAATTGAGTAGCATGATCCAATTGGAACAGCCCGGCTGCCGAGATGGTAGCCTCAGCTGCTCATTAGTTCACACCGTTAGAGCATAAATACAGTTGAATTTGATGTAGCATCTTATTATGTTGTATTGTCTCAAAGCTTTTCACAGAGTTTTTCTGTAAAGTGCAGTGACTGTGTAAGGCATGGCTGCCAATTTGTTCACAGCGATTTCCAGCAAACAGCCAGGAGATCAATTTAACTGGAAGATTGTTGGCCATGGCACCAGGATAAACTCCCACAAAATCTTTAGTGTCCACCTGAACAGGCAGACAGGACCTAATTTTAACATTTCATCTGAAGGGCAGCCTTCCAACAATGCACAACAGTGTCATTCACTACCACAAGCTCCAAGTTCCTGATGCAGGATTTAAACCCACAACTTTCTGACCCAGTTCAACTCTTTCCAAAATTGTGGAAGATTTTTAAATTCAGGCTTAACTTGGGAAGGCACTTCTTCTTAGAAACTGCAGAAAAAGAATTTGCAAATTAGCACAAGAATTAAACATTTCCCACAATTCAGCGAAATATTGCATTTTAAGACAAAATGGTCTCATGGGCAATACAAGGAGTTTTGGTCCTCAGCTGGTTGGTTGAACAAACCTTTCCTAATTGTAGCAGCTGTCAATTTAAGTATTTCATTACTACCTTATAATATTTTCGTATGACAGCAGGGTGAGCCTGGTTGATCGGCAGGACTTGGATGGGTAGACTAGTTATTGGGGTAGGGAATCATCCCACTGAACTCCTGTTAACCCGTCAAGCCAAAGCCCTAATAGGCAGGTGATCCTATCTCTTGGCAGATATCAATGGCAAGCTATGCATTTTTAGTTGGTTACATAATATTTTTCTCACACAAGCATAAACTTCCATCTTATACAATCATTACGAAGTCACTCAATTTTAATAACACAGATGTGCTAAAGGTTGCTGGAAAAAAATGTGAATAGGTGACACCAAGTAGACCTCAAAGTAAAAGGTAAGATCTGAAGCAGTCCTTCATTCCTTCCGTTGTTTTTTTCCCCTTTTACCTGGGGCTCAATATTAATTTTGTAACTAAAAGAGATGAGAGCACTACAGAGTTTTATTCAAGGAAGGGCGGTAAAAACACAATAGAAAATAGAAGGAACACCAACTAGCATGGTTTCCTTTAGCATTGCTATCTGCCAACTGTGAGTTAATAAGCCATGTGAATACAATATGCAACAACAACTTGCATTCATATAGCGCCCTTCACACGGGGCAGTGTGTCGCGGAGTGCTTGAATTGTGGAACAAAAAGGAATCAACTGTTCACTAACTGAGCAACATCACTGTTCATGAGAGTTTTAGCTGGATGGTTTAGTATCAATGAGGGAGGAAACAAGAGGTGTAAGAGTGGCTTGCACTGACATGAGGGAGACAGCTGCTCATTTTATGCATCGTTGCCCAGCATACGCTGGGCCAAGGAAAGGTTAGTACGAGAATTAACCTAGTAATGGAAATTTGAACAGCCACCTTACGTGACAGACTGTCAGATAAGTGAGACAGGATACAAACTCTGTAAGTAAAACGCAGTGTGAATATTGTTGTTGAGTGGGTGGACAGCATGATGCCAGGTTCTTTGGAAGTGTGACAGGAAACTACACATGTACCAAGATCAAAATCACAGCAATTCCACACTAACTGAGTGTAGTCCAATATTGTGATTCAGCGTTATTTAAGTGAGGTGAGGAAATTGCCTTTTTCTCCTCAGATGGTCTGTTTTATTGGAAGGCTTTTTCTTCAGTGGAATTACTCTAATCTGGGCGAGACATGGTAGTTCCTCAAAATGGAATACTTTCCCACTTCAGGCATTCACCAGTGTCAGTGTCAAGCACGCCAATGGGTGGTATAACTCAGGTTGATGTAGACCACGTATCCATCATCAGAAATAATAATCCTTGCATTTGATACACCGCCTTTTACATCAAGAGGGCATCTCAAAGCACTTTCACAGGATTTACTGTAAAATCCAAAGATGCTTTCTGTGTTGAAGAATGCAGCAGCCAATCTTGCGCATACAACATCCCACAAACAGCCATTAAGTAAATAAACAGTTTAATCAAGGGGCCAGACACGGGGTGAAACTTCCTTCAACAATAACAACAACTTGCACTTGTATAGCATCCATCACACAGGGTGGCATCTCAGAGCACTTAACAGTGGCAGACATTGACTCCAAGAGTGGCCATAAGCTCGGTCGAAGAGGAAAGTTTTCAGGCAGGACTTGAAAAAGAGAAGAGGGGGCAAAGTGGAGGGATTGAGGGAGAGTGTTCAAGGTTTTGGGGCATAGTGGCTGAAAGCACGACCTCCAATGGTGGGGCGGAGGGTGTAAGGAATGAGTAGGAGGCCGGTGCCAGTCGAATGGAGGTGCCGGGTAATGGATTGAGGAGTGAGGAGGTCAGAGAGGTAGGGAGGTGCTCGGGAGTGAATGGATTTGAACATGAGTGTGAGGATCTTGATGTTGATCCGTTCAGTGATGGGGAGCCAGTGGAGCCTGGCCAGAACATCAACGAGTATGGCTTCTGTCTTGCCCATATTCAGCTGCAGGAAGTTCACACTCATCCAAGACTTGATGTCTGCCAGACAAGCTGATAGAACATTGGCGGACCTGGAGTTGGTACTGGAGGAAAAAATGTGTGTCACATGTATGTCATCCACATACATGTGGAAGTTTACACCGTGTCTGCGGATGACATCACCCAGAGGGAGCATACAGATAAGGAAAAGAAGAGAGCCAAGGATGGAGCACTGGGGTGCCCCACAGGTGACCAGGATGGGTGGGAGGAGAAACCATTTGCTGAGATGAAATGGAGGTGGTTGGTTAAGTAAGACTCGAACCATGCAAGTACAGTCCCAAGGTGGATGAGGGAGGAGAGCTGATGGAGGAGGATGGCATGGTTGATTGTATTGAATGTGGCAGAGAAATCCAGGAGGACGAAGAGGCAAAGAGAGCCCTGGTCACAGATATAGAAAATGTCGTTTGTGACTTTGACAAGCGCTGTCTCTGTGCTGTGGGCAGCGTGAAAACCCGACTGAAGGAGCTCAAGGAGGGAATGGAGGAAGAGGTGTGACCCAAGTTGACCTGCAACAATGCATTCCCGGACTTTGGCAAGGAAGTGTAGGTTGGAGATGGGACGGTGTTGTGCAAGATTAGAGAGATCGAGGTGGGTTTTTTGAGGAGCGTTGTGATACAACAAGAACAACAAGATTCCATTTATAGAGCGCCTTTCACTTCAGGAGGATGTCCCAAGGCACTGTACAGTTGGGTCAGGACCCGAGCAGAGGGAAAATGGTCAGGGTGAGGGGAGAGGGAACCTGAAGGCATGATCAAAGAGAAAGGTCTTGAGACCGGCCTTGAAGGAGGAAAGGGAGGAGGCAAGGCGAAGGCACTGGGGGATAGAGTTCCAGAGCCTAGGGGCTGAGAGGCTGAAGGCCCGGCCACTGATGGTAGGGCGGTTGGGGCGGGGGATGTGGAGCAGACCGGATGATGACAGTAGTTTTCAGGCAGAGTGGAACAGAGTCTGAGGAGAGAGACTGGTTGACAATGTTGGCCAGTATGGGGGAGAGAAGGGGGAGTTGATAGATGGTGGAGATGATCAATGGTGGAACACAGCGTCTTCGGATTGTTGTTTGCCTCCAAGATGACTTTAGAGAAAAAGTCAGTTTTGGCCTGTTAAAAGGGAAGATGGTAGGTGCGGAGGTGCTCAAGCCACAGCTGGCAGTGGATCGTAAGGCTGTATTTCTGCCATCTGCGCTCAAGCATCAGGATTTGTGTTATGAGTGAGCGCAGGTGACTGTTGTAGCAAGGGGAACGGGTGGGTGTGAAAACAACCATGGATTTCAGGGGAGCCAGGGAATTGAAGGTTGTGGAGAGACGGTCATTCAGCAGCTTGACAGCTGCATCAGAATCGCTGGAGCTGGATGGCCAGAGGGAGAGGATGTCCAAGGAAGCTGGGGAATTTGTGAGGGACTCGGGGGGAAGATTTATGCAGGGGCAGAAAATGTGTTGAGGGCTTGGAAGAATGGAGGGGGATGTGGGAAGAGTAGGAGATGAGGATGTGGTCTGAGATGGCTTTGTCCGTGATAGAAATGTTGGAAATGTCAAGGCCATGTATGATGACTGGGTTGAGGGAATGACCACAGTTGTGAGTCAGCGAGTTGATATGGAGGGTGAGGTTTAGGGAAAAGAGAAGGCAGTGCAAGGGGAGTTTAGGTGGAGGTTGAAATCACCCATTATGAGCAGGTGTTCAGTGCAGAGGGGCAGGGATGAGAGGAGAGAGGAGATATCGGTGAGGAAGGAGCCATGAGGTTTGGGGGAGCGGGGCCGGTAAACTAGAAGTATTTTGAGGGAGAGAGAGGAGGGATGGTAGAAGGTAAGGAGCTCAAACAAGGAGAAATAGCCAGAGGAATAGGGGGATAAACCAAGGGAAGCTTGGGAGATGAAGGCCATCCTGCTGCCACATTGGTTGGGGTGGGTGTTGTGGTGAAAAGTGTAGCCAGGAGTGGAGGCTTCAACGAGGGGTACGGGGTCACTGGGGGAGAGTCAGGTTTCTGTAAGCCCAAGAATATCAATGTGCTCATCCAGAATGAGGTCATGGATAGTAAGGGCTTTGTTAGAGAGGGAGCGGACATTTTGCAGGGAAATGCGGATAGGTTTGCTGGTGGGGGGATAATGAAGAGAGTGATATAGAGAGGATTTGAGGTTGTGGAGAAGAAGTGACCATGGAGTTTGAGGAGCAGGGAGAGTTGGAGATGGTATGAATGAGGGAGGGATGTTTGCCTTTTGGAGGCGGTTGCTGTGGCGAGAGTGAGCGATGGGACAGTTGGGGCAGCTGCTCTGGGATAACCAAGCCGGGAGCCACGATAGGCCTGGCGGAGGATGCCCAGACTGGAGCAGAGGGATGTATTGGTGGGGTCCAGGAGAGAGAGAAGGCGAGGAGCATGGTGGGAGAGAAGGACAGAGTGGGAGTAGCGGAATGTGGGTATGGGAGCAGGAACATTTTCAGGAGGAGCGGCTCGGTTTGGGGCGGCAGCCAAAACACGCACACAGAGACTGGGAGCGAGTGATCAGCGATCAGCGGGGCAGTATCAGCCTGTGGGCTACGGGAGACAGTGTGTGGGGGTGGGGGGAGAGGGGTGATGGTGGTCATGGCTTAGGTGCTGGAGACCGGGAGGGAAGGGAGGACGAGGTAGCAGAAGCATAATAGAATATACACTATACTTACCCTACCTTGGTGGATTTTAAAGATTTTGTGGCACTATTCAAATGTTCATCCACCTGAACATTCAGATGGGCCTCGGTTTAACATTTCATCTGAACAAAGGCAACTCTGACAATGCCAATCATCCCCACCGTTGTATTAGAATGTCATCTTAGCATGTATGAGTTTTGATGGGAGATTGAACCTCAGGCTTCTAACTCTGATGTGAGAATGCTACCACTGAGCCAGGCTGTTACCAAGGAGAAAATGAGGAATTAGATAATGTTAGGTGTTCAGGGGAAGTCAGCATAGTTTTGGTGTACGTTGTGTCTAAATAGTATAATGAAATCCTTTGACAAAACTCCTGATGTTGCAGGTACACGAGAATCCATAGATGTTACTTACATAAACTCTTAGAAGGCATGTGATAAGGTTCCATACAAAAGTTTACAAGCTAATATTCATATGAATGGAATTAGAGACTATCAGCTAGCATGGGCAGGAAATTGGATACGAGGCAAGAGATAATGGGTGAGGAGGCAAGATTAAGGAGAAAAGGGACAATCATTAATTTTGAGGCAGCGAAAGTGGAATATTTCAGGTAAAACTCAACTTTTCATTCTAAGTAGAAATGATAGATATGGAATAGAGAAAATGTATGCAGCATGATAGAGACTATGCAAATAGGCATAGTAAATTGTTAAGAGAAGAAATTTGAAACTAAACCAACCAACTGAAACAACAATTCTCCTGAACAGAGGAGTTGCTCAGTTAGTGAAGTGTTTTTCCTTGTGTTCCGTAGCCTCAGTGCATGTTGTATTCACCTGGCTTCATAACTCACAGTTGATAAACCGCTATATTGAAAGGAGCCCTGCTATTTGGTAATGTATTTTGTCTATTTTCTATTGTATTTCTACTTCTCTTCATTCCAAATTAAATGGGTGGAAAGACTGATGGCAAATACAGTTTAACATAGTGAAATGTTAAGCAATACTCTTCAGGTAGAAAAAGATTGGCAGATGGGAAGCTTGTGTGTTCAAGCCCCTGTCAGGACTTGGAACTCGTACAGTCTAAGCTGACTGCAGTGAAGTCTAATGCAGTAAAGTGAGGGGGGGGGAGGGCTGCATTGTTGGACATGCTGTCCTTTAGATGAGACATTAAACCAAGGTCCTGTCTTTGCCTGTTCCAGTGGATGTTAAAGATCCCATGGGCACTTTTTGAAAAGAACAGGAGTTTCTCTTGGTGTTCTTGCCAACAATTCACTAAATAATATTGATCATTCATATCATGACTGTTATGAATAACATTGCTCTTGGCAAATTAGTTGCTGTGTTTCCCATCAAAATATATAGCCAAACACTTTACAGTATTTCCTGTGAAGCACTTTGAGATCTCCTCACGACCTGAAAAGGCACTATACCCATTATAAGTATTATTATTAAAATACATTCCAAATAACAAAGTGTTTGGGTGGTAGTTAAGGAAACGTAGTTGGAGTTTGGGGATATAGGTCATTGGAGCTGCTTAGC
Organism: Callorhinchus milii; assembly: GCF_018977255.1. Lineage (NCBI taxonomy): Eukaryota > Metazoa > Chordata > Chondrichthyes > Chimaeriformes > Callorhinchidae > Callorhinchus > Callorhinchus milii. The sequence goes on along the minus strand of NW_024704742.1, from coordinate 81,824,572 downwards.
AGGTGCCAAGAGAACCAAAAGGAAAAGAGAACAATAACAAAAATCAATTGGATTGAGAATGCCCATTCACCTGCAGATACAGTCCCTACACCCTAGGGTGAATCCTATGAATCACTTTGAGATGTTTTGATACTGTAATAGAACAACACAACAACAACAAAATTACATTTATAGAGTGCCCTTCACGTCAGGAGGAAATCCCAAGATGCTGGACAGTGAGGGGTCGGGACCCGAGCATGGGGGAGGGGTGGGGTAGGGGTGAGGGAAGGCAGAGAGTTGGCAGGCAATTGAAGGCACGATCGAAGAGGAGGGTCTTAAGACCAGCCTTGAAGGAGGTAAGGAAGGAAGTGAGGCGAAGGGACTGCGGGATGGAATTCCAGAGTGTGGGGGCAGAGAGGCTGAAAGCGGGTTGGGTGAGAGACATGGAGCAGCAGAACAGAGGGAGCGGGCAGGTTGGTAGGGAATCAGCAGGTCAGAGAGGTAGGAGGGGCAAGGCCATTGATGGCCTTGAAAGTGAGGATGAGGATCTTGAATTCGATCCTCTGAGGGATGGGGAGCCAGTGGAGTCAGGCAAGGTGGGAGTGATGGGGTCACGGAGCCTGGTGCGCTAGAGTACACAAGCTGCAGAGTTTTGGATGATCTGCATTTCGTGAAGGGAAGAGTTGGGAAGGCTAATGAGGAGGAAGTTTCCATAATCGAGCATTGAGGTGTCGAATGCGTGGGTGAGAGAGTTTAAGCAGCCTGAGAGGTGAGGCAGTGGTGCAGTCTGGCAATTTTGTGGAGGTGATGGTAGGCAGTGCCGGTCATGGCGTGGATCTGGGGGAGAAAGGACAGTTCAGGGTCAAACAAAACACCCAGGTTCCTGACTGGCTTAGTGAGGTTGAGTGTGCAGCCGTGGATGCTGATCCTGTCAGCACCCGAGGTTTGGAGGTGCTGGCGCGAGCCAATCAGGAGGGCTTCGGACTTGCTGATGTTAAGCTGGAGAAAGTTATCCCTCGTTCAGGACTTGATGTCGGACAGGCAATCGGTCAGGACACCAGTAGTCCTGGAGTTGAGGAATAATACAATGCAAAATCAAATACAAGGAGTATTATCAGCAGTTTTTGTTCAGTCACCTCGGGTCTGACACATGTGGAAACCCATCCCCATGCTTATGAGTATCCAAACCAAACTGAGATTTCCATGCATTCCACCAATACATAGAAATCCTAGAGATGGTTATTTGAATGGAATGCGCACTCTCTCCCTGGAGGGTGCATCATATTACTTAATTCTGGAAAGTATGAGGCGCAGGTTGGCAAGAGCTAAGCCCTGAGCGTGCTTTTGACTGCTAACCATAGCTTACTATTGAAAGCACTGCTGGCAGCTTTCCTCATTACTTGTCCAGCTAGGACAACCCTACTCATTAGGGCTTTGGCTTGTAGGGTTAAGGGAAGCTGAGTGGGAAGAGTTCTGGCACCTAGTCACTGGTCTGCCTTTCCAATTTCTGGCAATGAGGCAAATTTGCTGTGCTGTCATCAGAGGTGCTCTGTAATACTGGGGACCCACCTGGCTCAGGAACTGGATTTCTAAGACCGCCACAAAAGCCAGTCTTGATTCTGACATTGAGTTGCCAAGCACATCAAGTTAGTCAGTTCAGCTCCAAGGAAACCACGCTTACCTTTTCCCCAAGGAGGACCATCACTCAATGGTCATGTGCCAACCAATTATTGTCTTTTATACATAATAGCTATATATATAATAATAATCCTTGCGTTTGTTATAGAACCTTATCACAATGCCGAGATGTTTCAAAGCTCTTCACAGGATTTTACTGTGAAGTGTAGTGACTGTGTATTTCTAGGTGATATCGACACTAAAATGTGGCATTTCTAATAGTTTTGATATCATAATTAAGTCACTTGTGGTATTGTCTGTATTTCCATTGGTACAATGTTATCCCTATGGACCACTTGAAACAATTAAGATATTATAAATCAGACTTGAATTTATTTATTTTCAATTCTGGAGCCAAGAAACAAGCACCTCTCCATTGGATACTGACTGAGTTAAGTCAGTGCACTAGTTTCAGCTGACACACAAACACTGACACACAAACCTCTTATTGAGAGGTTCAAAGCAAAGGCATCTTCAAGAGCAACTATTGTGCTGAGACTGATGCAAAATCATCCACCCCAGTTTCACCATTATGGTTACAGTCAAGGTTTTAATGTTTTCTCTGTTTCTTTGCTATTCCTGATCGTACAGTTGACATTTGAGGGCAGGTAAAAATCAGATAATGATTTATGAAGCTGTCTTATGAAGCAGCGCAAAGAAAAATAATAATATTTCTTACATTTGAGACAGCATCTTTCACTTCAGGAGAATATCTCAAAGTGCTTCACAGGATTTCAAGCAAACAAGGCAGTTAATTTCCATACAACAATGTCCCACAAACAGCAATGAAGTGAATATAAATAATTGGTCATTCAAAAACAACAAAATTGCTATATGAATAAAATTTGCTGTTGTTGTTCAATGACCAATTTTATTTGGGGGATTGTTGGCCAGGACATCAGTAGAAACTCCCTTCTATTTTTGATTTATATTGTGGGATCATTTACATCCACCTGAACAGGGAGATGGGCCTTGGTTTAATGTCCCATCTGAAGGATGGGACCTTAAACAATACCACGCAACCCCAGCACTGCATTGGAGTATCAGCCTAGATGATGTGAGTTCAAAGTCCCAACGTGGAGCTTAGCCAAAGCAATTCTAATCTTAACAAACATTAATTGTGGAAACAATGGGATTGATTGGGTTCAACTTTTAGTTCTGTATTATTATTTTGTCAATAGCAAGATAGGTAAATGCAGACACAACTCAGATATATCAGCCTGTCTCAATTGATGTAGCATAGTTTGGTCAGAAAGTTGCAGATTCCTCAGAACCTGTATAGTCTCATTGGAACCCATATACTCTAAGCTGATACTCCATTGCAGAGCTGCAAGTGTGCTGCATTGTCAGAGGTGCCGATCTTTGGAGGAAATGTTAAACTGAGGTCCAATCTACCTGTCCAGGTGGACTTTAAAGATCCCTGGCACTACTCAAAACGAAAAGGGAGTTCATCCTGGTGTTCTGACCAACAATCCTCTAAATAACATTATTCATTCACTCCATGGGTGTTTGTGAGACATTGCTGTGTGCAAATTGGCAGCTGCATTTGCCCACAAAATACAGTCACTTCTCTTTACAATAACACTTTGAGTCAACTCAACTATATGACAAGGTTTTGTATATCAAATACAAGGATTGTTATTATTGTATATTGCACGGACAAGAGACTATGGCACAAGTATCTCATAGCTGTTTACACAATAGGCATTTTTTCTGTTCTTTGACCTCTTTAAAATTATTTCCAAAGAAAAGTTTAACTGGAAGCCGCTGCCTCAGTTTACATTTTCTATGGTCGTAAATGTAGAAAGCATCTGTAAAGATTTTCATAAATGTTGGAAACTGATTTCACCTGCAGAATGGTGCAAAACTTGTTCAGTTATAAGAGACAAATGAAAGCAGTTTTTCAGGGGAAAAGAATACTATTGGAAATGGAAGGCTGCTTTGCACCACTGATCTGTAACATCTAGTTACCAAGCATTGCTGTTTGTATTGAATTTGTCAGTTCTTTTGAAAATGCTGTTTTGTGTGACTCTGGATTGAAAGTTTCACTTGCCATTTCTTCTGTGCCTTCAAACCTCATGATTACCCTTAATCCATCAATCAGTTGGAGTGAAATCCTTCTTTTGGAAAAAAGAAAAGATTATGTTGGGAGTTTGGACACCTTCTGTAATGGCAAAAGTAAAGGAAAATGAAAAGATCCTATAGCTTGTGCTAAGTTACTTATCTGTTCAACAGTGATGGTGTGCTTTGGGTCAAGTTGGTTTGAACCAACTTCATTGCTTTATAAACTCCACCTTCCCCCAAATTAAGTCAGTCAATCCATTTCAACTAATTATATAAAATAATAATAATTTATAATAAATAATCCTTGCATTTTACATAGAGCCTTATTATGGCAATGAAATAACAACAACTTGCACTTATATAGTTCCCTCCACGCAGGGTAGCATCTCAGAGTGCTTAACAGTGACAGAGCCTGACTCCGAGCCTAGGGGGGAGGTGACTGTCAGCATGGTTGAAGAGTTTTCAGGCAGGACTTGAAAAAGGGGGCAAGTTGGAGGGATTGAGGGAGAGTGTTCCAGAGTTTCGGTGCATAGTGGCTAAAATGGTGGGGCGGAGGGTGCGAGGGACGAGCAGGAGGCTGGTACCAGTCGCGCGAAGGCCACCGGTTGATGGATTGGGGAGTGAGGAGGTCGGAGAAGTAGGGAGGTGCCAGTGAATGAAGGGATTTGAACATGATGTTCGGTGATGGGGAGCCAGTGGAGCCTGGCCAGAACTGATGAGATGGGGTACGGAGTTTGGTCCGGGTCAGTATGTGGCAGCAGAGTTCTGAATGAGCTGGATCTTTTGAATAGTTGAGCTGGGGAGACCGGCGAGGAGTACGTTTCAAAGCGCTTCACAGGAGATATTGTAAAGTGAACTGACTTTATTTTTTGTACCAAATGCGGCAGCCAATGGCATAATATTTATAAAATATGGACCATCTTAGCAAAATGTGTGAAAATAGTTTTAGTGGCACAATTGGCAAGTTGACAAGGATTTTGCTCTGAAACTCTCTTCCAAAGCCACTTTGTTTTGTATTCTCCCTTCCTGCCTTAAAAACCTCTTTAAACTGCATCTCTTCAGCGATGCCTTTGGTCAGTATGTTTAAAACTTCCTCTTGGCTGCTCAATACTCACCATTGCATTGATCAAGTACTTTGGCAGATACACTGTACATAAAAGGCAATATTGAATGCAAGGTATTGTTGTTTTTGATGTCTTAACACCAGCATCTCCGATCTTTAGCACTAGATGAGAAATTGTAGTGTTCTCTTATAAGATTCAATAATATCTCAATATCTTTTAAGAAACCTAATCTTTTCAATGCATTTGAAGCCACAATCTTGTGACAAGAGGCAAGAGCAACTACCACTGAGCCAGCCTGGCACCTATTATTAGTTTGAATAACAAGACTCTGCTTGATCGTTAACACTATTCTTACTGAAAGTTACAAAAGAGATGCTTTGCTAGGAACATACCACAACTACCAGGAAAAAGAAAATTAAAAAAAGCTAATCATTTTGAGACTTGTGTCTTAGCTGGAGTGAGCTACTAAATTCTTGTTAGGTTATTGATGTTCTGCATGTGGCAGTGTTTGGAGATGTTGAATTTCAGTTGTCAGCACAAGTTGGCATTTTTTTGTTGTTCTACGTCAAATTTCTACATGTACAGAATTTTTAATTGCTCAATGTTACAACTAAAGAATTTATAATTGCATAAAACTGCAACATTCCGAAAATTACAAGAAGGTACATGTAAGGGCAGAGCAGTAGGGCACAGTTTTATGTCTGTGATTCTGTCATAAGAACTTACAAATGAATATATAGTACTGGAGAATACCATTATAGTCCATCTAGCCAGCTTCACAGATGTTCTTTTGTTACTGCAGGAGAGCAGCGTGGGAGAAGTCACCTTGGGTCACTCTTGTTGTAAACCTCTTAGTGTGTGGCTGTAGGGCAGTGCTGATGGAGAACTCGCGCAAATACATCCTCTGAGATGAACAAAGTGCACAGGTGAGAGGGGTTGGGGAGAAAAAGGATGAAAATCCCCTGGTTAGTTTAGGTATTGACTTTGGGTAACATTATTTCTAATGGGGAAATCTATTTATAACCACGTCCAACCAAGACTGATCAATTGCACACCTCACGCAAAAAATAGTTCAATGAAAAGAGCTTGTAAACATAAAGTATATTTTTTGAGTGTCTTAGTTTAAATAAAGAAGGTTCAATAGCCAGGAGGATGTCCCAAAATTCTTCACATGGAGTCATATAGCATATTGGTTAGAGCACTCACCTTGTAAGCGAGAGGACCTGGGTTTGATTCCCGGACAGGATGAAATGTTAGGCAACTTTCCTTACTCCACACGCCTCAGTTTACCTAGCAGGAAGTAAGAACCTGGTTGTCAGTTGATCGGAGGATTGCTTTTCTGGGGGTAATAGTCCCTTAAGAAAAATAATAATAATAAATTGGTCACTTCAATCCACGACTGTTTTTGAGACACTGCTGCGCGCAATTGGTTGCTGCGTTGTGCTCACAAAATATACAGTCAATGGACTTTACAATACATTCTGTGAAGTGCTTTGAGACATCTCGAAGATAAGGCGCTATATCAAATGCAAGGATTATTACACTGTAAAGTGCAGTTGCTCTGTGTTTTCTGTGTGTTTTGTGGGCAAACGTGGCAGCCAATTTGTGCACAGCAATGTGCCACAGTCATGAAATGTGCAAAGGATGAAACCTTGCAAATGGTGTGAACCCAAAATGGCCATAGATAAATAACATTTTAGCATTTACTGTTAATAAAACAGAGAAGAAATCAAATCATTGCTTGACATCAAGCTGATAATTGTAGACCAGTGTGTGTCTTACATCCTTAGTGCAGAGAGTGTTTCAGAGCATTATATGGGATTCTATTAATGTCATTTAAACAGCACAGAATGCAATAAAGAGTAGTCAACATGGATTTAAAGAAAAGAGCCTGCCTCCCAACTCGAATGGAATCTCCATCTGGAATAAGGCAACATCAGTCTAGGAGGAAACCTTCTATTTATGTTTCTTCACAAGCTAACAATGCTTCCCTTGCTGTCTGGCTGGTACTCTGCAACAAGCAACATTCAACGCATTCAGGCGTGGTGCTGACTAATCTCCACTGCTCAGCCTCGAAAGCAATAATGATTTTCTCACTGGTGCAGTGATACCATAGGACCGTATCACAAATACATCAACCCCACATCACAGTCCAATTTATCCACAGTCTGCTGCAACGCTAATTGCTTGCAATAGGAACAAAAATGATAAGGAAATTTTTTTTCATGAAACGCTTTTAAACAACTTAATACAAATAGCAGGCATTAATTACCCTTTTATTTGTAAGGAAAATTACACCATAGGTATACTCTGGGATCTTCAATAATATGGTTCAGAAACATCAAATACATTTGACAATTGCATTTTAAACTGGAGGTATAAAGAGGCGGTGGTGAGGCCAACTGAGAGAATGATAACAAAAACCTCCGTCTATGAGCGTGATGAGCTCATTTGTTGAGGTATTCTCACTGCGAGTTATGTCAAAGTTTCAATGCTGAAGATTTTTGATATTGTCATCATCAATTTCAAGTTCCTGTCGAGCTTTTAACTGATCCAATGCCAGTATGTTTTCCCATAACCACGGATTCCCATTAGGTATCCCCTCTCCCTTTCTCAGTACAGTATTGTATTGCATTGTCAATGATGTGCCTTCTTTCAGATGACATGTTACACCAAGATTTTGTCTGCCTTTTCAGATGGATATTAAAGATCATTACACTTTACAGTAAATACTGTGAAACAGTTTTCAGGGATCTCAATCGTGTGATTAGGCACTATATCAAGTGCAAAGATGATTCTGATTATTATCTTATTGTTAATTGAGCCCACTGCTTCATTTTACACTGCAGGCAGTGCAATGCTACTCCAGACAGGGCTAACCAGTGCTTTGTGTGGATCTTGGTGAATGTAGTAATGCTCTAGTCTGACTTGTATAGATCTTGGCTCTTAGATGCTACCCACATGAAGGGCGGTATAGAAATGCAAGTTGTTGTTGAATGTGGTGCAACTCCATGCTCTGAACAGGGGATACTTCATTGAAACAGTGTGAATGCAGCATCTTGTACAATGATGTATTATGCTCAACCCAGCCTTGACTTAACAATAGTATACATACCAATGCAGCATGTGTGCTAACAGGATTGTGAGGATGACAACAGGTTTCGGCATGCAGTACCACAACATCTGACAGTGCTGGTTTGTTTGTGCAGTTCGCTAGATGAGCCTCCCAATGAAAATTTTAATGGATATAAAAATTCAAGGAACTTGCAGAAATTTTGACAGAAAAATATCCAATTACAGAGTGGTATGAGGAAAGTTTACAATAATAATCCTTGCATTTGATATAGCGCCTTATCACGTCATTGAGACATCTCAAAGCACTTCACAGAATATATTGTAAAGTGGATTGACTGTGTATTTTGTGGGCGAAATGTGTGATCTAGAACTTCAGTTATGAACTTAGTCCTTAGTTCTCAGCACATAACACACCCCAGTGGAAGCACCACAAAATATTTGTGGGTGAAATGTTAGACCAGTGTGGGATCCCACCTCAGGAACTACAAAGCACACAATTTTCAGTCTTAGGGTGTAAAACTAGTTAACCGTTCCGCGATTAAAAGATAGCTCTCATGATGGCTGGAGCAAATTGATTTCTGGTTGCTTAGACAGCTCTGTAATATACTGGTAGGTTGTTTAATACCACTTTCACTTGCTCCCTTCCTGTATCGCTCCCTTGTGTTGCTTAAAATCACTTCCTCACAGTCACAGTGTGGGTGCAATTCTCATCTCATTTTTATTAATGCACAGGAAGAAATGTAGAAATGTCAGTACAACTTCAGAGTATTGCATCTTAATATAGGTGGTTCATTTGCACCTGAATGTTGCTGCATTGTGGGTGGGAATGAGTGTTGGGTATGTGTGTGGGTATCAGTCTGCTCCAGTCCAGTAAAGTTGATGAAATGTTTGGATAGACCTAGTGTCTACTTGTGTGTGTGAGAGAGAGAGAGAAAGAGAAAGAAGACAATGGGCGAGAGAAAAAGAGAATGAGCCGACAATTAAATATGTGGTCTCAATAGCCTTTGCAAAAGAGCCTTGAGTTCTGTGATTTTCCCAGCATGAATAGGTGTGAGTCACAGCTGCACAGTGTGACACAGTTTTCAGAGACTCTTATTAGCACATTGGAACCTATTGAGGATGAGTTGTGAAACTGAATGAGTCTTTGGACTGCATGTTAAATAAGGGACGGTCAATGCAACACCAAACTTTTTGAACCAAGCACTTTTTTAAAAGCAGAAAAGGCAGGGCTTTCGTTGCAGACTTGAACCCCCACTTGCTCTCAGATTAATGTACCCCTCCCCCACCTGCTCTTGGATTAATGCCTACATTTGCCAATAGCTGACAATTTGAATATATCATGTTTATCAGCCACATGCACCTTTCTGATTAAAATACATATAAATCAAAACTGTTTATGGTAATGGCAGCAATAATTCAGAATTGCATTTCTGCAGACGTAGCGAAACGTAAGGGCAGCTTTGAATTACACTGATAGCTTTTTCTTATGTTACATTAACAGATTATCATAACAGCTCACTTTAAGCAGATAGTGTGGTATGTTTGCACACTCAGCAGGAAATATGCATTTTAATTAGTTAGAGTGACTAATATTATACTACACCATTGTTCCAATTCGATAGATTGTGTGTTATATGTTACATATTCCTTTTGCAAAGCTTCTGCTTTTTACATTAGGATCAAGATCTGACAATAAGACTTTGAAAACTAACTTGATAAATGTTCATAAATACAAAGAGCGAATGTTCCTTCAGGTGCTTCTTTTGCCTTAATAGATTTGTCTCCAAGATGAACCTTTTGAAACGTGTAATTTGTTTATTACAGCTACTGTGTTTAGTAGAAGCTGTGCTGTTGTGTATCAAAGTCTTGCAGGAAAACAAATCATTTGTAAGTGCAGTGATGACATTATTGTGGTGGGATACTTTGTTTAGGATCCTTTTGTTATGAATGCCCCAAAAAATGATTGCAGCGATCACTGCTGGGAAACAATTAGGTTTGTGGCTTTACTCTGAGCATTTATCATCTCAATTGTGCTCTCAGACAACTTTCCTAAGCCTCCTCCTCTCTCCCACCTGCTCATCAACCCAGTCAGCTGTATGAAACGCTTTGCGAAGTGCTCCCGATGTGAAATGTGCTATACGAAATACAATTTGCTCGACAAATATTCCAAAAATGTAAATACTTGCTTAGCAAATTGTAAACCCACCAACTAGAAGCAAACAGCTTGACCCAACTCCATGATGTTGACAATGACAATGGGTGTTGGACACGGGTCCACTTTTGACACAGCCAGATAATTCTCACTCAATATGTTCACAGTGCGTATATATAAACCATATAAATTAGACCATCAACATATGTCACATCAGGCTCCCTGATGGTTCAAGGGGTAAATTTACTACCTAGACTCATACTAAGCCACACAAGCGAGGCAGATCCCAGCTTCAATCCCTCGGTGTGGCCTCAGAGCCATGAAGCTAATGAGTGAACTAGTGAGTTCATGTTTTGGTTTGTTCTGGTAGCTAGTCGCTGCTTCTTGCTGGAGAGTGTGTGTATGTGAGCTAAGGACAAGGTCAGGCCCAGCTGTCATGCAAACATGGCTCACACATTAAGGATGGCTTCTTGGCAGAGATAGAGGTAGCTCCTGACACCTATGGAATATGTTACACCTGAAGGAGAGAAGTAAAGAGAAGAGAGGAGAGGGGAGGAGAAAAGAAGAAAGAACACAAGAGGAGGGAGGGAAAACATTTATGTGAACCACTCACACTATTGTCATTGTGACAGGAAGACTCGCCCCTGGTCATGCCTTTCATACTTGTATACTTTCATACCTTTCTCACCGTCTTCACTTTGTCTCGACGAATGGCTTCTCCTCCACCCCCCGTACTGTCTCATGTGGTGTCCCTCAGGGCTCTGTCCTCGGTCCCCTCCTCTTCACCCTCTATATGCTCCCCCTCGGTGACATCATCCGCAGACATGGAGTTAACTTCCACATGTATGCGGATGACACCCAACTCTACCTTTCCTCCTCTACTCTCAACTCCACGACCACCGTTGTCCTGACAGCTGCCTGTCCGACATCGAGTCCTGGACGAGAGACAACTTTCTTCAGCTCAACGTGCGAAAAACTGAGGCCCTCCGGATTGGCTCACGTCAGCGCCTCCGCACCTCAGGCGCTGACACCATCAGCATCCAAGACTGCACTCTCCACCTCTCAAAGCCAGTCAGGAACCTCGGCGTTTTGTTCGACCCTGAGCTGTCCTTTCTCCCTCACATCCGCACCACAACTGGCACCGCCTTCCATCACCTCCGGAACATCGCCAGACTACGGCACTACCTCACCCCTCACGCTGCTGAAACCCTGGTCCACGCCTTTGTCACCTCAAGGCTGGACTATGGGAACTCTCTCCTCGCCGGCCTTCCCGCCACCTCCCTCCACAAGCTGCAGGTCATTCAGAACTCTGCTGCTCGTGTACTGTCCCGCACCAGGCTTCGCGACCACATCACTCCCACCCTCGCTCGCCTCCACTGGCTCCCCATCCCCCAGAGGATTGATTTCAAGATCCTCACCCTCACCTACAAGGCCATTCACGGCCTTGCTCCCTCCTACCTCTCCAACCTACTATCCCCCTACCTACCTGCCCGTACCCTCCGTTCCTCTGGCTCCGGTCTGCTCCACGTCCCCCGCCCCAACCGCCCTACCATCGGTGGTCGGGCCTTCAGCCTCTCAGCCCCCAGGCTCTGGAACTCCATCCCCCAGTGCCTTCGCCGCCTCCTCCCTTTCCTCCTTCAAGGCCGGTCTCAAAACCTTTCTCTTTGACCGTGCCTTCAGCTCCCCTCTCGACTCTCTTCCCCCTCCTCGCTCCCTCCCTCCCCTCACCCTGACCATTTCCCCCCTCCTTGCTCCCTCCTTTCCCTCCCCTCACCCTGACCATTTCCCCCCCTGCTCGGGTCATGACCCAACTGTGCAGCGCCTTGGGACGTCCTCCTGACGTGAAAGGCGCTTTATAAATGTAATCTTGTTGTTGTTGTATGGCGCTTGTGTTAACACATTATAAATGGCAGCCCAGGAGCCACCATGAAATCTGCCTTTGATTTTGTTACTTGTGCTTAGGCAGCAGATAAAGACCTGTCACCTAATATATGTACCTGTCTGAGGTCTACATGAGTCCAGATCAGTGCTATTCAGAAAATGCCCGGTGGCCATTTATAGCTCACTTCCCCTTCGGCCCGTGTGTTTATTGGAAACCTTTTGATAGCCTCGTTGTAGCTCGAGACTAAGTTAGAAACCAGTTCAGTTCCCACTCCATTTGTTTTCCAGCAAAAGACACTGAGGGATGGTACTGATTCTGCAAGGCAGGGCTATCATGGGTTCCACATAGCAAGTTTGAGGGCCCTATTACAACAGAGAGATTTAACCTAAAAATCAGTACTGTATAGGTTAGATTTTCTCTTCCTGTGGGGAAGTTTTTGGTTTCCACTTGGCAACTGGCCGCAGCACATGATTGTAATCAGAGCTTACTGCATGGGTAGGTTCAGTGCAAGTCCAGCACTCTGTGGAGCAAATCAGTGCAAACGTTGCTAGAGGCATCAGCAATAAAGGAAAAAATAGCATCTCAGTGCATGACATAGCTTGCCTCCCCCTCTACACAAATTCCTTCAGCTTAGAGGAGGGGCAAGAGTATCTTGGAGTCCTGTAGCTCAGTGGTTAGAGTACGTACCTCGATAGTGAAAGGAACTGAGTTTGATTCCCCGGCAGGGCAAAACCTTGGGGGAGTTTCCTTACTCCACACGCCTCTGTTCGCCTCGCAGTAAATAGGAACCCGTTTTTTAGTTGATTGGCAAATCGCTTTTCTGGGCGTAATAATTTCTTCAAAAATAATAATAAATTGGTCACTTCAATCCATGACTATTTGTGGGACACTGTTGTGCACAATTGGCTGCTGCATTTGGCCACAAAATATGCAGTCAATTCACTTTACAGTATATTCTGTGCGCAATTGGCTGCCGCGTTCGCCCACAAATATACAGTCAATTCACTTTACAGTGTGTTCTGTGAAGCGCTTTGGGACGTCCTCCCGACGTGGAAAGCGCTATATCAAATGCAAGGATTATTATTATTCTGTGGAGCGCTTTGAGACGTCGAGAAGATGTGATAAGGTGCTATATCAAATGCAAGGATTATTATTACTATTATTATTGGGGCTTTAGGTTGACATCCAGTGAAGTGCTGGTGGTTCACTGTATTGTTGGAAATGCTGTCATTCAGATGAGATATTAAATTGATGTCCTATCTGCCTGTCCAGGTGGATGTTCAAGATCGCTTGGCACTATTCTAAAAGAGAAACAAGTTTCTCCCAGTGTCCTGGCCAACACTCCCCTAAATAAGGTTGATCACTCACTTCACAGCTTTTTGTGAGATATTGCTGTACATAAATTGGCTGTTAAATTCACCAACAAATAGATACAGTCACTACACTTTACAGAAGCCCTTTGGTGTTTCGATACTATATGAAATGCAATCTTATTTATTTTAGGGACTCACCAAGCATAGGTTTGTCCAGGAATCTAGCCCCCGGCGAGCAGAATTCTGTTGGAACGTAGGTGTAAGTAGGTCACCACTCTTAGCAGACAGGTCATCAATGAACAGAAAGATTAATACCAATAAGATACAAAAATAACTCAACAGGAAAAAAAATTGTGATTCATTGAGTTAATAAATTCAGGACATCTGAATCATTATTTTTTTCAATGTGTGAAACTTCGTGACTACTTTAACAGTTTTCCGAATATATTTTATGTCATGGATTAGTAATGTAATTAAAGAGAGGATCGTGCTGCTAATTGCAGCAGATATCTCATGAGAATGAAAATCTCCCACTAACCAGCAGTCTGGTGTGTGAAGTTCTTGTGCTGTCACAATACATAAGATGTGTTAAAATCACGCGGCTGTGAATCCAGCCCTGAACATTGACCTCCAGTATTTGCAATTGCCGATGAAACATAACTATGTTTGTTATGCACAGAACATCTTGGAGCCATAGCTTAGACCCAAAAATATCATTGCTTCTACCTGGTATTATTAATTATTATCAGATGCACATGAACAGCATTCTATTCAAGCTTTACCCTGCTTATTAAGAAAGTTGCCCAGCCACCTTTGCTAAGAATTGAAAGGATTAAGATGAATGACTAGGCTGACATTGCAATACATTCCTGGGAGTGTGTTGCATTTCAAATGCCATCCTTTGGATAAGAGGTTAAACCGAGGTCCTGTCTACCTGCTCGGGTTGATGTTAAACATCCCATGGCACAATTTGAAAAGAGGATGGTATTTCTCCCAATACCAGGAGGATGGTATTTCTCCTGGTTAACAATCCCTCAAATCAAATTGACTATGCCCTTCGTGGCTGTTTTTTGAGATGCTACCCTGCGTGGAGGGCACTATATAAGTATAAGTTGTTGTTGTTTGTGGGACATTGCTGTGTCCAAATTGCTGACCACTTTGCCTGCAAATACACGTCGCAACACTTGACAACAATTACCCATAAAGTGTTTTGAGAAATTCCAATGTTATAGATGCTATGTCAAAAGCAAGGACAGCTATTATTTATTATAAATAGATCGCGATGTATCGGGTGCTTGATTCTTGATACTTGATTCTTTGTAGGGAACAGTTACAGTGAGCTGGCACTCACATGGAATAAGATGCACATTTTATTCATGCTGCCAAAGGCATATGCTTAAAAGGTAATTCACTGTCCCTTTTATTATCCTGTAGAGATTAGATTTTACAGCTACTTGCAATCAAATCTGCACCAACTATGCCTTTTACTTATCTTAGTCTTGTCATAATACTGGTATTCAGGATATGGAAAATAAATTGAGTCTGAGAAACTGGCAACAGCTCAAAGAAATCATCCAGCTGTTTTATTTCGAGGCTCATAAAATTTACATTGGTGGTTTCAGATTGAGTTTTTATTACAGTTTTGTGACATTTGAAAATAATAGAAGTGATCTGCAACAATAGCATGATTTTTTTGAGTTATGTTTTCATTTTGAGTTTTTAATTTCAACCCAAACAGTTTTAAATTAGATTAAATTAATTTAAATTAAAAGCAATGGCTAACTCTTTAGGATTCAGACAAATTGTTTTCTACTCACTAGGTCAAGAAGGAGAAAAATAAACTTGGTGAAAGGAGAGATGAAATGAAATATGGCAATTGTTTCCTGCTGATCTCTTGTGAGATCTCAGAAAGCATTACTTTATACAATTGACAACAACAACGTGCATTTATGTTGCACCCTTCACTCAGGGTAGCGTCTAAGGGTGGTTAAAATCAATTATAAGAATGTGATGATGGACTGTCCTCGACGTCTATAGTCACAGAATCAAAGAAAGGTATTTAAAAGGAAGGTAAATTGATACTTGTGAAGTAAAGGTATTGCGGGAGATGTAGGAAAGAGGGGAGGTGTATGGGTTAAAAAATCCGAGCACTGTTATTATCATCAGTTAATGACTTCAGAGTCAACTCCTTTGTCATCTTGATATCATTTCATCTGTTTCATCCCATCTCTTCCAGGCTCGTCTGAAAACTGCATCAGGTCAGAAAATTTATAAGGAATACCCCTGAGCAGTAGACTGTGATTCTTCCTGGGTACATGTGGATGTCAGATACCACAATTCTTCTCACTGTGAAGAATAGTGATATTGGCCATGACAGCTTCTCACAGGTTTTCCTCCATGTTTTACCAGTGCAGACTCAATAGGACAAATGGCCTCCTTCTGCCCTGTAAATTTCTATTACAACAATTTCTATTTAATTGCTCCAAGATGCTGTCTGGCATGAATGGGGCTATATAAATGTAAGTTATTATTATTATACTTCAAGCGATATGGGCACACCATTAAACATATGCTGTCAACGGGAATGTCATCCCTCTGGAAAGGATGGGGCTCAGCTATGATTTGTATCATGACTGAACAACAAGCTGGACTTCACTGTCTTGACTCACTGATGAAGAATGGCCCCTTGGCCAACGTACCACACAGATAAATACCAAATCATTATGTCTGGTTTACAGAGGGTCAGGAATCTCAGCATTTCATTAAAATTCAGATGAAAATATTCACATTCAGTGCTGATTTTCTTGTAGAGCCTCCTTGCTCCTCAAGAAACCTGAGGTGCGTACGATGAATATTAACCTTGGTTAGTTTGAGATTTGTAGCCTCCAGCTTAGAAATATTAAAAGTAACAAAATTACAGAAAATACCTTGAAGGCCTTTTGAATCTAATGTTCATTTAATGAGTAGAGCAGGTGCCAAGTTGCACTTGGGATTTTAGCTGTTCATTGGATAAGTGTCACATCTAACACGACCCCCATAAACATGATATGGTTTTTATAACAGTATTTCAATCTTACAATAGTAATCACTAAAGTGAAGGGCAAAGATGATTTTTTCCTTCATCTCCCAGTTTGAAAGAGAAGAAAGCAGGAGAAGAGGCATATTCACACCTAAGATTTGGCAAATTCTGCGAATCTTCAGGATGTCACATTGTTCCAATAGACAGAGATTAACACCTCCACTGGGTAGCACTAAGGGACAACAATGAATTCCACACCTTGTTCAAGCACATGGCTGTTCAGGGCTGTTTCTTCTGCATTGCTTTCTTTGTTTGGATAAAATTTGACATTTGCATAACCTTCTGCTGTCTATATGGTAAATTATTACCGGGAAATGTGAGAAGGCGTCTTAGACACAAAAATTCTCATACAATCCGATTCATTTATGCTTCGAGCTGACGATAAAAAATTAAATCAGTTACAAAGAAAATTGACCACGAGCCATTTATTTACATTATCTGGGCTTTGTCTGCCACATGGAAGAGTGAGCACATTGCATTGACAGCTATTTGTCCTGAGAGACCAAAACAATTTTGCTCGACTGCTTCAGTGTCAATAATCTCAGTTTTCTGCTTATTACCAATTCATTATTGTTCATCCAGTCCGGTTAGGAGTAATGAAGTGTGTAATTTCTTAGGAACTAAAAGTGTTCAAGCTAAGAAGGTGTGAATAAGCTTTGGAGGAGGAGATCCAGGCAGAAGGTTGAGAGTCAGGTGCTGCACCTCCCTGTCAGCCTGGAAGTGCTGTCAGGTATCCACCAGGCATTCATCCGCCTGTCAGCATCACTGTCAAAATGGGTTTGCAGCGTGAAAAGAATACAAGAATGTGGAAGTTTTAATATCACATTCAGAACAGGCTCAGGTTCTCCTTCAGAGCTAACTGGAATGCAGTGTTTGGAAGACAAATGGTCTCCAAACATAACAAATAATTCCCCATGAGTCCCAACACCAAACCTCCCTGGGTTCACTATCTGCACAGATTTGTGTGATGATCAGCTCATTTCTGGCTGAGCTATTGTTTTCTTGGATTGAATGCATCTACAAGCTTTCCATGTAGCCTGATAGGAGCAGACATGCTGATTTTGTAAAAAAAAATCTGTGTAACTGAATAAGCACCTGAATATTAAGGTCTATTATGTAAACTAAGTGTTTTCATGAGCACGAAAAGAAACATGCGATGACTGGGCAGTGCCATGGTTTAGGCAGCAGCCTTTCAGCACCAAGTGAAATTCAGGTATGATTGTTGGGATGAACTTCTCTGCCTGCTGCCTGTAATGGTCCTTTATGGTCTAAGTTTGTGCAGCGTTTCTGTATTTCATAGTGGTGTGAGTTCATCAAACAATTCTTAATTTAACTCAGCAGTCTGACTCTGAGGTGTCTCAATCACCTGATAAGGTGTTATATCAAATGCAGGGATCATTATCCGTAGTAGTAAAATTCTGTAGTTCTATGGGAAGAGGTAAATTCAGCTTTAATCTGAATGCAGTGTTCCATTCATACTACAGGAAGCGAAATGATGCCTTTTGTAGCAATAAAGTAATTAAGAACAACAACAACTACCAATTACATTTATCTTGTGCCTTTCATGTCGGGTGGATGTCCCAAGGTTTCGGTCAGTGAAAGGTTTATACACGAGCTAGGGGCTGGAATCAAGAGGGGTGGAGGGCAAGGGGACAAGAGGGAAGTAGGAAGATGATGGAAGACATGGTGAATGAGGTAGGTCTTGAGAGAGGGCTTTAAGAAACAAGGGAAAAGGTGAAGCGGAAGGGCTCCAAGGAAAGAGTCGCTGACTTAAGCTTTCCACTCCTAATTTCATTGGTAAAGCTGAATACATGCACAATAGCAAGAGTGTATTTTTATTTAATAATAAAGAGCCGGTCACACATCACTGACTCTCAAAAGTTCTTTAAAGGATCATTGATCAGCAGAGATAAAATTGATTCATGCCTGCCGCAGTATGAATCAATGTGCTGCCAAAGCCACTTTCTCAAGATAGTCTCAGCCATAGGGTTCCAGCCTGATTCATTTTGCTTTCGCCCCGCTCAACCCCAATTCATTGCAGTGCTTTCCATGCTAAGTCACTGCAAAATGTACATTATAAACACAACAGAACCCTGTTGCGTCTGGCCTTGAATAATTGACACTAACACTGGATGCCCAGAGTGGCTTCATGGCTTGTTTGTGGAACATTGCTGTGTGTGATTTGGCTGCCACATTCGCCTACAAATACACAGTTACTGAACTTTATGGTAAAATCATGTAAAGAACTTTGAGACATTTCAAAGATAGGGCGCTATATCAAATCTAAGGATTAATATTATAAAGTGACAATTTTCCTAGCACTATTAGCAACAAAAAAAGTATTGCACTTTTAAACTTAAGTGTAATAGGCTTCAAGTAAGTTTGTGTGATCAACCTCAATCATAGACTTATTGGAGTAGGTGTCATGTGTTACAGTATAAATAATAATAATAATGCTTGCATTTGAATATAACGCTGTTCACGTCTTCTAGACGTCTCAAAGCGCTTCACAGAATAGATTGTAAAGTGAATTAACTGTATATTTGTGGGCGAAATGCAGCAGCCAATTGCGCACAAAAGTGTCCCACAAACAGTCGTGGATTGAAGTGACCAATTTATTATTGGGTTTTCTTGAGGGATTTCAGGCATGTGGAGTAAAGAAACTTGCTCAAGGTTTCGCCCTGCCGGGAATCAAACCCAGGTCTCTTGCTTGCAAAGCAAGTGCTCTAACCACTGAGCTACAGGACTCCACAAATGAACAATGTGTTGTGTTAAACAGGAATTAACTGAAACAGTGTGAGCACTTCAGATCTGGGGGCTTTACATTTATGAAAGAAAACTTAGAAGTTAAAGTAGATGATGATAATAATAATCCTTGCATTTGATAGAGTGCCTTATCACATTGCTGAGATGTCTCAAAGTGCTTCATAGAATATACTGTAAAGTGAATTGTCTGTGTATTTTGTGGGTGAAACAGATCATTAAATGGAGACATTATCCAGATGTTTACAAAGGTTGTGGGTTCAAATCCCACATCCGATCTTGGAACCCATATTGTTTAGGCTGACACTCTAATATAGTATTGGGGGTGTGCTGCATTGTCAGGAGTGCCATCCTTTGGATGAAATGTTAAACTGAGATCCCATCTGCCTGTACAGGTTAAAGATCCCATGGCTCTATTCAAAAATATATTGTAATTCACCTTACAGTACATTCTATGAAGCACTTTGAGGCATCTCAATGGTGTTGAAAAGGTTCACTTACAAATGCACAGTCACTACACATCAGAAACCTTGTGAAGTTCTTTGAAACATTCCAAATGTTATAGGCTCTGTATCAAAAGCAAGGATTAATAAAGTTAAAGGGAATGGGCAAGATGTATACAAAAGCGAATGATTTAACTGGGACCATGAACAAACAATTTAAAACACAACGGCTACATTTTTGCATTTGCATGTGCTTTAGTGAGTGCCAGAACCGGGAGTCAAATTCAATGTAGGCCCTATCCAGAGTCAGTGGGAGCTGAGTGTAAATTTGTTTGAGTTTTCAATGAGTTGTTCTGTGCCAAGAATCAGCACCTGCTATAATTGCACAGAGACCACGAAAAGCAGAACAAATGGAGGCATTGCTATGGTTTGCTGAATGTGGCTCCAAGTTTCCTCTACCTATCTACCTATCCATCACTTTATTTTTCTGCCTTGCTACCTGAGCTGTATTTAAAAGATAAAATGCTGTGCCTTTAATCTACTTCATATTTAGTAATTTGTTTTACTATAGATCAGCCCTTTGTCCTTTTTGTGATCCAGGCTCCTCCAGTAATTAAATAAACCCAGCAATTTCATCTTAATCTAGGGCTTTGAATATAAGTTACAGAAGGCCTGCCTTGCCATTCATCCCATTTTCATTATTGGTCGTCGGGCCGTTCAGTCTCATTCTGACTCCTGGTTTTATTCATTACTACAATCCAGACGTGGAAACTGAGGACAGATCACAGCTTTGGTACTGGACATAGCACAATGTAGCCTTTTGGGGTTCTGCTGAACACCTCAAAATATTATGAAGTCCAGTAATTTAATATGGCACACGGAAATCTAAAATAATAATTTTTAAACTATACTCCAGTGTCAGTTTGGCTATGTCAGCAGCACTCTCACCTTTGAGTTGCGGATTAATGCCCCAGGATAGACTGTTGTTGCTCCATTGTGGGGTTGAGGGAACACTGCCATCATGGAGGTGACGTTCTTTGGATGAGATGCTTAACTGAAATCTCATCTGCATGTCAATGGGATATCAAATATGTAATAATATCATCTGACCCGCCACATAAAAATAATCCTCTACTTCTTCGCTGTTAGTGGGATTATTGTGCTCAATTTGTCTGCCTTGTTCGCCTACACATACTCAGCAACTGTACGATGAAAAAAAACTGAAGAGTTTTATGAGATTATCACTGAACTATTGAATGCAAGGATCACCATTATTATTATATGAACCACAGTCTAGTGCTAATGATTTTTTTTCCTTTTTATCTAAATAAAAAACATTGGCTTTCTAGCTCTTATGCAAAAGAATAACAGAGAGTTGTGAATGAGCAGCAGGTTATAATTTAATCTTGGGGCTGAAATGACATTTATAGACTGCTCTGCCCTTGTGAATTACAATGTTGCCTGAACCCAGGGAAGGTTTTACAAGATTGTGAATATTGGCCTTGGAATTTTAAGAGCTTGAGTAGAAATAAAAATAAAAAGTAAAAATCACAACAGAACTGTAAAAATGATCAGAATGATGTGGCTTGTGACCTCAGGCTGCAGATCCTCACAAAACGCAAGGAGTTTTACTGAGGACCTGTGCAATAAATTGATACAGGTGTTTGGGAGGGATACCAGAGTAGGTGGAAGCAGCTTTAGTAAGGGCAGGTGTCTCAAGAATGTAAACTGCGGAAACCAGCAAGCTCATTATGATCACCACTTTCCTTTTCCCTCGCACTCTCACTCTGCATTCTAGCCAAACCCATCCTCTATCACCCACACTATCCACCCTCTGCTCTAATCCCTGCCCTTAAACATCCCCCTCTACCCCCATCCATTTCCCTTCATCTTCTCATAATTAGGGCTCAATAGGACTCACCTCCCGCCCCCCACCATTCTGCTCTCGGCCTTATTTCACCTCACATTTTGTAAGTACCAGTTTGACTCACTTCGGAACCAGAAAAGTATACAGTTGAGAATTTCACTACACAGTTAGGGCTGATATTTCTGTGCAGCAATTGGATGTGTGCTACCTTTTTGAAGGTGCTTTCCTTCAGGTGCAATAAGTGAGACTTTTTTATCCATGCACTTGTGTCCAGCAATGACCAATAAAGTAGATGAGATATGAAGATGTAACTGATGAAGGAGACAATGAAAATGCAGTGGAAGCAGTGTATTTAGATTTCCAGAAGGCCTTTGATAATGTGCTGCATAAAATAGAGCATGTGGAATTGTGGGAGACGTAGCAGAATGGATTAAAGAATGGTTACAAAACCAAAAGCGAAGGGTTGGAGTTAATAATAATAATCCTTGCATTTAATATACCTCCTTATCACGTCTTCGAGATGTCTCAAAAAGTTTCACAGAATATACTGTAAGGTGAATTGACTGTATATTTTGTGGGCGAAACACGTCAGCCAATTACGCACAGCAGTATCCCACAAACAGTCATGGATTGAGTGACCAAATTATCGGTTCTTTTTTTACAAACATTTTTAAACAGTGATGTGTGGAGTAAGGAAACTTGCCCAACATTTTGTCCTGACCAGGAATTGAACCCAGGTCCTCTCACTTGTGAGGTGAATGCTCTAACCACTAAGCCGCAGGACTCCACAAGCTATCCAGAGTTTAGGGTATCTTCTCAGGCTGGAAAGAAGTAGGAAGTGGTGTTCAGCGATTTATCCTGAAGGAGTGGACACTGTTGCTTTAAACTTGGTATTGGACATATGTTTATTAGCTCACCATGAAGGAAATTTTGTTAAAGATACGTACTGAAGAGCTCAGATGCACACAATACCTGTGTCTTCCTGTCTGTACTGATTTTCTTTCTATGCCAAATAGCACAAAATGGCATCAATGCCTCAGTCCCTGAGCATCCCATCCACCATCACCTTGTCATTCTATGATAAATGTGGAAGTGTACTTTACCCTCCTCTGTGTAAGTGCCAGCTTGGATCAATTAGTATGACTCTCACAGCTAGGTCAGTAAAGTTGTGGGTTCAAGCCCCATGTTGCAACTTTGAGATCAGTCTTGGCAGACACTGCAGTCCATTACTTTAGATAAGCATTGCTCTATAGAAATTGCCAAGTTTCAGATAATATTCTAAACCCCAAAGTGTGACTTTTTAGCCATTCCATTTCTGTCTTGTAATTTGTGCAGTTTTTGCAGTGTCTTCCCACTTTCAGACCTCATAATGCTCTATACTGAGAATATTTTCATTATACTTTTTACCACTCCTTTTGTTGGCTCTCATTCAGGCATTAGACCTGCTATGTAGCCCTGACAGGTGTCGTTCAATTCACACACGTACAAAAACCACAAGCCGAGCAGCACTTACATACCAGACACACAACCTGCCCCCGACAAGAGCAGAATGATGTCACCTGAGCCTCCTGATAGGGTTGCCTATTGTACTTAGCAGTGAAATCCCAGCAATAAGCAGAGACTGTTTTCCCTTGCCAAACACATGAAGAATAAAAAACACTTCTCTCAGCCACATGTATGTTTCTTAGATACCTGACAGATGATGAGCGCCAACCACTGATATAACATAAGAGAAAAAAGGGGCACTGGATTCTATGTGGTTTTGGCTGGTTAGGCGATAGCACCCTCCAGCATCACACACCCTGCGGTCCCCAAGCCTTGGCTCTTGCCAACCTGCGCCTGATACTTTTCAGAATTAGGTAAGCAGGATGAGTCCCTCCGGGGAGAGAGTGCGCATTCTGTTCCAAAAATCTAGCTCTGGGATTTCTCAGCTTGGTTTGGATACTCTTAAGTGTGGTGATGGGTTTCAGCATATGTCAGACACCCAGCTCATGACACGATGCAACTTTATAAACACAAAATCCCTTGCATCAAATATTTTTAAGTGCAGGTGGGTCAATATTTCCTTTACCAAAATGTTACAATCTGTTTTAAAATCTTCATTTAAATCTTGTACAGACTAGTTCTGCGCTAGACAATCAGGAAGCTACTTACTCATTTATCTGAATATCAGGTTGAATCAGTCGATTTGTCAGCCTGGGTTGGCAGCACACTTGCCGATGTATTAGAAGGTTGTGGGTTCAAGCTCTATGTCAGATCATTTTGCTCGAAGTCCAGGCTGACACTTGAGAACAATGAGGGTGCAGAGTGTCCATCCTTCGGATAAGACACTAATCCAAGGTGAAATTAGGTTTTCGGAGTTTGACCTTCCCTCCTCTTTTCCCAGGCAACTGTATCAGACTGCAGCAGAGTATGATACATCATTCCACCTGCCTTGTTTGACATTTTATGTCAGAATCGTTTGAGGTTCCGTACTGAATGAAAATATCTGCATCTTAAATTCCATCAGATTCATTACAGTCATGCCTCTAAGTCTGCATTTGAGTGTTATATTGTGCGGATATGTGCAATTCCAAACACCAACACTTCCTACTTGTTTTAAAATCTTTATTCAAATCTTGTATGGATCACCACTGCACTAGACCATCAAGCAGCAACTTACTGTATTTGATGAATATCAGCTTGGATCAGGCCATTTGTCAGCCTAGCTCAGTTGGTACCACTCTCACTTCTAAATCAGAAGGTTGTGGATTTAAGCCCCACATCAGGACTTTGACATAATCTAGACAAAGACTGTAGCGCAATGCTAGCAAAGTGCTGCATGGTCATAGATTTCAATAAGCCAGCAGTGGCCAACACTTTTGTTCGACCAAACAAATACATTTTTCTTGATTGAATATTTCTTAATTCATGGCCACACCAAGAATATAGCTTGTCAGTAACTACTGGAAACATTATATTGATTTAACACAGACTTACGCAGACTAGTGCCGTTGTTCGACAGGCGACCTTTAAGCCCGCTGGGTTACTTTTAGGTCGTGGGCCAAGGGTTGGCCACCCACTGCAATAAGACATTAAATCAAGATCCTGTCTGCCAGTTCGGGTGGATGTTAAGATCCCATGTTGCTACTTGAAAAGATAGGAAGTTTCTCCCGGTGTCATGGTTAACAATCCCCTAAATAAAAATTTGGTCATTGACTTAATGAATATTTATGAGACATTACCATGTGCAAATTGGCGTTTGCCCACAAAAAACACAATCACTGCAGTATATCCTGTGAAACACTTTGCGATGTCGTCCTGACATGAAAGGCATTATACCAAATGCAATTATTATTATTGTTTATTTCATTTTTCAGGCCAGTGTGTTGCTATATGTAAATGCATTGAATGTGAAAATTAAGTGCATTGTAGACATTCTTCATCACAATTTATCTCCTTGTATTCCAGTGCCACTTATGCTATCTATGTAGCACTGCAGCTTCACAATGTTATGTTAATCTGTTTAAAACACATGAATACAGTTACTGGGGTCATTGAAAAGAGTAACAATCTCAATTACTTCTTTCACTTTCTGGAGGTGAACCTTTAACACTCTTCACTTTAGCTATTCACATCATGGCTGTTTGTGAGACATTAGTTACAAAATACATAGCAAATTCCATGAAGCTCTTGGAGAAGTTTCAATGTTATGTCAAATGCAAGGATTAATACTATCATAATAATTATTAAGTTAACAGATTTCATTAATGGGAATTGAACAGTTCCACCAATCAATGTAGTTGGCAAACTACTGGCAAGGCATAACAAGGCATTGAACCATATCACATACTGCATTGCTACCCCCACTCCCTCCCGTCCGCTTGTGTATGTTAATTAGTTCCAATTAGTGCTGAATTATGGCCATCCATTTCCTTGTTGACTTGTGAATCGAGTCAACTCGATTCAGTCTGGCCAAATTCATTTTAATTAGGATCCACAGTAACTAGAAGAAAAGAACCTCTCACCCTACCTGTCTTATTCAAGTTGCACAGGAAGAAAAGTTGCTGCATCGTTAATATATTCTTTCTTCTCCCCCCACCCCTCCCCACACACACTTAAACACTCTCTCATCTTTTAGAATAATAAACATAGAATCATTTGAAGCCCACGGTTGACAGGAGTTTACTGGTGTGTTGTAGTAGCAAACACAAGCCAGTGTGATGGAATTTGTGGAGATGTAAGAAGTAACAATACTGTCTAATATGTACGCATAGCACTGAGATGTAGGGCATACGCTTTTAAAGAGATTCTTCTCTCTTACAAATGTTAACTTCGTTGAGAAAATATATGTTAATGAACCACTGGAATTATATACGCTCCAGTGATATATTGTACGTAATTGGCTGCTGCATTTCACCCACTAAATATCCAGTCAATCCACTTTACAATATATTCAGTGAAGCGCTTTGAAACGTCTCAACAATGTGATAAGGTGCTATGACAAATACTATTATTATTACAAATACAAAGATTATTGTTATTACTGTAATTGTGTGTGTGCATGTGTAAGAGAGAGAATGGGAGAAACTGCAGAGCTAGATAGTGAAACCATCATTTTCCTTTACTGTTCATTATAATATTATGTTCTTCAACTTCTATTTTCAAACAAAAATCTGTAAGATGACTATTTGTGAAGAATCTTTTATTACAGTTATTCCTGAAATGAAGCACTCTTTTGCATCCACTACTTATTGTGAACCTGCTAGCTGTTTGATTCCTATATGTTTGTCCATTTCAAAGTGAAGCGATTGGAGTTATACGGGACAAGAGGATATGTTTAAACACTGCATAGAGACACTGAGACATTTGTGCAGTGATAGCACATATTTTGCCATGACTGAAAACAATTCTGATTGTCTTGAGATGACAGCAGGAAGATCAATCCCAACATCACAATTTGACTCTCAATTGCATCAAGGAATTCAACATAGAAGAGCACAGAGGAGTCCAGTAAAGTTACTGCCAAATAGACTGATTGAAAAATAAAGCTTTTGTTGTGTTTATTTTACGTAAGTATTTCCAGCTCTTCCAATTCCTACATCCAGCTCTTCCAGATCTGCAGCCCATGTCTTCTCATGCACCAGGCTCCACAAGCCTATCACTACTATCCTCGCCCTACTCCACTGGCAGCCCACACAAGTGGATCAATTTCATTGTAAGTATTGTAAAACTTGTAAATGTAAATTGCATTGTACATCACAGGGTCCTTTTAAATATAGATCCTAGAAGGCTCTGAATTACTATAAATTCTTTGTAGATACTTTATGGACACTTTACAGCACAGATATGGACCATTCAGTCCAGCAACTGGAGAGCTGCATTGTCTAATCCCATTATTCTACTCATTCCCCATTTAGTTTAAAGCTCCTTTTTTTTTCAAACATCCATACAACTCCCTTGGTGGACTCTGCGCCAACAATTCTGGAAATATTGACATTGCATAGAATCATTTTGTTCCGTGGACAAAGGCATTCATTGAATATATCTTTCAGCAAAGCCTCTCTTTTGCTCATGTTTCTTTTCTAGGTCAAACCAAGTCAAACAATTTATTCTTGAATTTTTTGAATTTTTTAAATACGTAGCATAATACAGGTTGTGGCACCTTCCTCAGGAGATAATTGTGCTTCCAGTCATGCAAAATGTAAAAGTATATATTAAACACTGACAACAGGTTTCATGTGTTGTGTATCCGAGACGTATTGGTGTGAAAAAGCTGCATTTCAAAGCTAGGAAACATTACCATTTTTCATCTATTCCTAAAGATTGCTCATGGAAATGAACACGCAGCCTCAGTACATTGCTAGGTCAAATGATTCCTGCAATCTAAACAGCTACCTGAGTCTTAGTTTAGCTGAAATACATACTCAATTTGCATTCAATGAAGCTAGCTCTGGGCTGGGTGGGTGGGTGGGGGGGGAAGGCGGGGTATGAAGCCAGTGTCTCAGAATGCCACTGAGATCTTTGGAGAATAGACATCAGACCAAACTATTATTCCAAATTCAGGAGGCAGTTATTCAGTTCCATCATATGTCTTCAGGAATGGATGGACAAATGCAATATTTGATAACAAATTCAGTATGCAAATTAATTTGTTATAAAATGTCACACTTTTCACTAGTTTGTGTATAATAATCATTGCATCTGATACAGTGCCCGATCACATCGGTCGAGATGTCTCAAAGCGCTTCACAGGACAGAATGTGAAGTGGTGTTCTGGTATTCCTTAACACGCTCCTTAAAGTAATGTCAGCTCATGATGTTCTGGTAGACTCAGCATGTAAAGTGCTTTGAGACATTTAAATACGTCATGCCATTGTATGAACTTCATGGATTCTAAGTAAATCCAAAATGTGTTGAACATGGAAAAATACAGAGTAATTTTTTTTGCAATTTGCCTTTGAAGGTATATCTCTTTTTTTCTGTTCTGTTTAATGCCTATCCTGTTAAGTGCCAAGATTGAGCAATTACATTACCTTTGGTGAAACAGGGATGTTTTATGAAGATGTTGATCAATGCATTGATTTCTAATCTCCCTCCAGGAACGTGAGATGCTGGTTTAATGAGTAGATGTTTACGGTGCCACACACACAGGCTGGTGTGCTGACAGCTGTCTGAAAGCTACCCATTTCTTTGGGGAAAGGTCTGAAGAATGTACCTCAAGCAAGGTGCCAATTGTGTACAGTGCTAGCCAATGATTGCCTTGTGGACATTTTTTTGTCAGGAAATATTCCTTCCATGCTTTTAAGTGCTGTCTGTCAGCAAGTCCAGCTACAGTGGAAT
Organism: Callorhinchus milii; assembly: GCF_018977255.1. Classification (NCBI taxonomy): domain Eukaryota; kingdom Metazoa; phylum Chordata; class Chondrichthyes; order Chimaeriformes; family Callorhinchidae; genus Callorhinchus; species Callorhinchus milii. The sequence continues at coordinate 81,796,392 of NW_024704742.1, read as the reverse complement.
TATATTTGATTGCTGCTAAAATAAGAATCAGCACAGGAGTTTGAAACACTGTTAATAAATTAATAATCCTTGTATTTCATATAGCACCTTGAAACATCATCTTGAGCGCTCAGAGCTTCACAGGATTTACTATAAAGTGTAGTGACAATGTATTCGTAGAGAAACACAGTGCCAATTTGCACACAGCAAAGTCCTGCAACATCAACCCGAATAAATTCCTTGTTATAAAGTCTCCCATCGAAGGATGACACCTCTGACAATGTCTTTACTCAATTTTTTAAAAATGGCTTAATTTATGAGATTAATAAGATTAAAGTTGCCTCACATGGGATAAGGATATTAAATAGAAATCAGAAGCTTTTAACAGTATTGAGATTTTTAATCAAGATGGAAACTGTCCATCGTGGCACCTTTATTGCTCAGAGATCAAGGAGTCATTGCCTGGGCCAATAAAAATGTGCAGCAGCAATCTTTCCATGGAATCTGCTACAAACACCCCCCCTCCTTTACAAGCCCCCCCCCCCCCCCACCTCCTCTACAAACACGCCGCCTCCTCTACAAACACACCCCTCTCCTCTACAAACATGCCTCCCTCTACAAACACCCCCCTCTACAAACAACCCCCCACCCTCTACAAACACCCCCTCTTCTACAAACGCACCCCCTCCACAAACACCGCCCCCCCCTCTACAAACAGCCCCCTCCTCTACGAACACCGCCCCCTCTACAAACACCCCCCTCCTTGACAAACACCCCCACCCCTCCTCTACAAACACACCCCCTCCTCTACAAACACTCCCTTCGCTAAAAACCTGTGGACACACAGTGAGCTTGGCCCTGGGCTGTGTGTAGTGGCTCCGGGTGCACATGTGCTATGCAGCCCGAGCGGGAAATGGGCTTCGCTCATCCCGCAGCCCCGCTGTTGAGATTGTCTGTATGTCTGTGTGTGTGTGTCTCTCTCTCTCTGAGTGTGTCTGTGTATGTGACTCTCTCTGTGTCTATGTGTGGTGGTAGGTCCCAAGAGGCTGTAGGTGGTGACCTCCTGGAGCCCTTCAGTCAGGACAAATCCCATCCCACCCACCCACACACATAATTGGGTTTGTTAAAGAAAGCATAAATTTTTTTGCAATAATCTAACGTGTTATTTCTTCATGTTTAGTTTCTATCAACAAAATAAAAAGATGTGGGCTGGCAGTAAAATGTACCTCTCAACAGGACTGATCAAACCTGAGCAATTTCCCACAAAGCTCGACAAATTTATCCACATTTTTTACAAATATCTCCACAATATTCTATTGGCCCTGGTCATTGCCTGTCTGTTATAAAGCTAACAAGCATGCCTTCTGCTTAAAACAAAGTCTCTAAGCGTCACCCTACAGTCTTCAATTACTAGCACTTAAATATAATTAGACTTTATAATTTGTATTTTATAAAGGTTGATTACTGTTTATTAAATATGGGTCATAATTAGTTTTTATAATTTTATATTATCAATATTGGCAGGTGGGTCGGTAACCCGAGGACACTGATTTAAAATAGTTGTTAAGAGAAACGGGAGGTGAGGAGAAATGTTTTCACACAGTGTGTTGTTCAGATCTGGAATGCATTGCCTGAAAGCGTGGTGGAAGCCAATTTGATAACAACTTGAAGAGAGAAGTGGATAATTATTTGGGGAGGACAAGTTTGCAGGGCTATGGGGAGAGAGCGTATGAGTGGGATTGAATTGGATAGCTCTTTTCAAAGAGCCGGCACAGACACGATGGGCCAAATGGCCTCCTCCTGTGCTGTACAATAGTATGATTCTATGTTTCTGTGAATACAAATTATAAAAATTAATTATGATCCATATTTAATAATTAGTAATCAGCATTTTCTGTATTATCCTTTTAACTTACTTTTTGATTCTGTTGTGCAGAAAATGTATCATTTCACTCACAAAATATACAGTCAATTCATTTTCCAGTACATTCTGTGAAGCATTTTGAGATGTCTCGAAGACGTGATAAGGTTCTATAACAATAATAATATTAATCCTTGCATTTGATATAGCGCTTTTCACGTCTTCTAGACGTCTCAAAGTGCTTCAAAGAATAGACTGTAAAGTGAATTGACTGCATATGTGTGGGCGAAATACGGCAGCGAATTGCGCACTGCAGTGTCCCACAAACAGTCGTGGATTGAAATGACCAATTTAGTATAGTTTTTTTTTGAGAGATTATTATCAGGCATGTGAGTAAAGAAACTTGCCCAAGCATTCACCCTGAAGGAATTGAACCCAGGTCTCTCGCTTGCAAAGCGAGTGCTCTAACCACTGAGCTGCAGGACTCCGCTATATCAAATGCAAGGATTAGGAACATAGGAATTTGGAGCAGGAGTAGGCCATTCAGCCCCTCGAGCCTTCCCCTCCATTTAATAAGATCACAGCTGATCTTCTAACCTAACTCCATCTGCCCGCCTTAACCCCATATCCCTTAATCCCTCTATCCTTTAGAAACCTATCAATCTCAGTCTTGAATATGTTCAAGGACTGAGCACCCACAGCCTTCTGGGGTAGAGAATTCCATAAATTCACTACCCTCTGAGTGAAGAAATGTTTCCTCAACTCTGTTCGAAAAGGCTGTCCCTTAATCTTAGGACTGTGACCCTTAGTCACAGTACTTAAGACGCTGTCGCTCTGAGACGCTGTCCGGCCTGGAGGGCGCTATATAAATCCAAGTTGTTGTTGTAGTTGTAGTTCTAGATTCTCCTACCAGGGGAAACAGTCTCATACTGTCTACTCTGTTAAGCCCTGTCAAGAATCTTATATGTTTCTATAAGATCACCCCAAATTCTTCTATATTCTAGAGAATATAGGCCTACTTTACTCAACCTATCCTCATAGGTCAAACCGCTTATCCCAGGAACTAATCTAGTGAATCTACGCTGCACCCCCTCTAAGGCGAGTATGTCGTTTCTTAAATAAGGAGACCAAAATTGTACACAATATTCCAGGTGATTATGAACATTATATTTTAATTTTAGATATGCTTCAATACACATCTATGGGTTGGTTTGAGGTTTGTCCCAATTCCTTAAGTAAGGAATCTCATTTGAAGCCATATTAATTCTACACATCTGTGGGTTTGAGCAAAAGAAGCTTCTGTTCTCAGATAACCAGTGTCCACCTCACTGTCATGAAGGTTTAGGATATGTAATGACCTGCATTGCTCGCGCAGGGGAAATGCTGGCGCAGACAAATCTGGAAGAATCTGGATCAGGACACTCTCTTTGCCTGGAGGCCATCGACATTATTTGCATCTTCCACAAATACTTCCCCCTTGACTTTTCACCTGAAATTTTGGCTCAGAAACTGACAGATCAGTTCCATGGCAAGGTCTTTTAGAAGAAGCAACTAAAACAACAACTTGCATTTATCTAACAACCCTCCCACAGGTTAGTGGCCCAGAGCGCTTGACGGTGGAGGAACACGACTCCAAGCCGGGCAGCGGGAGAGGTGACCGTAGGCACGGTCGAATAGGAAGGTCTACGGGTGCCATTTGAAAATGCGGAATGAAGGAACAAGGCGGAGTAAATGTTCCAGAGTTTCAGGGCATAGTGGTTGAAAGTGCAGCCATCAATGATAGAATGGAAAGCATGAGAGACATGCAGAAGGCCGGAGCCAGTTGAGCTGAGGCAGAAGATTGTGGGTTGGGGGTAAGCAACTCAGAGAGGTAGGGAGGTGCCAGGGCATGAAGGGATTTGAAAATGAGTGGGAGAATCTTGAAATCAACCAATTCGGTGAGGGGCAGCCAGTGCAGCCTGGCTAGAACTGGTGGGGTAGGGATACGGAGTTTAGTATGGGTGAGTATGTGGCGGCAGAGTTTTGGATCAGTTGGATCCCGTGCAGGGTGGAGCTGAGGTGACTGGGAAAGAGGGCATTTGAGAAGTCCAGTTAGGAGGTGACGAACGCATGGATGAGTGTTTCAGCTGCGTCCCGGGTAAGGTACGGTCAGAGGTGGGCAATATGATGGAGATGGAGGAAGGCGGTCCTGGTCAGGGACCGAATGTGGGGAAGGAAGGACAGTTGTATGTTGAACCTGATGATGTTTCTTCCGACATCAAAATTGGTCAGTGGGAGCTAGATGAAGAAAGAAAGGAAAAGTAATGGGCAGGAAAGCTAAAGGGAAAACAAGGAGATAACATTTTGAAAATAGTAAAATTATTGTCAAAAGACTATCGCTAACCAGCAATCAAAAGTGTAATATGTCATCCACAATTCCAATATCTAGCTTCATGGAGATTACTGTTGGAGTGAGGGAGAGGATTTGTCTCTGGCATATCGAAGGAATTTTTATTAGCATAAATGCACTTTGGTTTTCTATAGAGGGGGCTCTGACAACGATGCCCAAAATTTAATCCTCTGGTTCTTTTCCTCCATTAAAACTTTCAGGCAAACATTGATAATTGTTAACAATGTGCAGCAACATCTAAGGTCAAATTTTCTATTTTCTCTTTAAAGGTGCTTCAAAATAAACTGGGATTTTTGCTAGTTCACAAAGACGAAAAGAAAGAAAGTATATCGTTATTGTCCCTTATGACATAAAGCATTTCAAAACACATCGTCATTAGTTACTGTCAAGTTAGTGACTCTTTATTATGATAATAATTAATAATAATCCTTGAATTTAGTATAGGACCTTTCATGTTGGGAAGATTATTATTATTATTAAGATGACCCAAAGTGCTTCACAGGATTTATCTTTAATGTCCATCTGAAGAACAGGGAGCTGAGACTTTCGTTTAACATCTCATCTGAATAATGGCACCGCCCAGCACCTATCATACCTCGCCCACAAAACACGCAGTAACATCAATTTACAGTTTATACTGTGAAGTGCTTTGCGACTTCTCGATGATATGGTTAAACACTGTATCAAATGCAAGGATTCTTATTATTATACCTTGTTTTAAAATCTCTATACTCTCTATATTTCACATCCAGCAAAAGCTATTGAGCAGAATGTCCAAGCATTTCTGAAAGAAGCTGAATTGAACACAATTGAGCGATCATAGACCCCGGTACATAATCATTGCTGAGTTTTTATTGTAATCTGTTCCACCTCTAGTGAGAGATGCAGACTAGCTCCTCCACCCCCAATAAAGTTAATCACTGGTTTAGTTGGTAATTTTCTTGAATTTCCCTCAGCAGTGATGGCACCAAATTTTTTAATTATAACAGCCAAAAATAAGGTCAGCAATGAGCATGAATGGACAATGAGTAAAGACCGTTAAACGCTGAAAGGCGACAATGACTCCAACTCATAAACACCTAACTGTCTTTGTGAACATACGTTATACACATTAATACTTTGCTTTCCCATCCTTGAAGGGACTATGTCAAATATAAACACTCTGAGATTGAAGAAAATAACTGCATTTACTGGTATGGCTATGGGTCAAGTCCTCTTCAGGGAGGCCAATGAATTTCAAACCAAAATGTGACATTTGCACCTTTAGCACAGGTGTCGGCCTGACTCAGTGTTGCCTCTGAGTCACAAGATTGTGGATTCAAGCCTTTCATTCGGAATTCAAATTCACAGTCTAGGTGGGATCCTTCTGATAAGATGTTAAACAAAGTACTGACTGTTCAGGTGGATAAATATTTCATAACACTTTTTTAGAAAAGAACGGGAGTTTCATCCAGTGTACTGGCTAATAATTCATCCAGATAAAATTGATCATTCATTTCATGGCTGTTTGTGGGATATCCCTGTGTACAAATTGAATGCTGCAGTCACCTACAAAATACATTCTCTACACTTTACAGTAATATCCTGTGTAGCACGTTGAGATGTTTCGACAATATGAAAGACCTTAGATCAAATGCAAGAGATATTTATTTTTACTGAAACACAACAGCTTAAATATGTATAATAGCTTGATACTAGTACAACATGTGACATATTTCAGTGACTTACTAATAATTCTATATAATGTTACTTTTTCAGTGATTTCTCCTGTATGAAACAGAATAGATTGAGCTACCAAATTACTATAACTTCAGTGTTACCAATCGTTTTGGATTATGGTTGTCAAAATGATGAGAATGAGTAACAAGAAAAGGAAGGGCAACAGGTTAGCACTGGCCTGGCATAATTTTGCAGATCTCAGAGATCTTCTGACATAACTATTATGTTACATACATTCCTGTAGGTGATGATTAAACATCCACCTCAGCATATGTGTGAGTGTATCGTAATGCTCTTGTTAATCAAAACAAAAGTTTCATGAATTGGAATAAATTATTGAAACAAAACAGGGATAGATTTAAAAATAGTAGTCTTCTATCAATAATAATAATAATCCATTTGGAAAAGCACCTTTCAGGTGGACCTCTCAAAGTGCTTTAAAGGATATAGGAACATAAGCACATAGGAACATTGAACATAGGAACAGGAGTAGGCCATCCAGCCCTTTGAGCCTGTTATGCCATTCAATTAGATCATGGTTAATCTGTAGCTCAATTAATCCTGTCAATTCCAAGTTCATGCATTTTCTCCATATCCCTTAATACCCTGATTTACCAAAAATCTATCAAAGTTGTGGATAGATCCAGCACTTACAGCCTGTGAGGAAGAGAATTACAGATTTCTACCACGCTTTCAGTGAAAAAAATGCTCCACAATTTCACTCTTAAATGGCCTAGTTCTAATTTTAAGACATGTTTTAGATTCCCCCACCAGAGGAAATAGGTTCTCTGTATCTACCCTATCAAAGCCCTGTATCATCTTAAATACCTCAATCAAATCACCCCTCAAACTTCTAAACTCAAGGGAATACAATCCAAGTTTACGCAGCCTTTCCTCGTAACTTAACCCTTTAAGGCCTGGTAACATTCTGGTGAACCTGTGCTACACCACTTCCAGGGCCAATATACCTTTCCTGCGATGTGGTGCCCAAAACTGAATGCCGTAAAGTATAGCAATATGTATTTTTGTAGGCAAATGCAGCAGTTAGTTCTGCACACAGCAATATCCCATAGACAGTCATGAAGTGAATAACAAATTTGATCCTAGAACTTGTTCGAACGTGGCTGAAGGACGTTACCTCTGACATTGCAGCACATCCCCAACACTGAATTGGAATGTCAACCTAAACTATTAGTTCAAAGTCCCAACAAAGGGAATGAACCCACAACCTCCTGAATTAGAAACTGTGCACTACCAATTAAGCCAGGCTGACACATGTCATTCATAATTTGCAAGGCTATTAAAACATCATCGGTAGTTAAGTTTCAGTCATTAATTTAATCTAATATACACATCTTCTGTAGGAACTACTGGACAACAGTTGCCTTTTTCTCTTTTGAAATGCAGTATGGGACATGAAACTGTATATTTTATCGCCAATGCTAAAGCCTGGCCTTTTATTAGGTCCTGCATATTTTCCCTGCAGTTATCTTGTTTGTTTTGTTTACATCGTCTTATTCAGTGCCATTGCAGTTAAACATTGTTTAAGGCCATTATAGTTAAACATCTCTTTGGATTAAGAGGGCAGGCTGACCCACGACAATTTTCTCCTTGGTAGGCATTGTACAAACAGAAGTTCACACCAAAACCAAATAACTACGGGTTTAGTGATGAGGCAAATTGCAAAAACTTCGGAGAATACTATATTTAAATAAAAGGATTACATAAGCATAAATCTCTACTTCCCAGTTAATGCACAACTCAATAAACATTAGCTGGTATCACCCTTCAACATTCTGGTAACGGATGAGTTAAATGTATAATTGCCATAAATCCCATTTCCTACATTAATCATGTGTAGTTATCTTAGCGTATGCAAGAAATGCAGCCATTGAATTCTTTATAATCCAGTTCTGTCTAATTTCCATTTGAAAGCCACCCAAACCCAAATACGGGATAACAGCTGCAATGGTCCATAATATTCTTTCCTTGTTCTAATGCACAAGGAATGAGAGTTAAGGAACAGCATCAATTTGGTGCAAAGAAGTGCAATCCCTTTTCTGAGATCTGTGGGAGACCCATTACATAAAGCCAGTAATATCTTTCAGGGATGCCATTTTATATCACAGCCATAAGATAATCCTATCGCAACGTAGAATTAATCAACAGTGAACATGCTTTAAAGTACATGAATATGTTCATTTTTTATTCCTCTCCCAGGTGCGATCCCTTTTTGAAAACATCCAGGAAATTGAAGTCTTAGATAACCGACAAAGCCACATTAAGCAAGCAATGTATAAGATCCCAATCACCTCAAACCACTGGTCAGAAATGATGTCTTATCCAGAACTAACATCAAATATGATTATCATTTTGAAGATATTAAAGAGCTCTTCAGCTTTAAGTAAAATCAATTGCTATGACATGATTTGCGAATGGGAAGACTCTTGCCTGTGCAAGATAGCTGTCTGAAAAATGATACATGGATTCCAATATAGAGTAAGTTCCTGTATGAGCTGAAATGACGATCTTTGGAAGAACTGCAGAGCACTAACCTGGACAAAGTAATAAATAAGTTTATAATATAATTTAAAATAATATCAAATAAATATATTTAATATAATAAATAATACAATTAATATAACTAAAATAATACAAATAATAATACTTATATTTGGTATATGGCATCTTTCACGTCAGGAGGATGCCTGAAAGCAGGATAATACACTTTAAATAATAATCCTATGATAATCCTTGCATTTGATATAGCGCTTTTCACGTTGGGAGGACGTCCCAAAGCGCTTCACAGACCACACTGTTAAGTGAATTGACTGTATATTTGTGGGCGAACGTGGCAGCCAATTGCGCACAGCAATGTCCCACAAACAGTCGTGGATTGAAAATGACCAATTTATAATTGTTTTTGTTTTTTTGGAGGGATTATTATTAGGCTCTGTGTGGAGTAAGGAAACTTGCCCAAGGTTTCGCCCTGTGCCTGGAATTGAACTCAGGTCTCTCGCTTGCAAAGCGAGTGCTCTAACCACTGACCTACAGGACTCCAAATTGGAGTCACTGTGTGTTCTGTGGGCAACTAGTTGTGCCAAATGCTTCTGTGCCATATCATCACTCTATATAACATCGGGACAGGCACTCGGCACTCAGAAGCTTGGTTTGAATACTCTTCAGCATGGTGATAGGTTTCTACATGTGTCAGACACCCAGCTGACCTGACAATGTGGATCTCATAGGGAGCCTAAAGGTGTTGTGAATAATAATCCCTGCACTTGATGCAGCACCTTATCACATCTTCAAGACGTCTCAAAGCGCTTCATAGAATATATACTGTAAAGTGAATTAACGGTATATTTTGTGGGCAAGACACAAAATAACAATAATTGATAATAAATAGTAATAATAAATAATAATAATAGTGAAGTATAGGAAGATATACTGAAAGCAGGATAATACACTGTAAATTATATAATTTAATAAGTTTATTTATATATTTAATAAGTATAGGAAGAGTGTTCCATGTTCCATGTTTCCTGAGCATGTCTTAAAGCACAAATGTATTGGGAGTTTACTGCTCTGTCAAATAATGATGAGCATTTCACTCGATCTGGACCATCGCTACCTATCAGGCTCAATACTTATGACCAGACTGGACCTGTCTATGCACCTATCAAGCTGTCATGTTAGTTAAATCCACAGGTTGCATCAGGTGGAGCTCCAAGGAGATGGGCCTTGAGTATAAATCTTTCAGAAAATGGCTCCATTGAAATGGATCATACGTGGTTAGTGACTGGATCAGAAAATATGTATCAATCTATGGACCCTTCTCTCCCTTTACCAGAGAATCTTATTGGAAATTTGTCCCCCTGCTCTTGACACATTGAGGGCACTTATCACCAGAGCGTACATTAAATTGTTGTGCACTTTAATAATAATAATAATCCTTGCATTTGATATAGCGCTTTTCACGTCGGGAGGACGTCCCAAAGCGCTTCACAGAATATACTGTAAAGTGAATTGACTGTATATTTGTGGGCGAACGCGGCAGCCAATTGCGCACAGCAGTGTCCCACAAACAGTCGTAGATTGGAAATTGACCAGTTTATTATTGTTTGGGGTTTTTGGAGGGATTATTATTAGTGGAGTAAGGAAACTTGCCCAAGGTTTCGCCCTGACCTGCCTGGAATTGAACTCAGGTCTCTCACTTGCAAAGCGAGTGCTCTAACCACTGAGCTACAGGACTTTACCTGAGTTTCTTAATAGCAATCAAAATTGCTGCTGTTGAACCTCCGATGTGTCTGGACTTCTGAGTGATCAATTTCACTGTGACACTTTAAACAATGCTCAGCACTTTGTCCTAAATCCATTGTGCTGTCTCCTGACACTCTATATATATATATATATCCCTATATTATATATATATGCATACATACAACAACAAGATTACATTTGTATAGCGCTTTTCACGTCGGGAGGACGTCTCAAGGCACTGGACAGAGTATAGCATTTCAGACGTGAGCTGGGTCAGGAGGGGAGGGGGCCGATGGCCGATGGCATGGTCGAAGAGGAGGGTCTTGAGGCGGGACTTGAAGGAGGCTAAGGAGGGTGTGAGGCAGAGTGACCGGGGGATGGAATTCCAGAGGTTGGGGACAGAGTGGCTGAAGGCTCTCCCACCAATGGTGGGGCGGGGGACGTGGAGCAGGCCGGAGCCGGCTGAGCGGAGGGAACTGGCGGATTGGTAGAGGGTTAGGAGATCGCAGAGGTAGGGTGGGGCGAGGCCATAGAGGGCTTTGTATATGAGGACCAGGATCTTGAACTGGATCCTCTAAAGGATAGGGAGCCAGTGGAGTCGGGCGAGAGTGGGGGAGATGGGGTCACCGAGTTTGGTGCGGGAGAGGATACGGGCTGCAGAGTTCTGGATTATCTGCAGCCTGTGGAGGGAGGAGTTGGGAAGGCCGACAAGCAGGGCGTGTGCATATATATAATATATATGTGTATATATTGGCTAACATATCTGGAGCAGTGCTAATTCTGTGCACTTGGATAGATTTACTACATTTGGGGCTTTACCTTAATGATTGGTTAATGAAAATGATGGGTCATAATATGAATTAGTTCTTTTTTTGATGCTTAGAAACATGTAGAAAAGACAACAGTCAGTAATAAATGGCTCAAAATAGGAACTTGTGACACACTTAGACAATGGCATCACATTTACCCTACTTTTTCCTGAGTTACAAATTCTATCAGCTGCAATAAAGCAAGACTTTTTGAATCATCCTGTTCCTGTAAAGCATCATGCCCCAGATGGCTGTGGCAAGTGCTGTCTATCTCTAGAAAGTGGGAGGAATCCAGTGGGAGGTGTGAGTGTGGGCACAAAAAAAGTGGGACTATTCGCACTTCGATTTGGCATACATCAAGGAAAAGGAATCTCATTACAATTTCAAAGCTCTCTGCAGCCACTGGAGCCTACCTCAAAGTTATGGTCCCTGATTATTGATGATAATAATGATAATAATCCTTGCATTTGATATGGCGCATTATCACGTCATCGAGACATCTCAAGGCGTTTCACAGCATATATTGTAAAGTGGCTTTGACTGTGTGTTTTGTAGGCGAAGGCACCCAAAAAACATAGTTTAAAATTACCCATCGTTGCTCCAAGTTGCTATACCACCCAACCTTACAAAGAAAACTGGTAGAACTTAATATATTCTTTCCTGTCCCAAAATGCCTAACATATTACCGTTAATTCTTTTAATATAAAGTTCAAAGAGCTTTTTTTGCTGTTCTGTATAATTAATGTTGTCTCTGTCCATCTGTAATGAGAGCGAATAAGATGGTTAGCCAGACATTTGGGCACTCTCAATTTAATTATCTTATTTACACCTAGCAAAGTTGTAAAAAGACTGCTTGTGCGCATCGTCTGTTCACACACTGTAATGAAGATCTGGCTTGCACAGTCCCCAGCTGTCAGCTTTCATTAACCTTCCAAAATGTTGCTGGAGCTCCTATGCAAATCTTTATGATTGACTCACATGCCTCCACTTCTCTCTGATGCCACTATTAATCATTTAGAATTCACTTCGCTCATTCACGCAACAGATCTTTCTTTCTTGAGCATCATATTCTAATGGAAGTCAGTGATAATCCTGCAGCCAGCAGTCTCTGAAAACCACAGCCATCCCATGGCATCTTCCTAAGTACCAGATAGTAGCTGCTGAAAACAATCATTATGGAGTCAACCTGAGATGTGCAAATCACATAATTTAACCAAGTAGTGTAATTGGTTAATTTACCATCCCTGTAGTCATAGCAAAAATACCCATCATTTATTAAAGATTTTTTTAATTAAAAAAATCTATAATGTATCATTTCAGCTGATGCCCTTGCTACTGTTCCTCTTTTACTTTGAGATGGTTCCTTGTTATTGATTTTATTTCCAGGGTATAAAGTTTGCTAACTTTGTTTAAATTAGCCAACAATTAACCAATACTATTCATGAATTAATAAAGGAATCTGAGGTTTTATAAAACTAATTAACAACAACAAGATTACATTTGTATAGCACCTTTCGCGTCATAAATCTCTCCTCAGCCTTCATGACATGAAACATCTTACATGCCTCTTCCCAATGTTTTGTATTCCTCCCTTGATTTTTCGTATTCGCTTCTGATGCCTCTCCCAACGCTTCAACAGGAGAATGTGAGATTAAATGGTTCAATGTTACAGCAGATTATTTAGCAGTTTGGGTGGTTATTTCACATTAAGTGGCTCACTTGCCACTAAACATCTCAACCAGCAGTTTCTGTACTCGGTCACTTAAAGTGACTGCACTGAACAATCCTCATCATGCTTCATCTTCCAGGAAGAACCACTCGAGAGGCATTTGGGGTATTAATCATACAGAAGACGCTTGGGTGTTTTCTTGCAATTACATCTGTTCAGTCATGAAAAATCATAGGAACATAGGAATTAGGAGCAGGAGTAGGCCTTCAGACCCTCGAGCCTTCCCCTCCATTTAATAAGATCATGACTGATCTTCTAACCAAACTCCATCTGCCTGCCCTATCCCCATATCCCTTAATCCTTCTATATTTTAGAAATCTATCAATGTCAGTCTTGAATATGTTCAAGGACTGAGCATCTACAGCCTTCTGGGGTAGCGAATTCCATAAATTCACTACCCTCTGAGTGAAGAAGTGTTTCCTCAACTCTGTTCAAAAATCTTAAGACTTTGATCCCTAGTTCCAGATTCTCCTACCAGGGTAAATAGTCTTGCACTGTCTACTCTGTCAAGCCCCATAAGAATGACTCTTAATTCTTCTAAATTCTAGAGAATATAGGCCTAGTTTACTCAACCTATCCTCATAGGTCAACCACTTTATCGGGTGAGGTTGGCAGTGATCAGCTCCTGGAACTTGTTGAGGGTGAGGATATGAGTTCTGAATAATCTGCAGCTTGTGGAGGGAAGAGTTGGGAAGTCTGGCAAGTAGGGAGTTAACACAGTCATCTTGAAATTTTGAAATTCAAACAGAATTACGGAATTTTCCACAATTTTGCATGATCTTCAATTTTAAACAAAATGTTGTTACAGCCTCAGACTGAATGGCATTTCGGGTGTCCTGGCCTCTTTCTTTGCTCTCTGTTATCACAATCTCTATGTCTCCCTCATAAACAAATGCACCTTCTGATTCATTATATCTTACTTCTCAAAATTGTATTGTGTTACTACCTTGTAATACCTGAGAGCACCTTAACATCTGAAAATATATCAAATATACAGAGGCATCATGAACTGATTTTGTTTTTAGTTGAAAGACACGGCTGCAAGAAACAATCTGCTTGACCTTCAATGTACTTGAATCAATTTATTCATCTCTGTACTGTTAGCTTTTGCCTACCAAGAAGATTGAATAAAATATTATTACAAAAGCATTGAAGCTGTTTACTCCAGAGAACACTGTAGCCAAACATAAATATTTAATTTTATTATGTCCAAAGGCTGAAGGATTTGAAAGTTAAAGTCTATTGTTGATAATTGGGAATTCATTGATGGTTGTGGTGATAAGGATTAAAACTGGTGCTTGATTTATTTTCCATGAATCGACCTTTGTGAATGATCCAACCTTGGCATCTGGTTCAAACCTCAGCTCTCCTTTCTCCCTCACATCCCCGATCTCTGATCAAGATTGATTTTTTTCACTTCAGCCATAACACCTACCTCTACCCCTATCTCACATCAAATACTCTTTAAAAATATATCCACAGGTCCAGACTGACACTCCAGTCCAGTGCTGGCAAAGTGCTACTTTTTTGAAGGTGACATCGATTGAATGAGATGTTAAACCAAGATCCCAGGAGTGTTCAGGTGGACATTGAAGATCCCACAGAACTGTTTCTAAAGAAAAAGAATTTCTCTCGATGTCCTGGCCAACAATCCCCCAAATATAATTGGTTACTCACTTCATAGCTATTTGTGCACACAAATTGATTGCAGGGTTTACCTACAAAATTATACAATCACTCCATTTCACATTGAATCCTCTGAAGTGCTTGGCAATGTCTTCCTGATGTGAAAGATGTTATAACAAATACAAGAATTACTGTTATTAATAGTGAAAACACATGTTTTTCATTGGATACTTATGTGCTTACTTACAACAACTTATAATCAAATTCTCCCCACTTTAGTCCTTTTTATATCTCAAACTTGTGGCTGTGTTGTTCATTGTTTGAACAGCAATTGTCATAACACTGACATGCCGTTGAAGCAGCCAATGTGAGTCATGGATATCCTAGCCTGAGCTGCTTAAATATTGACTATGGAAACAAGGAAGAAACAATCACAAGCATCATTGTAGGCTAACCACAATTGGTTTGATTAAGACAAATCTCTGTCACTATATGCAGCTACATACTAACCTGCAAATGTAGACAGCATCACATTGTACTACACGTTAGATAAAAGATAGGTGATTGACCCCCATAGCCATGACTCTCCTCATTGGCAACAGGAAGTAAATTAGGAACTCCAATGTGACATGTTTGGCAATGGAATATTGGAATCGAGCCCTCTATGGCGGTCTGAGTAATCTGGTTCCTGAACCTGGCCGGTCCGCAGTATTCCAGGACACTGATGATGATAGTACAGCCAGCCTGGCTCATTGACAGAACCTGGAGAGGCAGACCAGTCACTGAGCACAGGGATTCTTCCCAATCAGATACTGTTAATCCTACAAACCAAAGCCATAATGGTTAGGCTTGTTCTAATTGGATAAGCAGTGGAAAGCTTGCCAGACAGTGCTTTCTATGGCAAGCTATGTGGTTTTAGCTGGTTAGAGTCCAGCATTATCCAACACGCATTCTGCAGTCCCCAAGCCTTGTGCCTCATACTCCCCTGAATTAAGTAAGCATGGAGATGGGTTTCTATATGTGTAAGATACTCAGATATCCAAAGAAATATAAAGTCCACTTGTCTCAGCCCCATCACCTTAGAAGGCTGGCAAGAGATTGTCTGTCTTGACATTGTCACTTATTAGCAGCATCCCTTGCCTTTTAAAATTTCACCCAATCAATGATTATGCATCAAACAAGTATACTAAGGTGACATGCCGTATACTGACGTAACCTACTGTTTATGGGGTATATTATACAGTATGACTTACAATATATTGTAACATATTGCATACCGATGTAACTGTATAACTCAAATATATGTAATTTATATTATTGATAAATTAATGTCATTGTAGTTTGGACTACCAGAAATATGTCTTCATCTCCCTGAAAGATTTTGTCTATATTTTTTAAAAATCCCACTAAAACGTTTAGCAGATAGAACTCCAGCAGCCATGCATGTTAATGGCTTGTGTTGCAAGTTTCAGTTTCAAGCTTCATAATTTCAGTGACATTTTAAATATTAGTGGGAACATAACAATGTTTCACCAGTGCCATTGTGAGGTCTTACTACCAACCGCCAGTAACAGAGATACACTCACTGATTCATTTCCTTCCTGAGCATTAATTTACAATAATAAAAATGCTTGTACTTGCACTGTTAAATGAGTAATGAGGATAGATATTTAAACAAGCAACAAAACATTTGTGTAGATACTATTTGGGAAGCAGTGTCTGAGGCAGTTTTAAGGGAAGAACAGAGGAGAAAATTAGTCTTCGTCCAAGATTGAATTATTCATCTCACAGAAATGTATTGAGGTTAGACAGAAATAATGCAGACTCTGAGGAACCTTGGAGCATTTGGACCATCAAGCCTTCTGACTACTATGTAGAATTTGCATCATCATGTCATGTGGCTGAGAATTTGCCTCAGGTGTCAGATGACTCAATAAACCTCCTCAGCCTTGCCCTCAAAGTTTTAGTCTCTATTCCACCATGACCACTGAAGCCCTCGTTCAAAATGTCTCCTCCTTATATCTTCTTTCCTGGATTCTTAAAAACATAGCTCTTTGACCATTACTTTGGGCAACATCCTTACACTCCTCCTTCAATCGCCTCTGCTCAATGACTCACATTGCCTCTGTAAAGAGCTCAAAGACGTCCTATGTGAAAGGCAACATAGAGTGCAGATACACTCTCCAGACAAGTGCTTAATAATCATTTGATTAATTATTTAAGCGTAGTAATTCTGTTGGTCACTGCATTGAATACAATACAATTTACATTTACACAGCTCCTTTCACATCAGGAGGACATCTCAAAGCGCATTCACAGTGCTGGATGGGAACCCCAGCTGGGATGGGGGGGAAGCTGGGGTGGGGGGGAGAGATGACTGAAAGCACAGTCGAAGAGGCACATTTTGAAGCATGCCGTGAAAGACGAAAGGGAGACTGCTTGGAGTTTAAGCAGTGTTAGGACTATTTTGCAGTTCATTAAGCCTTGGAGCAGAAGTAACAGTATTTGCTTCTTTCGTGGCTTTTACCATAAAAAGAATATATTGCTTTCTACTCAATCCTAGTGCTACTTTCCTGGAGCACTATCCGTTCCAATTTTAGTTTGGAACAGTTCCGCATGTGAATAGAACACTGCACTTTGTAATTACATTGCACAACTACCTACAAATGAAACTGACCTCACTGTCAAAATGATTGATTTGCCACACCTTTCTTCCATATATGAGACAGCATTATATTTTTAACAATGAGCACAAAGAAAATACAATATTTTTGTTAAAAAAGAAGCTAGTGGATGACTCTTGATAGGTACTGTATTACAATAATAATAATTCTTGCATTCGATATAGCACCTTATCACATGTTTGAAACATCTCAATGCACTTCACAGAATATACTGCAAAATAAATTGTCTTTTATGGACGAAATGTGGCAGCCAAATGCACACAGCAGTGTCCCACAAACAGTCATGGATTGAGTAATTAAATTATTTTTTTGAAGGGAGTATTAACCCCAGAAAAGCGATCTGCCAATCGGATTCCTACTCACTGCTAGACAAACAGAGGCGTGTGGAATAAGGAAACTTACCTAACGTTTCACCCCACCTGGAAATCGAACCCAGGTCCCCTTGCTTGCATGGCGAGTGCTCTGACCAATATGCTACAAGACTGCACTCCAGATATCCATATAACATCTCTGAGATGCTATATTAATCCTTGCATTTTACATCAGTAGGATGTTAGTGCTTCACAAGATTAACTGTAAAGTGTAGTGACTGTGTATTTTGTAAGCAAGGGAAAAGTTTCCGCATTGAATTGTCCCACAGTTATGATGTGAAGGACAGGTTTTATTTGGAGGCTTGTTTTAGCATCTCATCAGAAAGATGCCACTTCCAACATTACTGTGCACCCTCAGCACTGCATTGGAGTGTCATCTTAGATGAAATGAGTTCCAAGTCCCAACATGGGTCTTGAACCTACATTATAATCCTTGCATTTGATATAGTGCCTTATCATGTTGTGGAGATGATGATGATGATAATAATAATAATAATCCTTGCATTTGATACAGAGCTTTTCACGTTTTCTAGACATAACATGTTGGAGCAGGAGTAGGCCATTCGGCCCTTCGAGCCTGCCCCTGCCATTCAATCATGGCTGATCTTCTAATCTAACTCCAGCTAATAACCTAACCCTGCCTTATCCCCATATCCCTTAAACGTCTCAAGACATCTCAAAGCGCTTCACAGAATACACTATAAAGTCAATTGACTATATTTTGTGGGCAAAACGCGGCAGCCAATTGTGCACAGCAGTGTCCCACAAACAATTGTGGATTGATGTGACCAATTTATTCTTTTTATTTTCTTGAGGGATTATTATCAGGCACGTGGAGTAAGGAAATTTACCCAAGGTTTCGCCCTGACAGGAATCGAACCCAGATTTCTCAATGTCCCACAAAAAGCCATGAAATGAGTGACCAATTTATTTTGGGGATTGTTGGCCAGGACACCTGGAGATATTCCCTTCTCTTTTTGGGATCTTTAACATCCATCTAAAAAGGCAGATAGGACCTTGGTTTAATGTCTCATCCGAAGGACAACCCTCTGTCTCAGAGGCAGGAGTGCTATTAGCTGAATCAGGCAGACAAGCAAGGCACTAACATGGTATTCTTCACTATGGACAAAGATGGTGTCATTTTATGACATATTCCTTATATAAACAAAACAAAGATCATGTCATTCAAATGCGTAAACTTTACATGTAGTAGTAAAACCGTTGGCAGCAATTTTATCTGTCAAATCAAATACAAACTGTTAACTTGTAAATTGATCACCTTCACAGCCTGGAAAGAAAAACACAATGACTCTGATCCTTCCAAAAGAGCTCAGGATTACTTGTGCTGATGGCAAAGTGGTAGAAATTGCTGGGACAGATACACACAATTTGTGAACTGAGGATTGAAGATGATAATAATAATCCTTGAATTTGGTATAGCGCCTTATTACATCTTCAAGAAGTCTCAAAGCGCTTCACAGAATAAACTGTAAAGTGAATTGACTGTATATTTTGTGGGCGAAACTTGGCAACCAATTGCACACAGCAGTGTCCCACAAACAGTCATGGAATAAGTGTCCAATTTTTTATTATTTTTATGACTTTAAATGGTGTAAAGCTAATACTTTGGCTTTTCCAGACCTGCTGCAGTTCTGTGAAGCTGGCTTGTGAAGCCTGTGCTGCAATGGGTCTCATTTTCAGTGCAATCTTCGAAACAGAAACAAATGGGCTGGGAAGAATGTCAGAAATTACCTTGACCACATAAAGAGGTTCCACCAAGTAGAAAACTAATTTCAAGAGGAAATTGAAAGAAGCTGCTGGAAGAGGTCCATCAGTAAGATGATTCAGCCATGTGGAAGGCAAATAATAACAAATCACATTTGTAGAGTGCCTTTCACCTCAGGAGGACGTCCCGAGGTGCTGGGAGAGGCCGGAGACCTTGGAAAGTGGAGAGGAAGAAGAATAGTAATAACCGGCTCAAAGCAAGCCTAAAGATTCCAGTAATACTTTCATTTTAAAGACATGCAGCAGTCAAAACTGTGATATTCCTAAATTTGCGGCGACGGTCAAAAATTATAGCTACAACAAGTACTTAAAGAGAAGAGAGTTTCTCCCAATATTCAAGCCAAGAATGGCCATTTACCTTGCTACTGTTTGTGGGATATATCCTATGCACAAATTAGATGCCCATTTCACCTACAAAAATACACAGTAACTGTACTTTACAGTTTATCCTGTGTGCTTTGAGCTGCCCTGACAACATGATAATATACAATATCAAATGCAAGGATTATTAAATGAGGAAGCATAACAGGTAAATGTAAACAAATCCACATTTTCAGCCTGCTGCTTTACTTTCTAATACATTTCAATGGTCTCCAGCAGTCGTGACGGGTGTTAGCATTGAACAGTATTTAATTTCTCCCATATATATACGAATAGAAATGCAAGGTGTTGTGTCAGTCTGGTTCAGTTGGAAGCCAGACTGACACACCTCATGACTCTGAGTCAGAAGATTGTGCAATCAAGCCCCACGTAGTGACTTTGAACTCACAGACTAAGCTGACAAATGACAAAAGTGCTTGAGACTTCTGTATTGCCAAAGGTGCTGTCCTTTGGATGAGATGTTAAACAAAGGTCTTGTTTGTCTGCTCCCATGGCATTGTTCAAAAAGAGAAGGGAGTTTCTCTTGATGTCTTAGCCAACCCACAAATAAAATTGATCATTCATTTCATGGATGTTTAGGAGACATTGCTGTACGCAAATTGGCTACTGCATTTGCCTTCAGATTACACAGTCAGTAAATCCTGTGAAGTGCTTTGAGATATCTCATAGGTGTGAAAAAACATATATCAAATATAAGGATTATCTGGTAACAGCTGTTGTGTTTGCATTCAAGTACACAGTCACTAATTTTACAGTAAGTCCTGTGAAAGTGCTGTGAGACATTTCAATGACATGACAATGCACTATATCAAGTGTAAGGATTCTTATTGTGTCAAACAATTGAAAGAACAGTGATCCATTTGAATTATTTCTCAAAATGGTTTAAACAATACAATGTTTATAATATTTCTGATTATGCTGCAGGATTTCCATTGATGATTTTGAAACATCACATTTTTAATACCATGTTGAGAAGTGATGCAAACGTATCAAAAGAGATTGGCTTCGGTTGTGAGTGCAATCTCTATACAATAGTAGAGAATGAAGATTTAATCACTGTCACTGTTGTTTTCAATGGCCTATTGCGACAAATTAATGCAGCTTCATGGTACTTAAAGTAAACATACCTTATTTAATTATACATTGTAATTAAATCAAAATAAAAGGTTAGCAATAAATAGGCTGTTCACACTGATTAGAGTCCGCAACCACAGGACATAAGTAAAAAATAGTGACTAGGGGATCTAAAAGATAAATTTAGGAGGAACTATAATACTTCACGCAGAGGGTAGTGAGAATGTGGAATTCTCTGTCTGAAGCAGTGGTTGAATCAGATATCATAGCTGCATTTAAGAAGACAGACGCACACATGAGGGAGAAGGATAGAAGAGTATGGGAGGGAACACGGAGTGCTTGGAGACCCGTATAAACACCAGCATGGATTAGTTGAGCTGAATGGCCTGTTTCCATGCTGTATGGCCTAAAATAAATCTATGTACATTTAACTGCTTAATTTAAATTGGTTTAAACTGATGTCTGTGGGTAAACTATTTCACTTACAAAAATAAGTTATTCATATAACACCCATTTTAAATCAGCTACTTTGCTTCAGAAAACAAACTAGTTTCTGGTATTACCGATGGTTCTGCATTTGTCTCCTGGCTCACTATCTTCGCATGCAATGGCTTTGCAATGTGACTGTTTACCATGAAGCAGAGAAGACTTTGACAAAATAGGTTTTTTTTTTTGCCTTATTTATCAAAGGTATTCACTATGTAAAGAATTAATTACATTACAATCAGCACTGTGTTCTTACCCAGACCTGCTCTTGGTTTCACAATGACATTGATTTTATCCTGTTATCTTCTGATAAAGGACAACATGCTTCTTAAATATTTCCCTTTCTCTATGTGGATGACAAAGATTATGATCCGATACATAATTTGATTTACTCATATTCTGTTCCACATCCTCCTTCTTTCTACCTTTATCTCCATTCATTTTGTTTTATGCCTGCTCTTCTGATGAATATACTACTTTTTTGTTTAGCAAGAGATTCAGATATCTACAGTGCCCTCTCTCTTTCACAGATTGCTCTTGCAGTTTAAGCAACCGGGTAAAGCACATTCCACAAATGTCTGTTGGTGCTCCTGTAGAATAGACCAATAAACCTGCCACTTGCATCAGTCCAACTCGGCTGCACTGCCTTTACTGTCTCTTTTGCACACCTTTGAGTGCTTTGGCTTCTCTTTTAGACAAATTTCTATCTCGCTTCTCCCTCGTTGAAACCAATTTAACTTTGGACGGATTCACCTCCTGTAATGTCCAGGTCATTTGCCATTGACACGTGCTGCGGAGATGTACACATTACAAAATGATGTGAAGCCATGTGATACAGACCTAACTGCCTCTTTAGCCAGTAGAGAGAGCTTCCTTTAGTACCATTCTACTGCACGAGAGACCACAGATCTGACGGCTGTGTATTTAGAACAAAGGAACAGAATCTAGGGCAGACACTGTACTCCTCATTCCTGTCCTGAAACGTACCAATATATTATACAGTAGTTTGTTAATGTGATTCATCACTGCATGAAATGATTTATGAAAAATGCTACAGTTTCAATTCATATATTGAGTTATTAAAAAAGGTTAGCACAGTGCATACCTTTTTAATAATTAATCCGGCTGCGCTGCCAGGGCTCTGCTTTTTTTTTGGCAGGCCACTTCTTTTACATGTTAGCCCGAGGTTAAAGCACTCTCAGATTTGGAACAGAAACCTGGTCATCTGGCAAAAGTCAATTTTGCAATCCAGGTCAATCCTGTGCGAACAAACCAAATTTAAGTTTCCAATATAAATTTTAGACGTTGAAGTCCTGTGCAAATAGTCAAAAGATAAAGTACCGGATCTAAAATGTAACAGATTGTGGGACTGAAAATTATAGTACATATCTGCAATTCAATTTAAAAAAATGCAGATATAAACACACACAGACAAATACACAAATATACATTCATACACAAACACACTCATAAATACATACAGAATTACATGCCAAAGCACACACAAACACATGCAGATGCACATATACACACATTCAAACATATAAATACACATACAAATACAAAAATTGCAAACACAAAACATATAAATAAGCATATAAAGTAAAAAAATGCAAACACAAATACACATACACATACCCACAAATAGACATACACACAGAAAATGTGAAATCCTTCAAGGTAATATTTGCAGCTGTCTGAAGAGAAGATTAATGGTGAACCATTCCTGCAACAATTACAAAGGTTGATTATATTTGCCGAGCTTTATAAGAGGAGATGAGCACACAAGGAAGCTTTTGATAGTTACTAAATGTGGCCTATATGTAGATTTGTCCAAAATGACCACTCATTACATGGCCTGCTTCAAAGGAAAGAGATAATGAAAAACCTCCTAATGCAGTGAACTAGGCACTGAGTTCAGAATTGATATACATTAGGCTGAATGAAATATGTTCTTCTGGAGATAACCTCACCTAAAATTTTTCGTTATATTCAATTTGATATCTAATACCTTTTTCTTCCACTGAATATTAAGATCGTCAAATGCAGCAAAATAAAATATGATGGTGGAGAAACTACAATTTCACTTACAACGCTGGTAACCTCATTACATACACGCTACCCAAAAGGCAGTTGGTTCATCAATGTCTCATTCCGTGTTATCATGGGAATGGCAAAGATCAATTTTATGAGCACTATAAGCTCCGATTATACTTTAGTGGATTGCAAGGCAAATATGTACTAGAATAAAAGGTAAGAAGTACAATTGAAGCCAGGAACCTGATGTCATTTCTGCTGCAATTAATACATACCACTAAGAAGTATTCCATTATTGTTTCTTTTAATGACTATCACTCATGAGAATATTTTCTGTGTTCTCCTACAAAATACACAGTCAATACACTTTACAGTATATCCTATGAAGCGCTTTGAGGCATCCTTCAGACATACTCCAGACCTGAGACGTGTTGTAACAATATAAGGATTATTATTATTATAACAATTGTAGAAATCATCAAAAATAATTGAAGGTTACAGTGCAAGACACTCAGTCTTTCCCACTTGACTGCAGCTAAGATTGTTTCTCAGAGCATTGCTTTTGACATAACGTGAAAGACAATTTAACATCCTTGACAGTCCACTTTTGTTGGCATTGGAGAGCTTTCAAGTGGATGGATTTGCACAAGCCATAACATTGGTCATTCACTTCATGGCTGTTTGTGAGACATCGCTGTGTGCAAATCGACTGCTGCATTGGCCTAAAAAATACACAGTCGCTACATTTTACAGTATATCCTGTGAAGCACTGTGAAGTCCTCCTGAGACCCCCTGATCTGTGGAGTAAGGAAACTTGCCCAAGGCGAAACCTAATAATAATCCCTCCAAAACAAAAAACAATAATAAATTGGTCATTTTCAATCTACGACTGTTTGTGGGACATTGCTGTGCACAATTGGCTCCCGCGTTCGCCCACAAATATACAGTCAATTCACTTTACAGTGTTTTCTGTGAAGCGCTTTGGGACGTCCTCCCGACGTGAAAAGTGCTACATCAAATGCAAGGATTATTATTATTATTATTATTATATCCTGTGAAGCACTGTGAAGTCCTCCTGATACCTTCTGATCTGTGGAGTAAGGAAACTTGCCCCAGGCGAAACCTAATAATAATCCCTCCAAAACAACAAACAATAATAAATTGGTCATTTTCAATCTACGACTGTTTGTGGGACAGTGCTGTGTGCAATTGGCTGCCGCGTTCGCTCACAAATATACAGTCAATTCACTTTACAGTGTGTTCTGTGAAGTGCTTTGGGACGTCCTCCCGACGTGAAAAGCACTATATCAAATGCAAGGATTATTATTATTATTAAATGTAAGGATTATTATTGTATTTATTTTCACAATTACAGTAACTATTTTGAGGAATATATTTGAATGGTGGATTTCTTTAATGTGGGCTATGAAGGTCACATTGTAACTAGAGGCACTCTGCATATCTCAGCCATTATTATTCCACCAAATGAATGCAGATCATATTACATATGTTTGCATCGACAATCAAACTTTTAGCCATTCTGCTCCAGCTCTCTGGAACTCCATCCTGAAGTCCCTCTACCTCAGCTCCGCCCTACCAACGATCAAGGCCTGCCCTATGACCTGCTTTCTTTGACCTTGCTTTCGGTCATCTTTCCCCTCCCCATCCTCTTCATGAATGTGAAATGCTTTGAGATGGCCTCCAGATATGATGAAAGGCACTATACAAGTGTAGTTTGTATTGCGTTATAAATAGTTAAATTTCCCCTGAATTTAACTAACAACCTGTGTTTAAGAAGGTGCCTCAACACTATTGGCAACTGTACTGTGAGAGAGTTTAAGGTGTCAGCCAAAGGCATGGTCGAAAATATATGTTTTCTGGGGGCTTTTGAAAGCAAGAAGAGCGGTAGCAAGGCAAAGTGGTTCTGCAAGAGAGTAAGAGAGGATAGGGGCTTGGTGGCTGATGATGTGGCTCTAGTCAGTGGAGTGAAGGAAATGGAGAACAAGCAACAAAACAGAGTTAGAACAATAGGGGTTACATCGTTTGCACTCTTCCCCCATGTAGATCTTGCGAAAAAATTCAATAATTGCACGAACTAGTGATGGGGCTAAATCCTCTTTTTATGTTTACATCAAGGTGTAACAGATGGACACTGATTGTACACAGCGATTACTTGACATTTTTGAAAAAGGGATCTTGGTTGTCCAAATCCATTATTAATGTCTGGTATCAACTGTACTGTCTGTGCAATATTGCTAAACTCTTGTAACCTCTAACTGGTTTGTAACTTCAGTCAATTGATCTGTCTATAATAATTGGCTCAATTGTTGTCTTTGGTCTAGGGATGACAATTATATAACACCGCACAAAAGCCCATGCTTAAAATACAACTTGGGTTTTCAATGTTGGACCCACTTTTGCACCAAGTCAGCTCACTTCCAAATAGTATTAAGTTAGCATAACATTTCTGATACTTGGATTTTGAGGAATAACTGACAGATGATATTTCTAGAGCATTGTGTGTGTTAAATGATGAACATTTGATAATTAACAGTAAGTGGCACATCCCTCTGCAAGCAACTTTGCCTGTACAATGTGAAGCACTTTGAGATGGCTTCCTGTTGTGAAAGGCGTTATATTCAATGCAAGGTTTCTTCTTATTTTATTCTTATTAAGTTTAACCATCTTCTTCCTACTTCTCTGATGCCATTTTAGTTTTGAATTGTATGTTTTTTTCTATGACTGATTTCTTTTGATTAATATCTGTTGATCAGACGACTGATAGAGAAATCAGTGTTCTCTCTAGACCAACACTGATGTTTAGCAATCAACAGGCCTGTGGCCCAGAATAACACAAGATAAAACTGATTGACAGGCCACTGGAATGTGGCAGTAATTAAGGAATGGAATAAACGTGCGGTGTTTTATGTGATAATTACCACAAGCAAAGTGCCAGATTTCCCCCCCCCCCCATTACTCTCATCAACAACCATTAACAGTTTTGTTGGAGCTATTTGAGTTAATGGTGTAATACTGATAGTTTCAAACAGACTCAGTTGGTTCTATCTGCCGTTTCAAGTGAAGATTAAAGATCTTGTGGCATTATTTGAAAAGCTAAGAGAGTTTCTGGCCAAAAATCCCCCCCAAAAAATTGTTCATTCACTTCATTGGTTGCGAGACATTGCTATGTACAAATTGGCTGCCAAATACAGTCACTACACATTATGTCCCCCTGATATGAAAGGCACTGCATCAAATGCAAAGATTATTATTATTTTGTAACCTAATATTAATTAAATTCCATAAAATAAGTAGGATGAAAAACAACTCTTAATAAAAACAAATAATAAAAGGTTGAGGGTGAGAAACATAAGTGTTTTGTACAACGTATTATGCTGCTAAGACCAAAGAATATCAGTGCAGTTTAATTGAATGGGGAGTGAATAACATAGATTGCAATTATAGGGTAATATTCAACGTTTTTCTACATTTGTTTTCTGGTGGTCTCAGCTTGGCTCATTGGGACGTCATCCTGACGTGAAAGGCGCTTTATAAATGGAATCTTGTTGTTGTTGTTGTATTGGTAATCCCTGCATCAGAAGGTTGTTAGTTCAAACCCCAGATCACGAGTTCTTGAGCACATTGTCCAAGGTATTGTCATTTTGAGGTGTTATAACATCTCTTCTGAATCGCCTTTCCCAAGACTGAAGAAAGTTAGCTTTCTAGCAGCTTGCCTAATCATTGCTCATAGCTCATTCCACTAATATTGGGGATCACCCTCGTTCTCTCGTCTACACTGCCTCTGGAACCTGGGCAGCCCGCTTATGTGATAGACATAGGTGGTGGGTGGCTAGGGCTAGAGAGGCCTCAACCCACCCGCCCCAACCACCCCCCAGCCCCTCATCTATTTACAGCTCATCTCTTTAAGAGGAGCTGGGATGGGAAAGCCCTCAGCCTGAGAAGGAAAACAGTCAGTGAGAAGCAACCCCAACCCATGGCATCTTTGGGCCCCCTCTTGCCCTCTCCCATGCATCGACAGTGCCTGCCCACTCCCAGTCCAGCAAACTGCTTGCCATCAACTCTGATTGACCAATGGATCTAGGCGTCTGCACGATAAGGAGGGCCGAGGATGGCCATCTTTAAAGTTGGCAAGGTGAGGAAGAGGGAAGTGAGGTGGCCATCTTTGATACTGGCATGGAGGCTGAGCCTATCTTAAAAGGGACCGATCATTCAGCTCCCCCCACCCTCCCACCAAGTATATATTCACCCACTGCTTATGCAGTACTCTAGATGAGCACTTTGAGCTGTTTTGATGTTAGAGGTTGTATTTAAGATGCAAGTTCCTTGTTTTCAGAGAACAACTTCAGAAATTTCTCTTGGGACATTTTAGTTAAAGCTATTCATCTTTGTCTGGAGATCAAATAAGAGAGCTAAAATCTGTGAGGATATACACTGCACAAAGTCTGTTGAAAGAAGGACTGAACAGTCCTTTCTCCTTTCATATGTTTAGGTTTCTTGAATAGAAATTGTTTTTACTGCACTGAAATATTAATGATATTTTCACTCAGGCTTTCACCACTGTAACATGCACTGATGCACCACCATCCTCCTCATAGTCTTTCTTTTGAGATTGTTAAGTTGGTTTTGCTGTCATTCTGTGGTGAAAGTCGTCAACAAACATTTGCTTTCAATCACATAATAGATTTTACTGAACTGTCTGCATAGGCCAAAGGAACATCATAAAACTGAAGAATAACTGTCAGTGATAAATGCAAGTTGGTTTCCCCCTACGTTAATGGCAGGGTATTTGAGCTCGTATTTGAGCAAAGGGAACCTCAGCACAACAGCACAGCTTTCAAGACTGCCCTAATGAAAGCTGTGCTGTTGTGCTGAGGGTCCCTTTGCTCAAATACGAGCGAGGGTTGTCAGGTGAATTTTTTTTACCACTGCACATTTGGACAGTTTTGTTGTGTATTGGTGTGAATCAAAATGCTCCCCCCTGAGAGTGACCTCAACAATGTTAGCTCCAGTGTGTTCGTGCTAGCGAACAGACACAACCCAATGTACCCTTGTGACTGCTCCATGCCCCCAAAATCAAATCTCTGCAAAATATAGATGGACAATCATTTTCCTTGAAATAAACCTATTACAAATCACAGTCAGTGCTTAAATTAAAGACTGAAATAAGAACAGAAAATGTCATGCTTTCATTTTATAAAAAAGAAGCAAATTTATTTTTTGGCATATGATACTTTTTATCAGTTACTAAAGCCATCATGAGAGGTAAGGCATTTATATTTAATCTCATCCTTCCCGAATGCCCACCTGACTGTTTCTCTGATACAACATATGTGAAAATCCCACTAGTTTGTATATTATTAAGCATCATAATGGGTTTCTGCATGTATCAGACCAAAAAATCGTAGATTCTTAATGAAGTTCAATGTCCTGACCTCAACTATCTTTCATGGTAAACTGTTGACCATCCCTTATGTAAAGAAATGCGTCCTAATGCCTTCCCAAAATTGCCCTTCACAATCTTGAACCCATGTCTTCTTGTCCTGCTGCCTTGCCATATCTTTAAGAATTTTTGTAAAAAATAATATTAAGCATTTTTTTCAGTTCACTTTCGCCGTCCCAATTAAGAGTTGTAAATCCCCTCTGAGTTGTTTCTTTCCAGTGTGCATGTGTAGTACAGAATGGATCAAGGGAACTAATTACAAAACTGCTCTCAGTTTTCTAAGTTTTCAAAGATATTGATTTTATATTAAGCTCCTGGTAACAATTATGAGGGACTGCAGTGTAATGTGAATTCAGAAAGGTTTTCAAATGTGCATCTGGTGATTTGGGGTATTACGTATCACTGTGAAACTTGGATTAAGGACCACACACTTTGTGATAAACAGCACCAAGTTTATGGTCAGACGGACTACCGAGACTGCCACGGAGAGTTGACTCAATTGCAATGCCAAGCAGGTCACCTTAGAACCTTCTTAGCTCCACAAAGACTCTGCTTAAACCCTTCCCCCCACCACCCCACAATTACAAGGAAATTAGAGCATCATCAAAATTGAGAGGAATTAGAAAGAGTAAAGTCAAATGATGCTAAACCTGGGTTGAAAAGTCTGTATACAGCAGAATGGAATGGCTGAGAGAGATAAAGGAGTTTCATTCTTGAAGTCCTGGAAAAGTATTAGAAATTTTTTTGGAGGAAAATAAACCCTTTCTGTGGGTGCAATACCAATGACCTTGGTAATACTGTAGAGAGCAAACTATCTGCAATAGTTGTGGCTGATCCTGTTGTGACTATGAAACTGTGGATATTAAGTTATCATGTGTTTAGTCAACTATAGGATGGCTCAAAGAGTGATCGGAAGCTGGAGTCAGGCAAAGAAGCCACTATGTAAATGAAAATTGTTATTGTTGCTGTCACTCTGATCATTTTATTCTGGCTCTCTGTTTTTCTCCCTCTCTTATTCTGGCTGCCTTTACCTTTCTTACTTTGTCTGTTTCATTCTAGCCCTGACTGTGAAACGAGATTGAAAAAACAAACCCAAAACAACATACTTTCAGATCTACGAGACAGTAGAACAAAAGTACAAACAACAACAACAACAAGATTACATTTGTATAGCGCCTTTCACATTAGGAGGACATCCCAAGGCGCTGGACAGAGTACAGCATTTCAGACCCCAGCTGGGGTTGGGGGAGGAAGGGAGGGAGAGGAAGGGGGGTGGCTGATGGCATGGTCGAAAAGGAGGGTCTTGAGGCAGGACTTGAAGGAGGCTAAGGAGGGGGTGAGGTGGAGTGACTGCGGGATGGAATTCCAGAGGTTGGGGGCAGAGTGGCTGAAGGCTCTCCCGCCAATGGTGGGGCGGGTGGGTCGGGGGTTAGAGTAAAGAGCAATTTCAGGATAGACACCAGGAAGCATTTCTTCCTGGATAATTAATAACTGGAACAGGTTACCAGGAAGGGTGATTGAGACCAGGTCACTGGACTCATTTAAAAAGAAACTTGGTGCTGTGACGTTAGGCAGGGTGTTCTGAATGGGTGAGATCAGATTGGTTGAAGGGCTTTCTGTAGTGCAAGCCGCATGTGCATCAGATTGCTGAATAATCAGACATTACCTCTTCCTGCGGGTTCAAACAAGTACTCAGGAAAACTCCCACCTCCAGTTACAGTACATGCTTGTGTAATTCAAGATTTTTTCCCTAACTTTCAGTGCCACTTTCCTGCCAGGATCTCAGTCTGAGTACTGACATGTAGTATTTACCTGTTTTGGTCAAAGCAAGAAAAGAAAGAATGCAATGGAGAAAAAGAGAGAGACAGAGATTCTTGTGCAAGGAGCGAAATTGATATTAAAAAAAGGTGGATCTGTCTGAAAAGTGAAAGAAAATGGGGAATAAAAACATAATGAAAAATAGAATACCAGTTACATAGGTCAGATTTTCTGAATTTCACATTAAATGTTGTGTTTGTTCCAAAGGTAATTACCTACAAGTTGGGAGCAAATACAGATTGATAACTTTATATGAAAAAGTGCTGAAATTCCATGGGAACAAATCATTTCACTCTAAGGTGCGTGGGAGGTAGGATATCTGAAATACTTATGCAGCTATCAATATGATTCAAAAATTGTAAAAGTTGAAATGCTTATAATAATGTGCGAACTGAAAACTTTTTCTCTCTCTCTGCAAAAGTGCTTGGCTTTAGTGATCATGAAATTTTACTTTATCAGCATCTCAAATTGTTTTCCAAATACTGTTTCTTGAGGGACTCCACTTGCTTTAAGGTATATTAAAGATTTTACGGGCTAGGCTATGTCAAGGAATTGAGAATGCCATCTTAAATCAGTGGCAATCTATATTGCTTTATGAGCTGTCGGACCACCGGGGCTGTTACACGCATCTCAACAAATCACTGCCTCACTCCAAGTTCTTATTGAGTATCATTACCCAGCTTAATATTGCATGTGAAATGGAATGATTTGTGGAACAGCTTGAATGTGTTATGGAGTCTGGAGTATTCCAATCTTGTTGCAATAGAGCCTATAAAAAGGTTGGAATCTGTGACTATGTGGGGTTTAATTTCACTGGCTGTGGAAGTAAACAAAGGAGGAAGGAAGGATTTCTTGCTGCAGGGCTAAATGCAGAGCCATTTGCTTTCTGTCAGCTTCTGAAAGAATATATCCCCACTAACTTCCTCAGGAAACAAATAAACACTGGTCAGGTATATCCTCCTCACAGAATTGTGCACCACAAGAACCATCTTGTTCATAACAAAACAGTGCCCTACTTCTGAAAGCTTGTTTGGCAAAAGCTTTCATTGATTTGCAGGCTCATGATGTGACATGGATCTCATCAAATTTTTCTGATTGTAAAAAAGTGGCAGTCAGTTTCCTCTGTCTTTGTAATGAGATCATCCATAAAATGTAAACTAACATCCAGTAAGATTTTGCTTGTGGGATGTATCTGAGTGCAAGTTGACTGCTGTGTTTGCCTACAAAATATACAATCATTACACTAAATCCTATGAAAAGCTTTGAGATGGCCTCCCCATGTGAAAGTTGCATTACCAATTCAAGATTATTATTATATCTGGATACATATTAAAACTGTTGGAAGCATTGAACAATTCGTTCTAACATGTGAGTTCCTAGATAATTGAACAACGTACAGATATTTTAAACATATAAGCTTGTATTATTCACATCTATATTAATGTAAATCTCTTCAGTGACCATATTAGGTTGAGATTCAGGAGTTTATTGAGAGAAAGTTATAAAGTTGTAGTTCAGTTGATGAGTACAGGTGGTGATGTTAGAAACTGCAGGAACAAACCTTGAGCAGTTTCACAAGGGCTCCCAGATAGAATTACAACTTTTAATTCTCTTCCCAGCATCCAAAGGTGATGTTATTTCCTGTTAACGTTATTTTCTTCTGTTTCCTGATCTACCTAGATCCTGCTATAGCAATCTGGTACACAACAACAACATCAACTAGCAGTCATGCAGTTCTCCTTACATAAAATAAACATCTCAAAAGCCTTACCTTGCTTCCAGCAATATTGTTCCAAGTTGGTAACTGTGCTTAGATAATAATAATAATCCTTGCATTTGATATAGCGTCTTATCATGGTTTCAAGACGTTTCAAAAGTGCTTCACAGAATATGCTGTAAAGTGAATTGACTATATTTTGTGAGCGAAATGTGGCAGCTAATTGCACACAGCAGTATCCCACAAAACAGTTGTGGATTGAAGTGATCAATTTATTATTATAATTTTTTTTGAAGGAATTATTATCCCCGGAAAAGTGATCCACCAATCGACTAAAAAACAGGTTCCTACTTACTGCAGGGGTAAACAGAGGTGTGTGGAGTAAGAAAACTTGCCCAACATTTTGCCCTGCCAGGAATTGAAACCAGATCTCTCGCTTGCGAGGTAAGTGCTCTAACCACTGAGCTACAGGACTGAGAGATAATCAAAAACAGCATAACAATGCCCCAGGTAAATTATCGTCATGATCTGGAATGCACCGCCTGAAAGGGTTATGGAAGCAAATTCAATAATAATTTTTAAAAGGGATTTGGATATTTACTTGAAAAGAAAAAAAATTGCAGGGCTATGGGGAAACAGTGGGATAGTGAGACTAGTTGGATAGCTCTTTCAAAAAGCCAGCACAGACACGATGAAATGAATGGCCTCCTTCTTTGCTTAGGATTGTATGACTCTATAAAATTGGTCATTCACTTCATGATTTTATTGAAGTATTTTATTCAGTCACCTCAATACAGTTTAATGACTTTTGCAATTGTTGAGCTCCTACTGGCCAGTTGTTCAGTTATGTTTTTAGGATTTTGTTTCCATTAAATTAGTTCTATGGAAAAGATTTGCTGCAAGAAATGAAATGTACTTCCCCTACACCCATTATTTATACACTGATAATTTTTTGGCCCCCTGATGTTTCAATAACTCTGGAGCTCCCTTATGTCCCTTTAGCATCTCAATGTTTTCCCAGATGCCCTTTCCTTCCCCAAAGAGAGAGAGAAACTTATGGAATGTTGGTGGGCACAGGTGTGTCCCAGCCATCCCTTGGATTAAACTCGGACTTTTCCCTTTCGAGAATCCAGACTGTTTATTCCCTGCTTCCCTCCCACTCCAAGCGCAGAAAGAAAAGAGAAGAGTGTACATGACTGAGGCTGAGATGGATGACAGAGAAGTGTGTGCTTCAGAGATTGGAAACAACAGCACATATAGAAATGACTCTTTTTCATCTTTTCCTTTGTTTTATGACTTAGGTCTTCAAGTGGATCTGAATATACTGTCACCAGCCATGTGCCTCTTTCAACCTTGAACTCTTGTGCTTTTGATTGGAATCGATCATACTCTGGGTTATAAACAGCTTCTCCTGACACCTTTTTGTTCTTCCAAGCCCCCAGTCACTTAACTGTGGCTTGGGTGGTTTACCCACCTGCCTTCCTGCACACTCACCAATTCAATAAATAAGTAAATACTTCCCTAATAGGACTGTCATCTAAATCATTCCCAGTTAGCTCCCGTGAGCCAGATGGATTCACTCAGAACAATTTAATAAATTATTAATAAATGGTTCGCCGATTATATCTTGCTTAGCCCCTCCAAAATAATGCCCCAATCAATCTCTTCTATCAGTTTCTATCCATCGTCCACTTAAACTGTCTTCATTTGCTCCCTGCAGTATTGGTGAAGCAACTGGCTTTATTGGCAATCATGGACAAATTGATAACTTTCTCACTTATTAGTTCTACTGAATTCTCACCTCCATCTTTGATTTGACATTCATAACTACCAATACAGGCTGTCCCTGGTTGCCATTTGCTACAATAAACTAGCAAATAAATAATTACCATTTCTCCCTCGAGTAAAAGTCCTTAAATGGACAAAAAATCAATTGTTTTTTCATACAACACATTGACACAATAAAATATTAAATAAATAATTTGCCTCAAGGCTGTCAAACCAATCAATAAAATTCCCTGCTCAACAATTTACTCATATGGCATGCTTGATTTCCGCTCCACTCACTCTATTGCTACTGCTGTGTTGTCTTTCCGCCTTCCTTTCTCTTTTGACACTTACCGCTCACTGCTTCTTCCTATGCATTCTATGCCTTCGTACTTCAGTGGCTATCCATCCTTATACTGTCTACTACCCACTTCTTCTGTCTATCAGAGTCCTATAGTGTAGTAGATAGCTCACTCACCTCGCAAATGAGAGGCCCTGGGTTTGATCCCTGGGGGTGGGGTGAAACCCTAAGCAAGTTTCCTTATTCCGCACGCCCTCTGTTTACCTAGCAGTTCATAGAATCATAGAATTGTACAGTACAGAAGGAGGCCATTTGGCCCATCGTGTCTGTGCTGACTCTTTGAAAAGAGCAATCCAAATAATCCTACACTTCCGTTGCTGTCTCTCCATAGCCCTGCAAACTTGTCCTCCCCAAATAATGATCTATTTAGTAGGAACCCAGTTGTTAGTCCATTGTGTGTCTGTGTGTGTGTGTCTGTGTGTCGTCAGTGTGTGTCTTTGTGGGTGTGTGTGTGTGAGTCTGTGTGTGTATGTGTAGTTAGTGTGTGTGGAGTCAATATGTGTGTGTGAGTGTGTGAGTCTGTGTGTGTCTTTGTGCATATGTACTATAGTGTAGCGGTTAAAGTACTCGCCTCGCAAACGAGAGAACCTGAGACATCTCAAAGACATGATAAGGCGCTATATCAAATGCAAGGATTATTATCATTATTATCAGATCACTTTTCTGGGGGTAATAATTCCTTCAAAAAAAAATATTCCTTGCAATTTGATGCAGTGCTTTTCATGTCTTCTAGACGTCTCAAAGCGCTTGACAAAATATACCCTAAAGTGAATTGACTGTATATTTGTAGGTGAAACGCGGCGGCCAATTACACACATCAGTGTCCCACAAACAGTCACGGATTGAGTGACCAAATTATTATTTTTTTTCTTGAGAGATTGTTATCAGGCATGTGGAATAAGAAAACTTGCCCAGATTTTTGTCCCGCTGGGGATCGAACCCAGGCTTCTGATTGCGAGACAAGTGCTCTAACCACTGAGCTACAGGACTCTACATTAATAAATTGAGCCATAATAGTAGCAAATAATAATAATAATAAATACGTGTCTAATTTCATTGTTTGCACAAGTGGAGAACGCAAAGAGATAAGTATAAAATTAAGAATACGTAAGCAAGACAAGATCTGAAGTATTTGATATTTTCCCATAGAGTCATGTATATGGGGAAGATATTCTCAGATCAGCAGTTAATGCTATGTTCATTAACACCTTTATAAAGACCTGGATGAATATCTGGTTAGGAGTAGGATTGAGGGTATTAATGTTAAGTACAGATAGTTATGATTGAATCTTGTGTAAAATATGAAAGTTCCAGAGCTGCTGGGATCATGGAAGTGTCATGATTGCAACCAGGCAAGAAGACATAATGTAGGATACAACATTAGTGAGATGTTGTATGGATTTTTACTTGTTTCCCTATTCCGTAGGAGGTGAATTGAGTTGGATTACATTCACGATGAACGACAGTAGCTCATAGAACCATAGCAGCTTCAACAGTGGAGCGGGCAGAGGCTAAACCAATTCCTGTGTAATGTCCCTAACCCTTTTGAGGCTATCATGTACTGCAGTCTGCCCCCACTCACCCACCCACCCTCTCTCTCTCTCTATATATATATATACACATGTATATTATGTATAATATATATT
This sequence comes from Callorhinchus milii, assembly GCF_018977255.1. Lineage (NCBI taxonomy): Eukaryota > Metazoa > Chordata > Chondrichthyes > Chimaeriformes > Callorhinchidae > Callorhinchus > Callorhinchus milii. Next base: position 81,760,429 of record NW_024704742.1, on the reverse strand, counting down.
TTCTCCATCTCTATGTCTATTCTGTCACTTTATCTGATGAACCCTACACTGTATAAAATATTGACACTTGTTTTTGAACTAACAGAAAATAAAATTGAGTTGTGCGCAAGTTCGAAGCTTCACCCATGCACACGCGATTACTAAGAACTGATGGGTGGGGGTGGGGGGATGGTGAGTGGTGGCTGAGCATCTATATGGCGTCCTGCCACTGCTGCAAAGCCAAAAAATGAAAGTTAAGAGTCAAGTTTCCCATCGGATCCAAGAAGGAAGGTCTGCCACCTTATGCCTCGTTCATTGTACATTGCTTGAAGCGTACACTGTGTCTGATGGATCACTTCTAAAGTAAGATGTCTTGCTTCATTGGAGCTCAGAAGTCATGAAGATAGAACAACCTTAAAATCAACAAACTCTGGACTGAGGCTAACCTAATCTATCCAAGAGCTTGAAGAATGACCATACATTGGCCTCAGCATACTCTCAGATCTACATTAGATTTCTTCAGCTCAGGAAAGTCTCGAAGAAGTAATTTAACTTTAGCAGGTGACAGGGAGCACATGGCTCCAAATTGGTAACTCATAAACTTTGGGAGACATATATTACAGAACATTTTTAAAGTAGCAGTGGTCAGACCTGTCAGGATGTATATTTATCCACATAGTAAAATAGAGCTTGGTATTCATAATGATAATGCTTGCAGCACCCAGGTAAAATGTAACCTAAACATGTGGCCAACCTTTATAGTTGGCCAACAAAATACATTTTCTTGATTGAATATTTCTTGATTGATGCCTAAGACAAAAATTATTCAATGAAGAAAACAGACTACCAATCGAACACATTCTTAACTAGACCCATGCAAATGTTCAGAGGGGGCCGCTTCTCGATTGCCCTGCGGTCCACAATTGACCACCAGTGATCTAAGCTAACAGTTATTAAGGAATGTAAAGTTGCAAATCTTCTAAAATGCCTCTTTGTAGGGCTTTTGTCAACATGCCATGTTACAGAGTGTGCTGCTCAGGTGAAGAACACCCACTGAACTACAGCACTGAGATACACCGATAATACAGTTACATTGATTTGGAAACCACAGGAAATTATAAACCCTATATTGTGAGCATAAAGGCACTGAAAGGGTTAAGCCACTACTGGCAAATATTCAGTTCCATTGCTTTTTACTGCAAGCAGCATGTTAAGCTATCCAATAGCAGTTAGCTTGAATATATCCAATTTACTAGTTTACCAAGCAGAAAGATGATGCTTGACTTATAGCGAGCAATCTCAGTTACCAAAATAGAACCAAATGCTGGCACATATGAACTACGTTTCAGTGTGTCTGGATGATCTGTATGGTGAAGGAGTATAATAATAATAATAATAATCCTTGCATTAGATATAGCGCTTTTCACGTCTTCTAGACGTCCCAAAGCGTTCACAGAATATACTGTAAAGTGAATTGACTGTATATTTGTGGGCGAACACGGCAGCCAATTGTGCAGAGCAATGTCCCACAAACAGTCGTGGATTGAAAATTACCAATTTATTATTGTTTTTTTTTTGGAGGGATTATTATTAGGCGTGTGGAGTAAGGAAACTTGCCCAAGGTTTCGCCCTATATATAAAATTGGAAAATATATTTTCTTGCAGCAAACCAACAAATAGCATTGAAAGGATCTGGTAATTGTAGAAAATGAGATTTGGAATATGAAGGAAGGCCTGCAGAAAAAAAATGATTTGGAATGATTTGAATCAAAGTAGCAAAACAACATTGCTACTGAGGCATAAACACTGATGTTGCCTTAATAATAATAAAAAAAATTGTAAACTTATTTCAAAACCTTGGACAAACCCATAACCTCTTTCCCAAGAAGCAGATACCTTCAGTGACACTTCAATGTAACCAAGCTCAATTATTCCAACATTATGCTCTGCAGACTCCCTAGTTCTGATCTATATAAGCTCTTGAACATCCAGCATTCATAACACTGCAACCCCTGTCTTCTCCCGCAAGATAATAAGATGGATTTGGTTGAAGAATGCCCTTTAACTCATCTTATCTCATCCTTCCAAGATGCTCACCCTACCATCTTCCCATCACAGCACTAAGCTGCTTTTTTAAATGAGTCCCACCGTCTTGGCCTGAACCACTCTTCCTGGCAACCTTGGCAACCCGTTCCAGTTGTTAATTATCCTCTGGTAAATAAACACTTTCTGGTATCTGTCCTGAAATTGACCTTTGCAACTCTAAACATATAACCTCTTGCTCCACTGTCTTGGTGCATCCCAAAATATTGTCCTATGTTTACTTTTTCAACTCCATTTAAAATATTATACAACTCTATAAGGTCTTCTCTGAGTTGGCTTCTCTCTAGCCTGAAGAGCCCTAGCTTGTCTAATCATCGCTCATAGCTCATTCCTCTAACACTGGGCACGAAGAGCACTTCCCCTTCCTCCATGGTACCTGATATCCCCTCTCCTGCACTTTCCAGCAGAGGTCATTGATAGTGATCAGGAGTCAGCAACCAAACTGATCTGTATTCCATATGCGATGTTAGTGACGCTTCCTGCACATAATGTGCATGGAGGGAGTTTCTTCTGGTGTTTTGGCCAACATTCCATAAATTAATTTGGTCATTCACTTCATGGCTGTTTGTGGGACATTATGGTATGCAACTTGGCTGCGGCATTTGCCCCCAAAACATAGTCACTACACTTTACAGTGTGAACGGCTTGAGGGTGTACTCCCAACATCAAAGGAGCTAAACCAAATATAAAGATTATTATTATTAATATTATTATTATAAGTAGCATAGAGGAAGTGATATCCATTCCAGGTGACCTGATATCCAGGAAATCGACTATTTGTTTTGTCGGATACCAATAAACATCAAACAAAACTGAAAAATAATCGTCGACATGAACAGACAAAAATGAGAAAAGTAATCAATTTCCACTAACTTTACTCTCGTGCTGCCTGTGCTGCTGAGTCCCAGCTGCCTCCATAGGCATGTGTGGCTTTGTCTGTACCCCCAAAGGCAGCACCTCAGGATCACCATTGACGTTTTCTGCTGCTTAGTAGCATTGACTCTGGGAAAGCTGAGCTCACTTACAGGGTTAACACATTCATGATTGTTTCTTTGTAACTACTCTCTTGAACTCCATCCAGCTTTCTCCCTCCCTCATTTCAATCAAGGACTGCCTCAAAACCTACCTTTTTGATTACGCTTTCGGTCACCTTTCTCCTCTAACCCCTCTTGGCTCCCATCCCCTAGTTTGGGTGCCCAGCCAGGATTATTGAATGTCTAGGGACGTCTTCCCACCATGAAAGGTGCCAAATAAATCTAAAATTTCTTACAGTGTACTTTGTCAAATTCATGAACCAAAAGGCCAGACTTCACAAAACCAACTTCTATTAGACCCCAATGTTGAAGTGGCATAAATTAGCCTTATCATCTATTTAAACACTGAATAATTGTTGTGTTATCAAAGCATCACTGTTTGAATTCCTGTGAATCCTACTGTCAGTGGAATATTGCACTCAGCAGGAATTCAGCAAGAATATTACTGACACTTATTATTGATCGCTACATAATTTTCCATTTTAATCACTTTAATTCAGCTGAATGCACATAAATACTGAAGATCTTGGTAAAGAAAATTCTAGGTACCGTACCTAGAATTAAATGTTACTACTTTATTACTTCTGCCTATAATATGTTGCTGTGTTCTGCTGTCTCGATTTTTGACATACACCTGCTCACATTGGCAGACGAGTTGTCCAATTATTTGCCTGTAAAATATAGCTCTTCAATCTGTCAGTGATATTCATCCCACATGTAGCTGATGTGAGGACAGATATTCGCTTGTGACATGTGTTCTGGGCTTCATCATAATCACTTCTTAGTGCCCAGTCACAGGCTGTAAGGACAGACCTTGGCTTCAGTGCCAAGGGAGGAAAAAACAACAAAGATGGTCACCAATTATTTTCAATACCTTCAAGGCATTTGCAACAAAATGTCATAGTGCAAAATGCATGAAGCTCTGAGCTTCTCTCACCTGCCTCATATTAAAACTCTAAATATAGACTGTTTTCTTTACTATACCCAGGTCATTTTTTTGTCTAAGTTCAGCTCTGAAAGCTATTGAAATCCTACATCTTAAAGGAGGCACAAGCAAAATTATGGTATGGATTTCTTCAGTGCATGTAACATTCAACAACATGTTTCTTTGTTTTGCCCACAAAATATAATAGTCAATTCACTTTACAGTAAATTCCGTGAAGAATTTTGAGTTCTCTCAACAATTTGATGAGGCGCTATATCAAACACAAGGAATATTATTATTATTAACAGAAAAGGAACTTTGATTAGCGAAGTAGGGGATGGGAAAGTGCAAGCACAGCATGTAAATAATCTGTTACACAAATACCCATAAATCACAATCATTGCATTTGAAAATATGCACCGCTCAGATCACAAAGGAGCTTCTCTAATAAAGCTGTTTCTAATGGAAATTAAGGAATAATTTGAGGTAGGTTTTCATCAACTTTCAGCCATGCTATTTTTTACTATTATGCAAAAGGATTGCAACGGGATATAGATAGGTTAGGGGAGTTGGCGAGTAGGTGGCAGATAGAATTTAATGCGGGGGAGTGTGTAGTTATTCACCTAGGTAGAAAAAACAGAAGAACAGATTATTTTCTAGAGGGGGAGAAATTAGATAGTGTTAGTGTTCAGAGCGATTTGGGTGTCCTTGTACACCAGTCTCAAAAAGTTAGTTTGCAGGTGCAGCAAGCAACTAAGAAGGCGAACGGCATGTTAGCGTTCATTGCAAAAGGTTTAGAGTACAAGAGTAGGGAAGTATTGGTGCAACTGCATAGGGCCTTGGTGAGGCCGCACCTAAAGTATTGTGTGCAGTTTTGGTCTCCTTATTTAAAAAAGGACATACTTGCCCTCGAGGGGGTGCAGCGTAGATTCACTTGGTTAGTTCCTAGGATGAGGGGACTGACCTGTAAGGATAGGCTGAATAAACTAGGGCTGTATTCTCTAGAGTACAGAAAAATTAGGGGGGATCTTATTGAAACATATAAGATTCTTAAAGGGCTGGATAAAGTAGACACTGAGGGTCTGTTTCCCCTGGTAGGAGAATCTATAACCAGGGGTCACAGTCTTAAAATTAAGGGTCAGCCTTTTAGAACAGAGTTGAGGAAACATTTCTTCACTCAGAGGATAGTGAATTTATGGAATAAACTACCACAGAAGGCTGTAGATGCTCAGTCCTTGAACATCTTCAAGGCTGAGACTGATAGATTTTTATAAAATAGAGGGATTAGGGGATATGGGATATAGGGCAGGTAATTAGAGTTAGGTCTGAAGATCAGCCATGATCTTATCAAATGGCGGGGCAGGCTCGAGGGGCCGAATGGCCTACTCCTGCTCCTAAGTCTTATGCTCTTATGTACTTTAACTTTAATTTAAAAATTCTTTCAATTTCAATTTCTCTCTCCTTCTCTCTATTTGGCCAAACTTCCTTTTTTCATTTAAATGGGCCACAGTCCCTTGGGTGCCAGGCACACACCAGCACCCTGTATATGTAACTGTTAGCATGTATGGACAAGCCTTCAACAGCCAAGTCATCCTGCACTTGCCCAACTTCCACATGTGAGTAACATAAATATCATAACCCTTACATTTGATACAGCGCCTTATCACGTCTTCAAGGCGTCTAAAAGCGCTTCACAGAATATACTATAAAGTGAATTGACTATATATTTTGTGGGAGTAACACAGCGGACAATTAAGCACAACAGTGTCCCACAAACAGCCGTGGATTGAATGCCCAAATTATTATTATTGATTTTAAAAAAAATTTGAAGTGATTATTACCCCTGGAAAAGCAAACATACATGCTATTTGCAAATCAATTGATATTCCTTGTCTCCATAATTGTAGTACACAATTCAACGCACATTTGTTTGCTAGTTGTAGTAAAAACCTAGATGTGCATAGGCAGGTAGATTATCAGGAGTTACAGATATATTGTCTGCATTTAACTTTGCTTGGAATTCCTACCCCACAGAAACCAGTCAAAATTATTAGTGAAAATTAATTTATAATTTATAAAAATAATTTAATTTAGCTTATTGCAACTCATTCATAAATATATTCCTTCAATGCTTCGATCTATTGCATCGCTGAAATGTCTCAAATCGCTTCACAGGATTTTCCCAATGAAGTCTCGTGACTGGATTTGTAGCCGAAACTCAAATTAAGGAGAACTTGTGTACTGTTCCAGTGTTGAGAGCCCATTATGAAGTGAGCCCATTATTTTGGGTCAGACCCACATTTATTGAGCTGAAAAAAGAGGAGGATTTTGAAATATCATAATAGCAGTGAGCGAGAGAAATGAATATCAAAAGAAATAATCTTTGCATTGTAAATTACGATTGTTTATTATTAATGTGACTTATAAATAATCCTTGTTGCCTTCTTGGATCATGCAACCATCCATTAGCTAGACAACCTCCAGAACCAGCAAGAAAAGTGCAGTGTTCATGGTGGAGTTAGTGGGTATATCGCAACACAAGCAGAATGCAGCCAGATGCTCAGAGAGTAGAGGAGGTATATGACTTTTGACAGATACCAGAGATTTCTGGATTACTTTGGAGCAAAGTCAGAGAAGAAACTTTGATCAGCCAATTAGGGAATGGGAAGAAGCAAGCACAGTAAGTATGTAAATAATCTGTTATGTTATGACTACAACAACAACTTGCATTTATATAGCGCCCTCCATACAGAGTAGTGCATCAGAGCGCTTAACAGTGGCGGAGCCTGACTCCGAGTCCGGGTGGGGGGAAGTAGCCAGGCAGGACCTGAAAAAGGGGAGAGAGGGGACAAGGTGGAGGGATTGAGGGAGAGTGTTCCAGAGTTTCGGGGTGTAGAAGCTGAAGAAAGCGTGACCTCCGATGGCAGAGGGAGGGTGCGAGGGACATGCCATTCAAGTGGAGGCACTGGGTGGTGGTTTGGGGAGTGAGGAGGTCAGACCTTCTAGACTAGACACTGAGCTAAAAATGTGGGGCCTGAACCCGTACTAGGGGTTTCAACTCACGAGAGAGAATGCAACTGACTGAGCCAAGTTGACATCTGGTTTGATGGAAACAGAGTTGATGAATTTACCACTTCATCATTACACTCCTTCTGCACTCCACGGTTGGCTGAATTCGTTTGCACCTATTTTAAGATTTAACTATCGCATTGGTAATGTACCTACTGAAAAAAAGTTTTGATATCAGTGCTGTTAAACTTGAAAGCACCACTCTGCTGTTATATTTACTGACAATTTGTGTGACATACAGAAAACTGCAGAATTTCACAGGGCTTGCAGGATACCAATTCCATGCTATTCAACTTGCCTCAATTAGAATCAGAACACAGACATGAAGTGCAAACTCTTTCAAGTGAGTCTATACGCTTGTGCTAAGCTGTAGTTCCTGGATGGAATACGGAAATCTGAAACAGTGGTAGTGGAGTTCTTGGTTTGAACTATCTAAGAAATGCTTAGGTGGATGGATGTGCTGGTGAGAGGAGGACCATTCTACGCCAAATTAGAGAAACAATGTTTTCTTACAGTACTTCAATCCTTACATTACCCAACTGAAGAAAGCCATCTGTAAGGCACTTGGTTACCTCAATTGCTCAGGAGAATCAGTTCATTTCTGAACATTGATAGCTGAGTGAGCTACTTGAATGTCACACTTTGTGATCCTTGTGTATCATGCATGGATGTCTGAGGAGTGCTTAGAAAAAGTTTTATTATTTGCAAAGCAAAATTATGTACTTAAACTTATCAATCATGTGTTTGTTCTGCCCATGGATTTTGAATGAGGGGAGAAGAACAGCCCATGTTGAGAAAAATAATTGGCAATAAAGAAAGTAAGTGAAGAACTCGGGTGGCTCAGCTAATAATTTGGATCCTTGGTCTGGATGTTTTAATGAGTGACTGACATCATGCTGAACATTAATACTGTGAGACACAAGTACTGTATCTTAATAGCTATTGGCAAAAGGGCTGATATAGGTGTTGTTCCAAATTCACTTTGAACTCAGCCAATCTTTTCCAGGATGAATGATATCTAGCCTTTGGGTGCCTTGAACTTCCACCTAATGTGGATGGAAATACAACAGGAAGTGATAGAAAAGAAATAGAGAGCTTCATCTATGCTTTGCCATTTCTGGAGCGAGCAAAATGTTTGACCTTTTTTTGGTGTGCATCAACTCCAGCCTGATTGTACCTTCTGGTGCTCCACAAATAGGATCATTTGTCATTTTCTGTTTGTATGTTCACTGTGCTGTCTCCTAACAAAGGATTTAACTCCAAACACTCCAACACAACTTCACAGTAGCATATAATTTAGACAGTGTCAATGTTCAGACATTGTAGACAAATCATGCCTTGTCCAATTAATCCTTCTACAAAATACAAAATGCTGCAGATGCTGGAAATCTGAAAACAAAGAGAACTGGGAAAACTCAGCAAATTAGTCCTTGTGTCTGCTTTTTTTTAAAGGATAGGAAATGTGTTCTCTTACTACAGCATAATATTTGCTCTGTTGAGAAGTCAGAATGTATTCCAAACCAGAACACTCTGTTCAAGAAAATATGTTTGTCTATTGCAAAAAGAAATGGTTCTGCTGTTTAAATCAGCAGCCTTGCATAATAAAAACTGCTTTGGTTTCTTCTCTTCGACCAGTCACTTAAGTGAATAGGTGCGACACAATAGTGTTGAGCCTTGCTTCACACCCAACCCCGTCACTCTACAGCTTTTTGAGATATTATCCTGTGTGAAGAAGAACAACAACACTATATAAATGCAAGTTTCTAGATGAATCCTCCTTTGAGGGGAGGTAAGTGGGGTCTCCCTAGAGCTGAGCTGGCTCCAAGTTGACAAGCTTGACACTGGATTGTGGAAATTGAGTCAACCCTCTGGGTTAGGCTCGGAAGTCCAGTTCATGAGCTCGGTATTTCTGTAGTAGGGCACTGCTGATGAAAGCCCAGACACCTAGGCTAACAACAGGTCTTAAAGAGGCAGACAGGTCACTAGGGGGATGGATGGGGTTACTCTTCCCACTCAGCTCCTGTTAACCAAAGCCCAAATGAGTCAGGTATTTTTTGCCCCACACACAGAAGGAAGAAGATTCAACAATAATTTGCATTTATGTAGTACCCTTCATAATCGATGGCTCAGAGCAATTCACAATGACAAGATCAGACACTAGGCAAGAGAGAAGGAAGAGGAGGAAGGGGGAAGAGAGAGGTGTCCATAGGTGTGGTTAATGAGGTAGGATTTGAGCACAGGAGTTTGGTAGGAGAAGATCACATTTATAGGTTGGTGCTGGGGTGTGAAGATATTTGTAGGCGCAGATGAAGATATTGAGGTTGATCCATTGGGAGACATGGAGCTACTTGTAACCTTATACATCTTTAAGAAGTAATGTCCAAAAGCATTGGATGATTTTATTTATTCACCATATGAGGGAGCACAACCCTCTAATGGTCATTGGAAAACACACTGTTACATTGATTATTATACTTGAAGAATGTTTATTCAGTGTCACATGATGGGATGTCAGAGGTAAGGCAAACCAAATGATTGACAGGTGGGTTAGGTACAACTCTGGATGAATTGACCTTCTGGAGAAATAAGAGGTTGATGATTTTTCACCTGATCACTGTAACATCTGAGGCTGAGGTAGCTTAGTTAGTTGAGCAGATTCTTAGTTCTGTTTCTGGTTTGTGCATCAATCCTTTCAAGTCAATAAAATGAATACCTTGCAATCAGAATTCACTGCAATTTCCTTGTATCTTTCGAGGTTAACACAAGACTGGATCAAACACTTCCTACGTCTGATAACTATGGGGAGCACAGCAGTAAATGTGTTTAAACCTAAAGGAAAGGGATGAATACCACTACCTGCATCCTCAATTGTCACCAGCCCAAGAAACACATAATCACTGTCATTCGTGGAAAATAACCAAACAATAATCAGTCTGTCTTTATACCTAATCTGTCTGTCTACTTACCCTGTCTGTCTATATACTCTGTCTGTCAATTTACTCTGTCTACCTAACCTGCCTGTCTGTTTAATCTACCTGGCTACCTAATCTACCTGAAAAAAACACAAAATACTGCAGATCCTGCAATCTGAAACAAAAACAGAGAGAGCTGGGAAAACTCAGCAGGTCAGGCAACATCTATGGAGAAAGGAAAGTGAATCAACGTTTCGGGTCCACGACCCTTCGTCAGAACATGAAGGGTCATGGACCCAAAACATTGACTCACTTTTCTTTCTCCATAGATGCTGCCTGACCTGCTGAGTTTTCCCAGCTCTCTCTGTTTTTGTACCTAATCTACATGTCTGCTTAATCTGCCTGTCTGCTTAATCTGTCGGTCTGTTTAATCTATCTGTTTGCTTAATCTATCTGTCTATTTATTCTGTCTGACTAATATATCTATTAGTCTCTGTCAGGCTAAATGGTATGACTCGATCTGTTTAATCTGCCTATTTAAACTATCTGTCCGTATTTTTCTGTCTGTCTGTCTAATTTTTAGTCAGCCCATTTATCTAACTATTCACTTACATGTATGATTAGTAGTATTATATATGTAGATGAATACATGGGTAAAAAGAGCAGAAAAATAGTGCGTTTTTGTTTCAGAATTTTTTTTCTGGAATGTGGAGAACAAAGTTTAAATATCTCAAATAAGACTTTATCAACATTAAAAAAACACAGCAGCCTTAACACTATGTGAAGCAGCACTCAAATGTTGCCTCCAGGAATTAAAACTCAATCCCCTCCGACATTCCCGAATATCCATAGCCGTGTTGTTTATTCCTCAGAATGCCATTATTTGAAAGTGTTTAGTTCCATGGCCAGTCTTCACGAATGGTTAGAAATGAACAATGATTGAGAACACATGCAGTGTGGTTTACCCACAAAGTACACACTTATTCCGTTTTACAATGAACCCTGTGTAACACATTGAGACATGCTTCTGAAACAAAATGCGTTGTATCAAAATGTAAGGATAATTATTATTATTCATAATTAAAGGAGGCGAGAGTGAATCATCCATGAGAAAACAGCTGTTTCATGTATTCACTTTAAGAGTTTGAGATTAGTCTCCTGAATCTGGAAGATATTAAAGTTTGGCACTGAGTTCATCTTGCTTCAGTAAAAGACTTATAAGAGAGAAAGAAATAGTCTAGCAAATCACAATGAAGAGATTGAACATAATCTTGTGTGTCAGAACACACAAATAGACAGACAGAGATAGACTGGATGTTGAACAGGAGAGGCAGGCAGGGATATAATCATCACTGGGGATTCAGTGGAATATCTCAACCAAAAGCATGTCTACGTGGGGAAGCAGGGAGATGCTCTGCAATACAGGAATGATAATAATGTAACATTTATTTTGTGAGAATCATGCATCTTAGATTGCTTAAACATGCATCTTTATAAAGAAAACGAGTAATTATAGTTCACAAATCTTATGTGTTTAGCAACTCGAAAGGATACGTAGACGTGCTCTAAATTGGAAATAGTCAGTGTGTCATAATAAGAATTTCTTCCTTTCAAATTGTGTCAAGCTGATGTGAAGCAATGGAGCGTTTAGGAAAATTCCACAAACTGCTATACCAGAGCACGGATATCAGAGGAAAATGGAAAAACCAATACGCAAGTGGACAGCCACAATCAGTACTCTCTCTCTCACTCACTCCAAAGTGAATTCAAGCTTCTCTAAATTGTCCAAAGTAGTCTAATCACAACAAAGGGAATAGCTGCCCTGGTTTCAGTAGCTGCAGCTGATTCCAGATCAGATTTGTATCAGACTTCTTCAGTTACATCAGGCAAACTGAGAACAAGACAATTCTTCACGCACTGTGCTCTCAATGTTATATCTTATTCATGGTGTGCTATTCTCTTACAAAATTCTTCACAGGAGTACAGCAGTGCCTCAGAACGTATTCATGCAGAGGATGGTGAGAAGGTGGAACTCACTGCTGGGAACTGTATGAAACAACAATGGCAACAACAACTTGCATTCATATAGTGCCCTTCATGCGGGGCAGCATGAAGAAAACAGAAAGCATCAAATATGTAAGAGGATACATGATGCATACATGAGGGAGAAGGGAATAGAGGGTGTACATGAGGAGAATTAGAAAAACAACACCACTTTGAATTTATATAGCGCTCTCCAAGCTGGGTGGCATCCCAGAGCACTTGACAATGGCAGAGCCTGATGCTGAACTAGGGGGAGGGAGAAGGTGACCATAGGTGCGGTTGAAGAGGAAGATGGGGAAGAGGGGGCAAACTGAAGGGATTGAGAGAGGAAGCTTTGGGTTTTGTGCAGGATGTAGATGGCAGAGTTTCAGATAAGCTAGACCTTGTAAATGTGGTACTGGAGAGACCAGCAAGGAGTGTGTTTGAGAAATCAAGGCATGACAAAAGTGTGGCTGAGGGTTCTGGCTGCATTTGACATGAGATAGGGACGAAGCAGGGACCAATTGGGCTTATTATTTTATTATGATTTTCTGTGATTAAATATAAAACAACACATTCTTAAAGGTAATGCTAGCAATACTATACTAATTGTTTCTATGAATAGTTGAGGCAAGATAGATGGATCTTGGAAGTTTTTGTCAATAATTTATCTAAGGGACAGTGTTGTCAATTGGAAAGCAAGGTCATTGTATGCACACATGTACAGCAGAGCATGAAAATAAAACATGAATGGCCACAACCTGAGGCCAAGAGCATGATAATAACGGTTACCAGCTCAGAGACCTTTTCTCCTGAATAGTGGTGAGAGAAACATTACTGCCTTTCAGAGAATAATGGCCTGTGATGTTATTATCAGTGATTGCCACATCCTCTGAAATTGCAGTCAAAAGTGGTAAATGGTTTTCACTGTGCTCGGGGTGAACAGTCTTCAGGAATAGATTGAAAATTGCGATGTTTTATAACAGATTCTATAAGGCATGATGCATTTTTCACACCTGTTAAAAGCTGTGCCGTTATGAGCAACACTTAGAGGTGGGTCGTTGTGGCTTTGTGGCTCTACAGCACCACATTGTAACCTAATAATAAATAGTAATCCTTGCATTTGATATAGCGCTTTTACATCTTCTCGACGTTTCAAAGCGCTTCACAGATAGACTGTAAAGTGAATTGACCGTATATTTGTGGGCGAAACATGGCAGCCAATTGCACACAGCAGTGTCCCACAAACAGTCATAGGTTGAAAATGACTGATTTATTATTGTTTTGTTTGGGAGGGATTATTATTAGGCTGTTGAGTAAGAAAACTTGCCCAATGCTTTGCCCTGTCTGTTTGCAATGCACAGGAGCCACAATTTCTCCACTTCCCGAGTATCTGCCATAATCTTTGTCCTTGTCTCCCTGACTAAGCTCCAGTCTTCACTCGCTCACTTGGGTCACAGTGCGGACCTGTGAGTTCAATTCAGCCCAATGGTCGAGGAGTATAATTGTCATCACAATGTGACAGAGTCTGAGTCACCCATGGGCGGCAGGAATCCCAACCTTGTTCTCCACAGACATTCATACAATGTTTCGCTTGGGAATGGGGAACATGCCCATTCTCAAATGGGTCGCTCTGCTCACCTGGGAAAGCGTTCCTTTCTTACAGAAATAAACAAGTAGTCTGAATCCACACCAAACTCCATGAGTCGATCATCCTCAAACAGATTCACTGGCTTCCAATTGAGGATTGAGTTTAAGATTCTTGTCCTCACTTTTAAAGCCCTCCGTGGTTTTGCTCCTCCCTACCTCTGTGACTTCCTAAATTCTTACCAACCTACCTGCTTCTTCCACTTCCATGTCCCCTGCCCTGCCTGCCCCATCATTGGTGGCTAAGCCTTCAGCCTTTCTGCTTCCAAGCTCTGGAATTCCATCTCAGAATCTCTTTGCCTTCCCTCCTTCAGAATATGTCACAAGACTTTTTGCACGTTGAATTATCTTCGGCCGCCCTCCGCCCCACTGTTATTCCACTCAATTTCACCCCCCAGTTCAGGTGCAAAGCCTTGAGCATCCAACATATTTGTTGTTCTTATCATGAAGAGACAATGCAAATGCTTGACTGACCAGCGCCCTGGGACGTTCTCCCAAACTGAAACTCCTATACAAATGTAAATTGTTGTTGCTGCTGATGTGGAGTCCTGTAGCTCAGTGGTTAGAGCACTCGCTTTGCAAGTGAGAGACCTGAGTTCAATTCCAGGCAGAGGGCGAAACCTTGGGCAAGTTTCCTTACTCCACACGCCTAATAATAATCCCTCCAAAACCAAAACAATAATAAATTGGTCATTTTCAATCTACGACTGTTTGTGGGACATTGCTGTGCGCAATTGGCTGCCGCGTTCGCCCACAAATATACAGTCAATTCACTTTACAGTGTGTTCTGTGAAGCGCTTTGGGACGTCCTCCCGACGTGAAAAGCGCTATATCAAATGCAAGGATTATTATTATTATTATTATGCTGTTGTTAAATTTGCCATCAGTAGCTGCTTAACAACTATCCACATCTCAACAGCGTTTTGTGTGCAGCGACAGCATAAACTCCTTTAGAAGGACAATGTAGGGTGAAAAGTGTCAATCTGGTGTAATCCTAAAGTCTCTCTTCTCAAAGATGCTCAGTCATCGCCAGAGATTGCCTCTTTTGTGACATTAGAAAGCTAATCAGCCCTGCATGAATTTTAGTAGCTGTGATGAGCTGGAATCATATTGTTACTTTAAAACCTTTGTCAGCACACTTTTCGTGTCCAATAAGCCGCTAAACACAAAGCTTTAAAGTTATGCTAGCATAAACAGTATGATAACTGATTCTTCAAAGTTATTTTGGTTATCAGCAAATGCACACATGGATCGGCAACAGAACTGCAACTAACGCTGATGTTTATGCTTATCTGAGCCGCTGAAATCTAAAATATTGTAGTGTAAAGTGGTGTGGAACATTAGCTTGGGTTCACTACTGGTATATGTTAGAACTTGTACAAAAATAAATGACTGTCAGTGTGCGATTAACATCAGGCATCATATTCTTAATGCACGTTGTCAAGAGTGGCTGAGCCATTAGCAGCTGGAATTTTACTGAACCCCACATGGATTGAGCATCTGTGAAATTGTGGAGGTGGAACCTTGATTATCCGCCAATTTTGATTAATTGCAAAAGACAACGAGCCCACCGTCTCTCATTATTTTAAAACAAAGCCATGCTTTCCACATTAGCCATGGTCAATAAATTAATTGAATAAATGCTTATCTGAGTTAAGATGGAGTATGGTTCCACAGGTGTAGAACACCTAGATAGCTATTTTTCATTAGCATCTTGTCAGTGGGTATTAGAGCTTTTCCAAATCGTAAGCAAACTAGTCTCGTCTTTATCCAAATGCCATGTACGCAAGCATTCTTTAGATATCACTTTGATAATGACAGTAACAACAACAAATTCAAAAAAATTCATTTGTATTTGTACTAAGCCTTTCATGTCGGGAGGATGTTCCAAGGCAGCAAGAACCTTGCCTGGCTGACATATGGCTGACATAGTTTAAAATTTGTTGAGGAAGGGCAGGAGGAGGCTCATGTGGAGCATAAAATCCAGCATAGACCAGTCGGGCCGAATGGCCTGTTTCTGTGCTGTATATTCTAATCTATTCTAATGTATTATAATGTATATCCTCTCCTTTAACCCAGTTCTCATAAGAAGAAATATAATAATCCCAATAATCCTTGCATTTGATATTGTGCCTTTCCCATCACGAGGACATCTCAAAACATTTCACATGATTTATATAACAGGACAACAGGATAACACTCAGCTGAACCCATTTGTGCCAGTGCTTATACTCTGCATGAATCTTCACCCATTCCTTTACTCTCTCCCATACACTCTTATTCCCCTCTTCTTCTTGAATGCATCTTCATGTCTAAAGACTTTCCTCTTGCTTACAGTCACCTCCCTCCAGCTCAGCATCAAGCTCTGTCTCTGTTAAGCATTCCGCAATGCTTGAAGGGTACAATATAAATGCAAGTTGTTGTTGTTATTGTTATACTATAGATTCAATAATTGCTTCAGGCAGCAATTTCCACAATCTCACTAACCTTCTGCATATGAAGTAAGTTCTGCTAAATTCTCATTTAGTTGCTAAGCTATATTTCTGTTCCCTGGTTATGGACTCCCCAACCAGGGGAAATAACCTATTTATTTTAACCTTATTGAATGCTTTTTCTAATTTTAAACACTTTTATTAGGGACACCCTTAAATGTCTCCTCTATCAAAACAAGGCCTAACCTATCCAGTCTATCCTGATAGCAGTAAGCTGCCAGCCCTGATATCATCCTAGTAAATCTGTGCTGTACTCCTTCCATCGCTGCTATATCCTTCTTAACGTGTAGAGACCAGAACTGGACAAAATGCTCCAAATATTTATAGGCAAACAAAACAGTCAATTTACTCACAACAATATTCCTCAAACAGTCATGAAGTGAGTTCCCAATGTTATCTGGGGGATTATTGGCTAGGACATTGGGAACAACTCCCTTCTCTTTAAGAATAGTGTCATGGAATCTTTAACGTCTACCTGAACAGGCAGTTTGACCTGGATTTGTAAGCGGTGTCTAGTTAAGTTGGTTACAATCTTGGCTCTAAGTCAGAAGGTTGTGGGTTCAAGGCTTACATTAGGAATTTGGACTCACGGTCTGGGCTGACAATTTAATGCAGTGTTGGGGGAGTATTGCATTGTGAGAGTTACTGTCCACCAGATGAAATATGAAACTGAAATCTTGTCTGCTTGTTCAGGTGGCTGTTAAAGATCCCGTAGCACTACTTGAAAAAAGAAGAGTTCTTCTGGTGCCTTGGCCAAGAATTCCTCCAGATAAAATCGGTCGCTCACCTCATGATAATGGGACATTATTTTGTGCAAATTGGCTGTTAATTTGTTACAAAATACACAGTTATTTAACTGTACAGTAAGTGCCTGTGAAGCACTTTGAAACATCCTCTGAAAGTGATAGACACTATATAAATGTAAATTGTGTTGTATCAAATGTAAAGATTAATATTATACTGACATTTCAGCTGAAGGACACCACCTCTGACAATGCAGCACTCCCCCAGCACTGACTGCGGTGTCAGTTTAGACTGTGAGTTCCAAGTCCCGGTGTTGGATTTGATCCCGCAACATTTTAATTCAGAGGCGACTGAGTTAGAAAGTTGTAGGTTTCCAACTGACAACTTTTTACCAACTGGGCCAGACTCGCATCCAGCATCAATACCATCAACAACAGCAACTTGTATTTATATAGTAGCTTTCGCTCAGGATAGCATCTCGGAACATTTAACAGTGGCGAAGATTGCTGCTCAGCCAGGATCTCATTAAAGCTTGAGTTCTACCTATTTGCTTACTATTTTAATAATAATAACAATAATAATAACAACTATTTCAGCCCTGAGTGGAGCTTACTGTTTGAATTTCGACCCTTTTAAGAATGTGTTGCTTTGGTCTCAGCTCCAGATTCCCTTCTGTGTTTTGCTCCTGCTTTTGCTAAAGATTGTTGGATGCACATGACAGGTTGGCAATTCTAATAAAAAGTAGTACCCAATAAATAAGATTGATTGATTCCTGTCCTTAGAGAAATCTGTTAACCTATTACCAATTTGGTTCAGTCTTGTTTATGCTGACATTTGAGTGATAATTCATCTTTACTTGACCTGTTTTTAATCCATGAGCACTGCAGTAATTTCACACAGCCCGACAAGGTTAGGTGTGTTTAGTTCTTTTTAATCAATAAAATACACTCTCGCAAATTCTGGTGCTCGCTTAAATATTCATTAGTATCATTATACGCATTTTTTTTTAGCAGATGTGAAGTGATAAACGTTCTTATTGCTTTACCTGGCTGGGGGAGCCGCTATTTTGGACTTCCAGATTTTCCCAACATTCTGGGTGACGTCACTTCCGCCCACCAGGTTTGAATCTGGTAGTGGGTACAGTACAGTATAGCTTATATCAGTGTCTCCCTCCCTCCCATCCTCAGTCTGTCTCCCTCCCCGTCCTTCCCCTGCAGGCTGCTCGTTGCTAACCACAATGAGCGCCCTCCCCACTCTGCGCCACAGCCTCCTGCAGGCTGACAATGTCCCACTAAACCCGTCGACTCTCGTCCCAGAGTGCGTATCTTGGCTGCTGCCCCTGACCCAAACTGGCCCTCCCTCAAAATACCTCCCTGCCTGCAACTTTCCCGCTCTGTCCTGCTCTCTCTCTCCGCCCTCCCCACCTCCTATCTCTGCTTAACCCCCCCCCCCCCACTGCCTTCCTCTGCTCCAGCCTGGGAATCCTCCGCCGGGCTCATCGTGGCACTCAGTGTTCGTTGTCCAGCAGCAGCCACATCGACTGTCCCATTCCCCACTACCGCTGCAAGCCACCCCGGACCCAGACCCCGGAGTCTAACCTCTCCTCCCTCATCCGCATCCCTACCCTCCCTGCCAACCAATCCACTATCCCCTCCTATCCCACACATGCCCCTGCCATATGTCCGCTCCACATTGGCCTTCAAAATGGGCGCTCCATCTCCAATATTATGGCCCTCACGGAAACCTGGATCACCCAGGTGACACCTTCCCCCTCACTGAGGCCACACCACGTGGCTATATCTAACACCATGCCCCACACCCCATCCGTCGTGGCGGTGGTGTGGCCTTCATCTCCAATGCTGGCTCACTCCCCTCTTTTGAACACCTTGCCCTCTGCCATCCCTCCCATCTCTCACTAAAAATTCTCCTAATTCACCACCCCGCAAAATACTCTCCCACCTTCATCTCTGACATCTCCACCCTTCCAGCTTCCCTCTGACTCTGCTCCGACCGCCTCTTCATCCTAGGCGACTTCAACCTCCACTTCACCCCCTCTTGCTCCACCTCCTTAGACGTCTCCTCTCCTCTCTCAACCTCTCCCTTCACATCCACTCTGCTAAACACATTCATGGCCACCCGCTCCACCTGGTGATTACCCAGAGCATCAGGGTCTCGGATGTCACCATCACTGACAAGGCCATCTCTGACCACCATTTCATCTCCCGCAACACTATATCCCTCTCCCCACTGTCTCCAAATCTACCACCGTCTCTCCTCCACAGCATCCTCTCCACCACACTTGACGCCTTTGCCCCCCTCACCTCCCAAACTGCCTCCTATTCCCAATCCTAACCCTGATTCACCAGCTACCTCCGCTCGCTCAAGGCCCAGGTGTGGGCTGCTGAACATACATGGCTCAAATCCAGCCTAACGGTCCAGTGGCACATCTGGCTGGACCACATCAAAACCTATCGCTCCGCTCTCACCTCGGCCAAATCATCCTTCTACTCCAGGTTAATCTTGGCGGCGAAGGGCAACCCCAGGCTCTTGTTCTCCACCACCAACTGGCTCCTCCGCCCTCCCCGCCATGCCTCACAGGTTCTTTCCTCCGACTCCCACTGTGAGGAAATGCTGGAATTCCTTGACACCAAAATTGAGGGAATCCGCTCAGCTGCCACTGCCCTCCCAACTTCCACCCTCTCCCTAAACCTCCCCCACCACACTCCGACCACTACCCATCCCTCCTTTCAGACCTTTGAACCTGTCACCCCCTCCCCTGTCATCACCACCATATCCTCCATGAGGCTCATCACCTGCTCCCATCCCCACCCCTCTCCTTAAATCCCAGCTCCACCTCCTTGCCCCACTACTCGCCGACATCATCAACCTCTCCCTGTCATCTGGCACTGTTCTTATCCCCCTCAAAACAGCCACTATAAGCCCCACTTTGAAGAAACCTTCCCTTGACCCAGCAATCCAGCTACCGGGCCATCTCCCACCTCCTTTTTCTGTCTTAGAGAGCCATCACCTCCCAGCTTCGCTCTTTCCTCTCCTCCCACTCCCTCCATGAAACCCTCCAATCGGGTTTCTGTGCTGCCCACAGCACGGAAACTGCTATGGTCAAGGTCACAAATAACATCCTGACCATATGTGACCAGGGCTCCCTCTGCCTCATCATCCTCCTCGATCTCTCCGCCGCCTTTGATACCGTGGACCACTCAATCCTCCTCCACCGCCTCTCCTCCCACCTCAACCTTCAAGGTTCTGTCCTTGACTGGTTCAGATCCTACCTTTCACACCGCCTCCACTTTGTCTCTGCAAACAGCTTCTCCTCCAGCCCCCGCACCGTCTTGTGCAACATTCCTCAGGGCTCTGTCCTCGGTCCCCTCCTTTTCACCCTCTACATGCTGCCTCTTGGCAAGATCATCCACAGACATGGGGTAAATTTCCGCATATTTGCGGATGACACCCAACTCTATCTCTCTGCCTCCATCGTCAACTCCAGGACCACTGGCGTCCTGACCGACTGCCTGTCTGACATCAAGTCCTGGACGAACGTTAGCAAGACCGAGGCCCAACTCGGGCGCTGGCAGCATCAGCCTCCACGACTGCACACTCAACCTCACTAAGTCAATCAGAAACACTACCTCCACAACATGTGGAGTCCTGTAGCTCAGTGGTTAGAGCACTCACTTTGCAAGCGAGAGACCTGAGTTCAATTCCAGGCAGAGGGCGAAACCTTGGGCAAGTTTCCTTACTCCACACACCTAATAATAATCCCTCCAAAACCAAAAACAATAATAAAATTGGTCATTTTCAATCTGTTTGTGGGACATTGCTGTGCACAATTGGCTGCCGCGTTCGCCCACAAATATACAGTCAATTCACTTTACAGTGTGTTCTGTGAAGCGCTTTGGGACGTCCTCCCGACGTGAAAAGCACTATATCAAATGCAAGGATTATTATTATTATTATTATTATTATTATTGCCAGACTCTGCAACTGCCTCACCCCTCAGACTCCTGAAACCCTCACTCAGTTATTCGTCACATCAAGTCTCGATTATGGAAACTCCCTCCTCATCGGCATTCCCATCTCTTCCCTTCACAAGCTGCAGGTCATCCAAAACTCTGAAGCTCGTGTACTCTTGCGTACCAGGCTCCGTGACCCCATCACTCTCACCCTTGCCCGACTCCACTGGATCCCCATCCCTCAGAGGATCAAATTCAAGATCCTCATCCTCATTTTCAAGGCCATCCATGGCCTTGCCCCCTCCTACCTCTCTGATCTGCTGACTCCCTACCAACCTGCCCGCTCCCTCCGTTTAGCGGGTTCCAGCCTGTTCTATGTCTCCCGCCCGACCTGCCCTATCATCGGTGGCCGGGCTTTCAGCCTCTCTGACCCCACATTCTGAAACTCCATCCCATGGTCCCTTTGCCTCACTTCCTCCCTTACCTCCTTCAAAGCTGGTCTCTTCGAACGTGCCTTTGGTTGCCCTCCCACCTCTCTGCCTTCCCTCACCCCTACCCCACAGTCAGAGGTTGGGACCCTACCCCCATACTCGGGTCCTGACCTCTGATTGTCCAGTGCCTTGGGACGTTCTCCCGATGTGAAAGGCGCTCTTTAAATGTAATTTTGTTGTTGTTAAGTATAAGAGATATTTGGTGCTGGGAAGCTATTGCAGATTTTGAACATGTTACCACAAGGAGTTGTTGAGGCAAATAGCATAGATGTATTTAAGGGGAAGCTGGATAGGTATATGAGGGAGAAAGAAATAGAAGGTTATGCTTGAAAGCTTAGTTGAGGAAGGGCAGGAGGAGGCTCATATGGAGCATAAACACCGGCATAGACCAGTTGGGCTGAACGGCCTGTTTCTATGCTGTATATTCTAATGTATTTTACAGTATGTATGATCATATCCAATTATCCAGCTGTTTGGAAAATTATTTTCTATGGTGCTCTTACGCTTAATAAATCAGGTTAATAAAACTAGTTTTTTAATCGATCCATACCTCTGATTGAGATCACTGCACAGCCCTAGCTTTAGGTAACTTGTTGACTTATCATTTGGTGCTTGTTTAGCTACAGGTAAGGATGAGTCTAGTAAAACAGTTTGTTTGTTAACAATCTTTTTGGATTTTCTTCTCCTTGGCCTGTAAATAGCAACTGGACAGCAGCCAGGTTCTGCTATCAATATTTTCACTTAGAAAATGCTTACTTACTCTTTGTCCAATTAAAATTTACACCAGTGCAGACTTTTGGAGTCCCAATTAATTAAATGCCAAATAATCACCAATGTGCCAACAGGAGCTCACAATGATGCTGATCAGTGCAGAACAGAGAATTTACGATCCATTAAGGAACCATTTGATAGTACAGTTTGTGGTTAATAAAAAAAGAACACATTAATGCTATGCAATTAACTCCACATTTAAATTTTGAAAGCATTGCTTTGCAAAGCGAGAAATGATGAAGTAAGACATCAGCTTTGGCAAGCAAACGACATCTGAAAGCCCTGCACAGCTTACCCTGGTAGATAAACCCTTAGCTTTCCTAATGTTTGAAATTAACATGCTATTAAATGCTGAGATGCATTTAATTCCAAACGGCAATGCAGTCATGAGGCCAGATATTGGGATCAGGCACAGCAACTTTGTGAAAGAAAGTCAGCACCTGTGCAACTGACACACAGCAGATTTTAAATTGGACGGAGAGGAAACGGAATCCGTTTACGGAGGGAAGATTTAAACTTCATGCAGCAAATTAAGGAGAATTAATGATCTATTTGCCTAGGTGCTGTACATTACCTCCAGTTTATTCATCCACTGAGTAAACGGTAAACAGTATTCGGTCAATATGATAGATTTAGATGTGGGTGTGAATATCAGTCAGTGTCGAGAGCTGATTAGTTGTGTGTGTCTGTGACAGGCTCTTCCATCTCTGTGAGTGAAAGGCCACTGATTGCTCTCACTTCACGTTACATTTATTGCCCCCTCTCCACCATAAAATTACAGCTCTAATGCTGACTACAAAAATCCTCAGTGACCCATTTTACAATTTCTTTCCTTTCCTTCTTCTTCAATTCACTTAAACTTCCTACTTCTTCAGCTCTTTTCTTAAAAAATCATCTGAAAGCCTCGGGGACGTTTTCTTCACCAATTCTCTGACAGTTCGCTTCCATCCTACGCTTCTCACGGCATTTTGTTTGCTTGTTCCTTCTAATAATAATAACTATCCTTGCATTTGATGTAGTGCAACTTATCATGTCGTCAGATTGCCTTACAGTGCTTCACAGGATTTTAGAGTAAAGTGTAGTGACTGTATTTGGAGGCAAGTTTTCCTTCTCCATGGTGCCTTAATGATCATAGTGCTTGCTTTTGATAAAGCACTTTACATATCAGAGGAATATCTCAAAGCCCTTGACAGGTTGAACTATAAAGTGCAATAACTGTGTGTTTTGTTGCCGAATGGGTCTGGGACACTCTGACACACTGCCATGTGGCTACTGCTGACCATGCCGGTGTAAATGTTTGGTGCTAAATTATCACTGCAGCTTGCAGTGATAATTATTGAAGAACTATACTTTGCAAGATTAGTAGAGGTTTCAATCCCGAGTGGAAATAATATGTTTCTGGCACAGGGGAGAGAGAGCATGAATTTCAGTGCTCTTTATCATAACCAATTTCAGAAAATAATTGCTATACTCACCACATTTTCTATGAGCTGCAAAGTTAAACATAACAACAAGAACAACAAAATGACATTTATAGAGTGCCTTTCACGTCGGGAGGACGTCCCAAGGCACTGGACAGTCAGGGGTCCGGACCCGAGTATGGAGATGGGGTGAGGGAAGGCAGAGAGTGGGAGGGCAATTGAAAGCACGATCGAAGAGGAGGGTCTTAAAACCGGCTTTGAAGGAGGCAAGGGAGGAAGCGAGGTGAAGGGACCATGGGATGGAGTTCCAGAGTGTGGGGCAGAGAGGCTGAAAGCTCGCCCACCGATGGTAGGGCGGGTTGGGCAGGAGACATGGAGCAGGCCGGAGCCCGCTGAACGGAGGGAGCAGGCAGGTTGGTAGGGAGTCAGCAAGTCAGAGAGGTAGGAGGGGGCAAGGCCATGGATGGCCTTGAAGGTGAGGATGAGGATCTTGAATTTGATCTTCTGAGAGATGGGGAGCCAGTGGAGTCGGGTGAGGGTGGGAGTGATGGGTCACGGAGCCTGGTGCGCAAGAGTGCACAAGCTGCAGAGCTATAAATAATATAGCTACAAGAATGATTTAGAGTTTTAGAGTTAGAAGGGTGGGTGGGGTGGAGGGTGTGAGAGAGGTGGAGATGATATAATCGTTTGATCACAATATAAATCTGTTGGAGCTTTCAGAGGATCATTGTCAGAAAGTGAGGAATCGAATTATCACCTGATGAAGCTTGTCCTATAATGTTGGAATAGCGGTTGTACAGTTAGGATGGCACCGCAGGAGATTATTGTCAGTGAATGATTCTTGTATTACTCAGTCTGCTCAATTTGTACCACTATATAATCAAATGCAATGGGACAACAGCCTATTCAGCATTTAGTACACTGCATCAAACATTTAAAAGTTACAGCCTTGATATAAATGATGAATAAATATATTTGTTACATGTTGCGTTTTTTTCTAATCCCACGCTTATTCATTATAGAATATTGCTATTTCATATCATAACAGCTTGCATTTATATAGTGAACCTCACACAGTGTAGCATCCCAGACTGTCATTGTCATACATCGCTATGATAATGTATAAAATTAGGTTTGAATCCTCTTCTACTCAACAGAGAATGTTTCCTCTGTGGATAAAGTGGGGAACATTAAACAGTATGTGTTTGAAATGTCATCTGATATGCAGGGCTTCAAAACTGTTACCCTAAAAACGCTACTCTCTCTGGAGACCGCCAATGCTCAGGTTATCAAACCATGTTTGAAGAATTAGCTGTGAACAATTTATCTATTCAGTTGTCTATGATATATTATGTGATCCCATCTGAGTGGCAAGCAATCTTGTCATATGGAAGCAGTAGAAGCTATTTGCAGTTAGGATACCTTCCCCTCCAATTAACAATTTGGCTTCAGAAATAATTGGACAATTTGTGATGCTCTCAGTCACAAGCTCTTAAATTAAATGATTCTCACAAAGCCCAGAATAAGTTTTGGTTTCCCACCCTCATTAAGGATCTTGGCGATTGTATTGGTATTGTATTTTATTCTATAGTTAAGCACCATTAAAAGTATTTTTTTATCTACAAAACAAAACCCTGGGTATTTTTCTTTCTATTTTTTGCTGAATTGTTTTTTTTCATGTCAGAAAATAGGAGAAAGTTGAGGGGGAATATTTGACATAGGGGGAAAAAAAGATAAACTTGGTAAAAATCTGCAACTGATTTGTCTTTTCCGCCCAGGTTGAAGGTTATCGGGGAACACCACAACATTAATTACGGGACAATTTCAAATAGCTCCCTCACTCTTAAGATCGCTAGCAATAGTATGATTCTGGCACCAAGTGATGCAATTGGGTGGCAAGGCCGTATTCTGGGGAATGTTGCCATATACAGCATCCCACTGAGGACTGACATCTGTGCACTTTATCAGGGTTCAGAGGACATCAGTAAAGATATGATTTGTATGTCAGTTTGCTGGATAACTTGGCACATCCCGAAAAAAAATAATCCTTGTACTTGATATTGTGCCTTGTCACGTCAGTGAGATATCTCAATGCC
Organism: Callorhinchus milii; assembly: GCF_018977255.1. Classification (NCBI taxonomy): domain Eukaryota; kingdom Metazoa; phylum Chordata; class Chondrichthyes; order Chimaeriformes; family Callorhinchidae; genus Callorhinchus; species Callorhinchus milii. The sequence goes on along the minus strand of NW_024704742.1, from coordinate 81,734,752 downwards.
TTCATAGAGTGAACTGTAAAGTGAATAAACTGACTGCGTATTTTGTGGGCGAAATGCCCAGTAGTGTTTAGCAATGTCCCACAAACAGCCATGTAGTGAGTAACAATTTTATTTTGGAGGATGGTTGGCCACAAAGTCAAAACCAAAAGGTTGGACGATTTGGAGAGTGGGGATGGGGGGAAATATATTTCAAAAGTTGACTCGAAAGATCCCTTCATATTGTAAATCAGTCTCCTTTTAAACTTTCAGAAAAATTAAATAAGTAACAATAATAACAGTAATAATAATTGATGTTGAGATGTCACAAAGTACTTCACAAGATATACTATAAACTGAATTGACTGTATATTTTGTGGGCGAATGTGTGTGCTCACAATGTTAGGAGCGCACACAGTTCCCTCTTCTAGATTTAAGGGAGAGGTTGAAATTGCAAATTGCTCCTCAGTTGCTTCTCAGCCTTTTGGGATAACATCTGAATTCAGTCGGGATCACACAAAATGGTAATAAAATGCCAGTTCAAAGGTTAGGGACCACAATTGGAGCTGCTAGTGGGAATCCATGAAACTGGCTTCTTTCCAAGCATTGAGCTTAGTGTTCAGTATCGCATTCGTGGTCTGTATTTAAGAATAAATGGAAAATGTAGTGTTTCATAACAGATTCTACACACCTAGTCCATAACACAATGGAGTCTATTGTAAACTATGGCCCATTCCACCCTCCATATTATTAGCCAGGTAACTAGCCAGCTCATTGTATAAATTCACTTCACAATTACAAATAATTGGTGAGGCTTCAGGGATAATTACCCTAATTTTAACAATAACCCTAATTTCAGTCCTATTCTATTCATGTTGCATGAAATGACAGCACTTTGGGCATTTTTCGGCATGCATTATTTTTTGGATGGTTTGTGCATTTGCTTTGCATCATTAATTGTTCACTACGGTACCATTGTTATTCCCCCTTTTGTGCCATTGTTATTTGCATATGTGTCAACACGCGTAGGGAAGTAAATGGCCCACGTGCAACATCAATTCACAGGCACTGATTGGGCCTTTGCAATGGTGTTCAAGAGGAAACTGAATCATTGGCATTTCTGAAAGCACAAGCACAGCAAGTCCAATCTTTAGACAAGACAAGCCAGAAGGGATCTCATAAAGGTATGTAAAATTTAGAATTGGATGAAAAGGTAAACCTAGGACATATACATCAATACAGTAGAACAAGAGGACATAGGTTTAAAATTGTAAAGGGCAATTGTCCAAACATCAGCAAATTTACCCCGCCTTAGTGGCATGAGGTGATGATGGGATTTCAAGTCTATAAATCTACCAACCAGTGAAGTGTTTTTATATAGTTTTGGCATTCAAAAGGCGTGAGCGATCTGTAAAGATTTATAGAGAACAATTTAATTTCTGGGCTGGATTCCACTCAAGGTCAGAGTACATTTAAATTCACCAAATGCATTATGAGCTGTTGGGCTTATTTCTTCTCTTTATTTTGTACGTTCAGCCGAACTAATGTGACATCTCATGTGAATTCACAAGCAAAATTGCTTGTCATTCTACTTGTTTTGTCCAAATGCTGTGGTTCTGTTAGAACCCTACAAGGAAACTGATTTGAGGTAGGAAAAGCTATTACATTTGAATTGATTTAGAAATGTCAAGAAGTGTATCAAACATTCAGTACACAAATGCTACATTATGATTGCACTATAGTTGTGAGTTTAGGAAATACTATAGCTAGATTTACATACTAAACATAACTGAATTGGTGACATGGTATACTTTCTAAATTGTGTGCATTGAATATCTTTGGAATTTGGGAATTCATCCAAAGGTAAAAGATGTAAATAGCAGCAAACAGAGCATTTGTAGAGGTACCAGATTTTAAGGATAACGGTGTAGCTAAATGCAATTCTTCCAGAACTTGTAAAAAACAATGAGTTATCACTGATCTGTCTCCAAATATGCTTTACAGTTCAGGGCAAATATCAGTTAGTTAATTCAGTGCAGATTTAGTGTTTATTTGTGTGAATGCACTCAGGTACAACTTGGAAACATTTACTGAATATGACAAAGGTAAGGATTTTCAGTAGATTTTAATCCAGTGAAATTAGTGTAATCAATAATATTAATAATCCTTGCATTTGATGTAGCATATTTCAAAAGGTTTCGCAGGATATCCTGTGAAGTAATAATAATAATAATAATTACATTTTATATATCAAATGGGTGTGTATTTTTCAGGCGAATGTGGCAGTCAATTTACACAAGGCAGTGTTCCACAAACATCATGAAGTGAAATACTCATTTTATCTGGGAATCTTGACCAGGGCACCTGGAGAAATTCTCTTTTCTTTTCAAATAGGGTCATGAGATCTTTAATGACCGCCTGAACATGAAAAAGCATCTAGGACTATGAAGCCTCACCCCACTGCACTGTATTGCAGTGTCAGTCCAGACTATAAGTTCAAAGCAGTCACTCACTATTAAAGCAAATGTCAATTCATTTCAGACAGAACATTAAAATCTAATTAACACAGAATAGTCTTTCATGTTCGATAGATACAACCATTACCTGATGTTTTCCCAATTTGCATAACCACTTAAACAATTTAAACCATAGACTATGTAAATAAGTTAACTTGTGACAATGTTCTAGCACTGACAATCTGTGGCTCAAAATTGCCTTTAGAGCTCTGAGTTATGAGTATTTTTCTCTCATGAAACAACACTGGGGAACATTTAACTGTTGACATACCCTAGAGTTAATGAAATATTGTACAAACCTTAACTGGCACATCAGGATTATGGAGGTAAACTATTACTTCCCAAGTGACAGTAAATGAGTTACAAGACTTTGGGGAAACAGATCAATAACTGTAATTTAAAAATTGGCATCAATATTGATTTTATTATACTCATAGGAAAAGTTAATTGAACATTTTTGAAAACTTTGATGACTGTTAAAAAGCAGGCCATCATTTATGCTTTGTGACATCCAGCAAACATTGTTTTATATTGCCTGGGGATATCATTTAAAGAGGACTCTTGTCCTCTGCCGTTCAATAGGGGATCATCATGAAAAATCTTCAGTCAACGATATTTAGCATTTCAGTGCAAGGGCATAAAGTAAGGGACTGAAAGAAAAGGCTTGTACATATCTGAATTTGCTAAAGCAGAAAACTCAATGCAATTTTGTTTAAAATCTCCATGCATAAAAATGAAATCATACTTTGTTGGGGTCCAAGCTGATGCCACAGGTGAGGAGAGTGCTGTATTGTCATTCAGATCAGATGTCAAACTGAGGTCCTGCCTGTCTGTTTAGGTGGTGTTAACGGTCCCATGGCACTATTTGTAAAGAGAAGGGAGTTTCCCCTGCCAAATAATCCTCCAAATTAAATTGGCCATCCACTTCATGGCTGTTTATTTGGATATTGTTGCATGTTCACTTACAAATTCATTGCACTTTACAGAAAAACTTGGTGAAGCTCTGAGACAATTCAACGTAATTAAGGTTGTATCAAAAAATGCTATGATATTACATGATGATTAATGTCTTTCAATCAGTTGCATAAAGTATTACAGAAAGTTACATAAATTATTAGATTTTTTTGAATTTATATTTTAGGTTTGTGTCACTAACAATCTGGTAGGAAATAAATGGAGATGAGATACGGAAGAATGAAGCTCACCCTCCAGTATATTCTCTCTCCTATTAGGATATTCAGAAAAACAACACTTATTATAATAATCCTAAAGTCTGATATAGCACATTTCACATCGGGAAGAAGTCTCAAAGCACTTCACAGGATTTTCTCTAAATTTTGTATGTGAATGCAGCAACATCCAAAATGTTCCATAGAATGAATGACAGATTTTAGCTGGGGGATTGTGGGTCAGAAAACCAGGAGAAACTTCCTTCTCTTTCTGAATCGTGCCATGGGATTTTTAATATCCACCCAAATGGGCAGACAACACCTCGGTTTAACCACAACCCCAGCACCGCACTTGAGCATTAGCCTAGATTATATTTGCTTAAATTCCCAACATGGGGCTTGAACCCACAATCTTCTGACTCAGAGATGAAACTGCTTATGACAGTGCCAGCCTGACATAGAAACATATGGAGAAGGATGCTTTTGAGTTGCATTTCCTTTTGCTGTAATCTTAATATATCCTGACTATAAAATCATGGGCAAGCATCTTTGTAGAGTATCTGGTAATGGAGTAAGAAGAGACAGTGGCCAGCGGACACAATTATCTTTGATGATACAACAGCTGCCGATACATATCAACCTAGTGCAAGATCTGTTCCACAAAAGAATTAGTCTGGCATGTCAGAGGAGCAGTGTATCAAGAAGTTAAAGGTGCTACAAGAGGCAGTTATTATTCTGAATTGTGTCCACAAGAATGCCTGAAGACAAGGATACATTTACTTAGTGCACCTCTCCTGGTTGCAACAATAATCCTTAATTTCTACCCCACTGAAAGCTTCCAGGAACAGTCTTAAATATAATGTGTGAATTACAGAGACTGTTTAGAAAGGTCTTTCATTATACTGTATTGTGATGGATAATAGCCAGTAAGTAGCACAGGCTGCTCAGATAGCAACTTTGTTCTCAAAAGTACAGAGAATTTTTAGCTACACCCAAATGCCAATTAGGTTAGGAAACCTATAGGGAAAAATTCAGCCTGGGTGAAGATATACTTTATTCATATAGCATTTCAGAAGGAGCAGAATGTGGCACATTCATAAATACAGCTTTTTGAAGCTCATTGGCATTTTACTCACTCGGCTAATATTAACCCTGCAAGCCATGGGCCTAGCTGGACAAGCAGTGAAAAGCTTCAACGACAAGCTAAGCAGTTTTAGCTAGTTAAACTCTAACAGTACCTTCACAAGATGAGTTCAGATCAATAAGACCCTTTGGCCCATTTGATCTTATTTTTCCAGAACACCCAATCTTAAACTGAGTCCAGTGTCATGGCCTGGTAACCTGTTCTAGTCGTTGATCACACTCTCGGTAAAGAAAAATCTTCCTGGTGTCTATTCTGAAATTGCCTTTTACAACTCTAAACCTATGTCTGCTTGCTTTGCTGTCTTGGTGCAATAAAGTATTGTTCTGTGTGTACTTTCTCAATCTTATTTAAAATGCAATACCCCTCTTTAAGTTCCCCTCACACATATCTTCTTTCAAGACTGAAGAGTTCTACTCTTAATCAATGTCTGTTATTTGGACTGTTCAAGTTCAAGTTATCTGCACTTTGCTTTCGTCAGAGAAAGAAGCAAGGAGAACATCTGGCTGTAATGTACTGTATCATTTAGTCATTCACCATCCTCATGGTGTGACACCATCCTCATGTAGATGAGCATCTGCACCAAACACTGAGAGTAAAGGGTGAGAACAAGTCACAGGAGCTACCAGCAAAACATTTGTGGGACACTGCTGTGCGCAAATGGCTGTCGTGTTTCGCCCACAAAATATACAGTCAGTTCTCTTTACAGTCTATTCTGTGAAGCACTTTGAGATGTCACCTTAGCCTCCTTCATATCCCACCTCAAAACCCTCCTCTTCGACCATGCCATTGGTCACTCCCCTCCCTTCCACACCCCCCCCCTCCCCGACCCAAGCTCAGGTCTGAAATGCTGTACTCTGTCCAGCACCTTGGGACATCTTCTAGTAATGAAAGCTGCTATACAAATGTAATCTTGTTGTTGTTGATGTCAATTTGGACTTTTGTGAGGTATTAAATAATTTAGACATAAATGCACTGACAGAGCAGATTGCTCCTAGGAACTTTTGATTTCAAAGTGTGCGCTGTCAGCAATTTATCCTTGTCTGCTGCCATTTTTCCTCAGGCATTCCCAGCAGACTCGAAGAACATTCCTGAGGCTGTAAATAAGGCTATCAGTTTTGCACACACACAAAATGAAAGTTGTTCTGTGTGTGAAATATGCGAGAAATGCATCTCGGTTTCTCCTTCGTGGTTCAGGGACTCGGACGTGATGTGCACATAATCATTTAAAACTTGCTCCCCTTGTGCAAGACAAGGCACCGCAAGGGGCTTGGGCCCTGAGAAGGGTACACACGCCTAATAATAATCTCCAAAACCAAAAACAATAATAAATTGGTCATTTTCAATCCACGACTGTTTGTGGGACATTGCTGTGCGCAATTGGCTGCCGCGTTCGCCCACAAATATACAGTCAATTCACTTTACAGTGTGTTCTGTGAAGCGCTTTGGGACGTCCTCCCGACGTGAAAAGCGCTATATCAAATGCAAGGATTATTATTATTATTATTACAGGAGAAGTTGAAGCTTTCTCTGCTAACAACTCTGTACGTCCTTCTTCAACAAAGCAAGTGCTGAGGCATACGTTGGGGGAGGGATGAGGGCTCAGGGGCTCCATAATAGGAAGTGGAATGTTAAAGGACATGATGCAAGTTCAATTAATCTGCATTTTGCTGTAGTCAGAGAAAGAGGAAAGAAGAACATCTGGTTGTGATCCACTGTATCATTTGACCATTCAAAGTGAGACATCATTCTCATGTAGATGAGTATCTACATATCTACATACATACATATAAAGACTGAGAGAAGAAGGTGAGGACAGGGCATGGGAGCTACCAGCAAAAATAATAATAATAATCCTTGCATTTGATATAGCGCCTCATCACTTCTTCAAGATGATCAACTTGCTGTGCATTTCTAACCATTGCTGGTTTTATTTCGGGAAAATTAAAGAACCCCTCAGCCCATCACAGAATATACATTGAAATCTAGCTTCAGCGTGAGATTTGGGAGTCAGCACCACCAGCACCAATTTCAGGGGAATCGTTTTGCAATGAGTCTCTTGAGATTCCAGATCAGCAGCACCCTTTTATAATTTTGATCACTTCTATTAGGTCCCATCATAAACATCTCTTCTCTAGCTTTCCAGTATATCCTGTTAGCAGTAAACTGCCAGCCTTAGTATCATCCTGGTAAACCTATGCTTCTGTACTCCTTCCATCACTGCTATACTCTTCTTGTAGTGTGGTGACCAGAATTGGAAATAGTACTCCAAATGTGATCTAACCAATGTTCTCTACAGATTCAACATCACCTCGTCACTTTTATTCAATGCACGTACCAGTTCTCCCCACCATCCCAACGCAGACACAATGCATTCCCATCACTACTGCAAGTCACAAGGCAGACATTAGTAATACAAGGAGTGAAGGGGCGACGTCTGCTTGTTATAGTGCTGCACCATGTGTGCCACAGAAAATATAGTATGATGGCCATCAGTAACATAATCTGTACCATTCTGTCCGTGGTACCCTCAGGGACATCAATACCTCTGGAGTGGCTGCCAAATTCACCTGGTCTTTTGGCAGCACAAGGCCTCTGGAGGATGAAGCAACATTCAATTAGATTGCTGGTGCGGTATCAACAGTGACTTGGTGTCAGACCAGGGATGTCACATTACCAGTAGCAGTTGCAGAAGAATGTTACAATCCTACGCCACTCTAAACCAGCATACCTTTCCACCGATGGGCTGAAGGGTTCTTTAATTTTCCCGAAATAAAATCAGCAATAGTTGGAAATGCACAGCAAGTTGATCAACGTTTTGAGAGAAAAATAGAAGCGGTGTAAAGTACGAGTTTTCCAGTGAGATTCCTTAATAAGAAGTCTGTTTTCATTCGTGTGCTATTTTCTCTCAATTATTTAGTTGCATCAAAATTGATTTCATGTCCTGAATCCTTGGTGGAGCTATTAATTTACAGTCTAATATGTGGTATGTTAGAATTCCCATCCAACCCTGCTTCGGAAGTCAGAGCAGACTTCTTTCAGTTGGCATGAACTTTTGATTACCATAATGCTTTCTCCCTCTGTGTAAGAAATCCCATTAAGAAATGCTATAAATTAGACCCCAATAATGTTATGAGCTGTTTTTCTGTGTTTGCCTGCAATGCACAGTCATTACAACCACAACAAAATTACATTTATAAAGCACCTTTCAAGTCGGGAGGACATCCCAAGGCGCTGACATTGAAGATTGTGAAGCACTTTGAGACATGTCAATGACATGATAATGCGCTAGATATATCAAATGCAAGGATTATTATGTTTATTCTTCATATTCATTCTTGCATTTGTTCTGTAACATTCTTGCTTAATGGTACAGACAAAGGAGAAAATGGGGTAGAGGAAAGGGGATGATGGGTTAAAGAGGTGTTAATAATGCAAAACAAAGGGGGGTTTGCAACAAAACAGGGGAAAAGAGGTGTTAACACTGCAGAACACAAGGGAAAAGAATTGCAGCAAAATAGGCAGACAAGCGAGAGAAAAGGTGTGTCTGGGACCCAGATGATTTTTGAGGGATTATTATCAGGCATATGAAGCAAGGAAACTTGCCCAAGGTTTCACCCTGCCGGGAATCGAACCCAGGTTTCTCGCTTGCAAAGCGAGTGCTCTAATCGCTGAGCTATTGGACAGTTCTGACAAAGGGTCATGGACCCGATTGTTCCGAGCGACTTCTGTTTTTGTTTCGGATTTCCAGCATCTGCAGTATTTTGAGTTTTTATTATAACAACAACAACAACTTGGATTTATATAACGCCCTCCACGCCATACCGAGCCAGAGGGAAAGGGAGGAAGGTGACCAAAGGCGCAGTCGAAAAGAAAGATCTTCAGCAGAGACCTGAACATAGGAAGAGAGGGGGTGAAGCGAAGCGAGTGAGACAGGGAGTTCCAGAGCCTCGGAGCATAGTGGCTGAAGGCACGGCCACCGAGGATGGAGTGGAGGACTCGGGGGCCAAGGAGGAGGCCAGACCTGGAGGAATGGAGGCAACGGGAACTGTTTTGAGGAGAGACGAGGTCAGAGAGGTAGGGGGGTGCAGAGGAGTGGAGAGATTTGAAGACAAGGGTGAGGATCTTAAAGTTGATCCTCTCTGGGACAGGCAGTCTGACAAGGACTGGAGCAATCAGGGAGCGGATGAGAATGTGGGCGGCAGAGTTTTGAATAATCTGGATTTTATGGATGGTAGTAGAGGGGAGACCGACGAGGATGGCGTTGGAGTAGTCCAGCTAAGAGGTGGCAAAGGCATGGACCAGGGTATCAGTGGCTTTCGGAGGGAGGTATTGGCGGAGATGGGCGATGCGTCGGAGGTGGAAGAAAGCGGTGCTGGTGAGGGACCGGATGTGGGGGAGGAAGAATAATTGGGGGTCGAACCTGACGCCTAGGTTGCATATGGGTTTGGAGAGTTTTAGTGGGAGGTCGGGTAAGTGAAAGAGGTGAGAACCATCAGGTTTTAGATATTGACGAGAGTCAAAGAGTATGGCTTCCATCTTGTCAAAGTTCAGTTGAAGGAAATTTGCGCTCATCCAGCTCCTGAGGTTTGATAGGCAGGCTGTCAGAACATCAGGGATATAGGATGCTTGATGCTTGATGCAGGCAGAGCATTGAGAGGGTGGTTTGTTCAGGCAAAGATTCATCCCATATACACCCAGATCAGAAAGCTGCTGGTTTAAAGGGATGGTTCTGCTTAAGGTGCATAATTCAACAGCCTCACTGAAACTGATTCGATACTGGATCAGTAGATGTCAGTACTTTAAACAACTTAATTTTAGTGCTTCCTTGAGTCGATTTTGCATAACCTTGGGACCTAGCCACGCAGTGGTCTTAAATGGGTATTTTCAACTGTGGATCTCAACAGGCTTCATGTAACCTTGCTACTAGTGAAAGGATAAGTAGGTTGTTGGCTGGAGATGTTGAGATCAATAAAGCACTTCACTTACCACAAAGATTGAGATTTTGAGATAATTTTGATATAGATTTCTGTTCCTGCTAATGCTCCAGATGGACTTCAAGGTCCTCCTCACCCTCAGCTATCAACCCTCCACATCCCAACACCTCTCTATCTCTGTGAAATTCTACCCTATTCTTCTACTTGTTCCCTCCATTTTGTTAAACTCAGTGGGTTGACTGCTTGCCCCCAGTGACTGGTCTGCCCTGAAATACTACGGACCCACTTGGCTCAGGAAGTGGACTACCAAGACTACCACAATGGGCTGGCTCAATTCCAACATTCCATTGCCAGGCATCTCACTGTGAATCCAGTTCAACTCGAAGGAAACCCCGCTTACCTCCCCCCAAGGAAGATAATCATTAGTTGGTCGTTCATCATCTGACAAGTGAAGCTTTGAGCCCTCACTAGGTGAATGGTAGGTACAATGAACTCCCTGAGAGCTTCCCAATAAGCAACACATCTTAGCATAAAATAGCTGAGAGCATTGCCACCATCTTCTTGTCTGCAGCTCGGGCACATATCCCTTCCCATTCAGTGATTCATAGAATGTTACGGCACAGAAGGAGGCCGTTCGGCCCATCAAGTCTGTGCCGGCTCTTTGACAAAGCAAGTCACTTTCACTAACCCCAATCACCAGCTTTCTCCCTATAACCCTGCAACCCCATCTTCCCCAGATACGTATCCAATTCTCTCTTAAAACCTGCTTACTCCCGACTCCTCTATCTGCCCCCTTCAGCTGGACTCTGGCCTTCTGCACATCCCTCGTCCCCTCCGTTCCACCGTTTCAGACACTATGCATCAAAACTATGGTACTCTGCCTTAATCCCTCTGTCTTGCCTCCTCCTTGCCTGTGTTCAGATCAAACCTGAAGACTTCTCCCTTCGACCATGCCTATCCCTGGATCAGTGTCAAGTTCCACCACAGTTAAGCATTCTGAGGTGCTACCTCAAGTGCAGGGCACTATATAAATGCAAGTTGTTGTGATTCTTGAACTCAGGTCTCTCGCTTGTAAGGTGAGTTCTCTAACCACTGAGCTACAGGTTAAACATCAGTTAAACATGACCATAATGCACATTTTAGGAAAGGTGTTGCATTCAATATAAAATTAATCCATACATTTGGTATATAAGTTTTCAGATCAGGAGGATGTTTCAAAGTGCTTCACATAATATACTGTAAAGTGGTGTGATTGTGTTTTGTGGGTGAAATATCCATTTGATCAGTCGACAAAAAAAATATATCAGAAAAAAGCTGAAGTTTTAAATAATGAATGATTTTGTAACATGCACACAATTGCTAACTGGTTAATCTTGTTACTACAGAACAAATAATACAAAGAGAATAAAACACACAGAAACCAGCAGGTAGATAATCCTGTTGATTAGGCTCTAAACCATGTGATATATGTGCTATTTGTCTTTGGATTTAGAACCAATCTTTTCCCAGATCCACATGGACGAGAAGATGCAGTAATGGGGATTACACTGTTTATCCTCACATTGTTGCTCATTTCTTCATGCGCTCATTCCATAGTTTCTTATTTCTAAGTTTCTCCTTGTTTACGGCATGGAAGTAGTCCACAACTTATGTTCAATGGCTTTATTGTGACCCAGCTGGTACACCGGCCTTTGTCCTTGTTCCTGCTGCAGTTGCCTAAAACATACTTTTCTGTGATATTGAAGATCTTTAATTAACAAAGAGAGAGCATGGTCTGGATGGAGTTTGTGGGTTTGCAGATGTGACATTTCATATAATAATAATAATCCTTGCATTTGATATAGTGCTTTTCACGTCGTCTCGATGTCTCAAAGAGCTTCACAGAATAGACGGTAAAGTGAATTGACTCTATATTTGTGGGCGAAATGCAACAGCCAATTGCGCACAGCAGTGTCCCACAAACAGTCATGGATTGAAAATGACCAATTTATTATTGTTTTTTAGTTTTGGAGGGATTATTATTAGGCGTGTGGAGTGAGGAAACCAAGGTTTTGCCCTGCCTGGAATTGAACCCAGGTGTCTCGCTTGCAAGGTGAGTGCTCTAACCACTGAGCTACAGGACTCCTCCATATGTCTCTGTGGTGATCCCCTGTGTCTCCTCAGCACATTTTCAGTGCCTTGGGATGTCTTGCCGACATGAAAGGCGCTATACAAATGTAATTTGTTGTTGTTGTTTCCACCAGTTCTTTTAGACACTTACAGATAAAATTTCCATTCAGTTCCATGTGGTAACTCAGCAACTAATGGAATTTCACATTATATTCACGCATTGACAAAAGGCTATATGAGTAATGTCAAACAGATGTTTTACCTTGTAAAGGTTTGTCAGCTAGTCTTAGCCAAAACAACCCTTAAATTTAAGATTGTGCAAAATTGTGGAAACTTCTTAAATTTGACAGCAACAACAGCTTGCAGGGGCCAAGAGCATGGTTCCATCTTGTTCATGTTGAGCTGCAGAAAATATGTTTTTCATCCAGAGCTTGCTGTCTGTTATCTGCAGGAAGAAAAGTAGATTTTGGTGTCATCTTCAAACAAGTGGAACTAGTTGACCCCATGTCTACAGATGATGCCACCAATTGGAAACATGTAGATGAGGGAAAGAAATATTGTTCGTGTCTTTATTAATTTAAAAGCTGGTTTCCTTTCAAGGACTACAGGAAAAGAGCTTCTAGATTAAGACTGATTATTAAAATTGTTCACAATTTGGTGCAATCTTAAATTTTAAGACAAAATCGTTTTAAAGGCTAAGATTTGGAGGTGTTTCAAGCCTTAAAATTTTAGTGTTCAGTTTGGGGGCAACATTCTCATCTTTGACAAAACACATTCTGTCTGTCTCCCTGGTTTGATTTAATGGCTACTAGTAATTCACCCACATTCATTTCATCAGATTTACTGGGTAGGTGTAATAAAATGTGAACTGTTGCGGGTTTCATTTTCAATCTTGTTGAAAACTTTATGAATCTCTTTCCGAGGGACTTGAATGCAGGGTGATGCAGAGGGGCTGGTGGTGGCAGAGACTGCATTGGTTTGTTCCAAAATATTGTGGTGAAGTTAGGTGGAGTGGGGGCTGTGGTGATGGGGGAGAGAGGGGAAGTGTTGGAGTGGTCGCAGTGAAGGGAGAGGAAAATGGTTCACTCCCAATCCTGTAAATGATTAAATAATGACAACATCAATAACTTGCAATTATATAGTGCCCTTCACATGGAATAATGTCTTGAAGCACTTAATGATAAAGATTAATAGAAATCCTAAAGATTGGTTTGGCTCACACTTTTTGTCAATGTGACTTTTCCCAATGAATTCCTTTTTTATTGACCCTGGTGGCTCGAAACCACACACAGTTTACAAATGATCTGTTTTAAAAGCTATTTCCTTGTTTTCTTTGCTAAATGTAACTGTTTGATTAGATATGCAGGCCCATTTTTTTCTGATGCAAAAAAAGAAAGAATTTGTGTTTTTTGAGTCCGGTTGTCAGAGTCCATTGTGAGTCAAAGGCTTGAAGTGGCATGTGGGTAGGGCAGGGCATTAAGGCTCTGAGAGCCAGTGCAGACCTGATGGGCTAACTGGTCTCATTCCATGCTATAAATTTCTATGATTTTATGTTAAAGCGTCTCAAAGCATTTCAGTCGTATCTGTCACATGTAATGACTGTTTAGTGCGGCATAACTATTTTTAAAAATATAGCATGGACATGACCACAGTTCAGCAACTTACATCTCCAAACTCTAGGGTGATATTCAAAAAGAAAAGAAATAGAAACAGAAGTTGCTGGGAACACTCAGCAGGTCAAGCAGCATCTATGGAGAGAGGAAAGTGAGTTAATGCTTCAGGTTGACAACCTTTTGCACAGAAGCTGGGTGTAACCTAAGAGATTGCCCAATAAAACAATTAGCTTACAGTAACCTTCCATTGCATTTACACAGGTAATAATAATAATAATAATAATCCTTGCATTTGATATAGCGCTTTTCACGTCAGGAGGACGTCCCAAAACGCTTCGCAGAACACACTGTAAAGTGAATTGAACTCAGGTCTCTCACTTGCAAAGCGAGTGCTCTAACCACTGAGCTACAGGACTCCAGGTGTCAGCATGACAGAGTTTTCTTGTAATCCTAAAGCAAAACCACACATTTAGAATTCTGGCTTGGTCAATCTTTGCCTAATCAGCTCAATTACTTCCTGAAGAGGCATTTGTAAATGGGTTGAAGTTTGTAGGTGCCCTCCCAACCACCCGCCCACCTAACCGGACAAGCTGAGTATGACATTTCAGTTACCAGTGTGTAGACGTTGCCAGAGAATGCTATAGCTTACCATCAAACCTATGTTCATGTATCTCACTTGAAGGCTCCATCTTCTTCATCAAAAAGGATCATCTTTCCTCTTTCCCTGCCATTAAGTTCAAGACACCAGATGACAGGCGTGTCTGAAGAATGTACTTCTAGATATAGATTTACCTGTTAATGCAGCAAGCTTATTGACCCCACAGAAGCTGGGTGGAACCTAAGAGATTACCCTATTATAAAACTATCTTACAGTAACCTTCCACAACATTTACACAGGTGTCAGCACGCCAAGCAATTTTTAAAAAGGAAACAGAAAGACTAACCCCCTTCTTCACACAGGACCATTATTTTTTATCACTGTTTGAATGCAGCACTATTTATCCAGCTAAATTAAATTTACAGGGTATCGGGGAGCATTGAAAGCTCACAAATTACGAGTCACCAGACAGCGTGTTTAAACGCTACCGGACAAGATGATTAATTATTGCACTGATGCGGGAACATGAGATGGAAAGTGATTTATTGCTTTAACTTATATAGAGGGAAAAAACACACAAGGAATGGACACTGATAGAGAAACAGCACTGACTCCTCAGCCTTGGATTTGACAGTCGTGGTTTGTAGCATATCAGGTGCCTGGAGGAATAACTGAAAATTGATTTTAATTTCATTACCAGATAAAAAATCTGATAATTTTATCAAGTAAAATTGTTCATTCATTTCATGGCTGTCTGTCACAAATTTTCTACGGAGTTTGCCTTCAAATTACACAATCACTTTATAGTACAATAAATCCTGAGAAGCGCTTAGAGACATTTCAACATTGTTATAAGGCGTTGTATCAAATGCAATGATTATTATTTTAAAGATATTATTTTAAAATAATAATCCATGCATATCAAATGCAAAAATATCAAATACAAATCAAAATGAAATGTAAAAATCATTCAAATAATAATCCTTGCATTTTATATACTGCCTTATCACATCATCAAGATGTCTTAAAGTGCTTCAGAGGATTCACTCTAAAATCTGATGAATGTGTAAATGCGGCAAACAGTCATGACATGAATGACCAATTTTATCCTGGGAATTGTTGGCAAGGAAATACTCCCTTCTCTAGGCCACAGTGAAAATGGCAGGGGAGATGATTGGTGATGGGTGGAACCTGAGAATATTGAGCTGCTCGACAGTGTGCTGTGTTTGGCTTGAGCTACACTGATAGAATGCTGGTAGTAGCAGATAAACAGATATTTGGGTAATAGAGACATAAAGGAGAGAGGCAAAAAAGTGGATTAAAAGAGCTGCAACATCAAATGTAAGGATCGTTATTGTTATTATTATTTATCATTATTTAATCATTCACATGCAATTATCATGCAATTACTCTCTCACAGAGAGTAATTCCCATTCCATAAACACATCTGTAAGCTCCCTACCTCACACCCCCATGAGCTGCATTATCATCAAACGGGCCAATTGTCCACATTCTCTTGGGCCCAGCTTTCTCTAGGTCTTTTACAAGAATAGGATCTAATTGGTATTGATTTTTAACAGGATTCCTCAAAAGGGAAACCAAGTGGGGACTCTTTCCATTAACCAGATTTATGACTGACACAGTACACTGTAGTGTGGGACCTCTGCTTCAAAGTAGATTTTGTCAGAATAGCATTCCTGTGAGTCAGCATCCCCTTTTCATTATTAAGGAATCCCATTTGAAATGGCCTGGTACCAGACCTTATTTCTGACAGGGCAGGGCGTTTGCTATGTTGAGAATGCTACATTGTTAAACTGGGTGAGTCACCTTATCATAGTTGATGGAAATATGGCAAGGACAGCTTGCATACACTGAACTCTCTCCTGCTGTTCACCCACCAGCAGCACTGTCATGTCACTGCTGTTCTAAGCTGCTACTGTCAAAATAAAGATTCTTTGAAGAAGAGACATTGCTATGTTCTACCACAATTATGTGCATGCAAGTTATTCAATCCTACTTCAATTGTTGGGCTTGTCTGCCACACTGGTATTTCATTTAACTTGTTTTTCACTTTATTGTGCTAATTTCCCACCTCTTCTTACACAGCATCAACAATAATAACAATTATAATAATACTCTACATTTGATATAGAGCATTTCATGTCGGGGAAGTCTAAGATTCAGGCTGAAACCAGTTTTAACAACAATAATAAATTACATTTGTATAGCATGTTTCACATCGGGAGGACATCCCAAGGCACTGAACAGTCAGGCATTTAGACCTGAGCTGGTGGTTGGGAGCAGCAGGGGTGGAGGGCAAGAAGGATAGGAGGGTGATCAAAGGCACCGTCAAAGTGGAGTGTCTTGAGATATGCCTTGAAGGAAGCAAGGGAGGGAGCAAGGTGAAGTGCTTCACAGGACTTGCCGTACTGTAAAAATGTACTGACTGTGCATTTCGTAGGAAAATGCGGAAGTCAATTTTGCACACAGCAGTCTCCCACAAATGGCCATGAAGCATGTGACCAATTTCAGTTTAACATTAAACTGAAGTCCTCGTCGGCCTGTTCAGGCTGATGTTAAAAGGGGGCACTTCGAATCACTCAGCACACTGTATTGGTATGTCAGCGTCACTGTAAGCTCAAAGTCCCAATATGGGGCTTCAAAACACAAAGTCTGATTCAGTGCTTCTCTGGCTGACGCCAGTTTTAAATGCAGTTTTAATTTTGAAGCCATTTTTCTGTATGTTTATTTAGGAAATGACATATGATAGTAAAATAGAAGGTAAGGATCAAGTGGCGTAAATCACAAAACTAGCCCTCTCAAATAACAGCTCTACTTTAATAAGTGTAGCTTTCTGAAAGGTCAGTTGCTAAGTTACACCAGGGATGGAAGTTAATTTTAGGCTAACATATTAGTACTGTTTTTTTTATATCAAGTTATATTTTTGTCCATATCGAGTGGCAGTGCACTGAATGAAAATTGTCCCTCTGGACATTATGACGCCTTAATCAAGCACTAGTAACTGGATAAAGACCTTCACAAGTGTTTGGATTTGTAACTACAGAAATAGCAGTTAAAAGATTGATGTGACAAGTGTACATCACCATCATAAAAACAGGTCAAGGATGTCCTCCTGTGTGCCTGTGTGAGTGTTTCAGACACCAACAAGTTTATGACAGTGCTGAAAATTTGAGTACTGCATTTTTCTCCTTTCAAAGCAAGTGTCAGTAATGCAACATTGATAAATTTGTAACAATGTATTTTCCTTCAAGCTACCTAACAAATATAGCCCTTTCTGTCCAATGACACACTTCTGTATCCTACACTATCTAACCTAATGGCCTCACACAGCAGGCTGACCAATTAATACCAAACTACAGCTAACAATGGACATTGAACTCATGAACCCTGGTAATTGAGCTGAGATGGTCCAAAGCAATTAATGTACAATCCCTGTAAACAGCACAGTGAGAATTTCTTGCTCTCTTAAAGGAATTAATTCTAATAGTAGTAATCCTCATATTTGATATAGCACCTTTCACATCAGGAGAAAGTGTCAAAGTATTTCACTTAATATAAATAGAACGTGGAGTGACTCTGCTTTTTATTGTGGGCAAACGCAGCAGCCAATTTGTGCACAGCAATATCCCACACATGGCTATGAAGTGAATGACCAATTTTATTGAGGGGACTGTTGGCCAGGAGAAGCCCCCTTCTCTTTTCGAATGGTGCTTTGCTATCTTCAACATCCACCTAAATAGGCAGATAGAACCTTGGTTTAATGTCTCAACTACTGGACAAGACCTCCAACATCACAGCAAATCCCCAGCCTAGATTATATGTCTTCTAATTCCCAGAATGGAGTTTGAACCCACAACCTCTGACTCAAGGGCAGGAGTGCTACCAACTAAGCTAGACTGATACACAATTCTAGGCTCAACAATAACAACTCATACATCTGCGACGTCTATCACATCATTTGGACGGGTTGAAATTCTTAAGAATCATTATTGGCAACAACGAGGAGAGAAAAGGGAGAGTTAAGCATGTTAAACAAAAGCATAGTGGCATTTTTAGGATTTTGAAGGGAAAGCAGAAGAAGAGCAAGGAGGTTTTGGAAGTGAGTTCAGAGGTTAAAGGCTCAGACACCGATGGTGAAACCAAACGAAAGTGAGAAATGAGCAACAGTCTAGAATTAGATCAGCAGACAAAAGAGTTACATTGGAAGATATTGTACAGATAGGGAGGGACAAGACAATGAAGGGATTTGCAGATCCAGACAAGAATCTAAAAGTCAATCCACTTGAATAGAAGTATCTGAGGACGATGGGGGTAATGGACGAGTAGAGCCTGGTGCAGGACAGAATACAGGCTTCAGCGATTGGGTGAGTTAGAGCGTGTGGAAGATGGAACTGAGAAGGCTGGCATACAGAGCTTTAGGCTAGTCTGTCTGGAGGTAAGGACAGTTTTCAATTACATTGTCCCATCCCATCTTTTAATAATAATAATAATAATCCTTGCATTTGATATAGCGCTTTTCACGTCGGGAGGACGTCCCAAAGCGCTTCACAGAACACACTGTAAAGTGAATTGACTGTATATTTGTGGGCGAACGCGGCAGCCAATTGCGCACAGCAATGTCCCACAAACAGTCGTAGAATGAAAATGACCAATTTATTATTGTTTTTGATTTTGGAGGGATTATTATTAGGCTCTGTGTGGAGTAAGGAAACTTGCCCAAGGTTTCGCCCTCTGCCTGGAATTGAACTCAGGTCTCTCGCTTGCAAAGCGAGTGCTCTAACCACTGAGCTACAGGACTCCACTTTGAAAAAGGAAATGAAATTACATGGAGCTAGCAACAATTGAATACAATTTAATTTGCTCAGTACCTCACTGAATTCCTTTGGCTCAGATGTATAGATAGATGAGGTGCCCAGTGGTGAATGCACTTTTGCCACTTAGTGTTGAGATATGGCTTGAATTAAAACTCATTGGAATTAGGATGGGAAAAAGTCCAAACATGTATTGAGTTGTTTCAATCCAATACATGTTTGGACTGGCCTGATTTTGGAGTGGCAGGTTTTTATAGTCACGTTTTGTGGCAAGTGCTCATTGACCTCCCTCATTTACCACTCTGCAGAAAAAAAAATTCCCCCAATCCACTACTTAAGTTTGTCAGCAGTAAATTAAGATTTAATTTAAGAATGCAGTCTCAATTATCTCTTTAAACTACTTACTCAGCCCAAAAAGAGGCTCCTGACCCCAATAATGGCAGATGTTACATGTCTGTCTAGTCAGAGAATGGCAAACACTGCAATCAATAGTCTGGCTCAATCGGAAGGACCCTTGCTTCCAAGTCAAAAGATTGTAGTTTCAAGCCCCACATTGGAAATTTGAAATCACCGTCTAGTTTGATACTCGGAGGTGCTGCCTTCTCTGCATGTTCAAGAAAATTTGAAATTCCCTGGCACTGTTTAAAAGAGAGGGGAGTTTAATTTGGTGTCCTTGATAAAATTGGTCATTTGCTTCAGGGCTGTTTATGAGGCACTGCTGTGAGCAAATAGTCCACTACATTTGCCTACAAATTCATACTTATTATGCTTTACAGTGTAGTATATAGTATACAGTGAGATGCATGGAACAGTTTGATTTGGATGCTCTTAAGCATAGTGATGGGTTTCCGCATGTGTCAAACACCCGACTGAACAAAAACAAACTTTAGCCCTGGGATTGGATTCAAGGATTAGAGTTGAAGCAGTTTCTGTTCATTGGAGAATAAAGTAAGCTTGAGCAATATGGTCAGATTGGAGCTGCTGTGGATAAAGCGCTAAGGCTGCTAGACTCAGAGATCACAGTGATGCAATCACACTAGTGTCAAAGGGCTAGTTTTATTTAATTTTTCAATTATATGATACATAGCGCCAGTAATAATTATCTTGTATTTTTTAACCCCATTCAATTTTTGGGCAACATCATTTCATTGAGCAATTGTCAACTGAGATTTATTTTTTTTCTATCAGAGTCGCTAAAAGTTCTTACATTGGAGTAATTTCCTCCAATTTGAATATTGTGTGTGTGTGAATGTGGGTATTTGTATGGGGGGAGGGAGGTTAAGGATGTAAGAAGGGAGAGAATGGTGAAATCAAAAAAGAAAGATAAAAATGAGGTTGAAAGAGATGTAGTGAGTGGAAAAAGGGAAATGGACAAAATTGAAATTGAAAAATTGAAATTGAAATTCAAACATTGTCAATTCCTTGTGGCAGATGTTAGTTTTGTGAGGTAATTTTAGTAACTGTAGCTCAGTGGTTAGAGGTCCTGTTAAGTGTCCTGTAGCTCAGTGGTTAGAGCACTCGTCTCACAAACGATCTGGGTTCAATTCCCGGCAGGGCGAAATGTTGGGCAAGTTTCCTTACTCTGTTTACCTAGCAGTAAGTAGTGGATTAGTGGATGGCTTTTCTGGGGGTAATAATTCCTTTTAAAAAAAATAATAAATTGGTCAATACAATTCATGACTGATTGTGGGACACTGCTGTCGTGTTTCATCCACAAAATATACAGTCAATTCACTTTACAGTATATTCAGTGAAGCGCTTTGAGACATCTCAAAGACATAAGATGCTATATCAAATGCAAGAATTATTATTATATGAATTAATGCTTGCATTTGATATAGCATCGTATCATAAGACATCTCAAAGTGACTCACGGGATTGTTTTCTGTGAAGTGTAGAGATTGTTTATTTTGTAGGCAAACGCAGCAGCCAGTTTGCGCACAGCAATTCCCCACAAACAGCCATGAAGTGAATGACCAATTTTATTCGGGGGATCATTGGCCAGGACACGAGGAATCTTTTTGAATAGAGATATGGGGTGTTTAACATTCAACTGAACAAGCAGATGGGATCTTGGTTCAATGTCTCATCCAAAGCAAGGCGCCTCCAGCAACGCAGCATACTCCCAGCACTGCACTGAAGTATCAACATCAAATGTGAGCTGACATGGGGCTGACATGGGGCTTGAAACTATAACCTTCTGACTCTGGAGGCGAGAGTGTTACTGACTGAGCCAGGCTGACATCTAATATCTTCAAAAGGTTATTTCTGACAAACTTTTGATTAAGCTTCTGAAAGGAAACAAGACATCCTTAAAAAGACAAAAATATTAATATACCTGTACTTTGAACTTGATATTAACAGATCGGAAGGGAAAACCTATTAATGCAGTGGGCAGATCAGTGTCTAACCAGCATTAAGAAGGCCTGAGATGTATTTGAAACATTTGAATTGATCTGTCATCCAATTCAAAAGTCTTTTGTCATATGCTTTTCGTATAATGTTGTTCAACCTGATGAGTCAATGCTAATAGTCAGAGTGTAGAATGTAGTGCTTAGTTATACTTACATTGAATAATGGAACAGATCAAAGTCTGAATGATATTTCCATTACTACTGAAATTGTACAGTTATCTTCTGGACAATTAGTATTTGTTATTCTTGAACTATATCACTGGAATTCTGATAGTTGGATATTACTGTCATCCACCCCATTCAGTGTGTTCATCAATGACGCGTTGATTGTCAATCTGATGTCTCTTTACAATTTCATTAATGGGTGAATAAATGTAACACTGCTAGTGAAGGAAGTGGAACTGAATGTAGCACTACCAGTGGAGAAAGTGGAAATGAACAGACTCATTGCTCATCCCAACAAGAGAAGCAAGAGTGCATGGAGAATAAATTGCAGTACAGAGTTTTTAATAATAATAATAATAATAATAATCCTTGCATTTGAAATACTCGATTTCAAGATCCTCTCACTCGTTTTCAAACCCTTCATTCCTTTGCGCCTCGCTACCTATCCGATCTACCTACCACCCACTCCATCACCCACTGCCTCCACTCGGCTGGCTCCAGCCTCCTGTTTTTCCCTCGTTCCCTTCACTCAACCATTGGTGGCTTGCCCTCAGCCACTAGGCCCCCAAACTCTGGAACTCTCTCCCTTAATTACTCTGCCTTACACCCTCCCTCCCCACCTTCAAATCCGTCTTAAAGACCTTCCTTTTTGATCATGCTTATGGTCACCTTTCCCCTCCCTCTTGCCCTGGCTCGGTGTCAGACTCCACCACTGTCAAGCGCTCCACGACGCTACTCCGAGTGAAGGCCACCATACAAATGCAAGTTGTTGTTGTTGTGCCTTATACCATCATTGAGATGTCTCAAAGCAGTTCACAGAATATATTGTAAAGTGGATTGATTGTATTTTGTGAGCAAAGCAAGGCAGGCAAATGCGCACACAAACAGTCGTGGATAGAGTGCTCAACTTTTTGTGCAGGAAGGGATTATTACTCCCCGGAAAGCAATCTGCCAATTGGAGAACAACCGGGTTCATGTTTACTGCTAGGTAAGCAGAGGTGTGTGGAGTAAGCTGGACCTCAAGCCAGTAGTGACACGAATGTACCAGTAGGATTTGGCTGTTGGGAGCTGAGAGTTCCAGTATTTGACAGCGAGCAGTGTTGGGTATCTCACAGGTACTGAATCGTTATCAAGTTACACGGGACACCAATCTCTAGCTTAGCTGTTTTCCAGTCCACTTCCCCAATCACTTCAGGCAGCAAAGGCTTGAACTAAAATCCCCTGTGACATGAGCTGTTATTATAGGGACAGGATTCCAATCAGCACTTAAAATGGGTCATCCTGTGCACTGCACTGGATTACGGTCTGCTTGGATTATTGGATGGAAATCATATGGTCACGTCAACCCCTTGCGGCAGCCAGGGTGCCAGAGTCTGACACTGTTGAAAAGACCATTTAGTAGCTCTGGGTGCAGCAATTATCGAAAGACATCTCGAGTATTAGAGGAGTAAGCTCTAAGCAATAGTTAGACAAACTAGGGCTCTTCAGTCCTGAAATTAGATGTCTCAGAGGGAATCATGTATGACATTTGAAATGGAATTAAAGAAATTAACCCAGAACAGTGCTTTCAGATACACTGAGACAGTAGAACAAAGAGTTACAAAGGGAAATTGACAGACATACCCAGCGAAGTATTTTTTCTTTGCTCAGTAGGCAATCAATGACTAGAACAGAATGCTAGGATGGGTGCTTGAGGCCAAGACACTGGATTCAATTGAAAAGCACATTGATTCTGTGATGGGAGGATGGGAGGTGGGTGTTCTGGAGGGGTGAGATTAAATCTTCATTCAAACCAATCTTGTGACCTGTTTGAGCAAATAACAAACAAAGGATGCAGAAGACAACAAATCACAAAATAGTAATCTCTTAAAAATAGGAGGATCATCTGGGAAATCAAGAAACTATAGCCGGAACACCAATGTTGGTCATGTATGAAGCAGAATTTGCCACGAAGCAAAAAGGTTGATCTAATATATTGAGGGATGGGGAAAGGGAGATGGAGGGGACAGAGATGGTAGGTGGTGATAAGGACACTGTAATGCATTTGATGGGATCACATTGAATAATATTAAGAAACTTGACAAAATTTACCCTATTGTCCTCTCTCAAAAACCGTTACCACACAAATCAGTCTTTTACATAAAGTGATCATCACTCCTAAAAGGCTCAGAATATTGGTCTTATCATTAACAGACATACAATGTGCTGAGAGGTGGCCTTCACAAAGTGATTCATTCAATTTGTCAGTATTTTGAGCAGATTGTTATGCAGATTGATCTCAGACAGTTGGGCATCTGTCTTATTGAATTACAAACAACAAAAGAGTAAAGCTTGCAAAGTCATCCACAGCGATTAACCTACAACCTTTGCTTTGTGTCCAGCACATAGTTTTGCAGCAGTCTAGAATAACTGATAAACCTGTCAGCCTTCCAGAACATCTACTGAATACAGATTGGTATAATAGATTAAGAGAGGCCACTGTCATCTCCTGCAGGTGCCTGGAAACATTAATAAACTACAGTGACCTTCACAGTTACAAGAAAGTCATTGGGTGTCAGGGAAATGTGCTGTAGCTCTGGAAACAGCTGTGGCAATCCTTACTGTATGAATCTCAATCTCCATACACAGTGCTCATCTGATAGCTCCAGAGAATCCACACAAGACCTGTACAGTGTTTGATATTGATACCATCGCCCAATGAAGGTCCATATCTCGCTCATCATGTGAAGCTCTGTGGTTAATATTGTAACATTACATTGTTTCTTCTGACAGCAGGAATATAAATCAAATTGTAACTGGACCTCAAGCTCAATTAAAGATTGATGGGCAATAACAGTAAAAATGGAAGCAGCTTGCGGTGCAGAATTATTTAAAGAGAGATTATGAACCTTCTTCCAGAACACCAAACAGTAAGTCTCTACATTGTTAGATCCTTCATTTACAACTGGTTTACATTAAAGGAAATCTCTGATTTAGCAATTTAGCTTTAAGATCTTGATATTAAAAATTATATAATTAGAACTCAGAGTCCATATCTATTCATGTTGTTAAATGCCCGGAGAGCCGGGGATGTCTTTGGTTTCTGAAATGCTCAGTCTTGTGGCATTCTTTATACTGCTTTTGCAAGTTATCATTATTATTACTCCTGGAGAGAGTGTCTTGATTTGTGAAAGAAACTAATGAGAATTAATTTCCCCCAGGTCAATGTTGCACTTTCATCAATGTTCAATGTGCGGAGTCAGAATATTGCACCCAATTCTTTCTGCAAAGAGGATTTCCGGCATACATTGCACTGGCCAGTAATGGGGGTGCACCAAATCAGCCGTGATGCACGATGACATCAATCTATGCCTTAATTGTATTTCAACTGACAGACACTAAAAAGGCACAGTATCAATTATATTGTCTTTAGTTAAACTTCAAATGTAGATTAAACTCCAGACTGTAGTCCAACATCACTTGAGTGGATTTTGGGGAGTGTACCAAGTAAATTTGCAGTTTGCTGCATCATTAGTAGTTTGGATATGAATCCTTCAGAATTGGTAAAACTGATATTTTTAAACCCTTAGCTATAAAAGATTTATCGTTGTGCTAATGCTATGTGAAAATTGTGAAGCGGTATAAATATTTCCAAAGTATGCTTTTACTTTTAGGCAGCTATTACCCACCTGAGGGTAAGCTAGCATTCACATTATTATTAATCTGAAAATTGCTCCATATAATTTCAATAATAGCTCATGATTATTATTAACATTGTTTGAATCAATAATAGGTTGAGTTCCATTCATTTTATACAGTTTATTACTTTCCTTATAGAGAAATTCAGTAGATGGGTCAAAGTTCTTAGTCGAGGACCTTGAGATTGAAAAGAGAAAATGAGATAAATTAAGAAGTGTTCAGGTACCACCAGGCTTGACATTTAAAAGCTTGTAAATTACGGGTGGAATGAAAGACTGAGGTTCCACAGTGTTGAGATGGTATGAAAGAATGAGTTTGAGGTATTGTACTTCATCTCAACAACACCTTGAAGTGCTCGTCAGGTAATTAATGTTAAGTGTGACTGTTTTCTCTTGGTAAACACGATAATTGCACCAGCAAGGTCCTTTAAATAGTAAAGAGATTAATGGTCATTTAATCTGGAAGGGTATGGGGCAGGACATGAGGAGAAATTCTCTTCTTTTTTTGGATTACTTTTATGGGATCTTCAACATTCAACTGAACATCAGATGGGAACTTGGTTTACAATCTTATTTGAAAAAAAGGACCTTCAATAATGAAGTGCTCCCTTAGTACTGTACTTAAGTGTCATCTTAGATTTTAGTTTAGGTCAAGATGAGTATGATTTTTTTCTCAACAGTGAGGACTCTATTTTATCGTAAATATGTGTTGGATCTTATCTTATAACTAAAAATGATTGATTACTAAATAGGTGGAATAACTCTGATTAGCAAAGTAGCCACTTTTCTCCCGCTCTTTGAAACTCTCTTCAAAAATCCCTAGGAATTGCTCTCTCCCTCTTGGCTTCATTCACATTAACTGCACCTTTGGCCTCCTTCCCCAACCTCCTCCCTACGTATTTCCCTCCTAACTTGGGTTCCCACCGGCTTCATGAAGTGCTTTGTGATATTCTATGTGAAAGGCACCATCTAAACGAACATTGTCGCTATTAAAACAAGATCTGCTTTTGTTGTAGGTAGTTTAGTTAACAGTCAAGAAGTGAATTTACTTTTTTGACAACATTCACATTAATAAAGATTTTGCCATGTAAAAAAGCAATTATAATAACAAAGAGCATGATTGTGTAGTTATTTTAGTAGTCTTCATATTCCTATGAACGCACTATCTAATGGAATGTATATGTGAACCTCTGCTTTAGGATTCTGTTGAGCATGGTGATAGGTTTCTGCATTCTCCTCCAGGACCCTCCGTCTCATGCGGCATTCTTCAGTGCTCCTTTTCAATATCCATATGCTCCCTCTTGGTGACATCATCCGCAGACATGAGGTCAATTTCCATGTGTATGTGGATGACACACAACTCTATTTCTCTGCCTCCACTCTCGACTCCAGGACCACTGTTGTCCTGACAGAATGTCTGTCAGACATCAAGTCCTGGATGAGAGCTAACTTTCTACAGTTGAACAACAACAAGACCGAGGCCCTCCTGATTGATTCCGGTCAACACCTTCACACCTCAGGCACAGACAGCATCACCATCCAAGAATGCACACTCCACCTTACTGAGATATGCTTGCATTCACAACATCCAGGCTCAACTATGCAAACTCCCTGCTTGTCAGCCTCCCCAACTCCTCCCTCTGTAGGCTGCAGATCATCCAGAACTCTGCCAGTCCTCTCCCGCACCAGGCTCTGGGACCCCATCACCCCTATCCTTGACGGACTCCACTAGCTTCCCATCACACAGAGGATACAGTTCACGATTCTGGTCTTCACCTTCAAAGCCCTCCATGGCCTTGCTCTCCCCTACCTCTGGGACCTCCTAATCCCCTACTAAACTGCCCAATCCCTATGCTCAGTGGGCTCCGGCCTGCTTCACGTCCCCCGCCTCGCCCGCCCCACCATTGGCGGGCGGGCCTTCTGCCATTCTGTCCCCACACTCTGGAACTCCATCCCACAGTCCCCTCACCTTGCCCCCTCCCTTGCCTCCTTCAAGACCTGTCTCAAGATCCTCCTCTTCGACCTTGCCTTCAGTCACTCTCCTTACCCCCTGCCCTCCACCCTCCCTGATCCTGACCCCATACCTTGTCCAGCACCTTGGGACATCCTCCCGACTTGAAAGGCGAAATGTAATTTTGTTGTTGTTGTTGTTGTTGCATGTGTTAGACTAAAAAAAAGACTGTAATTTAGATCACTTTTTAAACTGCTTATATATAAAGGTCTAAATTTTTTTTAAAAAATTAATGGGATTCCTTAATATAAGATATTTTTAAAAACAGATCTGCTGGGATATTTGAAAGAAAGGGGCTAACTTAAATATAGTGGCTCTAGTGCTGCATAGATTAAACAAGTGAATTGACACTGACATAAAGAAATGACATATTTTATCCACAAATTTCAGATTTGTTACTAAATAACACAAGGAATAGTTTAAATGAACTCACAAAGTTACCAAACAATATTGTAACTAACTGCAACTAGTGTGTAAAACCACAGTATATATAACACCTGACTTTATTAAAAGAAAAAAAAATCAGAATGCTGGAAATTTGAAATAAAATCAGGAAATGTTAGGAACGCACAAAGTCAACAACAGCAGCATCTGAAAGCATCTGAAAAAGTAAAAGCAAATTCTGATGAAAGGTCACATTCAGAATACTGTATTACCAGACCTTGCTCTTTCAGATCAATTCCCCTGTACAATGTCTGCATTTCCTGACTATTATTAGCTCTCAGAACATCATAATGGAATTCACCGCAAACAGGATCCCCATGAAGCACTTTATGCCTATTACCCCCTGGCAGTGCACCTCCAGCTAGCCAAGTCACTGAAGTATGGAGGTGATTTATTAAGGAAAAGGGGAATGATCGAAAGCGAAAAAAAGAAGACCAGGGGGAATGTATAAGATCAAGCTCCTCACAGAAATCACAACAATCCATTGGGAAATAAAAATGTACATCTGCAATGCTAATTTTGTAAATTTTAACAACGCATTCTGTTTGTAGTGCAATAAACCCTGATGTTGTGGAACAAACACTAAGCCTGCGGGCCAATGTATTTCTCCATTAGCATGGAATTTTATGAATCGCCCGATACCTCATAAAACAGACTTTATTGCTATTAAATTGCACCAATTCATGAAGAAAAGTCCCAAGCAGTTTATAAATAAAGGGAAAACATGAAAAAGGATTATTCAATGCACTTTATTCTAGACTAGTGTGCAGAGGGAACATAATAATCAGTTTGTAAGCAAAATCAAGCAGGTTTTAGTTACAGTCTGGATTCTATGGCTGAACTGAAGAATACATTTCAGAATGAGTAGGGATCAAGCTTTCTCTTTCCCATTTGTGTTACGAATAAATATATGAACTTCAAATCTGACTGAATTGAGTTGAACGTCAGCTTCTGAAAAATAACCAAATTTACACAATTTCCGATGCTTTATAATAATAATAATAATCCTTGCATTTGATATAGCGCTTTTCACGAGACTTGATGTGACGAATAACTGAGTGAGGGTTTCAGGGTCTGAGGGGTGAGGCAGTGGCAGAGTCTGGCAATAATAATAATAATAATAATAATGATCCTTGCATTTGATATAGCGCTTTTCACGTCGGGAGGACGTCCCAAAGCGCTTCACAGAACACACTGTAAAGTGAATTGACTGTATATTTGTGGGCGAACGCGGCAGCCAATTGCGCACAGCAATGTCCCACAAACAGTCGTAGATTGAAAATGACCAATTTTATTATTGTTTTTTTTTTTTGGTTTTTGGAGGGATTATTATTAGGCGTGTGGAGTAAGGAAACTTGCCCAAGGTTTCGCCCTGACCTGCCTGGAATTGAACTCAGGTCTCTCACTTGCAAAGCGAGTGCTCTAACCACTGAGCTACAGGCCTCCACTTTACTCATTAAGAAGCACACTATGGGCCCCTTTTCATATACAAGTCTGTTGATTGTGTTCCACCAAAATAGAGTTCCTATCCATAATGATCAGCATCAGTGATGGATTAAAGATATCCAATCTCTATCACTGAGAAAGCTAAGAGATCACCTGAGAGATATCTTCAAAATTCTGAAGGGTTATGCTAGTGTAACTAATAATATATCTGTTAAACAAATGCTACAGTTCACACAATATTTTGAAAGGAAATTAGATAAATACTTTGAATATTAATGGCCATGAGGAGCAAAAACCATAGAAATTTGTAAGCATAAATTTGTAACCATAGAAAGAGTGGAATTAGATTGGATGGCTTATATTTAGACAACCACAAATGTAGACTTAATGGGCTAAATGACCTGTTTCTGTGCTGAAATAAGCTAAGTCTAATTCAGTTTATTGGCTTTCCTGTCCTTGCATGTCTTCGTCTTTATGTCTGTCTGACGTACATTATTCCCTATTCAGGATGGAGGACAGTATTCCTTCTCCCAGGCATCTGTCACATATACTCTGTTTCTAGCTATAAGGAACACATGGAAAGTAGCCTAGAGCGACTCACCGGCCAATGTTTCTTTTCTTAGACAAGGACACTTGGCATCTGAGTCCCTCCAGACTACTTTCCTGACAATTCCTTCTTGAAATCGGGGACTTAACTTAACTGTGTTGTGGATGTTCACTTGCTGCATCAGTAAGAGGACTTATTTTTGAAGAATACCTGTGGAGTTTTGTTCACTTTGCCTTGAAATGTTCTAATCCATTTCTCCCTTGACCTGGTTGAGAGGGGAGAGAGGGAAGCAAGGGCTGTTGGAGGAAAGAAAGTCTCCAGAAAGCCAATGCATCTGTTCACTACTACTTTATTTTTTTTTGTCAGCCGGGAGTCTGACATATGCAAAAACTCATCTCCATGCTTAAGAGTATCCAAACCAAACTGAGAATTCCATGCATCCCACCTACACACGGAAATCCCAGAGAGAGATTGTTGGAATGGAATGCACAATTACTCCCTGGAGGGACCCATCCTGCTTACCTAATTCCGGAAAGTATTAGGCACAGGTTGGCAAAAAGCAAAGTTTGGGGATCCCAGAGTGCACATTGGGCTACTGCTGGAGTCTAACCAGCTAAAACCACAGAGTTACTACATTAATACTTCTTTGACTGGGCTTTTGGTTATCTTTCCCCTCCTCACCCCTCTCTTCCACATGCAGATTGGGTGCCCAGCCAGCATTGTCAAGCAGTTTGAGACATCTTCCAAATGTGAAACGTAATAAGTATATTATTTCAAATCTAATCCCACACTTTCTGCTTGCTCTCCATACCCTTTAGTATATTGTATATGTGAGACTAGTCACAGGATCACAAAATTAGTTTGGATGAATAAGACACTTTGGTTATCTGACCTCAACCCTCCAGAACACCCACCACACTGTCTTCCCACCACAGTATCAAGCCAGTGTCCTGGCCTCAACCACTTCTTGGCAACCTGTTCCAGACATGAATTGCAATCTGGATAAAAAAACAACATCCTGTTGTTTGTCCTGAAGTTGCGCTTTACAACTCAAAACCTATGTCCTCTTGCTGTACAGTCTTGATGCACCAAAAATGTAAACATTACATGAAGGTATTGTTCTAGGTTTATTTTTTCAATCCAAACATCATGTGGCAAACATAACGCAAGTCTGGAGAGGTTTGACTACCTGCTTTGGATGATATCTCAGTCAGGTTTAGTGCACCAACCTGAAATATGTCCACTGAGAGACAGGCATTCCACTGCTTGCTAACCTAAAATATACAGTCATCATACCATGAGGTGTCCATAGGTATTGCAGGGCTCACCTGTATATCAACCTTTGAAATGGTGTCGTAGTAATATCTCCGTGTACGACTTTGTGCCTTACAGTATTGTCTTGGTGACATCATCCGCAGACTTGGGGTGAACTTCCACATGTATGCGGATGACACCCAACTCTATCTGTCTGTCTCCACCCTCGACTCCAGGACCACTGCTGTCCTGACAGAATGTCTGTCAGACATCAAGTCCTGGATGAGAGTTAACTTTCTCCAGTTGAACGTTAACAAGACCGAGGCTTTCTTGATTATGTCCCGTCAGCACCGCCACACCTCAGGTGCTGACAGCATCACCTTCCATGGTTGCACACTCCACCTCACTGAGCCAGTCCGATAGCTTGGTATCTTGTTTGCCCATCAACTATCCTTTCTACCCCACATCCATGCCATGTCCCACTCTGCCTTCCCCCATCTCCGCAACATTACCCGGCTCTGCCACCAAAACTCACATACACGCATTCAAAATAGCCAGGCTTGACTATGCAACTCCCTGCTTGTGGGTCTCCTCAACTTCTCCATCCATAGACAGCAGATCATCCAGAACTCTGCAGCCCATGTCCTCTCCTGCACCAGGCTCCATGACCCTATCACCCCCATCTTCACCTGACTCCACTTGCTTCCCATCACATTGAGGATACAGTTCAAGATCCTGGTCTTCACCTTCAAAACCCTCCATGGCCTTGATCCCCACTACCTTTGCAACCTCCTAACCCCTTAATAACCTCCCCACTCCCTCCGCTCAGCGGGCTCCGCACTGCTTCATATCCCTCACCTCACCCGCCCCATCATTGGTGAGCAGGCCTTTAGACACTCTGTCCCCACCCTCTGGAACTCCATTCTGCAATCCCTTGGCCTCGCCCGTCCCTTGACTCCTTCAATACCCATCTCAGGACCCTCCTCTTTGACCGTGCCTTCGATCATCCTCCTTGCCCCCCTGCCCTCCACCACCCCCGATCCTAACCCCCAGCTCGGGTCCGAAACACTGATTGTCCAGCAACTTGGGACATCCTCCCAATGTGAAAGGCGCTATACAAATGTAATTTTGTTGTTGTTATCCAACTTGAACTTGTAAATTTTTTAGGAGTCGAGTGGCTTACTAATCGCCTCAGCAATATTATCTTCATTGTTGTAAGTATATTAGCATCGATTGACTGTTTTTATTACCTTCAATGAAATCCGATATCCCACACTCAGCATTCAGGAATATGTGGATGCTTGAGCAATTTGATTTTGTTAAGATTGGATTATTCAAAAAAACTGATGTGCCTCTCTCATTGATAGAATTCTGCCTCTCGAGTGTTTTTTTAAACTCAGAGCAAACCTGCACTGCCCTCAGTGCAGTGAACATCAAGGTTGGAAAGGACAGTGGAGAACAATGATGAGGCAAAAAGTGGTTAAGTGATTTCAAGCTTCATTTTCAAGAGTCTTGAAAAGAGAAAGGAGTTTCTCCCAGTGTCATGGCCAACAATCCTCCAGATAAATTGGTCATTCCATTCCTGGCTGTTTGTGGGACTATGCTGTGTGTAAATTGGCTGCTGGGTTCGGCTTCAAAATACAGAGTTGTTACACTTTACAATAAATAAGGTGCCTTGGGACATCCTCCCAATATGAAAGATGTTATACACATGGAATTTGTTGTTGTTGTTGAATCCTGTGACACATTTTGAGATGTTTCAACGATGTAATGAGGCACAAGCATTGGCTAATTTTAGAACTTTATCCCTCAGACTGTCAACAAATCCACAAAAATATCTGTCTTTGTGAGCTGTGTACATTTTGAGCTTACTCAGTATGACAGTAAAAGCACTAACGTTGCAATAATAAGATTTTGAAATATTGGGATGTCTTCATTATTAAAATATGAACCCTGTTGTACAATAAATGGCCTGAATTGAATGACCGTGAGGATCTTACTGGGACCAATTGCTGCTTTATGTGCCTGTCAGTTTGTCTGATTAGCAGACTATCTGTGGTACAGGTTATTCCTGATACTGTCAATTAAATCGGGATTAAAGAACAAAAGAAAACCCTTTTTTCCTATGCCGAACTAATATGCCTTACCTCAGCAGCACTGTGTTCTAATAAATGATTACTCTTACTTCATCCCCCACCCCACCCACCTCCCATTATAGGCAGTACAATAATAATAAAAATAATACTCCTTGCATTTGATATAGCGCTTTTCATGTTTTCTCGACGTCTCAAAGCGCTTTACAGAATAGACAGTAAAGTGAATTGACCGTATATTTGTGGACAAAACGCAGCAGCCAATCGCGCACAGCAGTGTCCCACAAACAGTCATGGACTGAAAATGACCAATTTATTATTGTTTTGTTTTTTGGAGGGATTATTATCAGGCGTATGGAGTAAGGAAACTTGCCCAAGGTTTTGTTCTGCCTGGAATACAATGTTATTCATTGGCTTTCATTGGCGAATAGACCTCTTGCTACTCAACAGTGGAGACACTTAATAATTATAATCCTTGCATTTGATAAGGTGCTTTTCACATCTTCTCGACGTCTCAAAGCTCTTCACAGAATAGACTGTAAAGTGAATTGACCGTATATTTGTGGGCGAAACGTGGCAGCCAATTGCGCACAGCAGTGTCCCACAAACAGTTGTGGATTTAAAATAACCAATTTATTATTTTTTTTATTTTGGAGGGATTATTATTAGGCATGTGGAGTAAGGAAACCTGCCCAGGGTTTCACCCTGCCTGCAATTGAACCCATTATTATAACCCTTGTATTTGTTATAGCACCTTATCACGTTGTTGAGACGTCTCAAAGTGCTTCATACAATATACTGTAAAGTGAATTGACTGTTTATTTTGTGGCCAAAACACACAGCCAATTGTGCACAGCAGTGTCCCACAAACAGTCCTGGATTGAGTGACCAAATCATTATTCATTTATTAACTTATTTATTTTTGAAGGGATTATTACCTTCCAAAAGAGATCCTCCAATTGATGATCAATCGGGTTCCTACTTACTCTAGGTACACAGAGGCGTGTAGAGTAAGGAAACTTGCCTAAGCATTTGCCCCAACTGGGTTACATTGTAGAATATGACCAATCATCAAACCGAGTATTTTGATGTCCTTCACACAAAGATTGCAATCAGATGAGTACATTCAGCACGGTCATGTTCAGGCTTAATGTTGAAATATCCAAATTTGGAATGTTATGCTTATCCATATTCCCAACTCGGCTACTAAAACAGGAGCTTTAATTGGCACACGTTGACAGAGAGCAATCAGCATAGCAGAAAAAGTAAGCACAGGACTTGATGACAGGGAGATAATTCAACCAAAAATACTGCTATATAGGTGGTATTCATCGAAAATACATTATATGAGGCTTCACAACATGAGAACATGAAAACCTCTAGTTTTCAAGGAATTAGTCCCTGCAGACTGCATCACTAATAATACTTAAAATGTATTATCAATCGAAACTTTAGTCGATGAGACGTAAAAGTCCCGGGCAGAAATTCCACTTTCATTGACAGTTTCAGATGTTAGATTAGGTGTCCTCAACTCCATCATGCATTGAGCTTCACATTTTCTTTCAGTTGATACGGAATAAAACCACGTGATACGTTTTGTGATGTGCATGGTTGTGTGCTGACAGGTGCAGCATAGTAATACAGTGAGAATCATGCCCTTTGCTTTCCATTTCTCAGTGAATCTGTCAGTGTTTATTTTTAGAATCTGCATATTTCTCTCTACTGTTTGTTTAATGATTGGATCGCATGTAGGCTATCTTACAAGCACAAGTTAGCAATTAGTGTAAGGTAAGTACAGTTGATTCTTGGTTTGCCAGGAGCAATGTTGAGGTACTGACAACATCACATGCCTCTGATTTAGATTGGCACATTCCGTTAGAAAAGCAGAACAGGTTGCTATGGGAATCATATTTCACCCACATCAGTCCCAAGGAATTTATTTGCCTTATCTTCCTGGGGTGCTTCTTTGATACAGAGTGAGCATAAAAAGTGTCACTGGATGTCAGAGGTTAGACGATCAGTGTGAAATGCACAGCTTGTGGGAAAAAAATACCATTCTTCTGTGTGTGGACCATTAATTACTTTGCAAGACTCCTGGTTCAAGGTTTTAGAGAGAACCAACCGAGAAACCAAGTGGTGCAAATAGGGATTCCTGGTTAACCTAAAGTACATAACACTGATCTGTGGAAACCCTGCTCCAACGTCACATACTTTTGGAAAGCAGTTCCCCTGGGTTAGAAGCATTTTCAATGGGGTTCCTAATTAATCTCTAATATCTTAAGACCCTCCTCTTTGACTGCAACTTCGGTCACCCTCCTACTCCTACCCTCCCTGCCCTCCACCTCTCCTGATCCCAAGACCAGCTTGGGTCCAAATCTTTGACTGTCTAGTGCCTTGACCCGTCCTCCCGATGTGAAAGGCGCTATACAAATATGATGTGTTATTGTTGTTGAGTTAGAAGGTTGTGGGTTCAAGGGCTTTGAACTCATTGTCAAGGCTGACATTCCACCACAGTACTGAAAGAGCATCGCATCCTCAAAGGTGTCGTTCTTCAGATGAGATGTTAAACCAGGTTCCCGTCTCCCTGTTCAGGTGGATGGTAAAGCTTCGATGGCACTATCCAGAAGAGAAGGAGGCTTCCGTCAATGTCAAGGGCAACAACAACCCAGATAAAATTGATGATTTAAATACTTTAAAAATGATATGATATTTAAATGGAAAATTGGTTAGTCTTCAAGACACACAGTCAATCCACGTTACAGTATATTCTGTGAAGCGCATTGAGACGTCTCAGTGACATGATAAGGTGTTATATGAAATACAAGGATATTATTATCAATCATTTTATGGCTGTTTGTGGGCCATTCTGTGGATAAACTTATTGCTATGTTCAACTACAAAATGCAGTCACTAAACATTATGGTAAATCCTTTGGAGCACTTTGAGATATTTCAACAATGTGATCAGGCAAATGCAAGTTCTATTCTCATTATTCATTTATTAATAAGATTCCTTATTAATTTCTAATGAGATTCCTTATTACATTTTAAAATTTAGATCCTGGTAAACATTTATTTTTAACGTGTAAAGAAAGCAAATATACAATATTATCCTGATATCAAACATAATAGCATAGGCACCGAGACTCCATTCCCATTGACAGCTATTGTCGGTTTTAATCCAAATTTTCCTGTATAGAGTATATTGTTCTCACAAGATCCTTAAACTAATTAATTCCAGTATAACCAAAAGCCTGAAATTCCACTTAAACTGTAATATAATTATGTCTAAACATTTGAGACTGTATAAAACTGCGGAAAGTTCTTAAATTCAGTATTTTTTAAATTGTGTTTCTGTCGCTCTTAAAAAGAATTGGTTTCCAAATTAAAATTACATATTTAAATTTTCCTGTGTTTATGTGATAAAACAGACAAAACAGATTTACTAGGTAAGTTCAGGTGCAATTTTTGGCTAGTTGAAGAGGAATAAAACTGCTACAATGAGTTTTGCATGTCTATACAAAAAGATCCTTTTTGGGAAAAGATATATGTGATCTCCCTGGGGCTGACTTGAATTTTGAGAGAAGATGTGACAAGCAAAGTCAGGCAGGTCCACAATTATCCCAGGCAGATTGGAAGATTTAGATTTGTCCTGAACCTTGCAAAAACAAAATGCTAATGGTAGGTAGCAATAATGGTAACACACTACCCAGGTAGTGTGTTGCATGGTTATCACCCAATATTTACAGACTTTGACTAGAACTACCCAACCACACCACAACACCACCTCCCCCCCCACCCCCCACTCTGACAATAATACTGATAACCCAGAAAACTCTCTCTCTCTCACTTCACAAAGCTATCACTGTGTGCTTAAGATCCACTAATGATTCAAAATCAAATCTCCGCCAGTCACGCATGTAATGCCTTATTTAAAGACAAGAAAGAGTGTCAAAAATGAGGAGTAGCAGAGAGAAACCACAAAAAAGAGGGTAAAAAGGAAGTTAGAAGAAATTATATTAACTATATTCCAATACAATTTAGATTTATGCAGCACCTTACAGGAGTCCTGTAGCGCATTTGTTAGAGCATTTACCTCACAAGTGAGAGTACCCGGGTTCGATTCCCAGGCAGGGCGAAACCTTAGCCAAGTTTCCTTACTCCTTTATCTACTTAGCAGTAAATCGCAACCCGGTTGTTAGTTGATTGGCAGATTGCTTTCTGGGAGTAATAATTTCTTCCCAACAAATAATTTGGTCACTCAATCAACGGTTACTTGTGAGACACTGCTGTGTGCAATTGGCTGCCATGTTTACCCACAAAATATACTATCAATTCATTTGATAGTGCATTCTTTGAAGCTCTTTGAGACTTCTCAAAGACATAAACATAAAAACAGGAGTAGGCTATTCAGCTCTTCGAGCATATTTCGCCATTTTTTTGTAAGATCTTGGCTGATCTGACTCAAGTCCACTTACCTGCCCTTGCCCCATATCCCTTAATACGCTGACCTAACAAATATCTATCCACCTCAGTCTTGAAAATGTGAATGGATCCAGCATCCACAGCCTTTTGGGGAAGCGAGTTCCAGATTTCCACTACTTTTTGCCTCCTAATTTCACTTCTAAATGCCCAGCTTCAATTTTAAGATTACGCCCTCAGTTTGATAAGGTGCTATATTAAGTGCAAGGATTATTATTATTCACATCAGCAAAGTGTCCCACTGTACTCGACATTGCCGGCTTGGCAACCGAGCTGGAGGTAGGACCTGAGTGGATAGGGAGGGGCAAGATGACTTAAAGGTATGTCTTGAGGTTGACCTTGAATATGGTGAGGGAGAGAATTAGGGGATTCAGGGATGGTATTCCAGAAAGTGAACAAGGACATGAAACAGGCCAGTGCTCATTGAGCAAAGGGAGCGGATGGGTTGGTAGAGTTTGAGGAGGTCACTCATGTGCAGTGGGTTGAGACTGTGGATGGATTTAGAAATGAGAATGAGGATCTTAAACTTGATCCACTAGGGGATGAGGACCCAGAGCAATTGATTGAGGATGGGGTTGTAGTCTCACGGAGCCAGTGCGGGAAAGGACATGGACAGCAAAGTTCTGGATAGCCTGCAGCTTTTGTAGGAAAGAGCTGGGGAGTAATAGCAGGAAAATTGGAAACATTTTAATAACTAAATCAAGAGAGTAGGATAAGGAGGAAGTGGGCACATTAAGGCAGCTTTTGATTTGAAACTAATACAGGATAAGGATATAACTTCTAACTGATTATGTTACGTTAGTCTTTAGAGTGGGAAAGAATTCAATAACGGTGCAAACTAA
Organism: Callorhinchus milii; assembly: GCF_018977255.1. Lineage (NCBI taxonomy): Eukaryota > Metazoa > Chordata > Chondrichthyes > Chimaeriformes > Callorhinchidae > Callorhinchus > Callorhinchus milii. The sequence goes on along the minus strand of NW_024704742.1, from coordinate 81,696,487 downwards.
AGATAAGCGAAAAGAGAAAATTCCAGGGATTAGTAAGAGCAGAGTAACTGTAATAGATAAACCATTAGGACTAAAGCCACATAAATATCTTGATCCAAATGGTTTCCGATGCTATTCAAAAGAAATAGACAAGAACATTGGAGATGCAATGGTATAAGCTGCCAAAGCTCTCCAGATTCAGGGATAATATCAGTCAGTGGCAAGGTCGCAAATATTAAACCATTATTCAAGAAGTGTCAAATCAAGACCAGTGAATTTAATGTCAGTATTGGTCATTTGCCTTAAAATCAAATGCTTATTTGTGTCATTAGCAATTGTTACATTTGATATAGCATGCATATTGTCATTCTTTCAAAGTGCTTCAGAAGTAAACACTGTCAAGTATAGTCTCGCTCGTTTGCCTCTTTCAAGGCCTCAAGACCCTCCTCTTCGACCGTGGCCTAGTTAGTGCTATCAATTAAACCCAGCAGTATCTTTGCTGAAATCAGTAGTGCAGTAAATAGCAGTCCTAAAGCAAACACAGTGACAGTGAGCTGAATAGCCAACCTTGTAATAAGGATAAGAATTCAGGTTAATCTCACATGGGTTCAAAGGGTCTGAAATTCAATTATCTGTGAAGCTGAATTTAAACCTGTACTGTTCAATGGTAAAATTATGGGACAAAGTTCAAACCAGTGAGTCTTATTGTCCTCACTCTTCAATACAAGTGAAAGCTTGTAAAAGGTTTTGTTTTCTAAGGTAGTATAGAGAATTCACTTTTGGCAATGCATAGAAACTGCCTTGGATGTTTGCTTGAGGCAAATACATGAGAATGGGTCTGTACTTAATCCTCTTTCTTCTGTCTTCGACTTACTTTGCCTTTCACCTTCCTCTGGCAATGAGGATTAAAAAGAACTAATCTCATGATCTCTGCTGCCTTTAACTGAAGGTGCACAAAAATTGGAAGAGTTATTTATCCTCTGATGGTTTCCCTTGCTCTATGTAGAGCTATGCTACATAGTCTCAAGAACTCAAATAGCAAGGAATACAGAAAGAATAATGGGCTCCAATCTATATCCACCCACTTTCCAGCTCAATATGTTTGTCACACTAATGTACCAAATTACCAAAATACAATAAAGCAGCTCCTTTGCACTGTTAACATATGTGTATTTGCAACAAACTGGAGTTGATAGCACTTTGATTCACACTGCTAATCGTCAATGAATGAGATTGATTCTAATCCAGTTTCGAAATGGTCTTGGGCAATCCACTGAACCAATCAAAGACTTCCAAGGCACTCCGAGATGCAAATTACAGCTTTCAACGCGATTATTAAAAAAGGCAACTCCTTTGATGTAATTGTGTTTGTCCACAAAATATATAGTCAATTCACTTTACAATACATTCTGTGAAGTGTTTTGAGATGTCTCAATGACGTGATAAGGCATTATATCAAGTGTAAGAATTATTATAAATGAGTGAAACTATTTACAAAGATGGTGTGAGAGCTCGTGCAAGAAGGGTTTTGAAAGCACATTACTACTGACGATAATTATCAACAACACACATTGCCAGTGAGTGTGGTCAAACCAATCTTTAACTACTGAGGGGTTTGGGTGTATAATTCTCCCCCCCACCATCCCCCCATACCAACCCCTCCAACTAACCCCCTCAACCCCCCCCCAGCTAACTCCCCTCTGCTCTTATTGAACAGAACACTGGCATAGCTTGGGAAATGATGCCATCTGGCATCATTTCTAGACTGTTATCGTTTTGGGACCAACACCTTCTACCTAATTCAAGATGGGATGTTTGCTCCCAGGTATATTAATTAATAAATAAATGTTTGGATTGCACTTTTTGGCAATATTTTTGGCATTGAATGCTATATTTAATATTCTCCAGTCTCACCCAATTGCTAGGTGCTTTGATATGTCCTCCAAATATGAAAGGGACTGTATAAATGTAAATTGTTGTTGCTCCCTCTCCTTGACAAGTTTGGGCCTGCTGCACATTCCTTGCATCCTCTGCCTCAACATTGATAGTCAACCCTTTGAACTCTAGAAATCTCACTAATGGCCTCTGCCTTGCTCCAATCTCTATTTGTCATTAAAAGCCTCCTGAAAAAACACTTCTTCGACTCTCCCAACGGTCAACGCCCTCTTTCTCCCTATTTGGTGTCCATCAGTGTCTCTGTAGAGTGCCTTGAGATGTTACTCTATGTGAAAGCTGCCAGATAAATTCAAATTGTTGTTGTTATAGAGGAGCCAATTATGCAGAACCCTGAAAAAGAGGAGTTGTTAATATGTCAAGGAGTGATTAAGTGTAAACCAAACTTCACACTGCTCACATTGCTCTCCTGCTGGAAGTAATTATACTTTGTTTCTAACAGTGGGAATAGGGTATTAGAATGCAAAGTGAAAGGTCTGCTTAAGTACAAGTTGATGGAAAATAATACCAATGAGCTCTCAGGGACAAGAAGATTGAGCAGTGATAGTCTGCAGTCACACATGAGCAAATATGGTCAACAAAGCTGGTTGTTAGATATAATTTCAATCAGCAGCATGCATAGAGGTCAAACATCTTTAATCCTTGACACAAGCCCCACTAATTGATAGTCCTCCCGACGTGAAAAGCGCTATATCAAATGCAAGGATTATTAAAGAACAATCGGAGTGCAGACCTTTTGCAATAATGCAGTGGATCTATATGCAGCACAGATAATAACTTTGCAGTGACTAGAAAGATGTTGGACAACTCTTGAAAATCTGTTTGCAACATTTGTGGAGATGGAAACACTGCCTGTGCACTCTGTGGAGGTGGTAGGTCTTCTATGAATCATCCACACAGTTAGTCAAGACTATAATCATAGCTGTTGGATAAGGATCAACCGCACAGTGTAATATTAAATCTAGACCTGCAACTGGCTCTGATTATGTGTCCTGTGAACACAAACCATCGTCAATCCCAAGGTTTTACAACTATGCTCTCTCATAAGCTACAGGACTCATGGCGTCCTGTAACTCAGTGGTTAGAGCACTTGCTTCGCAAGCTAAGTTTGATTCCCGGGCAGGGTGAAATGTTGGGCAAGTTTCCTTACTCCACACGCTTCTGTTTGCCTAGCAGTAAGTAGGAACCCAGTTGTTAGATGATTAGCAGATAGCTTTCCAGTGGTGATAATCCCTTCCCCCCCAACAATAATAATTTGGTTACTCAATCCTTGTCTGTTTGTGGGACACTGCTGTCCGTAATTGGCCGCCACACTTCACCCACAAAATATACAGTCAATTCACATTATAGTATATTCTGTGAGGCACTTTGTGACATCTAGAAGACGTAATGAGGTGCTATATAAATGCTAGGGGTACCATTTAAACACCTCAATTGTTTGTTTTTATCCATTAGCTTCTTAATTTCTTCTTGAGTTTGCTGACACAATATGTGGAATAGACTACTCAGGAAGATGTTTCCACCATTTTTGTGAATAGTCTATTCCACGTAATCAACCCTGTTGGCCAGCGAATGATTGTTGGCCAGGTCAACAGGAGAAACTCCCTTCTCTTTTCGAATCGTCCCCTGGGATCTTTAATGTCCACCTGAAAAGATAAAGAGGACCTTGTTTAATACTTCATCCAAAGGATAAACCTCTGACAATGCAAAGCATCCCCAGATTGGAGTATCAGCCCAGACTGTGAGTTCAAAGTCCCACAGGGACTTGAACTCACAAATTTCTAACCGAGGCACAAAAATACTACCAACTGAGCCAGATTGATACCTAAAGCAGTTCAATTGTTAGCAATAATTGCATTCAAGTTTTGCAAGAAGGGGAATGGATAATGATCAGGCACCTGAGCTGTTCTTTATCCCTCCCCTTCCAGCACCTTGAAAGCTAATTCTATTGCCTGGTTGATAAGGCACACAGCAGAATCCAACCAGAAACCTTCTGCTCTGTTCAGTTTCCTGCAATATCAGGTAGAGCCTTTACAACAAGGTTACCTGAGAGCCACATGTAACCGCATACTCCTCTGTGTACAGAATGTATCCATTAATTGTGATTAAAAAGTGAAATGAACTTCACTTGATGACAACAGGTTAGGCTTGCCATTGGTTTTCTTCAGTTTCTAACATGGCAGATTATGTTTTGTGCCATTTAATATTTTTCTCCCCCAGAGACATGGGTGATTTTCTTTCTCCGGAGGTGTGGCTTATTTTTGGTCTAACTCCATAAGGACTTTCTTATTATTATTACAGACTGGACTTGATTAGTTTATACCACAATTGGTCTGCAGCTTCACAAATTCTGGGAAGTAAATGTACTCGGTGGGGTTATCCCTTCAAAAAAATGTTTTTTCAAAAAATAATAAATAATAATAAAAATTTGGTCACTCAATCCACAACTGTTTGTGGGCCACTGCTGCGTGCAATTGGCTGCCTTGTTTCGCCCACAAAATAAACAGTCAATTCACTTTACATTATATTCTGTGAAGTGTTTTGAGATGTCTTGATAAGGCACTAAATCAAATGCAAACATTATTATTATTATCTTCCCCCATTCTGAGCTTGAGTTCTTACTTTCTTGTTGGGGCTTTTGACTAAATTAAACATATTCCTGTATTAGAGTTAAGTTTATACCCTTTAGGGTTTTAAATATTTAATAAGAACTCTCCCGAGGATTCCCTTTTCCAATATGATATTACCAGCTTTAGTGTCTCTGCATAACTCAGTTGCTTAAATCCTGTTAACAATTTAGTTGTCTTTCATAACATCTCCAGTCATAAGCTACCCAGATTGTCATAAAGCCACCAGAACGGTACACAATATCCAGGTGAGGCTATATCAGTGCTCTGTTGAAAATGTCACTTCCTCTGACATATGTCACATGCTTTGAGCTTTACACCCAAGATCCTGCTTGCTCTCTTTACTATTGCCATCCTTTGCCACACATTCTTGTTTCTGATGCCAGGAATAACCTGAAGTTTTGTTGAAGTGGGAAAAAACAAAGCAAATGAAGAAATACTTTTCTCTTATGTTCTGTGCTTTCTTTCTTTTAGATCCTTTTAGATCCACAGGGCATTAATGAGTGATGTTCATATGTGGAACTCTCAGTTTCATTTGAATAGTCTTAAGCATGGTGATGGGTTTCCACATGTGTCAGACACCCAGCTGCCCCCCTACCCCCCCCCCCCCCCCACACACACAGGGTGTCCATGTGATCTTTGACAATTACACTCTGTATATAGGGTTGAAGTCTGTAGTTTTGTTTGGGCACCAACATTATTAAATAATAATCTGCAATTGATTTAACACATTATCACATCGTTGAGATGTCTCAAAGTGCTTCACAGAATAGTGAAATTACTGTATATTTTTCGGGGGCAATTGCACACAGCAGTGGCCTACAAACAGCCGTGGATTGAGTGACCGCATTTTATTTAAGGGATTACGAGCCCGGAAAAGTGATTTGCCAATCGACTAACAGCCAGGTTCCTATTTGCTGCTAGGTAAACAGAGGCGTGTGGAGTGAGGAAACTTGCCTAAAGTTTTGCCCAGCAAGTGCTCCAAACAATACTCTACAGGACTCCACACTTGAATTTATATAGCACTCTTCACATAGGATAATATCTTAGAGTGCTGCATTGCTGACAGTTCACAGAGGACAGTGGTTAACAATTTGAATTGTTTTACAGTGTACTAATTTTCATTTCTTTTTTTTCTAGAATTCACTTCATGGGACAAGTTGACTTGTGGGATGTACAGGAAAGTGATCAAGATCTTACTGGAGGAATACTGAGGCCAGATTGCTAAATTACAGGTAAAAGCCTGATAGCACTGGAAAATGATATTTGGAGGACTTTGCTGATGTCATTCTTTCCTTGTTCATTCCCAAACTGTAGGTTATCTTGTCATGCGTTTATTGTTTAGAAAATTATAGGGCTATGCTAAAAGCATTGCCTTTATTCCAGCTATATGTGTTTATATTTTATGTACTGAAAACAGTTTTAAGGGTAATAATTTTCGTAGAATTGTGGAAATGTTATCACAGACAGAGGCCATTCAGACCATTATGACTTTGCTGGTGCTCTTTCCCCAGCTGGAGCTATCCACTCTAATTCCATTTCCCCATTCTTTGAAATGTCCCATTTTATCTTTATTCTTCACGGGTTTGCTGTAAAATAAGACAAGAAAATGCAAAGTGCTCTGCAGTGTAATTGCACATCAGAATTGATGGTGAACTGTAATAAGAGTATTACATGTTTCACAAAGACTTTCTAAGATAATGGAACAAATATATGACATTTATTCCCCTCCTCCTTCCCTCCCTTTATATGATTCTTTGAAGAGGTCAATTTTTACCTGAAAGGCACATTGACAGAGGCTGTCCTTCAGCTGTAAAGTGAAATGTATTTCTTTCATGGGAGTCAGAGGCAGTTTAGTTTTAAGTGCAGAATGCTTTTAAAGCAAGTGCTTAGTTCAAATGATGCGGGTCTCAGTGTAACTATGAAGCACTGCACAAAGTGCAAAGTTAAAGAAAGTTAAGCAGGGAATGGAGAAAATGACCCATATATTTAAGGAATCAACTTCTTCAGCAATCCCGCTGGTTGTGCAGTACACTAATACGTGCTGACAGCCCAAAGTGCAAACATCTTTACTGATGTCGGATTCAATTTTTTTTGTGTGTCCTTTATATGGAGAGTTAAAAGTCTACGACAATGCTCCCATCCCCAACTCAAGTGCCAAGTCAGTATTGTTAAGTGTCCTCCAAACATGAAAGGTGCTACATAAATGTAAATATATTTTGTATTGCAATAAATTGTACTCAATCACTGCATCGATCTGCTGTAATCACAAGACATAATACAATAATAATCCTCACATTTATACTGAGCCTTTCACATCAGGAAGGCATCTCAAAGTGTTTCCCAGGATACACTGTAAAGTGAAGTGATTGCATGTCATGCGCAAATGAAAGATCAAACAGAAGAGATGATCAGAGTCATAATAGTTGACCACAATATCCTGCAAATTATAAATCTTTCAGTTGAATTGAAAAGAATTGAAATGGAAAGCAAGTTACCTTTTGCTGTTTTTTTTCGAACCTATGGCGCTCAGATTTTGGAAGACTACTTTTATTATTCTTTGAGTAGAACACCTCATAAAGATTTAGTTTGGAGAAGATTAAGGATAAACTTTGAACCAACTTTCCCAAAAGATGGATGATATTATTTTGCACTAATGAAACTCATGCTCTGAGATAGGTAAGGTCTGAAAGTGAACCAGTTCAATATTTGTCTCTTAGCCCCAAACGACTGCTATATATTTGCATTTTAAGGAAACAAGTTGAAATAGTTTTACAAGAAAGTATAGAGAATTAATTTGAACAGCCGCATGTAATCAGCTTTGCAATAGGATTCACCTTGTGGCTGAACCTGTCCTTCCCTGATCTGTTCTGCTGTTTACAGCAGCACCAAGTTTGCTTGTCATTTTCTAGATATTGGAACAAACTGTTTGCTAATTATCAAACATTAAAGATTGATTTCACAACCAGATAAAGACTTTATCCATAAAGTGCTTTTGCTGACAAGCTATGGTAAACCAATGAGAGTATTATATGTTACCAAGACTAAGATAACATTTTTTCCTTACCTTTACTTAAATCAGCCTTCAAGTCTGTTTTTTTTCTGTGATTAGTAAGGGGATAATACACAAAGGACCTTCTATTCATACATGTTATCTGGATGCTTTGTATCAATGAATCATGTAGAAAGTGTACTGCGCTTCCTTCCCCACATCTCAAATCCAGTCATTTATTCCCTAACTTTTGATTGACAGGATATTAAAATTGCCACTCGACACACAGCCCCAGTTTTTTTACTTGCGCTGGATTCAAATTCTGCATGTGCGCAGATCGACTTTGCGCCCGGTGCACAGAGGTAATGAAATAGTGTATCAAGGGCATTAAAAACCAATTTGGATTTTAATGAATAACTGTAGCCTGCGTATCTTAACATGCTCCTGGTTATATCTGACTGGCACAAACTCATTTATTGCAGTTCTGCATGTCAATAAAGGCACTTTCTTCCCTTCTATTTGGGCTGGCTGAAAATGACTGTTGGTTATAATCCACAGTCCAGTAAAAGCCTCATAATTCCTTCTGACAGGCTTCAGTGTTCATTGATTCTAGTGAAGCAGGGTCATTAAGTATCAACATTATCCTCAAATCCAGGTATCATTGATCGGTATCCATTGCATTTACTCTGTCGTCTATAATGTGTTGCTCATCTTAATCACAAATTATCACATCATTAATTCCACCCGAGTGCTTCCGAAGGAAATTAATGATCAATTTTGTCTGCCCTCATTCATCTACAGATTCTTAATAACTTGAAAGAATTGGCCTAAATCCTAGAAAAAATGAAAACCAGGAGCTAAAATATTGGTGGTGTTTATGAGTCTTTTTTAACATGAATTATTGTGGGACTGAAATCTCTACTGAAGAATTAAACTCAAAGGGAAATCTCTCTCTTTCTGCATTGGATGGAATTGTATTGAATGTCAGTAGCCAAAAAAAATTGCAAGGTCCTTTCCTTCATATTTAAGCTGGTTGCTCATGTAGACGAGGAATGATCAATTCACCAGAACAGATCTCTGCAGGCCCGGTCTCTAACTCTCTTTGTCTCTTCCCTGTCTGTTTCTATCTGTCTTTTCCTTTTCTCCCCATAAATATTTCCTCCATCTCCTTGTCTTTTTCCAACATGGGCTTGTTCAAACAAGCACAAATGGGAAGTGTAGAACCGTCAGTGACAGAGGATACAGATATTAATACAGATAATCTTTATTACAGATCATTCTAGGGTACTATTTTACTAATTGCCCAATGTAACCCTTCATAAATATACGTGGTTGTAAATTACATGATGCTGCAGCATTGGGAGACTGAAAGGGAGCAACTATAATTTGAGGATGAGATTCGTAATGGCTCTACAGGAGATTTGAGGCAATCATTGAGAAAGGAAAAGCAAATATGAGGAGAGGGGTTCTGAGGAAAATAGATGCACTGGACAAAAGAGGAGGTTGAACTGAAGGCAAGAAATTAAAGTTTAGGGTTAAGGAAAAAAGTAGTCAAGCAAAAGAATCAAATAGGAGAAGGAATTTGTGGAAGGATAAGTAAGCTCTGATATTTTTAAACCAATGTTAGAAACATTAAAGAAGAAATCACTCCCTCAAGGCTCCCAATAACACCATTGAGTCTGTTATCAACAAAGCCACGTAAATAACCGGGTGCACCTTGAGAGCACTCAACCATATGTCAAAAAGTATGTGCTCCGCAAACTTATCATGGATGAGAATGAAAATACCCTGGGGTAATTAACAGAATAACATCAAATGAGTTGAATGGTGTTCTTCTTAATACTAATATTAATCCTTGCATTTGATATAGTGCCTTAACGCTTTGTCCTGACATCTCAAAGCACTTCACAGGATACACTGTAAAGTGGTTTGACTGTGTATTTTGTGGGTGAAACTTGGCAGCCAATTGCACACAGTAATGTTCCACAAACAGGCATGGAATGAGTGATCAATTTTATTTGGGGAATTTGTTGGACAGGACGCCATGAAAAACTCCCTTCTCCTTTTGAATAGTGCAATGGAATCTTTAATGTCCACTTGAATGGGCAGATGGGACCTTGGCTTAATGTTTTATCCAAAGGATGTCACCTCTGACAACGCAACATCCCCTAGCACTGCATTGGAGTATCAGCTTGGACTATGTGATTCCAAGTTACTACGTGGTGCTTGAACCATAACCTTCTGACTCAGAGGCAAAAGTGCCACCACTGAGCCAGACTGACACTTAATGATGACACACAATCTTGCTGAAGTGTAGAAGTGAGCATCAGTGACTGGGAGTAGAGCACCCATTACTCAAGTAAATGAATAGAGTTTATGTCATTGCCACATAGGCAAGGAAGAAATCTTTGAGTATTCCTTAAGGCATTCCTTTCATTAAATAACTTTAAGGAGTCATACATGTGTCCAGTTTTGGGCACCTTTTCGCTACAAGGTAATTTAAATTTTGGACAGGATGCTGAGATGATTCTGAAAGTAAATGATGAGGAAATATTCAAAGAGTTGGACCTGATCTTAATAGAAAAAGATGAAAATGAGACATAATCCACAACTTTAATATTATAAGACGTAGAACTTGAATATGATGTCAAATAGTTTGCTTATATCTACGTCATATAGTGTGGATATAAGCAAACTATTTGACTTAGACTATTATAGCAAAATAGGAGGGTATGCATAGCTTTATATTTAAAATGCTTCAAACAACACTAAAGATTGGAAGAGATTCCCCCCCCCACCAAGAATAATGTCCTTTAATTAACTCCTTCACAAAAAAAGGATAATTATCTGCTTGAGAATAATATTGGATCATATAGCAATAGGTGCAAACTGAAATAAACAAGTGTGCTCTACCATAAGGCAGAATGAGGGGGAAGGAGTCTCTAGAGGAAGTGAGTCCAGAGTTGTATGTTGTGGAGATATAAGGAAATGTAAATTATGTAGACTTTATGCATGATTACCTTTGGGCTTCAGAGAATAGCTTTCAATAGTTTCGCTCCAGATCATAAAGTAAATGAGATCATATCATTTATATAGGTGGGAGGGCGGGTGGTAGTTGATGGACTAAAGTCTCAATACTTTATTTTATTTTTAGTAATCAGATGGGTGATTGGATTTGAAGACAAACATGGAACAAGAACAACAATAACTCGCACTTATATAGCGCCCCTCACAGAGAATAGCATCCCAGAGCGCTTGATAGTGGCGGAACATGACACCGAGCTGGGGGACTGGGAAGGTGACTGGAGGTACGGTCGAAGAGAAAGGTCTTCAGTTGTGACCTGAAGTTGGGGAAAGAGGGCTAAGGCAGAGGGATAGTGGATTGGAGAATAAGCAAGTCGGAGAGGTAGGGAGGTGCCAACGCCAGTACACGTATTCATAACCTTTGATATTTCTCCATTCATTCTGATGCTTCAGTTGTTAAAGCAATTGTTAAAAGGGAAATTAAGTTTGCTCAAATTATCCCACAACCTCAATGATACAAAGGAGCTCTGTTCTCAGCCCATCAGTTTCAATCATCACTGGAATAGAGCATTAAAATACCTAAGCAGCCTCTAACCCACGACTTTAACTCTTAAAGTGTCTCAATGTTGTTATTACCTCATACCCCTCTATTCCCTTTCTTTCATGGTTATAATAATAATCTTTGCATTTGATACATCGCCTTATCACATCTTCAAGACATCTCAAAATGCTTCACAGAATATACTGTGAAGTGAATTGATTGTATATTTTGTGGGCAAAACACAGCAGCCAATTGCACACAATCGTGTCCTACAAACAGTAGTGGATTGGTTGACCAAATTATTATTTTATTTATTTTTCTATAGGGATGATTACTCCCAGAAAATTGATCTGTCAATCGACTAACAATTGGGTTCCTACTTACTGCTAAGTAAATAGAGGTGTGTGGAGTAAGAAACCTTGCCCAACGTTTCACCCTGCCTGGGAATTGAACCCAGGTCCTCTCGCTTGCGTCCCTCATACCCCTGTATTCTCTTCTTCACATCAAAATATCTATTGCTAATAATAATAATGCTTGCATTTGATATAGCGATATAAGGAGAAAAGTATTTAAGTTAAAGATAGTTGGGTACATAGAAAATAGCACCTATAGGGAGAAAAGTCTTTTTCAAACAAAAGGTACAAAATTAATAATAATGGGAGATTGAGTTTAAGGTTCAACAACAACAACAACAAAATTACATTTGTATGAATGTAATTGATACAAATGAATTTAAGTGTTTCCTGTTAAAATATTGAGCATTAGGTGACATTTCCCCTTTAAGATGCAACAGCTTTCACATTGTCTCAAATTATGAGCAGGAGTCTGCTCCAGATAACAGTAGCTGCTAATCTTTTAATTTCATTCAGAGAGAGCCTGTTGTGCAACATCATTTCCACTGTGATTCACAAGAGCTTGGGTTCCGTTCCACTGATATTCTGCTAGCACCTCTGCACACAAATCAAGAAGGGTAATTCGGAAAACACCTGGGTCATGTCAAACAGAGACTCAGAGCGGAGTGTGGGTGGGCATGTTACAAGACTGCGATGCAGGGTGCCGGCCTCCAAGGGTATCATCAACATAAAGCTCAAGCAACACAGTTAGAATCAGAGATTCTGTAGCAGTGAAAAATGAAGGGATGGAAAACACAGCATTTCATAACAGATTCATCCCATTGTATCTGTTATCAAAGGTCATATTTTTCACCCCACTCTTTTCGGCAATCTTTTAAAGAAGCAGCAATTGACAGCTTCCGATAAACCCACAGTGGTACGACTTACCACAGGCCTCTGTCTGTCAGTGATTTTACTCCTTAAGCAAGTTTCCATATTCATAGCTTTGATATTTACAGGCTGGAGTTATTAAAGAAAAAAGTTACAGGCCTCAGTTTTAAAGGTTGAATGAGCATCTCTGTACATTGCAGAAATAAAGGGGTAACATATTTTCTTCACCCTTATGTTCTTTAACTCTTCATATTTTCTTCAACTTTTCTTTCATAAATGGGTAATTTCTTCATCCCTTCCTTGTATTTACACAAGAAATAGGTTAATAAACCACTGCAAAATGTTACACCAAATCTCAGTTCTCAAGTATAGTAACATCTTCCATTAATAGCAGAATATGTACTCCAGCACGTACACTCACCGCAGTGCAATAAGATAAAGATAGTAGATTGAAAGCTGTAATCATCAGCACTGTTCAACGACAAGTTGTATTTATATAGCACCCTTCACACGGGGTAGCATTCTCAGAGGTCTTACCAGTGGTGGAGCTTGACTCGGAGGCGGGAAGTGAGGTGATTGTTGGCATGATCAAGGAGGAAGGTCTTCGGGTGTGATCTGAAGACATACAAAAAGAGGCAAGGCAGGGAGATTGAGGCAGAGTTCCAAAATCTCGGGGAGTACTAGCTGAAAGCACGGCCGACGATGGTGGAGTGGAGCATCAAGGGACATGCAGGAGGGCAGAGCCAGCTGAGTGCAGGGGGTGGGTAGTGGAGTGAGGTGTAAGTAGATAGGAGAGACAAGGAGATGCCAGGGCATGATTTGGGTGTGAGGGTGAGGATCTTGACATTGATCTATTCTGCAATAGGAAGCCAGTGAAGCCTAGCAAGGAGTGGGATAATGGGGTGTGAAGTTTAATGTAATTTAGTTTCAATGTTCCTCTTTTAAGTAAAATTGGAAAGCATTCCTCATTTCCATTTGTTCCCATTTTGCAGTTTGGGACAGATAATCATAACACACAGGAGCTATTGCCCAAGTCATTTTAGAGTAGTTATTAAATAATGTTGTAGTGAAACCAAGTAACTTATACCATAAAAAAAGATTGTAGATGAGATATTGCTTCAAAATTTCAGATGAGACATCAGTAATGTAGGAGGAGATGGATCCTAAATTACAATTCATAGCTCTGTGTGTATATGAGCATATATGTTATCAAATCCAGATGACTTGAATCCATCCTAGATGAACGCACTTAATTGAAATTGTCATTATCAGTCACCAATGGCAGTGAAGTGGAGCATTAACAAGAATACAATTGATCTCTGAGCTCACAACATAGAGAAATATCAAGAATGGGTTTCCTTTGAGCTGTGTTGCTCCAACCCTAACCATAATAGGGATCGGCATAGTTTTGAGTCTTTGTGACAGTCTAGATAGTCTGATACTCAAACCAGATGATCCACAGTACTCCAGGGCAGTGTTGATGATGGACAATCAAGCATGGTGCATTGCAGGATTTGAAGGAATAGAGCAATCAATAGGGGCTGGGATGCTTCTTATTTAGCTTTTGATAACTATACAAGCCAAAGCAGGTAGGGTGGATCCAGCTGGACAAGCAGGAGGAAGCTTCTCAGTGCCCTGCAATAGTAAGATGAGCGTTTTACCTGACTGAGCTCCAGCAAGAACCTGAAGGTCAGTATAGAGCCCCTAAACCTTGCTAGCCAGAACCTAAACTCACTGGGATTAGGAAAAACACATGTGTCCCTCTGGGGAGAGAATGTGAATTCTATATCAAACAAAGAGAAAGCACATGTACAAAATGCGGAACTCTCAGTAGTTCAGTTTGGAAACTCTTAAGCATGTGTTTGGATTTCCATGTACGTCAGATACACAGCTGACCAAAATAAATCCCACTTTCCATATTTACTGATACACAGATACAGATAACACAACTTTCAATGTGAAAATTAACAAAACAATAAACTCAGTGCAAGATTACAACACAAAGTTACAATAACACAGAATTGGTTAAATTAATTAATTTGTGTCATTGCGCTGAGACGCCATACCACCCTATATAAATGCAAGCTGTTTTCATTAGTATTGCATTGCAGAAAACCTTTGAGTTTGTCCCTCGACCCCAACCCTACCCCTCACTTACCTCCCAGCTCCACATTCTTGCCCATCTCCTCACATCTCTACCGAGAAGTTTATCCTTTATCTGACCAGAAGAAACATGAACCATTCTGAACAAGCAGCTTATTCTCTCTTTCTCTGCTGGGGCTAATTTGGGTTCCCTGATTCATTCTAAGCAGATGTCTTCCTGATGGTTGGCAGTCTATTACTAATTTCTGGCTAACACCTTAACAGGCTATGTAAAATGCAGATTATTCAGATCTCTGCAATTCATGCACTCTCCCGCATCAGATTCCTGGAACCCATCACCCCCATCTTCTCCCAGCTCCGCTGGCTGGATCGAGTTCAAAATCCTCGCCCTCACTTTCAAAGCTCCCCATGGCCTTGCTCCTCCCTACCTCTGTGACCTGCTACCCCTTATCAGCCTATCCGCTTCCTAAACTCAGCAGACTCCAGCCATGTCTACTGCCCTGCCCGACCCACCATCAGTGGTCAGGCCTTCACTCCTTCTAATCCCACCCTTTGGAACTTCATCATGTTCCCTCTCTTGCATCCTTCAAGGCCCATCTCAAGACCTTCCTCTTTGACTGTGCCTTTGGACAACCTCCTATCCCCACTTTCCCTGCCATCCAGCCCCTTGATCCCAACCCCCAGCTCAGGTGCACATCCTTGATTGTCCAGTGTTTGGGATGTCCTCCCAATGTGAAAAGCATTATACAAATGTAATATGTTGTCCTTGTTGTAATGCTTCTTGGTCTTAGATTATGACTTAATCAGCATGATCTTACATGCTTAACAGATACTGAAACGTACTGAAGAACTGGACTTAAAACAAAGAACCAAAGTCTCAAGGAATTGAGCACTGCAAACTACATACTGCAAACCTCTAACTAATGAGCAGTCACTATATCTGACAGCAATTCCCATACAGCCCTTTGAGACAATATAATGTTATAGACATTTGGCAAGAATATTATTATCAATTAAAGATTGAAGCATAGACAACCTTTTTAAGTAAACTGCTGCTATTTAGCACATTCAGGGCTAGATTAATCACTGGTGGGCCTGAGAGCAAAAAGATTGTGGGCCCCATTTTTACTTGCTTTATTTATAAGCAATGGGTTCAGGCTGTGGGACCCCATTACTCCCACCCTCGCCCGACTCCACTGGCTCCCCATCCCTCAGAGGATCGAATTCAAGATCCTCGTCCTCACTTTCAAGGCCATCCATGGCCTTGCCCCCTCCTACCTCTCTGATCTGATGATTCCCTACCAACCTGTCCTCTCCCTCCGATCAGCGGGCTCCAGCCGGCTCCATATCTCCCATCCGACCTGCCCTACCATCAGTGGCCGGGCTTTCAGCCTCTCTGCTCCCACACTCTGGAACTCCATCCCACGGTGCCTTCACCTCGCTTCCTCCCTTGCCTCTTTCAAGGCCGGTCTCAAGGCACTCCTGTTCGATCAGTCATCCTCCCACCTCTCTGCCTTCCCTCACCCCAACACCACCCTCAGGCCCCGACACCTGACTGTTCAGCGCTTTGGGACGTCCTCCCGACATGAAAGGAGCTCTATAAATATCATTTTGTTCTTGTTGTCGTCGTCGTTGTTGTCTAGTGATAAACTGGCTCCCAAAGAGCTCAGGATTGTGAGGTAAAATATGGGAGCTGATTCATGGGTGATGCTTGGTAGCCAATCACTTTGAGCTTGGGAAATTTCCCAATTTCCTGTGTAGCCATCTGCCGCTGAATACAACAACAATAAGAAGCAAAACTATATTCATAAAGTGCCTTTCACGTCAGGAGGATGTCCCTATGCTCCGAACAATCAGGGATCAGGACCCGAAAGTGGGGGGACAGGGTTGGGGTGAAGGAGGGCAAAGATGTAGGAAGGTGGCTGAAGACATGGTTGAAAAGGAAGGTCTTGAGTCGTACCTTGAAGGAGGTAAGAAAGGGAGCAAGGTGAAGGGATTGTGGGCTGGAGTTCCAGAGTGTGGGAGCAGAGAGGCTGAAAGCCTCTGTTGGGGCGGGTCGGGCAGGAGACATGGAGCCGGCTGGAGTCTGCTGAATGCAGGGAACAGACAGGTTGATTTGGGGGTCAGCAGGTCAGAGATGAAGGAGGGGGCAAGGCTGTGAAGGGCCTTGAAAGTGAGGATGAGGATTTTGAATTTTATCCCCTGCAGCTTGTGGAGGGAAGAGTTGGGTAGGCCAACCAGGAGGAAATTTCCATAGTCAAGCCTTGTGGTGCCAAATGCATGTATGAGGGTTTCAGTGGCTTGAGGGGTGAGGCAATGGTGGAATCGGACAATGTTGTGGAGGTGGGGGAAAGCAAAGCGGGTCATTGCATGGATATGGGGGAGAAAGTACAGTTGAGGGTCGAACATGATTCACAGGTTCCTGACTGGCTTGATGAGGTGGAGTGTGCATCCATGGATGTTGATGCTGACAGTGCCTGCCATGCGGAGTCTTTGGCGTGAGCCAATCAGGAGGGCCTTGATTTTGCTGACATTCGGCTGTAGAAAGTTGGCTCTCATGCAGAAGCTGATGTCTGACAGACAGTCTGTCAGGATGTCAGTTGTCCTGGAATTGAGGATGGAGGCAGAGAGATAGAGTTAGGTGTCATCTGAATAAATGTGGAAGTTGACCCCATGTCTGCGGATGATGCGGAGGAGAAAGCATGTAGAGATTGAAGAGGAGGAGACCAAGGACAAAGCCCTGAGGAACACCACACAAGACTGTGAGGGGGCTGGAAGAGAAACCGTTGGCAGAGACAAATTGGAGATGGTATGAGAGATAAGACCTGAACCATTCAAGGAAAAAACCTTGAATGTTGAGGAGGCAGAGGATGGAGTGTTCCATGGTGTAGAATAGACCCCTTCCGAGCGTGGGCCGAGCAACACAGCAATATTGATGCCATTGGAATCCTGTAGTTTAATGATTAGAGCACTCACCTTGCAAGCGAGAGGACCTGCGTTCGATTCCCGGCAGCATTATTATTACTATTGTTAATCCACCACTGAGTACACTTTATTAAAATTATATAAAAATCAAGCATGACCACTGACAATCTGATAATGATTGAAATTAACAAAGACATACTATGTCCCAATTGTTTTCCTTCTTTCCTCTTTTGTGCCTTAGATACTCTCTTAGACACTGCCTGGTAAAATAATTATGGGTTTCAAGAGGGTAGTAGACAGGTTTGTGAGAAAGGCTTGAAGATTTATGGGGGATTGGGCAGGGAGTGGGATTGAAAGTGCATCTTGCTCTGAGAGCTCGTGTATACTCGGTGGGCCAATCCCCTCCTTCTGTGTTGTAAATTTGTATGTATTATCTGTATGTATGACACTCTTTAAAATGTTCTTTTAATTTTGAATGCACATAAAATACATAATATATGTTATATAAAATCTATATATATGTGTATAAAAAGCAACACTATAGTCAATTATGTCGTCCCAAACATATTCTCCCTTGTTCTTTTGTCTATTTTAATTTATATTAGTAAATTAGATAGTTCTGATTCACAAAGTCTTTTGTATCTAGTTTGATTTTGAATTATAAAAATGAAAACATATAAATTAGCACTACAACTTACATTTGGAAATTGATGAACAAGTCCAAAATTGGCAATTCTTTTATATCTGCTATTCATCAAACGTGATGGTGTGAACGATCCAGTTTTAAACTGTCCCCATCAGGTAACAATGTAACATAACAATCCTGTCTCTTTGGGGGCAATTCTTTCTTACCAGCCTTCTTCCGTAAGCATGCTGTAGTTTCATCGTTAATACAGCAGTTTCTAAGACAGGATTGTCCTGACACTAAGGATGACAATTGCCTAATTGCATTCTTTCTCTTATCTTTTCTTTGTATCATTTTGCTTGCAGTCAACACATTGTCAAACCCTGCTGAGAGTTAACCTCACAATGTCTGATTTGCTACAACTCCTCTGATAGCTGTAACCTCTGGTTTGGTGAATCTGCCTGTGATCTGCCACTGTTTCAGAGTAGAGCAAAGCAGTGATATCATTTTGCTAACCATCTCCAGCACAGCCTGCTCCATAGAAAGAAAGAGAAAGAAGCACCTCGGGGAATTATGTCAACACCAGCTTCCCTTGAAAACAATTGCTAAAAGCCTTCACATTCCTGACCCAACACAAATTTTCATCTTCAAGGACAGGGCATATTTTTAAAACGTTCCCTTTTTTGCTTTTTCCCTCTGCTCCATATTTTTCCCTTCCTCTCCTGAAGGCACTGACTCCTAGTGTCATGGAAACTGAGGCCCTATTTTATTCCAATCACTCAACTGAAAGATTCTGATGATATAATAAGCTGTGAGAGAATATTTTGTGTACTCTTTGATTTTTTCCCATCTGTTGGCAAGTGAAGTTCGCAAACAGCAATGGTGATGGTAGGTGTCAGTGATCAACATGATATTGGAGTGTCATATGAGTATTTCAGACCCGATCATATTTTGATCAGAAACACTGGCTCCACTACACAGTATAAATCCATGTACAATATATTGTCATCTTGTAATGTTATGATGTATTGAAGAATAAATGTGGATAATATTGCAGGACTGAATGCTGCGATTCTGCTGTATCTGTAAATTCACAAATACAATCTTATTCCAGTGATAAAATAACTATTGAGCTGATTTGGTCTGATTCAGAGTTCACACAAGCTCAAAGCTCAGAGCTGACTACAATAATGATAACAATTCTTACATTTATTTACTGCATTAATTTGCCTTATCAAGTTGTTGAGACATCTCAAAGCACGTTATAGAATATATTGTAAAGTGAATTGACTGTGTACTCTGTGGGAGAATCGCGGCAACCAATTATGCACAACAAAGGCACTATTCTATTGGAACAAAGTTATTATTTTGGAGATGTAGGATGCAGGGTGCTCTTTGGATACTGGAATGGAAGCTCACATCCAGGGTGAAGTTGAGTGTGTATGTGGAGAGGGGTTTGTGGGGAAAAGGAAAATATAACTGTCCCTATTCTAACATATAGCAGCTTAATGAAATTCAGCTCGTCTCAGACTGTCATTTGACCCAAAATGTAAGGTATTTCGATTTCCATCAACACCAATCATTACCCACAAACTTTCAAAATGGATTAATCTTTTCAGTCTGGAATTTCACATTCATGCTTGCTGCCCAGCCATGCATAATATATATATAATATATATATGAAAAGCTTGTCTTACAAATTATGTGCCAGTTCTGGTAACTGATTAAATTAATATATTTTTAACTACCTGAAATTTGGAGCCATTTCAAGTTTAATTAGCAATACAAAGCAATAAAAGATGAAGGAACAGAGGCTAATATTGTACTGTGACTATTATCAACAAAGCCCAAAGGCAACAACACAATTTTCAAATTAAATCAGGTTCATCATCCGTCACCACCTGCACACAGAGAATGAGAGTCAGAAACGGAGGGAAAAGAAGTTCATTTACAGATAACAGTGACACCTACTGCACTGTTTTAAACATATCAGTTCTTTGTTCCTATTTAGACTGATCCAAATATGAACAAAAGACTTTTCAAAATGAGTTTGATAAATAGAAGACAAGTTATTCTGAGATCGTTTGAATGTGCCTGAAGATCACAACCAATTTTCATAACTACAGAAAAAAAAGGTTCACTCCTAAATATGCTACTGACCCAGGGATTAAACCTTCATAAAGATCCCAGTCTGGGGTCCACAAGCTTTGACTCTTGCCAACATATGTCTAAAACTCTCTAGAATTAGGACGCAGTGTGCATCCCTCTGGGGAAAGAATACCCATGCCATCCAAATACACAGGAATTTCCATGCGTAGGTGGGATGCATGGAATTCTGAGTTTGGTTTGGATACTTTTTTTTCCATGTGTCAGATACTTTTCTCTGTTACATAGTTATATTCATATTTTAAACTGTGATTACAAAATTGGTCACTCACTCCATGGCTGTTCGTAGGACTTTTCTGTGCACAAATTGGCAGCCCTGTTCGGCATCAAAATACTCATAGTAACATCACTTTACAGTATATCCTGTGAAGCACTTTGAGATGTCTCAACAAAGTGATAAGGCACTATATCAAATGCAAGGATTATTATCATTATTATAGTCCACATTCTGTGTTGGAGTTACGCTGGAAAAATAACATGATTCAAATATTGGTGATCCAGAAACACCACTTAAACTGTCATGAATAATGAAAATAAAGCATTCAAATCGGTGACCCATTCCTCTGCCGAACACTTCAAGAGGTGATTCAGCATCAATATGGAATCTTGCAGAGTGAAACATTTTGCATCACGTCACCTAAATCAAGCTTCTCTGCCCTCTTACTTGCTTCTTTTAAAATGCAGACAGTATTGGCTACCAAGCTTCCACCGCCACTGGGTCATTATGATGGACTAATGAGTCCTCCTCACTCTGATCCCTCAGTTTTTATGCAAATCTTCCATTTCAGGCTTTCATGGGATCAGATGTTAAACCGAGGTCCAGTCTACTTGTTTAAGTGGATGTTAAAGATCCCATGGCATTACTCGAAAAGTAAAGGGAGTTTCCCTCTCCCGGTGTCCCCAAAATAATACTAATAATTCACTCCATGGCTGTTTGTGGGACATTGTTGTGCACAACTGGCTGTCACGTTTTGCCCACAAAATACATAGTGACTCCACTTTACAGTACCTCCTGTGAGGCGCTTTGAGACATTACAACAACATGATAAGATTCTATATCAAATACAAGGATTATTATTATTCCGTATTTCACAACCCTATCATGGATGAAAGCATAAGTGGTGTCTCCGACACAGCAAAGGATTAGCACGACGACAATCCCAAGTGAATACTTGGTGACAGACCTGCTTCATGTCAATGTTTTAAACAAAGAGTGACTCCGCACTCAACTGTGAACTTAACATTCAGACACTCAGTCTCATTGCTATTAGCTGTAGCCAAATTTAATATGGTATTATGCTTTTCAGAATGTGAGAGATGAATGATTTATGTTATCTTCAAAATGGAGCTCAGGGGAACATCTGTATGAGTAAAGTGAAGTGGATGTCTTGGTTCAGATGACCTCTCAACCCTGTGGAGCACTTGGAGATGTCAATGTAAAATGCACATATTAACTTCACCAGAACAAAGCTACGATTGGTGAGAACACACCACTTTGTCTTACGGTGTGCCTTTTCAAGATTTACCAATTTGAAGTCATTCAATAACTGACAGAAAACCATTTCCCAAATGCTGAGAAAAACAGCTTGAAAATATACGCAGCATTTTGTTATTTCGCTAAAAATCATTTTAGAAGAAATACATTTGCATTAACTTAATTCGTGACAAATTACAACTTAATTTAGGTTTTATTTTTGAACAGCTTTTATTTCATTTATAATGGGAATGAATAATTAATGAAGATATGTCACATTAGTAACCAACAAAACACAGGTCACCAAGGTTTAGCCCACATGCAGTTATTCAAATATCTCATCCTCTGGTTCTTTCATATCAGCAGCGAGCTGGACAGGGAATTATTGTATTAAAGAAAGAAAAGAGAGTGAATTCCACTGCAAGCTATTTATTAATACAGTATAACCTGAAAAACCAAAACAGATCAGTGCCAAACAACAATATATTCAGATTAAAACACAAATACTGGAAGGAAGGATAATTTTGGCTTCAATATTTCTTCTATTTCAACTGAGAAATATCAGCTTTTAGAGTGGAACCACTCTTGAAGTTTGCTTCCTTCCCATAATAATTAACTCTTGCAGTTGCTACCATGCTATTAAGTTGAAAAAATATATAAGGAAGATGGCAGCATTCCAAAACATCTGGACCAGTTGATCAGATGGGCTGAGATGTAGCAGATTGACTTAAGGTAGCTAAATAGAATACACTACAAAATTACATTTGTAAAGCGCCTTTCATGTTGGTGCTGAACAGTCAGGGATTAGGACACGAGCGGGGGTGGTTTGGGATCAGGGAGGAAGGAGGGCAGAGAGGGTAGAAGGGTGGCCGAAGGCACAGTCGAAGAGGAGCAGCAGCGGACAGGTTGATAAGGGGTTAGCAGGTCAGAGAGCTAGGAAATGGCAAGGCCAATGAGAGCCTTGAAGTTGAGGATGAGAATTTTCAACTTGATCCTCTGATGGATGAGGAGCCAGTGGAGCCAGGTGAGGGTGGGTGTGATGGTATCACGGATCCTGGGGCGGAAGAAGACACGATTTGCAGAGTTCTGTATGATCTGCGGCTTGTGGAGGGAAGAGTTGGGAAGTCCGACAAACAGGGCATTGGCATAGTAAAGCCTGGTTGTAATGAAGGCATGTATGAGGGTTTTGGCGGCCTGAGGGGTGAGGCAGTAACAGAGTTGGTCAATGTTGCGTAGGTGGGGGAAAGTATGGGGGGGATAGATAATTATTTGGGGAGGACAAGTTTGCAGGGCTATGGGGAGAGCGTGGGGGAGTGAGATTGAATTGGATAGCTCTTTTCAAAGAGCCGGCATGGACAAGATGAACCAAATGGCCTCCTTCTGTGCTGTATAATTCGATGACTCTATAAAGGCAGAGCAGGTCATGGCATGGACGTGGGGGAGAAAGGAGAGTTGAGGGTCGAACAAGATGCCCAGGTTCCTGACTGGCTTGGTGAGGTGGAGTGTGCATCCTTGGATGCTGATGCAGCCAGTGCCTGTGGTGCGGAGGCGCTGTGGAAGCCAATCAGGAGAGTAAATGCGAAATAATAATAATAATAATCATTGTGTTTGATATCCACCTTATCACATCTTCGAGATGTCTCAAAGTGCTTCACAGAATATATCCATCCCACATTCCCTTCACCTCACTTCCTCCCTTGCCTCCATCAAGGCCGGTCTCAAGACCCTCCTCTTCAATTGTGCCTTCAGTCGCCCTCCCAGCTCTCTGCCTTCCCTCACCCCCATCCCACCCCTCCCCCATGCTCGGGTCCTGACCCCTGTCTGTCCAGCACCTTGGGAGATCCTTCCAACTTGAAAGGCGCTCCATAAATGTAATTTTGTTGTTGTTGTACTGTATGGTGAATTGACTATATATTTTGTGGGCGAAACGTAGCAGTCAATTGCGCACAGCAGTGTCCCACAAACAGTTATGGATTCAGAGACTAAACTTTTTTTTAAGGGATTATTACCCCCGTAACAGCGACCTGTCAATTGACTAACAACTGGGTTCCTACTCACTGCTCGGTAAACAGAGACGCATGGAGTAGGGATACTTGCCCAATGTTTCAAGTTTCATGTAATAATCCTTACATTTCATATAATAATAATAATAACAACAATAATAACCCTTGCATTTGATATAGCGCTTTTCACGTCGGGAGGATGTCCCAAAGCGCTTCACAGAACACACTGTAAAGTGAATTGACTGTATATTTGTGGGTGAACGCGGCAGCCAATTGCGCACAGCAATGTCCCACAAACAGTCGTAGATTGAAAATGACCAATTTATTATTGTTTTTGGTTTTGGAGGGATTATTATTAGGTGTGTGGAGTAAGGAAACTTGCCCAAGGTTTCGCGCTGCCTGGAATTGAACTCAGGTCTCTCGCTTGCAAAGCGAGTGCTCTAACCACTGAGCTACAGGACTCCATATGGTGTCAGGAGGATGCCCCAAAGTGCTTCACAGGATATACAGTAAACTGGAGTAACTGTGTGCTTTGTAGGGTTTCCATTCATCGTGGTTGAAAAAGTACTTCACAAGAAAATACCAAAAGTAGCAAAGATTTTAAACTATATCCTTCCAGAAACTGACACTCCAGTGTACCTGGGGGTGTTCTACATTATCAGAGGTGCCATCCTTCGAATGAGATGTTAAACTAAGGTCCCATCTGCCTGTTCGGATGAACATTAAAGATTCCGTGGCATTATTCAAAAAGAGAAGGGAGTTTCCCATGATGTTCTGGATAGCAATCCTCGAAATAAAATGATCATTTACTTCATGGCTGTTTGCAGGACATTGTTGAGCACAAATTGGCTGAAACATTTGCCTACAAATACACAGTCACTGCACATTACAGTATATCCTTCAAAGCTTTGAGCAGTCTCATGAAAAGGCACAATATCAAATTTAAAGATTAACTGTTCATGAAAGAAAAGACCAAGAAGTAAACTTTAACAAGCAAACAGTGTACCTATGTCTCCCTATGTATCTGTCTTCAAGATCAGCACTAAAACACAAGCAGTTGTTTTCTCTGCAGACAATTGGTAAATCTTAGATACTAATTCTGTATTCATGTTCCTGATAAGTAGACTCATTACATTGAATGAACCAGAGTAATTTCCGCAAGTTACTGACATGATAAATGGAAAATAAAATAAATTGAATATATTCTCCTTCTTTTAAAAGGCCATGTTATTTAGCTGGGAGGCTGGATATATCTGCATATGCAGATGTTGCTAAAGATCCAGATGGCAACGGTAAATATATTGGAGCCACATTATTTAACTTAATAACCAGTAAGTGAATCAAATGACCCCATAACTGTTCATTTTCTTTATGCAACTAATGCCAAGTCCCTGTCTGTGTCTGTTGTTAAATAGCCCTGGTAGTCCCAGTAGAGACACTTACACATTCAAAAGGTAAAGGAGAATTTCATTAGCCACACTTACAATGAATTAATTATGATGGATAAGAATGTGCGATGATCACATACCTATCGGTTGCTTGCAGATGCAGATGAATAGAATTTTGGTTATGCAGTTTGCAGCTTGTAGCTCTATTCTTTTGCAAACGCACTTTTAATTTTTTTTAGCCTGCGTCTGTCTCTGTACTAAAGCTTTCAGTACGACTTTCATGGACCTCTCCCGAGACAGGTTCGTAAAAGGAAGACTCAGTTGTGTATTCTTTCCACGATCCTGTGAGCTGGGTCTCATAGCTCCTTACATCACTTTATTTTTTACCATCTATCTTATTTCTTCTGTACCCTGTGTTTTTGACTCATTTTGTTGCCATTCTACTGGGAGACAAGGGTAAAATTCATGGCATTCCTTAACACGGTGCTTGTGTCAACTAAGACAAGGAATGTGGTGAGGAAGAACCGCAAATTGTGCCTTAGTTCATTTGCATTAGCATCAGGCCTTCTAACTTATATCAGCATTGAGCAAACTGCTCTTGGTCTCTGGTACACACAGCGCACAAAGACGTGATCCTAAAGTCCTACTGAAGCAATAGGAAACTGAGACGGATCATGGTAATCCCAGTCAAACTCCACGTAAGAAGTGCAAAGATTCAATAGCACTAAATGCATTGCATATTGGGTGCTGTTCAGCAATGTATCTGACCGCTAAACAGTTTGTTTTGTTACTAACCAGGAACACAGCAATCTCCAAACCAGAAGTACAATGCATGGTTTCTGGGCACCACTAATTTGACCAACCTCTTTGACTCATAAATGCAAGCTGGTGCTATGATTGTTGAATGGTGTCAGGGAAAGGACAGTCGATAGTTAATGCATTGACAAGTCCCCTTGTTCAATGATTTTAATAAGCACCGTTAGTATTAATTAGAACATCAACCCATAGATTCAGACTGGGAAATATAGATTGTTTCAAGGTTCAACAATTGATAGCTTTTGTAACAAAGCTATCTGCCTGCCAATAAATTAAGACCTACACTGTATGTGAAACAGAGATGTTAACTGTATTCAAATTGCATTGCTTAACAGTATACAGAATGAAAGATAACAAGTCGTCACAGCCCAGCATCTCCATAACACATCTCTTGTATTTCAGTAAGATGCTTTACTCGCAACCAACCTCATCTAGCAATGCTGAACTAAAGAGACGTTGTGAAGACAGTGATCACATTTGTGAAGCTGTGTTGATCAGTAACCTGCTGTTTAACAATTGATAAAATTACTATATGGATATGATGAATGATGTAGAATCAAATCTATTTTACAAACCAATCTGCTCAGGATCTATTGGATGTAAACCAGAAATGTTAACTGTATTTAAATGTCATTGCTTAACAGTGTGCAAAGTGATATCTTGTGGAGCAGGTCTGAATATATGTATTGTTGAGACTGTTTCCAGAATGATGTATCACACATTGATCTGTGGCATGGCATGAGGCCTGGGCTGTAGGGTAAGATTACACATCTCTTTTGTATTTCAATAAACTGCGATATTGGATAGCAGCCAACTGTGTCTAGCAGTCCTGGACTAAAGAGACATTGTTGGAGTCATTGGGGCTGCTTTGTGTAGATATTGTTGATCAGTGACTTGCTGTTTATCAAGTGCTAAGAAAAAAATAAGAAATAACACATGCACATGATGAGTGAAGTAGACTCAATCTATTTTACTTGAATTTTGTACACTGAAGACATAACAGAAATGCTTGGATCCATCTGCTCAACAGCTAGGCCTTTGAAACGGGGAACGGTGCTTCCAGAGAGCAGAAACGCTAACTAAATACTTGTTCTGTCCATGTTATTGCCACCACCTCAAGCCATAATTAACCTAAATGACAATATAACTGCTCTGAGCGACTGGAGTCAAGTTTACAACCCTGTTTTCTCTTCCTCTGGTCTTCTATTAAGTGTGTAAGGTTTTTTTCCCACAACCAATTCTCCTGAGTATATACAAATAGAAGCAAGGGAATATTAGACAATGTAGCAGCAGGTGAGTCCATCACCTGTCAGTAATAATGAATGAAACTGATCATTTTTGTGATGTCAACTAGAAAAAGCAGTGATGAAATCCATGCAAAATGTGTCACGAAACCCCTTTAATTTATCAAACTATCAGCAAAGAAGTCCCACTTCATTAGCATCCAATACAGCAGACGTAATACAAGGAGAGAGGCATGTCCCAACCTTTTATTCATCACAAGAACACTTATCTCTTCTGTCTTCACCAGCAGGTTATATAAAAAGGTGCAACATTAAAATTCTCCAGCGGAAAATAAACAGCTACTTGGAGCTTCATGAGAAGCAGAAGGTAAATATGACATCTTAGGTTCTGTGATTACATTATATTGTTATGTCATTATTATTCATGACAATAATAATAATTGCATTTTGATATAGAGCATATAATGTCAAACATTTTAAAGCATTTCACAGGTAATTTCCACAAAGTGTACTGACTGTAATTATAGGTGAATGTGGCAGCCAATTTGCAACAGCAATATTTCATAAATAGCCATAAAATAAGTGACTGATTTTATCTGAGGCAATGTTAGCCAGGAAACCAGTAGAAACTCCATTCTCTTTTTCATTGGTGCCATGGGATCTTTAACATCCACCTGAAATAGAGCTTGGTTTAACATTTCATCTGAAGGATCACATTTCAAACAATAAGCACACCCCCAGCACTGCAATGGAGCATCATTTTATATCACACAAGTTCAAATTCCCAATGTGGCCTTGAACTCATAAACCTTCTCATTCAGAGGCAAGAGGGCTATCAACTGAACTAAGCTAATAAACATTTGAATGCATTGATTATTTAATAAATAAAGGGGTGGGAAATGCATTGGATTGTTAGAAATACCGCACATTAGACTTCGAATTAAACTGCCGCAGATTATAACAGATTAGTTCCCAACAGGGAATATATGGTGGAAATTGGATTAATTGATCATTCAAACTCTCGCTGCTCAATGATCAACTCCAACACCGCCCCAACAAAAAGGCTTCCTGATAACTTAGGAACTTCACTTCATGACTGTTTGTAGAGGATTTCTGCACAAATTGGCTGCCACGTTTACCTACAAAATACAGTCACTGTACATTATAGTAAATCCTGTGAAGCGTTTTGAGACTTTGACAACATGATATATCAAATGCAAAGGATTATTATTATTATAGTGCTTTCTATTGGGATCCAATATGTGGGAATTTGTAAAAGGAGTCACAATAGTTACTCCCATCAGTAACCAGAGGGGAATTCGCATTTATATAGTGCCCTTCACGTAGTAGTATCTCAGAGTCCTTAACCCACATGTGCATCTCTCCAAAGCAGCACATGTTGAAGAATCTGGTTTATTTTTAAAACAATCTGTAATAAGCATGCTATTTTGACATGTATTATGCTAAACTGACAGATTGCTAATCAGAGGCTGGTGATGGGTGTTGCTTGATGTCACCATACAGGCAGCAATAATAGTAATAATCCTTGCATTTGATATAGCGCTTTACATGTTTTTTAGATATAATAATAATAATAATAATAATAATAATCCTTGCATTTGATATAGCGCTTTTCACGTCGGGAGGACGTCCCAAAGCGCTTCACAGAACACACTGTAAAGTGAATTGACTGTATATTTGTGGGCGAACGCGGCAGCCAATTGCGCACAGCAATGTCCCACAAACAGTCGTAGATTGAAAATGACCAATTTATTATTGTTTTTTTTTGTTTTGGAGGGATTATTATTAGGCGTGAGGAGTAAGGAAACTTGCCCAAGGTTTCGCCCTGCCTGGAATTGAACTCAGGTCTCTCGCTTGCAAAGATGTCTTGAAGCGCTTCACAGAATATACTGTAAAGTGAATTGACTGTATATTTGTGGGTGAAACACAGCAGCTAATTGCACTCAGCAGTGTCCCACAAACAGTCGTGGATTGAGTGACCACTTTTTTTTTTAAAGGATTATTATGCCCAGAAAAGCAATCTGCCAATCGATTAACAACCGGGTACCTACTGCTAGGTAAATAGAGGCGTGTGGAATAAAGAAACTTGCCCAACATTTCGCCCTGCCGGGAATCGAACTCAGGTCTCTCGCTTGTGAGGTGAATGCTCTAACCACTGAGCTATAGGACTCCACAATCATTATCTTCGGTGCATTCCCTTCCAGAGGAGCACAAAGAAGCTAAAATCAAAAAGGCATTTGAATGTGAATCCTGAAATATGTACATTTTATCTGCATATAATTCATAATAATACAATAGCAATAACATTTTGGTGGTGACACAGACAGATGAACCTCATTAGAAAGTAAGATAACTTTTACCTTATGCAAAAGGTAATAGGTAATCATCAATAGTTGGTATCACTTTGACTTCTGTGTCAGAAGACTGTGGGTCCAAGCCCCATATCAGCAATGTGGGTGCCTCCTCTGCAGTTTTGGAGGTATTATCTGAACCTTACCTGTCAAATATCAACCCATTAACCTAACCTCAATAATTGGAAAAATGATAGAGTCAATTATCAGAAAGAAAATGGATGATTATTTGCATTAAAATAATCCAAAAAATGACCTGGATTGACAGTTCCAGTTAAAATAGTTACACTTGCAGATGACACCATATTGGGGGTTCTGTGGAATCAGAAGAGGCAGCAAAGGTCTTACACAAACTGATATCTGACAAAGTAACGGACGCCGCTTTAAGGCGCCGGAAGTGAGAATCTCCGCTGGTAAAAGAACAGGTGATAATAATAATAAATAGTAGAGAATATCTGAGGAAACAGAAGCTAGCAACGTGGATTGTGGAACTACTGTCAAAGGTTTCAGCTCCAAAGTCAATCAAGTGAGTAGAGGAGAGGCTGGGAGCAGGAGATACTGTTTGAGAAAGAGGGAGAGAAGAACTTATGGAATTCATTACCCCAGAAGGCTATGGATGTTCAGTCATTGAACATATTCAAGACTGAGATCGATTGATTTTTAAAAACTAAAGGTATTAAGGGATATGGGGATAGGGCGTATAATTGGAATTAGGTTATTAGATCAGGCATGATATTATTAAATGGCGGGGCAGGCTCAAGGGGCCGAATGGCCTACTCCTGCTCCTATTTCCTATGTTATTATGTAACTTACACTGAGGAAACTAACCCAGGGAAAGTGGATGATTCTGAGGCTCACCTTTGCTCTCATTGTGTTTACTTGTGCCGAATTACTTCAGAAACACAGCAGAAGATATCCCAAGCTCCGTTGAGACACAATCTGCTGATAGCATAAATGTGGAGTCCTGTAGCTCAGTGGTTAGGGCACTCGCAAGTGAGAGACCTGGGTTCGATTCCTGGCAGGGCAAAATGTTGGGCAAGTTTCCTTACTCCACACGCCTCTGTTTACTGAGCAGTAAATAGGAAACTGATTGTTAGTGGATTGGTGGATTGCTTTTCCAGGGATAATAATTCCTTCAAAAAAAATAATAACAAATTGGTCACTTCAATCCATTACTGTTTGTGGGACACTGCTATGCGCAATTGTGATAAGACGCTATATCAAATGCAAGGATTATTATTATTAAGTTTAATACAGATAAATACAAGGTACTACATACAAGATTCAAGAATAGGAAACACGAGTACAGTACAAAATTACCATACAAAATTTCATTTGTATAGCGCCTTTCATGTTGGGAGGTCATCCCAAGTACTTTGCAAGTACTCCATGAAAGGGAATAACTTGCCAAAAGGGAAGCTGAAAGAGACCTAGTGGTGTTAGTGAACTCATCGCTTATGAGTCAAAACAGTGTCAGGCAGCAATAAACAAGGCAAACAGGACGCTGGGCTATGTTGCTAAATCAGTTGAGTTTTTATCCTCACACATCATACTCAGGCTGTACATTGCTCTGGTAAGAGCACATCTAAAATATTACAAATAATTCTGATTACTGTGACATAAGGGGATGCCAGGCCCTAGAGACGGTGCAGAGGAGAGCAGCAAGGTTGATCCCTATCTTAGAAGAATGCATTATGAGCAATGATTAGATCAGCTGTAGTTTTTCAGTCTTGAAAGGAGACATTTCAGAGGGGACCTTATAGGTGTATAAAATGGCATTTAAAAAGTAAACCCAAAACAATAGTTTAGGATGCATCAAGAGAGTAGAACGAGAGGACATAGGTTTAGAGTTGTAAAAGGCAATTTCAGGACAGTATTTCTTTATTCAAAGGGTAATGAATCACAAGAACAGGTTACCAGAAATGGTGGTAGAGTCCAGGGCACTGGATTTATTTAAAAAGTGTGTTATGGAAGAACGAGATCTGTTGGGCTGAAGAGCCTTCTTCATCCAAACCAAGTTTGTGATCTGAGAGGCTGCTTGACACGATATTGACGAGTTAAGTAAGTATCATGTTTTAGCCAAACTCAACTCTGATTTCTGTGGAATTCTTCAGGCCCAATTCTTAGGCCCAGACCTTTTTCATAACAGATTCAATGTGATAATTATTTGTTATTAAATGGTCACATATTTATCCTGGCCACCCCCCCCACCACCACTCACATACTCACACACACATAAGGTATTAATTCTCACATCTTAGCACAGCGTAAGTCATGAAATACGTGTCAGAAGCAAAGGAGTCAAACTGGTGTCAGCTTTACTTCAATGAGCAAAAGATTGTGTGTAAATGTGTAGTAGCACCACTGAGCTGTAGAGCAGTCTTAGTACATAGCAGCCTCCAGATGGGAGCTGAAGATGTCTGCTGTGAATATCGTCATCCAGTAGCAGAAATAGCAATCTGTTGTCTCACTTCTGCATGAGTTTGGATGTTATGAAAAGACTTCCGTGCTCAATGATTGAATGATGAATTGCACAGTAGAGCAGAACAGATGTCTGCCAGCACCCCAGGTTACCATACAGTCAAGCAAGTGACATTAGCTGACGCCATTGCCTCCACGAGCGAGGCACAAGGTTCTTAGAGTTAGTTGAGTAGCGTGCAGTAAGCCACATGTTCGCCCAAGAACTGTGAAAGGAATTTATCCTAATGGGAAAATATACACAAAAAAATCCACAATGTCTGACAACGTTTCTTATGCTTAGCTGATCCTACAAATTCCTGCAGTTCTCTGCAAGACATGCAGTTGTGACTAGTGTTTGATGCCAGCCATGAAGTCTACCAATTCCCTTGTCAGCTTCATTTTATGTGCAATTTTACTAAAATATGATTTTTTTATACATAAGGTCATTTTCCAGAAACACGCAAGTCCATTAGGCACTTCGGAGAGCAACTTACAACCCTGCTTGACACAAAGCCAGGTATACATGACTGCTTATAAAATAACTTGTGGGGGAAAGAAGTTAGTGTGTTGAATGTATCAAGGAAGCTTTGGATTTACATCCAATCAAGAAGGATTCCTGGTCTGTAGGATGATATAAATATTGTACATGGAAACCAATATTTGTTTAGTAATGGCAACAAAAGATGGCATGATTTTGCCAAATCTTTGGCTATTCCTATGTCTAGACAACCAAATGATATAAAGAATGAAGAGATCAATTGGTAAAAGCACTATCCAGATGGACCAATTTAAAATAAACACTGGTTCAACTCCTGGTGTCTGCTGAGTTAACTAATCTGAGTCAGGGGAACAGCAACAGGAATAACAATTGGAATCATCATCACCATTGGATTACGCAGCTAAAAATCAGTAACCGAGAAGGAAGGAAACAAATGAGTTATACTGGAAAGAGTTATACTGGGGCTGAAAATATGATATTTGCATCCTGAAATTTACAAATTAGGACTCCTGTAACTAATCAGATGAATGTCACACCAATTCCAATTTTGTGTCAGGCTGAGTTAATTTGTAGCATTCTTGCCTGAGTCAAAAGGTTGTGGATTCAAGATCCATGTTGAGACTTTGAACTCATAATCAACGCATTCTACTCTTAGTCATAGACACTCTCAGAGGTGCCGTATTGCATGTGAAACATTAAACATTAAATAATGCCAGTCAGAAAGAGCAGCGCTCATTCCGGATGTATTGTTGTACACCATGTAGCCAAAAGCAACTGCAGAAGTCAGTGATTATTCTCAATTCTTGTGCAAATGTTTCCCCATACCTTCTAATATTTTTTTTCACATAGGTGATGACAACCATCAAATAGCACCTCTGCTATACCAAAGTGATTGATGCCTGAGATTCCAATCACACTACCCTGCTTTGGAAGGGTACCTGCCAGCACTTTCATTCTATGCCACATATTCTTATTAACCCTGTCAACATTGGATGAGGGGTACGGTCGAAAATGAAGGTTTTCAGGTGGAACTTGAAAAGGGAGAGAGAGGGTCAAGGCGCAGGGATTGAGGGAGAGGTTCCAGCAAGCATGTCATTTTCAGATCCTTATTTACAATAACATAATAACATTTGTATAGTGCCTTTCAAATCGGGAGGATGTCCAAGGCGCTGGACAGTCAGAGTTTTGGACCCGAACTGGGGGTCCCGATTGGGGAGGGTGGAGGGCAGGTGGGGAAGGAGGGTGATCAAAAGCACGGTTAAAGAGGAGAGTCTTAAGATGGGTCTTGAAGGAGGCAAGTGAGGGGACGAGGCGGAGGGACTGTGGGATGGAGTTCCAGAGGGTGAGGGCAAAGTGGCAGAAGGCTCGCCTGCCAATGGTGAGGCGGGCTAGATGGGGGACATGAAGCAGGCTGGAGCCCGCCGAGCAGATGGAGCGGGCAGGATGGTGGGTGGGGAGGGCGTTAGGAGGTCGCAGAGGTAGGTGGAGTAAGACGATGGAGGGGTTTGAAAGTGAGGACCAGGATCTTGAACTGTTTCCTCTGTGTGATGGGAAGCCAGTGGAGTCGGGCGAGGATGTGGTTGATAGGGTCATGGAACCTGGTGTGGCAGAGGACACAGGTTGCAGGGTTCTGGATGATCTGCAGCATATGGAGGGAGATGTTGGGGAGGCTGACAAGCAGGGAGTTTGCATAGTCAAGCCTGGATGTTATGAATGCGTGTATGAGGGACTCGGCGGCCTGCGATGTGAGACAGTGGCGGAGCCGGACGATGTTGCGAAGGTGGCAGAAGCAGAGCAGGTCATGGCATGGATATGGGGTAGAAAGGATAGTTGAAGTTTAAACAAGAAGCCGATGTTCCGGACTGGCTCAGTGAGGTGGAGTGTACATCCTTGGATGGTGATGCTGTCAGTGTCTGAGGTGTGGGGGCACTGACAACAAGACCAATAATAACAAAATTATATTTGTATAGCGATGGGAGTCATTCAGGAGAGCCTCGGTCTTGTTGACATTCAACTGTAGAAAGTTAGCTCTCATCCAGGACTTGATGTCTGACAAACATTCTGTCAGGACAGCAGTGGTCCTGGAGTCAAGGGTAGAGGCAGAAAGATAGAGTTGGGTGTCATCCCCATACATGTGGGATAAGGCACTATGTCAAATGCAAGGATTACTATTAGATTACTACGGAGTGTTTCAATTAAAGACTTGCTTCACCAGTGGGCAAGTTATCACAGCAATCAGAAAATGTGATGGTTCCAGCATTGTAAAGGAGTGTGGGCCCATGCTATGTATTCCAATCCCGACTTGTTGAACAACAACAACAACAAATTGCATTTAAATAGCTACTTTCGCATAGGGAGGGGATGGAGTTCCAGAGAGTGGGGGCAAAAAGGCTAGTAAAGCAAAAAGGCTAAAAGCCTGATCACCAATGGTTGAGCAGGCAGAGCAAGGGATGTGAAGTTTGAAGTGCCTGCAGAGCAGAGGGAAAGGGCGGGTGGATAAAATTTTAGAAGGTCAGAAAGGTACGTAACAAACCCATATCTTTCTGACTCTGAGTGCAACCCACCCCACCAGGCTGACACCTGTCTTTAGGATTACATTTAGTGACTGGGGTTAATAATTAGTTTTAGTGTCAGGGTCAGTTAGCGTTCTGTTATCAGTTAGTGATATGGTACATGTTAGGGTACTCTTAACTATGTCACTTTAATAAAACATAGAATAAGGAAAAGCCTTTGATGAATCACTCACTTCATTGTCTAATCATTGTCCATCCTGCCCACTACCTCTCACTCACCAGGGGGAAAGCTCCACATAGCCAATGGCATCTAATTTGTGTCTAATTCATAAAATAATTCGAAAGGTCAGAACATTCACAGAATTATGTTTGTTCATCGTAATCTGTACACATCTTTACATCCTCCAGTGTTGTTCTGAGGCAGATACATGCCCAGTTCATTTTTAAGAAGCTGATCAGCGCAGCATCCACTGCTTTTGTTGGAAGTCTGTTCAGCATATTGAACACTGTGAGTTAAAAGAATTCTTCTCATCTCCAGTCTGCTTGAGGCTTTTCAAACCTCTGCTGTCCAATTTTTTTCTCCTGGTCAATGTAAGAAAGCATGCTTTTATCTATATCATCTATGCCTGTCAGCATTTTGACAATGATCCTTGCACTTAATATAGAGCCTAAAATGTCAAAATATCTCAAGTGCTTTACAGGGAGTTTCTGTCAGGTGTAGTGACTGTGAATTTACAGCAGCCACTTTCATGCAGCAGGTTACACAGAAGTAAATGACCAATATAACATTGTTGACTAGTACACCAGAGAAACTCCTTTCTCATTTCAACTATGTTACCCCGGCCAACAATGCCCCAAATAAAATTGGTCACTCATTCCATTGTTGTGCGCAGAATCGCCTGCCACATTCACCCGTAAAACACACAGTCATACCACTTTACACTATACCTTGTGAAATGCTTTGCGACGGCTTGAAGATAGTAATAATAAGAATAATCTTTGCACTTGATATGGCAACTTATCACATCTTCGAGACATCTCAAAGTGCTTCATAGAATATACTGTAAAGTGAATTGGCTGTATATTTTGTGGGCGAAACCCGGCAGCCAATTGCATACAGCAGTGTCCCACAAACAGTCGTGGATTGAAGTGACCAATTTATTATTATTATTTTGAAGGAATTATTACCCCCAGAAAAACAATCCACCAATCGACTAACAACCAGGTTCCTACTTACTGCTAGGTAAACAGAGGCGTGTAGAGTAAGAAAACTTGCCCAACATTTCGCCCTGCTGGGAAACAAACCCAGGTCTCTCGCTTGCGAGGCGAGTACTCTAACTACTGAGCTATAGTATATAAAAAATGTTTATAAGCTATAAATTATAAATACAGTATATTTGTGGACGTTTTGACCACAAATATACAGTCAATACACTTTACAGTATATTCTGTGAAGCGCTTTGAGACATCTGGAAGACGTAAAAAGCGCTATATCAAATAAAAGTATTATTATTATTACTATAAGACTCCATGATGTGATCAGGTGCCAAACGCAAGGACTATTATTATTTATTATGAACAGTGTCTTGGGATCTTTAACATTCTTACTTCAACATCAAAATGGGACCACAGTTTAATATTGTATCTGAAGCACAGCACACCCGACAATCCAGCACTCCTCCAGTACTGTCCTGAAGTCCCAGCCTTGACTGTGTGCTTAGAGTTTTGATGACAATGATAAACCCACAGTGCTTTCTGACTCAAGGTAGAAAAGTGCCTCCCACTGAGTAAGGCTGACCCCCCAAAAAATATAAGCATTTAAAACAATTTGATCATGGTCCCTACCTCTGCAAATCTTTTTTTCTTATGAGAACAAGTTCAGTTCTGTAAGCCTATCTTCATAAATTGAGCAACACATCCCTACTGCTTTTCCTTTAACCTCCTCTGATTCTTTAATACTGTGGAGTCCTGTAGCTCAGTGGTTAGAGCACTCGCTTTGCAAGCGAGAGACCTGAGTTCAATTCCAGGCACAGGGCGAAACCTTGGGCAAGTTTCCTTACTCCACACGCCTAATAATAATCCCTCCAAAACCAAAAACAATAATAAATTGGTCATTTTCAATCTACAACTGTTTGTGGGACATTGCTGTGCGCAATTGGCTGCCGCGTTCGCCCACAAATATACAGTCAATTCACTTTACAGTGTGTTCTGTGAAGCGCTTTGGGACGTCCTCCCGACGTGAAAAGCGCTATATCAAATGCAAGGATTATTATTATTGTTATTATTAATACTCATGAACATTGGGTGCACAAAACTGCACATTTTTGTAACTCTCTGATACAGCACTGCCCAACAGTTTATAGGTTTGTGTCTTGCTCTCTGCCAAGTTAATTTCAGGTAAGTGTTAGAAATAGGAGCACTACTTTGGGAGGAGGTAAGTGGGGTCTTCTTGAAGCTGAACTAACTCTAAGGTGACATGTTTGGCAATGGAATGTCAGTATTGAGCTACCCTCTGTGGCGGTCTTAGAAATCTAGTTCAAGCCAGGCGGGTCCACAATACTCCAGGCCACTGCTGATGACAGCCTAGCTCATCGGTAGGATTTGGAAGGGCAGACTATCCACTGGGGGCAGGGGCTCATTTTACTCAGCTCCTATGAACCCTGCAAGCCAAAACCCTAATGGGTAGGATGGTTCTAGTTGGACAAGCAGTGGGAAAGCTTACCAGACATTGTTATCAATGGCAAGCTATGCGGTTTAGCTGGTTTGACTCCAGTAGTATCCCAACACACACTCTGGGGTCCCCAAGCCTTGGCACTTACCAATCTTCGCCTAATACTTTCTGGAATTAGGTAACCAGGATGTGTCCCTCCAGGGAAAGAGTGCGCATTCCATTCCAATAAATATCTCTATGATTTCCATGTGTAGGTGGGATGCATGGCAATCTCAGCTTGGTTTGAATACTCTTAAGCATAGTGATTGGTTTACGCATGTGTCAGGATACCTGACTGACCAAACATAAAAAGCACTGCAATGGAACTCAGTGTGGTCTTGAGTAAGGACAGGTAATGAATAGCATACAGGAAGTGATACAACCTGATGACCTGGAAATCAATCATGTTTAGGGCTCTGCAACTGGCCAGTGAACTGTGCCAACTGGCTGTATGCATGCACAAGGAATGGAGTCCACACTTCATTTGATTATAAACAAATCAGAGCTATAATTAATGGGGACTGCGCGGTGAAAGATGCTAATATAGCATGTAAATGTGTATTATATCTACATTAAATCCATTATTATTATTATATATATTATATTTGCTTCCACTTGGCTCATCTGATGAATTGCCTCAATCTATTATCACTAGTGGATTTTATAACAACACAGTTAATGGTCTTTACCAAGGCATTTAAGAACGATGTGAACTATAGGAACCCCAGAATGAATGGATCCACGTGAAACTCTATAAGCCACTGTCGGAACGTTTTTTCCATTTACCATCACCATCTATTCCCTGTTGCTAAACCAACTGCTAATCTGGCCAGCTAATTTTATATTCACTTAATTTAGCAGTCTCACCCAGCTTGGATCAGCTAAGTCATCACAGACCAAGATAGAACTCAAGACCTTTCTGGTGTACATCGATGCAAAGACAGGAGGGAGCAAAAATTAAAGGCCACTTGGCCCATAGTTTGGTTTGCTACTGGGAGAAACTCCTTTGCCCTTCCCCATTCACTCACTTCACCTTCCCTCCCTCATTCACTTTACCTCTCTCCCTCACCCCAACACCCACCCCTTCACTCACACCATGTCCCTCCTAACATAAACCTGTACACCTCTTCTGATGTGTATGTTTCAGTTCCAGTGCATTTACTAACTGAACTATTGCTTGGGTATAATGGAGAGCTTCCTTTCTTCCCTTCTGTACATTTCTGGAATGAAAGAGAACAGCTGATGTCTTAATAATGAATATATCTCACAGCCCAGCTCCGCCGAGAGCAAAGGCACCCAGGGTAAGCGTCCCAAGAAACTACTCACGTGAAGAGTGCTAAAATAATAATACTTGCATTTGATATATCGCCTTATCCTGTCATCAAAATGTCTCAAAGTGCTTCACAAATTATTTTGTGAAGTGGATATAAATGTTTGTTGTTGTTCTCAAGTACCCTCCAACAGCACAAACCATAGCCAGGATTCTCATTCCTCATTGAAAACCATTGATTCCTGAATGGAAAATCTGTGTGGAAATTGGTTAAAACCAGGATTAGATTCAGCTGTTTCTCCCCCACCCCACACCACCCATCATTTATCAATTAGTTTGTTGACTGAAACTCATTGTCTGTCCTCGCGAAGAATGGCAGCTTGAGGAGAAAGATTATATGCTTCCCATTTGAGTAATTTTTTTTTTCTCAAGGAAGAGGACATTTCTCCTTAAGCACTTCTACCATTAGCATTTGTATCCTACCATAAACTGTAAGAATACAGTTTGTGTGTACTGGATTTTTGATGCTAAAATGTTTTAAGCAATATTCACAAACATTGTGCGAGTCAATCGATGGCTTCATTGCTAAGTGCTTCAGGGCAGCTGTAAGTTGCCATAAAGAGCCGTCATTTCCAAAGAGAATACGTAATTATTATTTGAAGTCGGAAAAGGTCCTATGATCTTTTCTTCAACAAAATATCATTTTGAGAGGGAATTTATTCCAAGTTATTGCAATTTCAGCAAGGTGGAGTACATTATTTTCAAGTCCAGAAGATTTCTCTGTAGAACAAATTTTCAGCCATTTTCAGTCTCAAGTGCTCTTGCCTGGTTTTAATTGATTCCGCGCTCAGTTAATAGAGGGAGTTTCTCCTGGTAAACTGGCTAACAATACCATAGACAGAATTGATCATTGACTTTGTGACTGTTTGCTGGACATTGCTGTGTGCAAATTGGCCGCTTCATTCATCAACAAGTATACAGTCACTACACTTTACAGCAAAGTGCCTTGAGATATTTCAATGATGTGCTAAGGTATCAAGTATAAAATCTAGCAGGACACAAAGTTATGATCATTATTCCATACTGTAAATTCTTGATCACAGCCACAGGAGGTGGGTTCACCACAGGCTAATATTGTGAAAGAGATGGATTGGAAGGGGATTTTTCCAAACAGTGAACTTGATGAGCCTCTGAGCAATTTTACACATCTTTCCACCTATGCATCTATTTCTGTCATAAAAAAAACTGGAGGGATATTGCTTTGTACAACATGGTTACAACACAAATTTATACATTTATACTGCACCTTTCATGTCAGAAGGACATCTCAAAATGCTTTACATAGCTGAATGGAGCCTGAATTAGGGGAAGGGAAAGCACAGTTGAATAGATGGGTTTTAAGGCAAGGAGGGAGGTGGCAAAGCATAGGGTCTCTGGGATGGAGTTCCAGAGAGCAGGGAAGGAGTGGATGAAAGCTCTTCTTCTGAGAGTGGGGTTGAGCGGAGTGGAGCTGAGCAGGCAATGGGCATGAAGCAGGCTGGTCTTTGCTCTGTGAAGGGAGATGGGGATTGGTTTTTGCAAGTCCTATATCTGTCTGAGATAAAGGCCACAGGATGACCTGCTCACAAAATCCATCTGCTTGGCTATGATGGAGACCCAGCTTTCACAGAAGACAGGATCCAAAGCGTAGGCTGGTTGGCTCGATCAGTGCAGAAAATAATGTCTCATACAACAGCTATCACTCGGACACTTGCCTAAGGTTTCTCCCACCTGGGAATTGAACTCAGATCCTCTCATTTGCGAAGCGAGATCAGCGCACTAACCACCTCAATATATTCTGTAAAGTGCTTTCAGACATCTCAAAGACGTGATAAGGCACTATATCAAATGCAAGGATTATTATTATTACACTCCAGGATAATGATTACATTACACATTCTGTATTTTTCAACTCATAGATGAGGCTCCAGCATGGATTGCTGAGGGACACCACAACAACAACAACAAAATTACATTTATAGATCACCTTTCACGTCGGGAGGACGTCCCAAATCACTTGTCAGTGCCTGTCAATCATAGAGCAATGCTCCTTCTTTCCAAACGTATTGCCTCTAACTAATTTCCTATTCATACAAATAGATTCCATTCATGCTTCTTAATTTTAGCTGGTCACCTCTTAGTTGGCACCTTATCAAATGCCTTCAGGAAAATCCATATAACTGACATTGAACCTCCTTTATTTGACACCTCAGTCATCTATTCAAACACTTAACTTATATGAAATGTAAACTATGTAATTTACTGTCAATTAGAAGGTGGGGGGATGGAAAAGAATGAAATTCCACTTAGTGTTATGTGGAGTCCTGTAGCTCAGTGGTTAGAGCACTCGCTTTGCAAGCGAGAGACCTGAGTTCAATTCCAGGCAAAGGGCGAAACCTTGGGCAAGTTTCCTTACTCCACACGCCTAATAATAATCCCTCCAAAAAAACAAAACAATAATAAATTGGTAATTTTTCAATCTACGACTGTTTGTGGGACATTGCTGTGCGCAATTGGCTGCCGCGTTCGCCCACAAATATACAGTCAATTCACTTTACAGTGTGTTCTGTGAAGCGCTTTGGGACGTCCTCCCGACGTGAAAAGCGCTATATCAAATGCAAGGATTATTATAACATTCTTACCAAGGTGTGGAATTCATCAACT
The DNA here is from genome assembly GCF_018977255.1 of Callorhinchus milii. Lineage (NCBI taxonomy): Eukaryota > Metazoa > Chordata > Chondrichthyes > Chimaeriformes > Callorhinchidae > Callorhinchus > Callorhinchus milii. Next base: position 81,654,877 of record NW_024704742.1, on the reverse strand, counting down.
TGCTGCTAAAAATTGTCTTTTTTTCAGACATGGTATCTGTAAATCTGCTGTTAAATTTCTCCGTGAAGTGTAGAATGCATTAAATTGGACATTACAGTTGCACAATAATTGGAGTAATTGTTTGGTTAAAATGCCAAGGGGAAATACATGTGGTGCCAGTCCATTCAATCTAACACCAGCAACATTTAAACAACAACAAAAACAACTTGCATTTATATAGCGCTCTCCATGTTGGGCGGTGTCCCAAAGTACTTAAGAATGATGGAGCCCAATGCTGAGTCAGCGAGAGGGGGAAAGGTGACCATAGACAAGGTTGAAATGTAAGGTCTTCAGGTGCAACCTGAAAATGGGGAAAGAGAGGGCGAGACAAATGGATTGAAGGAGGGAGTTCCATAGCTTGGGGGCATAGTGGCTGATGGCACGGCTGCCAATGGTGGAGCAAAGGATTCGAGTGACAAGGAGGAGGCCGGAACCAGTAGAGTGGAGGCAGTGGGTAGTGCTGTGAGGAGAGAGGAAGTTGGAGAGATAGCAGGGGCCAGGGTGTGGAGGGATTTAAACATTAGAGTGAGGACCTAAAAGTCAATCCGTTCTGTGACAGGAAGCCATTGGAGTTTGGCAAGGACTGGGGTAATCGGGGTGCAGAGTTTAGTGCGGGTGAAAATGTGGTTGGTGGAGTTTTGGATGAGTTGAATTTTGTGAATAGTGGAGGAGAGGAGACCGGCGTGGAGGGCATTTGAGTAGTCCAGCCAAGAGGTGACAAAGGCAACAACAAGGGTTTCGGAAGCTTGTGGAGTGAGGTATTGTCAGAGACAGGCAATGTGGCGGACGTGGAGGAAAGCAGTCCTGTCCAGGGAACGGATGTGGGGGAGGAAGGATAACTTGGGATCGAACTTGACGACTAAATTGAGCATTGGTTCAGAGAGTTTTAAGGACAGATTGGGTAGTTTGAAGAGGTCTGAACCACAGGATAGAAGATGTCGATGGGAGCCAAAGACGATGACATTTATCTTGTCGATGTTAAACCTGGAGGCTGCGCAGTGCTGTGAGACAATTGGGTAGAATCTAAATGGAATTGGTGGAACCCCAACAAGTTTGAAGGTGAAGAGTGCAGAGCTCAGTTAACAGAATGGGTGAGAGCAGAATTACTATAAAGAGATAAACTTCCTAGCCGCTGATTGAAGCATTCTTCTGTACATATCAGGTAATATTTACACTGACTGAGTGTGGTTTTCCCCCCAAAGTAATTATCTACCTCTCTTAAAAGTTGTTATTGAATTGGCATCCACCACCCTTTCAGACAATGCATTCCAGATCCAAGCAACTCACTGTGTGAAAAAAATTCTCCTCACCTCTGTTCCTTTTCAATTGGTGTCCTTGGGTTACCGCCCCACCCGCCAGTAGAAATGATTTCTCGTTGTTCACCCTATCGAATCCCGTCATAATGTTGAAAACTTCTATCAAGTCTCCTCTTAACCTTCTCCGGTCCAAGGAGAATAACCCTAGCTTCTCTAGCCTCTCCTGATAACTGAAGTCCCTCATTCCTGGGACCATCCTGGTAAGTTTCCTTTGTACCCTCTCCAATGCCTTGACATCCTTCCTAAAGTGTGGGGCCCAGAAATGAATACAATATTCTAAATGAGGCCTAACCAGTGTTTTTAAAGATTTATCATAACTTCCTGACTTTTGTATTCTATGGCCCTATTTATAAAGCCAAGTATCCCATATGCTTTTTAACACCGTTAACCTGTCCTGCCACCTTCAAAGATTTACTTATATGACCCCCAGGTCTCTCTGTTCCTTCACCCCTTTAAGATTGTACCATCGGCTTATATTGCCTCTCCTTATTCTTCCTCCCAAAATGCATCACTTCACATTTCTCCACATTAAACTTCATCTGCCACGTGTCGGCCCATTTTACCAGTCTGTCTGTGTCCGTTTTCAGTCTGCTACTATGCTCCTCACTGTTTACTACTTTTTCCAGCTTAGTATCATCTGCAAACTTGGAAAGTGTACTCCCTATACCCAAGTCCAGGTCATTTATTTAGATCAAAAACAGCAGTGGTCCCAATACTGATCCCTGGGGGACACCACTACACACTTCCCTCGAGTCAGAAAAACAACCGTTCACCACCACTCTCTGCTTTCTGTCTCCCAGCCAGTTCTGTATCTATGCTGCCACTGTCCCTTTAATACGTGGACTTCTATTTTGCTTACAAGTCTCTTATGTGACACTTTATCAAACGCCTTTTGAAAATCCATATAAACTACATCAACTGCACTATCTTCATCCACCCTCTCCATTACTTCATCAAAAAAACTCTATCAGGTTTGTTAGACATGATTTGCCTTTAACAAATCGATGTTATCTGTTCTTTATTAACCCATATTTTTCTAAGTGAAAATTTATTTTGTCCCACATTATAGTTTCTAGAAGTTTCCCCAATACTGACGTTAGGCTGACTGGCCTGGAGTTCCCCCCGTGTTTATCCTTCTGCCCCTTTTTATACAGGGGAGTAACATTTGCAACCCTCCAGTCCTCTAGCACCACCCCAGTGTCCAAGGGTGATTAAAAGATTGTGGCCAGAGCTTCCGTCATTTCCACCCTTGCTTCCCTCAGTAACCTAGGATGCATCCTATCTGGACCGGGTGACTTATCTACCTTGAGCACCGACAACCTTTTCAGTATCTGCTCTTGGTTTATTTTTATCTTATCCAATTTCTCTAGCCACTCCTCCGATACTGTGGCATTGACTGCATCCTCTTCTTTTGTAAAGACAGATGCAAAGTACTCATTCACTATGTCAGTCATACCCTCTACTTCCACAAGAAGATTTCCTCTTTAGTCCCTAATTGGACCTACCCTAACTTTAACTAAGCTTTTATTCTTTATTTGATTATAAAATACCTTAGGGTTTCCTTTTATGTTACCCGCTAATCTTTTCTCATACAATCTCTTTGCCCTTCTTATTTCCTTTTTCAGTTCTCCTCTGTACTTTCTTCATTCTATTTGATTATCTTCTGTACTTTGGACCTGGCATTTATCAAAAGCCTCCTTTTTTCTGTTTTATTTTAATCCCAATTTCTTTATTCAACCAGGGAGGTTTGTGGGAATGTATTTGTACTGTACCTGAACTATCTCCTCCTTGAAGGCTTCCCATTGCTCATTAACTATTTTACCTGCCAATTTTTCTTTCCTGTCCACCTTAACACTGAGCTCAAGCTCAACAAGCCAGAGGCATTTCCTACACACGTGTCTGTCCAGGGGATACAAAGCATCCTGGAGTTCGCACATGGCACACATTATGCATGCAACCAGTCTCAGATGCCCTAGACATGTTTTATATTATTTTGATATAACTTATATATTTTATAATTGTGCACCTCTTTGCCCCTCTGCGCCGAATTCCCACACTCACCAAATTTCTTAACAGAATTCTCACTCTGTTCAAGCTTACTCAGTTCCCTCCTCTCGATGCTGGGCTCTCTCATCAGCCGGGCGTCTGATATATGCAGAAACCTATCACCATGCTTAAGAGTATCCAAACCAAACTGAGAATTTCATGCGTCTCACCTACACTAGGAAATTCCAGAGATAGATTGTTAGAATGGAAAGCGTACTCTCTCCCTGGAGGGATCCTGCTTAACTAATTTCAGACACTGGCTGGCAACAGCCAAGGCTTGAGGACCCTAGAGTGATATGTATATTTGTAGGCAAATGCACCACATAATTTTCACACAGCCACGCCACACAAAAATCCATGAAGTAAATAATCGATTCTATCTGGAGAATTGTTGGCCATGATACTTGGATAAATTCTTCTGTCTTATCAAATAGTCATTACTATTAAAGGGACAATAATCATTAATAAGGGATGTTAAGTTATACGGTGAAATGGTGGGACATTGAGATTAAAAACTCTGCCAAGATCTAATAAACTGGTGAAACAGGCTCTAAGATTGTACGCCTTCTTTCTTTTCTTGTTTTCCTAAGCTCCTTTGTCACAGGATTTTTAACATGTACCTGATCAGGCAGATGGGACCTTGAATCCAAAAAGTATTATTATTACTACCAACTGAGCCAAGCCAACCATTATAGTGCTGTAATCCATTTACCCTTCACCACACCTTTCCAAAATCCAGTATAGTGATATCTCATCTATTTTCCCCTGCTTTTTCAAAGACAGGTCATGCTTGGCATCTAAAGCAAAGTAACAGGTTCACAGCAACATGTTGTCCTGCATTTGAGGAAATCAACACTCACTTATGGCTGTCTGGAAGAATCTACACCAGTTCATTCCCACACATTTGCTGAATTTACACTGTCACTTGTGCTTTACATCATTTGAAAAATCTGAAACACTTAGGTTTTTGGTGATGTGAGCGAGATGTGAGCTGTACAATGACAGCGTGAACAGTGAGGCCAGAGTTGTTTGAGCCAACTTGTCAACCTACAGTAGTGAGAGTGTACCCAACTGAGCCAAGGTGATATACTGAAGCATTTAGGCAGGGGAAGAGACTCATTTTCTGATATCATCTCTGGAGCACTGTAAGTGTGGAGCTGAGATTCTGCTGCCCTTTAATGTTCTGATTGTGGAGTGGATGATGGTGCGGACAACAGAGTACTAATCACTGGCACTGATTACTGAGTGCAAACTGCAAGCTTTTAGCTTAAATTGGGTCACTTGAATGAGAAGAGCTATGGTGGGGGAGAGGGGGAAGTGCTTTTCAGAAGTGAAAAGCAGCCACTTCTGATGATGGGCCATTAACCAAAATTCGGATGCTATTGACTTGCCATGCATTTTTCAGCATTCTCCAGTATTGCTTATCAGTCATGCTCTTTTGATCTCACAGACAGCCTTTACAACGCTGGCCCTTGGGCATGGACGTACTGTACTGAAAGTGCTGTGCACCAGTAGCACCACAGGTGCTTTATAAACATCACAAAGCACATCCCGAAGTTACTCGCAGCTCTGTCTCACTTCTTATTCATATTTCTGCAGCCTTGCTTTATCAATGCAGAGCAGCTATAAGACTAGCTCTCTATAGCACTGTCACTTCAAACCCCTAATGATATAACTGATGAATTGTATGGAGAAGATCTGACTTGCACAATGAAAATAAACGTGCTATTAAAAATGGAATGTCTGGAGGAACTTTCCAATTTTACTTTCTGTCCCGAGCAATAGAAAAAAATAAAAGTTATAATCATATCATTTTAGTGAGAAATTCTTGTTGACTGGGTTCCCAAGACCTTCCTTTTTTTTGGTCAGCCGAGTGTCTGACACATGCAGAAACCCATCACCATGCTTAAGAATATCCAAACCAAAATTATTATTTAGACGCATCCTGCTTATTTAATTCAGGAAAGTATTATTATTAAATTAATTTATAGTGTAATGGCTGTCAGTGAGATCAAAATATTACCTTCCTCTTAGCTTAGTACAATTGTCTTCTCTCCCTGCTCTATTTGAAATGGCATCATTAGTCCTGGAAAAAGCTCCCACTTTCAAATTAGGCCTGAATTAAAGGATTTTCCAAAATTCTGCCCAAATTTACATTTTAATTCACTGTAATCTCACAGGGTCAATCTTAGATGCACTGTCAGTATTCTGGGATTTAGAAAAGAGAAACATATTACACTATTAAGGATAAACTATTTTATAGCTAGATTAAACTCTCAGTTTAAATCTACTCCAAATCTTCAAACGAAACTTGCAGACTCGGTTAAGGAAAAACTGTAAGTTAATTTACTGCCTTTCAGTTTTCTCGTCCTAGATTTGAATGTAGACCAGAGAAAGGAACAGATTTCTTCTCAGCAATGGCTGTCAAAATCCACAAGTGATTGGAATGATGCTTTGTCACTAAACTCCACTGTAGCCATATCCTTCTGCATAAACAAAGTAAATGTACATTCTAGCTTGACACCCTGCACTCTCAAACGTCTACCTGGGAGAATTGACTGAAAAGAACATTGCAAATGAAGGATATCCTTCTGACTACAATCATGCTTGGCTTTTGAAGCACTTAAACTCTGGTCTGACTGCAACACATTAAATTTCTTTCATTTAACAGTGCCAGGCTCCCTGGCCTTAAACAGGCCAGTAAGAGCCCAGTAAATGGAAGTTCAGTGTTTTATTATTAATATTTAATCTGACACACATGGTGCAACAATGGGGATTTGGTTGTGATCCATTTATTAATAAAATTCTACTCTGTCTGAAAGGATCAAGTAATGTAGGGCAAAGGGAAGAATAATATATCCTGCTACAGAGGACTGGCTTGTCACAAACTATACTGTATATGAAAAGGATCAACGCCCAGTACTACGACTCTTCACCTAGGACACTCCAAGTTCACAATTGTATTGGCAGTCCGCAAACACTCACACGCCCTTTTTATGAAAAAAATACTTTTCTATAAAAGCGACAGTGCCTTAAGAACACAAGCTACAGGTTCCATTAGTGCTACTCCCGGGAGGATTACAGCCTCCAGCAGAGAAAATCTTTTGCTTGAGATGACTACATTGAAGTCAGCACCAGATAAGATTAAAGCAGCAATTGCTCACAGTTGCATTCGGTGATTTTGAACATTTATTATTCATCCCTTAACTGTGGATGATGCATTTCCGAGCTTCAGAAATCACACCGCTGCACACAAACTCCTGGTGACTTATCTTTGAGAGTGTAAGAGAATAGCAAAGAGGAGCTGAAGACCTTTCTTTTCGACTGTGCCTTTGGTCACCTTCCCCCCCCTCCCTCTGGCTTGGTCCCGGGATCCATCACTGTAAAGCGCTCTGAGATGCCGTCCGGCGAGGAGGGCGCTATATAAATCCAAGTTGTTGTTATTGTTAAGCAAAATAATTCCAGTGAAAATTTTAACAGAAGGAAAACCTCAGATCATGGAAAACGGAAAGAGAAACCCCAATTTACAATAATAATAATAATCATCCTTGGATTTTGATTATAGCGCTTTATCAGTCGTTGAGATCTCTGAAAGTATTTCACAGAATATATTGTAAAGTGGATTAACTGTGTATTTTGTGAGTGTGCACAGCAGTGTCCTACATTGTCAATTCACAGCCGGTCAATCAGCAACTGAAAAAAAAGACAAATTTCTTGTAGAAATGTATAGGGTCGTATGTAATGTTTGCAACTGACGGTTTCACAATACAATACAGTTTACATTTATTTGGCTCCTTTCACATTGGAAAAATGTCCCAATGTGTTTTAATTTGGATATTGGATAGAATGGGCATATGGCATAGAGCAAACATGCCAGTAACAGGAGCTTCAAAAAGTATCCCCTGCTGCCATGAGCAAGAGTCTACTGACATTGGATTACTGGGGATTGGAAGGACACATTAGGCCCAAATCCCGAGTTCATTTCCAGGACAGATAAGAGTGTCTACTGAGTCCAAACCTTTGTTCTAACTAATCTGTACACAGAAATCTCCTAACAACAACCTCAGCGTATAAAAACAAAACCCCACGTAAATTTAAAAAATCTTATCAAGTCTCCTATCAACCTCCATTCCAGGTAAAACAGAATCAATTTCTCTAATCATTTCTCCTGGTAAAACTTTTATCCCTAGTATCATCCAAGTGAAGTAAAGGATGAAAACACATGGGAGCTCTGCTCCAATGCAATCCATGTCTGGAGCATGTTCCTACAGGTGTACCTCCATTTGCCAGGAGTCAGTCAATATTTGTAACCTGTCAATATTAAGGAGATAAAATATGGTGACTATAATACAGTCCAACTCGACCTAGGAAGGGCCAGAAAGTATGCATCACCACTAGCAGCATCATAGAATATTTTAAGTTGCCAGCGGTGGAAACATTTTGGCAACTAAGTTCAGATCTTCTCTTTTGGTTTAGATGTACGATGTGCCCCTAACTCTGAGCACCAAAACTCATGTACCATTTGGTGGGTGAGCTTTCAGCTACTGTACCCCACTTTCTGCAACTCATCCCTGCAGTACTAGGAACATAGGAACTGACAAAGGGTCATAGACCTGAAACAGTTCCCTTTCTCCATCGATGCTGCCTGACTTGCTGAGTGTTCCCAGCGACTTCTGTTTTTGAAACAAATTACATTTGTTTAGTGCCTTTCACATCGGGAGGAAGCTGGACAGTCAGGGATTTGGACCCGAGCAGGGGTTGGGATCAGAAGGTTGGAGGGCAGGGAGATTCGGGGTAGGAATTTGACCGAAAGTGCAGTTGATGAGGAGGGTCTTGAGACATACCATGAAGGAGGCAAGGGAGGGAACAAGAAGAAGGAAATGTGGGAGTTCCAAAGGGTGGGGGGGTGATAGATTGAAGGCCCGACTGCCAATGGCGGGATGAGCGGGCGATGTGGAGAAGACCAGAGCCTGCTGAGTGGAGGGAAAGGATTGGTTGATATGGGATTAGCGGGCAGCAGGGATAGGAAGGGGCAAGGCCATGGAGGACTTTGCAAGGGAGGATGAGAATTTTGACCTCTACCCTCTGGAGGATGGGGAGCCAGTGGAGCTGTGTGAGGATGGGGTTAGTAGTCATGGAGCCTGGCTTGGGAGAGGACACGAGCTACAAAGTTACAATAATAATAATCCTTGCATTTGATACAGCGCTTTTCACATCTTCTCGATGTCTGAAAGCGCTTCACAGAATATACTGTAAAGTGAATTGACCGTATATTTGTGGGCGAAATAAAGAGTTCTGGATGATCTGCAACTCTTGGAGGGAAGAGTTGGGAAGGCCAATAAGCAGGGAGTTGGCATTGTTGAGCCTAGATGTGATGAATGCTTGGATGAGGGTTTTGGATGCCTGTCAGGAGAGGGAATGGCGGAGCCGGGCGATGTTGCGGAGGTGTGGGAAGGCAGAGCAGGTTATGGCATAGATGTAGGATAGAAAGGACAGTTGAGGGACAAACAAGATGCCAAAGTTCCGGACTGGCTCAGTGAGATGGAATGTGCATCCTTTGATGGTGATGCTGTCAGTGCCTGAGGTGAGGAGGCGCTGACCCGAGCCAATCAGGAGAGCCTCGGTCTTGTTGACGTTCAATAGGAGATAGTTGACTCTCATCCAGAACTTGATATCTAAGAGACATTCTGTCAGGACAGCAGTGGTTCTGGAGTCAAGGATGGAGGCAGAGAGATAGAGTTTGGTGTCATCTGCACACATGTGAAAGTTGATCCCATGTCTGTGGATGATGTCACCAAGAGGGAGCATACAGATGTTGAAGAGAAGATAACCAAGGACAGCGATCTGACGAACACCACACAAGACGGTGCGGGAGCTGGAGAAGAAGGAATTTGTAAAGACAAAGTGGAGCTGGTGTGAAAGATAGAATCTGAACCAGTCAGGAACAGAACCGTGAAGGTTGAAGTGAGAGGAGAAGCGGTGGAGGAAGATAAAGTAGTCAATAGTGTCAAAGGCAGCAGAGAGGTTAATTAGGATGAGGAGACAGTAGGAGCCCTGGTCACAGATGGACAGAATGTCATTTATCACTTTGACCAAGACTATTTCTGTGCTGTGGGCAGCACGGAAACCCAATTGGAGGGATTCATAGAGGAGTGACGGGAGAGGAAGGAGCAACGACTCACTCCAGAACCTTGGAAAGGATGGGGAGATTGGAGATAAACTTTTTGCTTTGTGATGGTGTCACATATTCTTCAATTTTTCTATATTTGCAACATAGTTCCTGTCACTTATTTTGTTTATTTTTTCATAAAAAGGATGCCCTTATCTTTACCCTTAGAAAAGTTTATTTTGATTGCATGGATTTTGAAGGTGGAGAGGGAGGTTTAATGTCTCATCCCGCTATTCAGATGAGATGTTCAACCGAGGTCCCATCTGCCAGTTCGAGTGAACATTAAAGATCCCATGGCACTATTCAAAAAGAGAAGGGATTTTCTCCCGGTGTCCTGGACAATGATCCCCTAAATAAAATTAGTCATTTGTTTCATGTTTGTTTGTGTGACATTTCTGTGCACACACTGGCTGCCGCATTTGCCTGTAAATAAACAGTCGCTCCATTTTACAGTAAATCCTGTGAAGCCCTTTGAAACTTCCTGCCAATGCTAAAGGCGCCATACCAAATGTTAGGATTATTATTATTATTATTGTACTTTAAACCCCTTGAAGAAAGTTTTGGAAAATTACTTGACAAAGTCATCAGAGTGAGTCAGGTTACTTTCAATATTAAATAAGCCCTAGTGCATTTATGTTAATGGATTTACACACACAACATGCACACAACACAACCAAGTTGGTAAGAAACTGGAAATGCAAAGAATGCAGGTTTGTACCATCAGAGTTAATGCAACCATCAACAGAGTTGGTTTGTCCAGTGCCCTTATCCTTACCCGTACCAAACCCCGCAAACCCATCACCCATTCCTTGCCAGGCTCCATTGGCTCCTTATTGCAGAATGGGTTGATTTTAAGATTCTTACACTCAATTCACAAATCACCAAATGGGAGGGATTAAAGGAATGGGTGAAGACTCATGTGCAATATAAACACCAGCATTGATTGGTTGTGCCTAGTTGCCTGTTTCCTTGCTGTACATTCTTTGTAAATCTTTGTAGACTTAATGTCCTGCTATCTCCGTACCTCTCTGATCTAATTACACCCCACTCCTCTACTCACCCCCTTCACTCAGCCTTTTGCACATCCCTCATTCCCTCTGCCCCACCAGCTTTCAGCCATATATACCCTGAAACTCTGCAACTCTCTACCTCAGTCCCATCACCTTTCCCCCTCCTTTACTAATCTTCAGATCACACCTGGAGATTTTCTCTTTGACTGTGCCTCTGGTCATCTCCATTTTCTCTCTGGTACGGCATCAAGCTGGGCCACTGGGTGCTGGCTGCCCTCTGGTTCCCTGCTCAAAAGAACTATGTTTATGTGTGAGGTTTGGCAGTGAGTACCATTTGACTGGAAAGAGTGTCATAGCTGAGTCTGAGTCTCCCAACTCAGTTGCAACACCACCCACACAACCAATAGAGGGAAACAAAGGGGGAATAGGAATCTTGACTAATTTTCACCTCTCTATCCCTGGAAAGATCAGGGCTGATTTAGTTTTCCCATTGAACTCTGAAGGGACCAGTAAACTTTGCACAAAGTGCATGTGCCTAACTCTATCCATTCCTCCATAAGGACTTCCCTAAAAATATTTAACTTGTTATTTATTTTAATTGCAAAATCACTAATAGTGATTCAGGTTTGCTAAGGGGGGAAATCATGTCAGTAATGGTCAGTAAATCTTGGTCAATCCATTGATTATTCACAGCTTACTTCACATAAAATTTGTTACTTGTGGTGTACATTTGAGAAATTGTAAGGCTGAAGTTAACTTCACTTAGGCTGGAAAGCACATTCTTAATAATGAATGGCCATGAATTTTCTGGAGTGTGTGCAAACATGCACCAAAAAACAATTAAAGAGCCTTTCGTTCATAATTCAAACATGAAAAGTTATGAATTATGTATATCTATACATGCCTGGCTTTGCACAAAATTGCAATAGGTGCACATAAGCTGTCTTTGGGATCCACTAGAAAAGAGTGCAATAAAATATTTTCAAAATAAATGTGAAGAAGTAACAATCAATTCATTTAAAACCTAATTGTGATCTACCATGGACTGAATTATCTAATTATCTGCTGAATATATTTCACCAAAACAAATTGGCCCAAGGCTGTAAAGAATCTGCCACCCAACAGATGGTTAATTCTGCTGGGATTGTAGGAGGAAGGAATGCCAAACGTGCACAGCTTTAGTTGTTCCAAAGACTGAACTTGCAAACTTATCAGAATTTTAGCACAGCTGAATTGTACGATGGCCTTGAAGATGATAAAAAAACAAATGTCTCTTGTTCTGGCTGAATGAATAGGGTAATAAGCAAAACTGAATGTGCAGACTTACACAAATAAAGTCAAGATACAATTGCGCCTGAGGCCATAATTCAACTACATAACATTTTTAAAAAATCTAACAATTTAATTTAATTCACTAATTAAATTTGCTTTTGGGCATCTTAAGAGGCAGTGGCTAATAATCGAACTGTCAATTGCTCGGAAATGAAAGTGACTCCTTGCACAGATCTCATTTTTCATGTATCCTTAGTTACGTTTAATATGACTATTACTGTTTTAAAGATTTAACTCTTGTTTGACCATTCATCATCAGCAGCCTTTTCTAAGACATGTTGTAATGGGAAATTATGCTGTAAATATGTGTTGCACTGCATTATGATTCTTCGCTCAAGTAAAGAAGACTCACAACTTGCAGTGATGGCTGCTTATCAGTTACAAAATACTTCTGTTAGAGATATGGTATTTGGAATATATCTTCAATTTGTCCTGGACTTCAAACACTTCAATCAAGCCACAGTGGCAACACTTCAGCAATATTTCCCTAGCTCACACACACTGGCTCATACATTCACTTACATTTGCACATACGTACTTACCTATATTCATACATACATACACATACTTGCTCACACATAGAATCCTTTATTTGAAAAACCTTTTTTTCTGGTATGTAAATAACAGCGATGGCCCTGGAAAACTCAACACATCCCATGAAGAATATTTTCAACATAAGTCTTAAAGACAACCTAGAACTTGTGCAGTTTTGAATGAGTTCAAGGTCACTTGATATAGCAATATGTTTATTATCTGGCCACCTCCTTGTCCTCCGAGTCCTCCACCCCACCCTCGGCGGCTGTGCCTTCAGCCACTATGCCCTGAGGCTCTGGAACTGCCTTCCCCACTCCCTTCGTCTTGCTCCCTCCCTTCCCATTTTCAGGTCTGTGCTGAAGACCTTTCTTTTCAACCGTACCTTTGGTGGAGGGTGCTATATAAATCCAAGTTGTTGTTGTTATTTTCCATCCCAATTGTATAAAATTATTGATCTCAGTTTTCTTTGGTTGGAGATCAATGAATCAAACAAATTAACAAAGAATGATAATGCTTGTACTGGAGTGTCGTATTGTGGTATTTAAACATTAAACATTTACTGTAAAGTGAGGTGATTATGTGTTTTCTGGCCAAACGCCGTAGCCACGTTGCACACAGCAATGTGCCACAGATATCCATGAAGTGAATCAATTTTACTGAGGGGATTGTTGGCCAGGAGACAGAAGGAGGCCATTCAGTCCATTGAGTCTGCATTGGGTTCAATCCTACTTTTGTGCCTTATCCCCATGTCACTTCAAACCTCTGTCCTTCTTGTACCTAGAAAGAAAAGCTGGTTACACAAATAAGAACAAAATTCAACCTTTGAAAAGCCAGTAATATTTTGTGTGGATGCCAAAGTAAACCATGTATCAACTCATTTTGTAAGTTGCATTGAATAGTTTTAAAAAATCATCACAAGTCAAAAGGGACCACCTGATTCAACCATACAGGACATCCACAAAGTCATTTNACCCCTTTTTTTGTACTCCCGTGTTTCAGAATAAGTACTGAAATATGTGGAAGAAGGATGATCATTGTATTTAGAAGTACCCAATTGTATTCAGTACAGATTTTTAACTTGTATTTAGATGTCCAGATGTACAGAGGATCGGTATGAGTGTCATCATTTTCATGGCGGATAACAATCTGTCACCATGTTTGGTGCGATATCTTTCATAACATGAATGGAGTGACAAGGCTAAATTCATTTCTGACAGCTTGGTTCAGCTCCTCTGGAATCTCAAAGCACTGTTTTGGTACAGGGGGGGTAAGAGGACTTTGTGGACAGCCTGTACATAGCACAAGGTTGCAGGTTCGATCCCCATGTTTCCAGTCAACTATTTGAGGAAGCAATTGGGATGCTGGTATTATTCTCAGTGTCCCTGAAAAACATCCAGTATTACAGTTAGTAGGTGAACAAATAATTTATGACTAAGTGAACTGTACTCACAGCTGCTTGTCTTTTTTAAATTGTCATTCAATTTCACTTTGCACAGTGAGAAATATCAGAACTTGTTTTTGTTGTAACCTAACTTTGTAAGTAGTAGAATCATTTACAGAGTTTCACCTAGGACAATATAACAGTCACTAGTTCATAAAATCTACAATGCTCAACTCATGGCACAACTTCTGATTTGTTAGATATGCTGCATCAGGTTTGATTCGTTTTCTTTCATATTCATCGCACGTACACATGTACTCTGTTTTCTTCCTTGTTCAATCTTAAAAGTTGCCTTTCAGAATTTGCACCATTCACAGATGAACAGATAATAATATAATAATAATAATCCTTGCATTTGATATAGCACCTTCTCACATCTTTGAGACGTCTCAAAGCGCTTCACAGAAAATACTGTAAAGTAAACATAAACAGAGGTTGCTGGGAAGACTCAGCAGCTCAGGCAGCATCTATGGAGGTAGGAAAGTAAGTCAACGTTTCAGGTCCACAACCCTTTGTTAGAACTGGGGCATGTTGGGAGGGAGAGGCTTTTAAGGGCTCACAGAGAGGGGGGAGGCAGGGCAAGGAACACAAAGGAAAAAATGGGGTAGAGGACAGGGAATGGTGGGTTAAAGAGGTGTTAATGATGCAAAACAAAGGGGGGATTGCAACAAAATAGTGGAAAAGAGGAGTTGATAATGCAAAACAAACAACAACAACAACAACAACAAGATTCCATTTATAAAGCGCCTTTCACGTCAGGAGGACGTCCCAAGGCGCTGTACAGTTGGGTCATGACCCGAGCAGGGGGGAAATGGTCAGGGTGAGGGGAGGGAAGGGAGGGAGCGAGGAGGGGGGAAATGGTCAGGGTGAGGGGAGGGAAGGGAGGGAGCGAGGAGGGGGAAGAGAGTCGAGAGGGGAGCTGAAGGCTCGGTCAAAGAGAAAGGTTTTGAGACCGGCCTTGAAGGAGGAAAGGGAGGAAGCAAGGCGAAGGCACTGGGGGATGGAGTTCCAGAGCCTGGGGGCTGAGAGGCTGAAGGCCCGACCACCGATGGTAGGGCGGTTGGGGCGGGGGACGTGGAGCAGACCGGAGCCAGAGGAACGGAGGGTACGGGCAGGTAGGTAGGGGGATAGTAGGTTGGAGAGGTAGGAGGGAGCAAGGCCGTGAATGGCCTTGTAGGTGAGGATGAGGATCTTGAAATCAATCCTCTGGGGGATGGGGAGCCAGTGGAGGCGAGCGAGGGTGGGAGTGATGTGGTCCCGAAGCCTGGTGCGGGACAGTACACGAGCTGCAGAGTTCTGAATGACCTGCAGCTTGTGGAGGGAGGTGGCGGGAAGGCCGGCGAGGAGAGAGTTCCCATAGTCCAGCCTTGAGGTGACAAAGGCGTGAACCAGGGTTTCAGCAGCGTGAGGGGTGAGGTAATGCCGTAGTCTGGCGATGTTCCGGAGGTGATGGAAGGCGGTGCCAGTTGTGGTGCGGATGTGAGGGAGAAAGGACAGCTCAGGGTCGAACAAAACGCCGAGGTTCCTGACTGGCTTTGAGAGGTGGAGAGTGCAGCCTTGGATGCTGATGGTGTCAGCGCCTGAGGTGCGGAGGCGCTGACGTGAGCCAATCAGGAGGGCCTCGGTTTTTCGCACGTTGAGCTGAAGAAAGTTGTCTCTCGTCCAGGACTCGATGTCGGACAGGCAGGCTGTCAGGACATCGGTGGTCGTGGAGTTGAGAGTAGAGGAGGAAAGGTAGAGTTGGGTGTCATCCGCATACATGTGGAAGTTAACTCCATGTCTGCGGATGATGTCACCGAGGGGGAGCATATAGAGGGTGAAGAGGAGGGGACCGAGGACAGAGCCCTGAGGGACACCACATGAGACAGTGCGGGGGGTGGAGGAGAAGCCATTCGTCGAGACAAAGTGAAGACGGTGAGAAAGGTACGACCTAAACCATTCAAGGACAGTGCCTTGAAGGTTGAGGTGGGAGGACAAGCGGTGGAGTAGGATAGCGTGGTCGACCGTATCGAATGCTGCCGATAGGTCGAGGAGGACGAGGAGACAGAGGGAGCCCTGGTCACAGATGGTCAGGATATCATTGGTGACCTTGACCAGGGCAGTTTCTGTGCTATGGGCAGCACGGAAACCTGACTGAAGGGGTTCGAAAAGAGAATGGGTGGAAAGGAAAGAGCGCAGTTGGGAGGCGACAACTCTTTCCAAGACCTTGGAGAGAAAGGGGAGGTTGGAGATGGGCCGGTAGCTTGATAGCTGCGACGCATCAAGGGAGGGTTTTTTCAGGGTGGGCGTGATGATGGCAGTTTTTAAAGGAATGGGGACAGAGCCAGAGGAGAGGGACAGGTTGATGATGTCAGTGATATGTGGGGCAAGAAAGTGGAGCTGGGAGATAAGGAGTGGAGTGGGGATGGGGTCAAGGGAGCAGGTGGGGGAGGGGGGGAATTGCTACAAAATAGGCAGACCAACAGGTGAAAAGGTGTGTCTGGAACCCAGATGATGTGGTAATGGTCACAGAAGAGGGAGAGGGGGAAGGTGAGCTGTTGTGGTCTGAAATTATTGAAATCAATATTGATTTCTGTAAGGTCCCTGGCAGATAAATGAGGTGCTGTTCCTCAAGCTTGCGCTGTGGTTCATTGGAACATCATAGGAGACCGTGGATGGAGAGGTCAGAGTGCGAGTTGGAGGGAGAGTTGAAGTGGCAAGAAACCAGAAGCTCAGGGTTGTGCTTGCGGACAGAACGGAGGTGTTCGGCAAATCGGTCACCCAATCTGTGTTTTATCTCCCCAATGTAGAGGAGACCACATCGTGAGCAACGAACGCAGTAAACTATATTGGTGGTAATGCACGTAAATCACTGTCTCACTTGTAATCTGTGTTTGAGGCCCTGGACAGTGGTATGGGAGGAGGTAAAAGTGTTAAGAAAAACAAAAACCTTTTTGAGTTCCAATCAAACACAGCCACTGTTTGCTACTAGAGTGGTGTTTATTAAACTCCAGGATCCGTCCAAGTTCCCCAATGGGAGTGGGCAAGTAGCACAATCAATCAATTCACTAACAGAACAATACTACCGCGTAATCCCTCCTCGTGGTCGTCTACTTCTGACTTCTAGCTATCAGTCTTCCATCCACAATAGGTACTGTCCTGGGCACCGATCTTGGTCTGGCACGGTATCTTAAGCTTGTGTCCATCCAATCATGGTGTGGACATTAGATCACCTGGCCAAAATCATGCTGGGTTCACGTGAACACCTCATGGGGTGTACGTGCCTCACAAACATACACATTGTCCTTCAGTCGGGTTTCCGTGCTGCCCATAGCACAGAAACTGCCCTGGTCAAGGTCACCAATGACATCCTGACCATCTGTGACCAGGGCTCCCTCTGCCTCCTCGTCCTCCTCGACCTATCGGCAGCATTCGATACGGTCGACCACGCTATCCTCCTCCACCGCTTGTCCTCCCACCTAAACCTTCAAGGCCCTGTCCTTGAGTGGTTTAGGTCGTACGTCTCCCACCGTCTTCACTTTGTCTCCACAAATGGTTTTTCCTCCGGCCCCCGCACTGTCTCGTGCGGTGTCCCTCAAGGCTCTGTCCTCGGTCCCCTCCTCTTCACCCTCTATATGCTCCCCCTCGGTGACATCATCCGCAGACATGGGGTTAACTTCCACATGTATGCGGATGACACCCAACACTACCTTTCCTCCTCTACCCTCAACTCCATGACTACCGATGTCCTGACAGCCTGCCTGTCCGACATCGAGTCCTGGACGAGAGATAACTTTCTCCAGCTCAACGTGCGCAAAACTGAGGCCCTCCTGATTGGCTCACGTCAGCGCCTCCGCACCTCTGGCGCTGACAGCATCAGCATCCAAGGCTGCATTCTCCACCTCTCCAAGCCAGTCAGGAACCTTGGGGTTCTGTTCGACCCTGAGCTGTCCTTTCTCCCCCATATCCGCGCCACAACTGGCACCGCCTTCCATCACCTCCGGAACGTCGCCAGACTACGGGACTACCTCACCCCTCACGCTGCTGAAACTCTGGTCCACACCTTTATCACCTCAAGGCTGGACTATGGGAACTCTCTCCTCGCCGGCCTTCCCGGCACCTCCCTCCACAAGCTGCAGGTCATTCAGAACTCTACAGCTCGTGTACTGTCCCGCACCAGGCTTCGGGACCACATCACTCCCACCCTCGCTCGCCTCCACTGGCTCCCCATCCCCCAGAGGATCGAATTCAAGATCCTCACCCTCACCTACAAGGCCATTCACGGCCTCGCTCCCTCCTACCTCTCCGACCTACTATCCCCCTACCTACACGCCTGTACCCTCCGTTTCTCTGGCTCTGGTCTGCTCCACATCCCCCGCCCCAACCGCCCTACTATCGTTGGCCGGGCCTTCAGCCTCTCAGCCCCTAGGCTCTGGAACTCTATCCCCCAGTGCCTTCGCCGCCTCCTCCCTTTCCTCCTTCAAGGCCGGTCTCAAGACCTTTCTCTTTGACCGTGCCTTCAGCTCCCTTCTCGACTCTCTACCCCCTCCTCGCTCCCTCCCTTCCCTCCCCTCACCCTGACCATTTCCCCCCTGCTCGGGTCCTGACCCAACTGTACAGCGCCTTGAGACGTCCTCCCGACGTGAAAGGCGCTCAATAAATGGAATCTTCTTGTTGTTGTTGTTGTTAAGACCCCTGTTATCTGATCTAATTGTCTAAGATAGAGGATTGATCAGTTTAGGGCTGTATCTGATGCTCATTATTTTGTGGTGTGGGATCATTAGTACCCCAGGTCTCTCGTTTGCGAGTCGAGTGTTCTACCCATTGAACTACAAGACTCCACAGTCCAGCGACAGGACTCCAGATAGTTAGGAGGCTATTATTCAAAATGCATCGAGTCTGCAAGAAATGATCATGGGTAATGGAAATTTAAAACAAAAATAATAAAATCCTGAAAATGCACAACATTCAAGTATATGCTTTGGTTCTGCCCTTACTTTTTCACTATTAGTACATAAGTAGCCTTAGTTTGGATAACGTTTTTACACATTGATAAACTTTCACTTTGAACATACTTTCAAGTGTTATATCAACAAAAATCTTTGTGACTTGCTCATTTACCTCTGTGCTAACCTGGACTAACCCAAGTTGGGACTGGAGCTCATGTCTTGGATGATGCTATAGAGCAGTGGTTAGTACTGAGGGAGGGAGTGTTACATTGTTGGAGATGGGGTCCATCTGTCACTACTCAGATTAGCCATTAAACCAAGATCTTATTTACCTCTATTCAAATCCCATGCCACTCGTTGAAAAGAGAATAAAGTTTCTCCCAATATCCAGACCAACAATTCTTCAGATTAATGAGTCATTCATCTCATAACTGTTCATGACACCATAGCAATTGGCTACCATGTTTCCCCACAAGTAGTGTCAAATACATACAATGTGTAATTGATTAGAAACGTTTTTAATGCCGATTTCAGTCTAAACACACTATGACTTCAGAAGAACAGTTTTTCCCCTGCCATATTGCCTACCACGTTTTTTATCTTAATAGTTTAGCAAGATAAGGTAGTTGCATTCACAGCCAATGGACTGGCATTTTAACCTTGAAATATATCTAAACTGCAGACTTTAAGACATCGTAGTGGTCTAATTAAGACATGAAATGTCATGGGGAGGTGCCGATTTGTTGGGGTGGGGTTTGAGCGCGGGTGTCTAGTTCATTGGAGGTATGCAATGTGCTTTGAGAAAGAGGTTATTATCATACCAGCTTGCAGTTCAAAGATTTGCTCATTGCCAATGGCTGTACTACTCTCAAAGGAGCTTATAAGTACATTCTGTTAGAAATATCAATACTCAAGTACCATCAGTAATGTAACCTGATGGATGGATGTCTGCTCTGGAAACATGATTAAAAATACATCTACATTCTTGCAGTACTTGGCAGAAAAGTGATGAAAACAAAAAAAACTCTGAAAAATGTGCAATATTCTGGAATTATTTTCTGTTATTAAAAGAGATGGCAAGCCTAGAGCATTGCTGTACACTCAGCTGCTGTTGCTCCAGATTGGCTCTCAAACAGTGAAAAGGCTCGGGATGGTCACGTAAAATGGGGGTGCAGATTTATGGTGGAGGGAGGTACAGATGAGAATAATCATTCTTCTCACTTAGCTCCGTTAACCCTGCAAGCCAAGGCCCTCGAGAGATGTGTTGTCTTTCAATAAGTAGCAGCAAGCAAGCCAGTGCTCTCTGCAATAGCAAGTAGAGTGAATTTAGTTGGTTAAACTCCAGCAATACTCCTCAATGCACCCTCCCAAACCATATTTCTTGCCAAACTGCATCTGAATCCCCTGGGATTGGGAATATAAAGTGCTTCCCTCTGAAGGGATAGACCCCGCACTCAAGCCAGACTAATGGAAACCATAATTATGTGGAACTCTTGGCCATTTGGTTTGTAGACCCTTAAAGCATGATAATGGCATTCTGCGTTTGTCAGACACCTGGTCTATCAAAAAAAACACTGGAAAAAAATAGGGCAAGTTAAACTATGTACAAATGTGCTATGCCACCTTGAGAATTACATTGATGAGAAATGTGTCTGAAAATCAACAGCCTTGGGCATGTGTTATACTATAATATGCCTGAGTAGAGTATGAACATCCCCTGACAGTCTGAATCTACCAGAGGAGAGTGAAAGTTGCACTCTTAAATTTGGATATGTATGGTTCGCTGATTCACTTTCCAGACTTGAGGGAATAAAACCTCAGCTCCTTCTGGAATGTTTTCTAAATAACATCACTGTCCTTTACAGATGAACTCATTTTCTCAGTAAAGTCTAAACCTCTTGCATAGATGTCAAGTATCTCATCTTTCCCCCTAAGGGGAGGAAGCAGAGAAAAGAAATTCTACACATGAGACCCACACAGTAACAGACATCCTTTAAAGTACACTCATAAATGGATGTTAAAATATGTTTAAAATTGTGAAAAACTGGCCTGATTGAGACATACCCCAAAACATTTTAAAATCTTCCAACCAATTTATTTAGAAACAAACCTTGGGGTCAGTATTACTAAACAAATTCCATTCCGTATTTACCAATCAGTTGAGAGTGCATTTTCACATTTCACCCCTGGCTGTTAAATGATGCTCAAAGCCAAATGCTGGATTCAGATGTAGCGAGGTTAGTATTTTGGGCAGTATTTCACAGATTTTTTATATGATATTGGTTAGGGTTAGGCTGGAATTAAATGCATTGTTCAGCAAATCCTAAAAGAAGAAGAAAGGAACTTCTGTCAGCCACCATCTTTGTCGTCAGTCTTATGGTACACAGGAATTGTCACCCTCCGGGGAGAGAGTGTATATTGCGTTCCAGAAATAGGGAAATGTCCATGTGTAAGTGACATAAATATGTAGATCTCTCAATCTGGATTGTATATTCTTAAGCACGGTGATAGGTTTCCACACGTGTCAGACACCTGGCTGCTCAATAAAAGAAGATAGAGTGCATGGGTGGGTGAAGTGCAGAATAATAATCCTTGCATTTGATCAGCAACTATAATGTCAAATACCTGAATGCATTTCACAAGTAGTTGCTGAGAAGTGTAGTGACTATGTAATTGTAACTGAATGTTACAAAGTCATTTGCACTCAGCAATTTCTCACAAATAGCACAGAAGTGAATGATTAATGCACCCAAGGAAATTGTTAACCAGGAAACCTGCAGAAATAGGCTTTAATTCTTGAACAGTGCAATGGGATATTTAACGTCCATCTGAGCAATCAGACATTGGTTGAATATTTCATCTGAAGGACAGATAGGTCAGCAGAGGCTTTGCCGTTTTTTATGCTCTTATTCTCATCAGGTTCACTGGTTCTGCATGGCTTTGAACTGTAGTTTGCCAGGAGCAATGAATGGATTTTCTCTGCAATCAGCCAAACAAGACTAAAATATTCCATCAGGGAGCAGATGCTGACTTTGTAGATCCCTGCAATTATTGATAGTGACAAGTGGAGCGAGATGTTTAAGAATTTCTATGTCCAGTGAAATTATCTTCAGTATGGGTTTGGACAATATTTCGGATTTTGCTATCAAGGCAATGAGCTGACTGCTAGTATTTAAGTACAGTTTACTGCCCTGGCGAAGAGGTTGATGTCAAGATCAAAGTTAATCTTCTCAAAAGAGATATCTCCTTTGCCTCACTGCTGGAAACAATCCACCATCTTCCCACTATTCAGTTCTATACACGTTTTAACACATCATTGAGATATCTCAAAATGTTTGACAAAATATATTATAGAATGGATTGACTGTGTATTTTGTGGGCAATTCTCAGCAGCCGAAATATTTCTATACCTGTACAAAATAGCTTTGAGTCATCTCAATGACATGATAAGGCGCTATATCAAATGGTTTATAATTTTTATTATTATTACTATACACATCTATTTGCAGTGAATGTGTCACTGTATTTTAGATAATAATAATATAGTAATAATAACAATCCTTGCATTTGATATAACGCCTTATTACGTCTTCGAGATGTCCCAAAGTACATTACAGCATATACTGCAAAGTAAAGATGGGGAATCAATCAGTGGAGGTTAGTATTAGCACCAAGGAAAAATTGGAATGGCTTTATCAGCACATTGAATATTTATTTCATCAATTTTCTTTGGTTTAGGTGGGTATCTGACACATGCGGAACCCATCACCATGCTTAAAGATATCCAAACAAAGGCTGGGAGTTGACATATGGAAACCACCTATACATGAGAATTTCCCTGCGTCTAGAGAACATGCTCTCTCTCCAAAGAGGAATGCACCCAGCTTCCCTAATTCCAAAGATTATTATGTGCAGGTTGAAAGAGCAAAGGCTTGGGGACCCCAGATAATGAGTTAGGATATTTGTTTGGATACTTCTTCAGCTGAGATCAGGCAGCTCAAACTAGATTGAACTTTATGTAGATTTAAATAAGCTTTACAGCATGGAAACTAAACTTTCGGCCCATTCAGTTTGTGCTGGTGTTTATATGCTATGTGAGTTTCCACCCACTCCTTACCCACTCCCATATCATTATTTACCCTTCTCCCTCAGGTGTATAACTAGCTTCCCCTTAAATGCATATATACTATCTGATTGAACCATTGCTTCGGTCAACAAGTTACACATTCTCACTACCCTCTGCTTGAAGTAGTCCCTCCGAAATTCTCTTTTAAATCCTTTACAATAGATCCTGTCTATACAGTCAACTTGGACATTTTCTATTTTCTATCTTTGAGCAGTTCCAAAGATATCCAAATATACCGTATTTTCGTCTCTGTACCAACCATGGGGTATGTTGTTCCAAAGAGACGTACGTATAACATGTTTTGGTCTCAGGCAAAGCAATGTCATCTCCTAATTTTAATAAAGCTACCCTTAAACATGTGGATTTTTCAGCCCCTTTCTATGGATTGAATGCAGCGACCATATCCTGAAATTATCTGTGGTAAATCATGACAGAAATTTTGCATTTACACTTACTAATCTTTTATTTTCTACTGCCCAAATTATGACACCTAGTTATTTCATTTTGCTATGTACTGTACAGAATTTCAACCTAGCTTTGTAACCTTTAGTAACTTCACTATAAAACCAGAATTGGCAGCACTCTCTTAAATTGAGATACTACTGTCTCCCATTATCTCTTGCTTCCTACGGCACATATTAAAGAAGTCAACTTTTTTGGCCTTAAAACATTATTTCCAAGGACCCCCAGCTATCTTTGCAACCTACAGAATTAGATATTTATGTATCATGTCTGATTTAGTAGCTTGCAATTATCATGTAACATTTATCCTCTTTCTGTCGTTCTCTGGAATTCTCCCAATAATTGAGACTTTGGGAAAATGTTCTTATTCGTTAATTACAATAATCCTTGCATTTAATATTCCATCATCGAGACATCTCAAAGCTCTTCACAGGATGTATGATAAAATGATGTGAACGTGTGTATTTTGTGCGCATGGGCAGCAACCAATATGCACACAGCAATGCCCCACAGACAGTAATGAAGTGAATGATCAATTTTATTGTTTGTCAGGACATCGGGAAACAATTCTTTCTCTTTTCAAATAGTACCATGGGATCTTTAACGTCCACCTGGACAGGAAGAAGGGATCTTGGTTCAACATCTTATCCGAAGGATGGCACCTGAAACAATATAGCACACCCAAGCATTACATTCGAGTGTCAGTTTAGACTATATAAGTTCCAAGTCTCCATTTGGGGCTTGAACCAACAAAGGTGGTTTGTTCAAGTCCTGTAGCTCAGTGGTTAGAGCACTCACCTCGCAAGTGAAAGACCTGGGTTTGATTCCCAGCAGGGTGAAACATTGGGCAAATCTCCTTCCTCCACACGTCTGATAATAATTCCTCAAGAAAAAAAAACAATAATAATTTGGTAACTTCAGTCTACGACTGTTTGTGGGACACTGCTGTGCGCAATTGGCTGCCGCATTTCGCCCACAAATATACAGTCAATTTACTTTACAGTCTATTCTGTGAAGCATTTTGAGACATCTAGAAAATGTGAAAAGCACTATATCAAAATACAAGGATTATTATTATTATTATTATTATTATATCTGACTCAGAGGCAAGAGTGCTACCAACTGCTCCAGCCTGACGCAAAAACAATTAAGCATATAAAGCCACAAGAGGAAAACAGAAATAGATAATACAAGTTTACTCTCAACATTTCAAAGTGAAAATAACAATTAAAAAAGTGTTGATTAAAATAGTAATTAAAGTACTTCATTGATGCTGGAAGCTGTTTAGACCAGAAGATCGACAAATATGTCCCCTGCCTCTGAAGCTTGTTTGAGTGTGTTAAGTCAAAGACCTGTTGTAAAGAACTGCATGGACACAATGTGTTGAGAACAAAGTGACAATATTGTGCAGTTATTTACTCCAATTCAAAATCGACTTTATGAGAAACTAATGTTTTTTTACTGATATAGGATTTTATATCGAGTGTGTAGTGCTTGAGAATATCAAAGAATGCATAGGTTTGAATTGATATACTTTATTGGTTTAGATGTAGTTCACAGAACAAAACAATCCATACTAGCAAAAACAATTTACTTTGATTCGGATCAGTCTTAGCCAAAATTCACCAACCTCATGTAATATCTTAAAATCAGTTAGCAAAGATCAAATAGCTTATCTCTTGATACTGAGGTTATAAATTAGCATAGTATTGCTACATTTACCACTTGATATTTTACTTCACTTTATTACCGGCACAGAACTGTGTCGCATCAGAAAATTGTCACTCTCAAAGCTCGATGCTGAATCGGCATTGCGTGGAGTCCTGCAGCTTAGTGGTTAGTGAGCTTGCTAGAGCGAGAGAACCTGGGTGGGTGAAACGATAGGCAAGTTTCCATACTCCACACACCTCTGTTTACCGAGCAGTAAATTGGAACCCAGTTATTAGTGGATTGGCGGATCGCTGTCTGGGGTAATAATCCCTTAAAAAAAATTTAGGTCACTCAATCCACAACTGTTTGTGGGACACTGCTGTGTGTAATTGGCTGGTGCATTCCACCCACAAAATACACAATTAATTTCACAATGTATTCTGTGTAGCATATTGAGATGGCTCAACGATATAATACGTACTACAGTAAATCAAATGCAAGGATTATTACTGTTACATGATTTGCAAATTTCCACCATTCTACCAAGATTTCTGCTCACCCCCAATATTTGACATGTAGTAATATATTGCAAAATTAGCAAAAGTCAAATTTCCTCCACATTATTCAATCAAGAAAAAAAATTAGCAAAGTGAAAGTTAGATGTAGCCTAGTAATAAATGCCTCCCTCAGTCATGTAAGAGGAGCAAATAATAATAATCCTTGCATTTGATATAGTGCTTTATCATGTCTTTGAGATCTCTCAAAGCACTTCGCAGAATATATTGTAAAGTGAATTGACTGTGTATTTTGTTGGTAAAAGTGGACGAGACAGAGGCCATGCTCCTTAGCTCCCATGAACTTCTTCACTCCTGCGGATCTGAACTCAACCTCCCTGGGCTCTCCCTTACGCTCACTGGTCCAGTGCGCAATCTAGGCATCCAGTTCAATAACCAATTGTCCTTCCTCCCCCACATCCGGTCCCTGACAGGATCACTTTCTTACACCTCCTCCACATTGCCCGCCTCCGACCGTACCTTACCCCAAGAGCAGCTGAAACCCTCGTGCATGCGTTTGTCACCTCCCGCTTGGATTACTCAAAAGCACTCCTCACCGGTCTCCCCAGCTACACCATTCACAAGATCCAGCTCATTGAGAACTCTACCACCTGCTTACTGACCCGGACCAAAGTCCGTACTCACATCTCACCAGTTCTGGAAAGGCTCCTCTGGCTCCCTATCACCGAATGAATTGATTTCAAGATCCTCACTCTCATGTTCAAATCCATTCACTCTTTGGCATCTCCCTACATCTCCAACCTCCTCATTCCCCAATCCACCACCTGGTGCCTCCGCTTGACTGGCACCAGCCTCCTGCTTGTTTCTCGCACCCTCCGCCCCATCATTGGAGGTCGTGCTTTCAGCCACTACGCCCTGAAACTCTGGAACACTCTCCCTCAATTTCTCCACCTTGCCCACTCTCCCCCTTTTTCAAGTCCTGCATGAAAACATGTTATTGTATTTAGGGGGAAAGATAGCCAGGACACTAGGAGAAACTCTCTTTTCAAATAGTGCCATGGAATCTTTTAACATCCCCCTGATCAGGTAAATGGGAACTCGGTTTAATGTCTCAGCCACAGGATAGCACTACCGACTTCGAGGTGGGACTTGAACCCACAACATTTTTCTCTGAGGCAAGGCTGAGTCAACCAATAAAGCGATTTGGGTTTCAAATTTAATTCTGCAGCAAAAAAGAGATCTAGCATCTTCCAGTATATTCAAAGTAATACTTCCGACGATTATATTTGCAAGCTATGTACTAATGTTAAAAGTTAGCAATTTTGTTTCCTGCTTTATTGAGATCCGACAAGTGAAATTCCTCAGCCAGTTGAATTTGGATGTAAAGCCAGTGTTGAGACAATTGAAATTTACCATCACAGAGTGTGGGAAAATAAACGCTGAAGATAACAGCAGTGTTAGACTATACAAATTCAAGTTTCAAGTTGGGGTGCGATGCACACCTTGTGACTCAGAGGCGAGAGTGCTACCAATATATATTGGTTTTGGTTCAAATTTAATTCTGCAGGAAAAAAAAGAGATCCAACCCCAAATGATGAGTTTCCTTTGTTTTTTAGCGTGCCATGCTCAGCATAAGTCTTACGCTAACTGGAAGCATTTCCATCCAGCTGTAGTGTGTCAGATCATGCAGGGTAACGATGCAGTAACAACTCTGTAAAGTGTGTTTTATGTGCCTGAGGATGAGAACCTCTGCTCCTACAACCAGGATGCTGATCTGTGTGGCAGGATTTGGAAAGAGATTCACAGTTCAGAGATGCATTGAAATGTAACTGATGAAGATATAATACTCCCTTGAAATGTCTATACACTTGGACTGTCAGTGTGTGTGGCAGATTGCTTCAGGATATGAAAGGTCCCTTTTCCCCCCACTCACACCACTCCCATCCCACACACACCACCATAGAAGTATTGGGGAGTTCGGCTGAGCTTCCCTGCCATGTTCGCTTAAAAAACGCGCACAGTCACAACACTTTACGGTATATCCTGTGAAGAGTTTTAAAATGCCTTGATGATGTGATAAGGCATTATATCAAATGCAAGTATTATTAATTTATTCATAGTAACAGCAAGAAGCCCAAAAGGTCAGAGAGGGGACATGGTGCCAATTGGCTGCCGCGTTCACCCACAAATATACAGTCAATTCACTTTACAGTATATTCTGTGAAGCGCTTTGAGACATCTAGAAGATGTGAAAAGCGATATATCAAATGCAATGATTATTATTATCATTATTATTATTATTATTTCATTGAAGTCTGACAGTAGTCTGTGGTGTTTCATAACTTGCTCCTTGTGTTAATTAAGGAAAGTGTTATCAAATGCCACAAGCTTCATTTTTTACTTAGCGCTGCAATAACGGACCCGTCAATCAGATCGCAATTGCTGCCATACTCCCACTGATTCCTGCTGTCTGGCATCTTGAAAGTTCACCCCTCATCTCTCACTGACCAGCTGTTATTGAGGCAAAGGCTTTGTGTAAATACAATTGCAGGAAGCTGCCTTCATTTAATTAGTTTACTGTTAAAATCATCCATACTCTTGGCTGCAACCAATGTGCTGAGGCCAAATGGTGGAGAAAGGATTTATGGGGATGTGTGGGAAACGCACCAATCTTGTCACTAAAATTTTAGAAGACATAATTTAAGAAGCAATTCAATTCAAAAGATCGTCAATGTTTGCCAGCAGTAACCAGACCTCACTGCGGCATTTCATCCAGTGCAGATAATTACTTCATTGAATCTGTTATAAAATGTAGCAATTTTCACTATGTCGTGTTAACTTGGTGATTGTTTTGATTGGCAATGTGACAAACATAAATTAGAAACCTGTCTTCTGCTGGTAATGTTTCATAATTTCCAAATGAGCAGAAAGTTATGTTTAATCCAATAGTTTGTATCACCTCAAAGAGTTAATTGTTATCCTTACATAGAAGTGAGGTATTCCAGCCCTGTGTCTACATCACTGTTACTCATCTTTCTGAGTGGCCTTTTTCTTAACTCAATCCCCCTCATCAGTTCACTGTTCGTTTCGCCCACAAAATATAGTCAATTCACTTTTCAGTGTATTCTGTGAAGTACTTTGAGCCCCCTCGAACACATGGTAAGGCGTTATATCAAATGCAATTATTATTATATCGCTTCTTGTTTTTGTAGACGCTTGTACGACTCCCTTTTGAATGATTCTTTTGATCCATGCTCTCCCCCATTTCTACTGAAACGATTACTTGTCATACTCCAATGTATGCCTAGCATAACAACTGATGAGGGAAAAAAAAGCACAGCTTCCAGTTCAGAGGTGACATGGACCACTTAGGGGAAGTGTGGACTAGTCGATATTCAGCTGACTGACCATTAACAACTGACTAACCATTAACAGCACAGAAAATAATTTCATTGGCACATTATCATTCCCCCAACTCCTGGGTATGAGCTACCATGTTTAAAGCTGTAACCTAATTTTTTGTTACTTCTGAGTTTAGGTCAGGCTTAGACACGCAGACCTGACTGATTCTGAGAGCTGCACTTGGCAGATCTCCTATGAATTAAGCCTGAAATTGTTGACCTCTCGGGCGCTTTAATCTCTTCAGAAACAGAACAAATGAGAGCCTGTGCTGTGCTGCTATTCTGCTGCATTCCGGAAGAAACAATGACCTCGTTCGACAATGTCACTGTAGCAGGAATCAAAAGAAAAATAAATGTGAGTGATGGAAATCTGGAATAAAACATTAACACACTCATTATAGTAACAGCATAACATTGCACTCAGCCATCGCCATAAAAATCACCCCCCCCCCCACCCACACACATACACACACAACATCCTCCTCTTTGAAGGGACGACAATTGGTTTTCCCTAACGTTTAAAATAAGTCAAATAGATCCTCCCTAACAATTAAATTGAATAACAGTAAAGTTTAAATAAATAGAACAAATAAAAAACTGGAATTGTCCACATGTGGGGTGGATTTTTGGCTCGCAGGTATTCAAATTTTAAAGACTGTTTGTGGGACACTGCTGTGCGCAATTGGCTGCCACATTTCACCCACAAAATACACAGTCAATCCACTTTACAGTATATTCGATGAAGTGCTTTGAGACATCTCAACAACGTGATAAGGAGCTATGTCAAATGCAAGGATGATTATTATTATTAATAATTATCAATATGATTTCCAATCTCATTCAGACATAGGTGTATTGGTCATTCATATCATGGCTACTTGTGGGACATTGTGGGACAAATCAGGCTCCCAATTTATAAATACACAGTACTTTACAGTAAATTATGTGAGGCACTTTGAGGCATCCCCTGCAGCCCCCCCCCCCCCACCCACCCAATGAAAGGTAATATATTAAATACAAGGATATTTTTATTACAGGTGCTTTCCTTTAAATCTTAGATTTTTAATTGATGCAAGGTTACCAAGGACATTATTGTAATCTGATGGAAATATTATTGTCTTGTATAAGACAGAGGGAACTCATAAACTAGGCACTTCGCATTAACCTCTCCCCTCAAAAAAATCCATTTAAATTTCAGTTTTCTCCAGTTATTGTATGATCAGACAGCTATTGCTATTGTGCAGGAAAGATCTTGGAAATGTATTAAGTTAGCTGAATTATATCAAAACTAAGGTGTTAGAGAGTGATATTTTTAATCATTCCATAAAGAAGTTCTTATCATAAGGCTGTCAGGGGAAATGGAAGAAGGTCTACAGGGTCATGTGAGAATTATGGGGCTTCAGACAACATCTTTCTGGTTAAAGGGATTTCATTTATTCATTATTTCAGGAGAATGATAATGAAAGGCTCTCTTCCCTCAGGAACAAGCTGCTTTGTATTTGGTCATATTTATCATTTCACAAAAATGATAAATATATATGCCCAAACCAACAGTTTCTGGGTTTCCCTTATTTGCAGACTCTCTGTGCATCTTTGTATCGGGTGACAATGTCTCTTCATGGGAACTGCCTCTTTCAAATCTATATACAGCACAGCCCTGTTATAACAATCTGGTACCTACTATCAACTTAGTGAGGGCTAAAACCAACACTTGTCGGTTGTCAAATGAACAACGAGCGATATACTCCTTGGGGGGGGAGACATAAGCAGGGTCTCTTTGGAGCTGAACTGGTGACATTTTGGCAACAGGATGTTGGAGTCGAACCATCCCTCTGTGTCGGTCTCGTTAGGTTAACAATTCCTGTTAACCAAAACTCTAATGGGTAGGGTGGTGCTAGCTGGACAAAAAGTAGGAAAGCATACCGGACAGTACAATCGATGACAAGCTATGGGGTTTTAGCTGGTTAGACTCCAGCAGTAGTAGTAAATTCGCACTCTGGGGTCCCTAAGCCTTGCCAACCTGCATCTAATAATTTCCAGATTCAGATAAACAGGAAGCATCCCTCCAGGGAGAGAGTACGCATTCCATTCCAACAATCTATCTCTTGAGTTTTCATGTGTAGGTGGAATACATGGAATCTCAATTTGGTTTGGATACATTTAATCATGGTGATGGATTTCCCCATGTTTCAAAATGTGGCCGACCAAAAAAAAACATGCCCCAGTACGGCTTGAAGCTGCTCCTAACATAGTTACTGTGATTCCGTTCACTGTACTCACACATGCCAGCCGGCTTTTCAAAGGAGATGATGTCATTGTTGACCTAATGACTTGGCTGTCAGCCATTTTAGCTTCTTGCACCTAACAAAGGCTGACGTCCAGATCATCAGGTCACCACCAATGTCACATCCTATTTTGCACATGTGCGAAACACAGGAAATGTTGTGTGACCCAATGCCCCGGAAATTGATAAATTTTTCTTTGATGCAGAAACCAGTTGACGCATGCTTTGTGCGCTGGGTAGTCAACACACATGCGCAGCCAAACCTGCGACAGCACATCTACATCAAAAGCCAAATGTAATTACTGAAGCAATATTATTGCAAAGGAAACTCTCAGTCAATGTCTTTACAGATAGTTTACCCTGGAGTTTTCCTTCAAAGCACAGTTCTGCTGAAATCCTCTGTTTATCTTTTTTATTAATCCCTCGCTTCCACCAATACCACAAGGTCAAATCTAATTACGTTCTGATCACTAGCACGCTCGGGCATTCCCCAGCCTCAGTTCTCTCACTGCTAAACACAAGATCAGCCACGACCTTTCCCTCAGACGCCTGTTTGACATGCTATGTCATGAAACCGTTATGAAATTAGTTCCTACTTAAAAAGATCTCCACAATTATTCCCGCTAATCTCAGAGTAATTAAAGCCATCCGTAATTAGTTCCTTCAATACTTTTATTTTGTTGAAAAATTCCATATCAGTTAATTATTTTGACCCGGTAGTCTATGATAATTCTCAATTATTCATTTCTTCCCATTGTGTAATTTGTTTCCGCCAAAATTGACTCAGTCCTCCCTTCATCTGAGGTTAACCCAGTCCTCTGGTTGCTGTTATAGAATATTTTATTAGTCATTGTTTCCCATTCTTTCCCCTGTGATTTTTTGCACCCCTTTTGAATTCTTACATGAAACGAATGTTCACTTTCCAGGGTTGCCACCAAATCTGCCTTGGTATGAACAGTGCAGGTTCTTAGAACCTGGAAGTATTTATTTACCCAGAAAGTAATTAACAACTAGAACATGTTGTTAAGGCCAGAACAGTAGATTTGTTTAAAAAACTGCTTGATACTGTGATGGGGGACAATAAGGTGGGTTTCTGGAGGCTTTCATCATCTGAATTTCCTTTTTGATTTTGTCACTAGTCTAAAGTTGGAACCACAAGCTTTATATAAGCACTCTGAGATGGAGGGCGCTATATAAATCCAAGTTGTTGTTGTTGTATGCATTCTTTTTAAGGTTTTCTTATTTTTTTCTTCTGTTGGGATAATTTTCCTCAGCCTCACTCCTCACCCAAGAGGCCATTCTTCAGGTCTGAGCCATGAGTGCTGACAGGATATTCATTTCGAGACAAGTTGTCACAACCAAGTCTGTTCCAGTCACTCACCAACAAATACCTTCTAGCAAAAGTTTCTGACAATGAGGAATGAGAACATTGGCCAATTACACTCTCCATAACCTGGGGGCACTGAATATTGTAGCAATTGTAGCATTCAATTGTACCATCGCAACTGCTTCCCCTGCTGAGATCATCAAGCAGGGAGTCCTGTAGCTCAGTGGTTAGAGCACTCGCTTTGCAAATGAGAGACCTGAGTTCAATTCCAGGCAGGTCAGGGGGAAACCTTGGGCAAGTTTCCTTTCTCCACACGCCTAATAATAATCCCTCCAAAACAAAACAATAATAAATTGGTCATTTTCAATCCACGACTGTTTGTGGGACATTGCTGTGCGCAATTGGCTGCCGCGTTCGCCCACAAATATACAGTCAATTCACTTTACAGTGTGTTCCGTGAAGCGCTTTGGGAAGTCCTCCTGACGTGAAAAGTGCTATATCAAATGCAAGGATTATTATTATTATTATTATTATTATTATTATTATTATTATTATTATTATTATGATTATTATGATTATGATTATGATTATGATTATGATTATCAAGCTGAGTTCGCATCAGGCAGCTCATTACACCAGGCATTAAACCTTCAATTTTCTGACCCAACATTACCTTGTGTTACACAGGAAGTTGCCTACGTGCACAACGACCAGGGGAGAGTTTGTGTTCTTTGATACAGACATGTTAATTATTAAAGTTACTGATGCTGTTGAAAAAATGACATTTATTCCTAAGTAAATGGGGACAGATTTCCAAATCTTACACAGGAGAATAGTGGTCAGCCTACATCAGCCATTTCACCACAAGGAGCTCACAGAGCAGAATGAGGTCCCTTGTGATTGTGCAGAGGATAGGTTCAGACTGAGACAGCCTTCAATGCCCCTATGTTTTCCATATATTGCTATTCAAATATAACCTCTGAAGAATACTCCCTTGTCAGGTAAAAACAAATTAAGTGTTTGTAAAATTTCAGAGATAGTCTGAAATTAATTGAACCCACAAAAAGCATCCTTTGGGATAAGGCTGAGGTGGCAATTTCTAACCTAAAACTACATTTTTCCCCTGCATTTTGCTTTATTTCATGACAATGTGCTCGCTCCCCCAAACAGTTTTATCTTAAGCAAAATCAGCATCTAGTTGCCTTAAATAATAATAATCCTTGCATTTGATGTAGTTGAGATATCTCAAAGTTCTTCATGGAATATACTGTAAAGCGAATTGACTATATTTTGTGAGTGAAATGCAGCAACCAATTGTGCACAACAGTGTCCTACAAACAGTCGTGGATTGAGCGACTTTTTTCTAAGCGGTTATTATCCACAGAAAACAATCTGCCAACTGATTAACACCCAGGTTCCTAATTACTGCTAGATAAACAGAGACATGTGGAGTAGGGAAACTTGTCTAAGGTTTTATTCCGCCTGGGAATCAAACCCAGGGCCTCTTGCTGGCAAGACAAGTGATGTGACCCACCACAATAACAGCATGCATTTATATAATGCCTTTCACGCTGGCATCTCGGAGTGCTTAACAGTGTTGGAGCCAGATGCCAAGTCAGGGGGAGGGGGAAGATGACCGTAGGCACAGTCGAAGAGGAAGGTCTTCAAGCGCAACCTGAAAATTGGGAGTCAGGTGGAAAGACCAAGGGTTTGAGGAAGAGAGTTCCACAGCTTCTGGGGGAAGTGGCTGAAAGCACAGCCACCAACAGTGGTGAGTCCAGGGATAAGGAGGAAGCCAGAGCCAGTTGAGCAGAGGCAGTGGGTAATTGTGTAGGGAGAAAGCAGGTAGTAGAGATAGGGGCAGGCCAGGGCGTGAAGGAATTGAAATACGAGAGTAAGGATCTCTAAATTGATCCACTCTGTGACAGGGAGCCAGTGGAGTTTGACAAGGACTGGGGTAATGGAGGTACGGAGTTTAGTGTGGGTGAGAATACGGATGGCGGAGTTTTGAATTTGTTGAATTTTGTGAATAGTGGAGAATACCCTACAGGACTCTACATTAAGACCCAAGTTACAGCTGATATTTAGCACTTGATTTGCTTTGATTTCTTCAATAGTAATACATAATAATCCTTTATTTAGAAACAGAAATCTACAGCACAGAAGGAGGTTATTTAACCCTTTAAGGCTCACAAAGCTAGGATATCACTTAAATCTCAAAGCGCCAATCCACCTTTAAGCCCCTCTCTTTCATATACTTGTCTACTTCCATCTTGCAAGCTACAATGGACTCTACCTCCACCACCCTACTAGAGAGCGTGTCCCACATCCCAATAAAATTCCTAAGTTTTCATTTTGCTGTTCTTGAGGCTGTCTTCTGACTAATGTCAGCTAGTTACTGACTTCCTATCAATGGAAATAATTTCTCTCTATTTATCCTAACAAAATCCCTCATGATTTTGTACACCTGAAATAGTGCCTTTCACGTCAGGAAGATGTGATACATCAGGACTTTGATTATATGTCACATTAACTTTCTCTCTGATACTAACACTTTATATTCTTTAATTTCACTATTTTTCTTATTTTCTGTAACACCACTACATCAGGGAAATGGGTCCAGCTCCTTCTGGGTCTAAACCCTCATTCCACTTTTTCCTGTGTCTGTACAGATCCTTACTCCACTTCTTTCTGTCAGTATCCAAATCCTGAATTCACCTCTTCGTATCTGTGTCCATGAGATCCTGATTCCACCTTTTCCTCTTTGTGTCCAGTTTCTGATATCCACAAAGGATGAAGTAAAGATTTTGTCAAAATTCTGAACCACCTGAAGTTTTAAGCTATTAATTTTAAAGGTAAAACAAGTGAAACTGTGAGCTTCCAATATTCATTTAGCTCACTTTTGTGAAGTGACACAGCAACTTTCTATTATTGTTTGACCGGAAAATGATTCTAATCTTAGGTCTCATTTGAGCTATTAACTTTAACCAATGTCTTTTTCTTCTGTGCTTGCAACTTGGGTAAAAACAACAACAAAACCATTTATACAGCATCCTTCATGCGGGTAGACTCTTGGAGCACTTGTAACAGAATTAGAGCCTTCAACAGGTTGCACAGAAAGGTGGTAGAGTCCCAGACACTGGACTAATTTAAAAAGCAGCATGGTGCTCTAATGCAGGGGTGCATCCACAACAGCATTGCTCCTGTTACCTAAGTTCCCCTCTTCCACTAATCGGTTTTCACTGTCCTCCCTGAAGATATCAACACTCTCAATGTTCAGTACAGAGTACTGGTTTGAGAGTGCTACACTATTGGGGCCATTCTGCCCAGCCCGTCCCCTCTTCCTACCATGCCGGACAGTCACCCAGTCATTTTCCGTCTGAACCCTCGGTGTGTGGGATGGGGTGACTATCTCTTGAGGTGTCTGGTCCATCAAATCCTCACATCCGTTGAGCAGGTTTGAAGCCCAAGGCTCCATCACCCCTCTCTCAGGGTTCCCATTATCTGCAGGACTGATGAAACCATCCTGTCCCTGAGCTTTAACCGGATGCAAGCATCTCCCGAGCCTCAGGGGAGTGATGGTTTCCTCTATCATACTGTCCAGGAACCTCTCACTGTCCCTGATGGAGCGGAGTGTCTGCACCTCGGCTTCCAGCTCAGCTACTCTCAGCTGGAGCTTCCTGAGTTGCAGACACTTGCTGCAGATGAAGTTGCCCAGGCTCAGGGCCCCCTCCATTACCTCCCACATGTCACAGACCTCACATTTAACTTGCCACATCATCTTCTCACACAGTCTTTTCAACATATTCTTTATTTTTTGTTTTTTTTGTTTTAATTTGCCATCAGTGTTGTGGTTTCTGACAGTTTGTCTATGTTTGTCCCTGGTTTGGCTGTTGAAAAATGACGTCACACCTACTTCACTTTTTCTTTTCTTTTTTCTTCTTCGCTCCGACAGTTCAGAGACAGTTTACCTCAGCCTCCGCCTCCGCTCTGTCTTGATTGCTCTCCCCGAGTGACCGAGTTTACCTGAACTCAATCATTCCCCTACAACTGCAGGTCTATTGAGGACCTCAGCAATAAGGCAGAAAATATAGCAGAATATCAGCAATAGCTGGGATGAAACTTAATGAGACTTGGTTCCCTATTACTGCAATATCTGGATTTATTCTCTACTGTTTTTTGGAAATCTGTGTAGGTTTTTTTCCCCGTGATTCACTTCACGTTGGGCACGAGTTATAATGGCAAGCACTCAATGTAAGCACAACTGTGACAGTGCTCCTGTTAATAGCCATGGTAGGGCAGAGCCAAGAGCTTGGGTGCATGCATTATCTGAACATTCGAGACAATAGCAATACCTTATTTGAATTAAACTGCAGAAGATCCACCTGGTGTACACTGATGGAAGGCATTTCTGAATATAGCATTGTAACAGCACAGTTCTCATCTTATTCAATGGGTGCAGAAATGTGACCACTGAATGCCATTTTTAGCACTAATGCAATGAATGACATCTGCCGAACAATGCTTTGCATCCTACTAACATCTCTCACACCATCATGGGACAGGTTACAGATCCTTAACTGGCAACATGCTGGATTTTGTTTCAAAATTTTGTGAAGTCTTTATTCAATAGTTTGTTCAATAGTTGGAGTTGTTATCAAAATTAATATTTTGAAGTTCTCTCCAATCCTCCCTCCATAGGCTGCAGATCATCCAGAACTCTGCAGCCCATGTCTTCTCGCACACCAGGCTCCGTGGCCCTTTCACTTCCGTCCTCGCCCAACTCCACTGGCTTCCCATCTTACAGAGGATACAGTTCAAGATCCTGGTCCTCACCTTCAAAGCCTGCCGTGGTCTTGCTCCCCCTACCTCTGCGACCTCCTAGCCCCTACCATCCTGCTTGCTCCCTCTGCTCAGTGGGCTCCAGCCTGCTTCACGTCCCCAGCCTCGTTCAACCCACTATTGGCAGGCGGCCTTCTGTCACTCTGCCCCCACCATCTGGAACTCCATCCTGCAGTCCCTCCACCTCATCCCCTCCCTTGCCTCCTTCAATCGAATTTGAATTCAAGATCCTCATCCTCACCTACAAGGCCATTCACGGCCTTGCTCCCTCCTACCTCTCTGACCTACTATCCCCCTACTTACCTGCCCGTACCTTCCGTTCCTCTGGCTCCGGTCTGCTCCATATCTCAAGCCCTAACCGCTTTACCATCGGTGGCTGGGCCTTCAGCCTCTCAGCCCCTAGGCTCTGGAGCTCCATCACCCAGTGCCTTCGCCTTGCTTCTTCCCTTTCCTCCTTCAAGGCCGGTCTCAAGACCTTTCTCTTTGACCATGTCTTCAGCTCCCCTCTTGACTCTCTACACCCTCCTCGCCCCCTCCCTTCCTTCCCTTCACCCTGACCATTTCCCCCCTGCTCGGGTCCTGACCCAACTGTCCTGCGCCTTGGGACGTCCTCCCGACGTGAAAGGCGCTCTATAAATGGAATCTTGTTGTTGTTGTTGTTGTTCAAGATCGATCTCAAGACTCTCCTCTTCAACCATGCTTTCCATCTCCCTCCCTGGCCCAAGCAGTATACCAATGAGCCATCACACATAGCCAACCACCTAGTCTGTGTAACAAACTGATTTGCTGCTTTTCCTAAAGGATTGCATTAATAAGGATTTCAAGTAAGACAAATGGTGGCTCCTTCCAGTAACCAGAAGTACATCACCGTCCCACGGGAACTCTACTCAGACTTGATTTTCTTCAGGAATTCTATTAAGATATTAAGGAATCAAATTACGATACATCACAATTAGATTCCTTTAAAGGGAATAATAGTTACAGCTGCCTGGAAAGGGAGGAGCAAGTCACACAACCACAGCTTACTTATGACTCAAGAGGCTGCATTAGATCCTGTTACACAAAGAACCACCTGAACACAAGAGAAATTAATTCATAAGCACTGGATCATGGCAATTTCATAGATTAGACAGATAAACTAAATAATAAATTACACATGAAGGAAATGTCAGTGCCCATATGTCTGTTAGTCACTCTTTTGAGGTGACAGCAGAATAGGCCAGAATACACAACTTAGATACTTTGCCAATAATTTGGTGCTGTGGATCTGTAAGCAGGTTAATGGCACAGCAAAATGCTCCCTGTGTGACACATTTGACATTATTTTCGTAAAGAGAACTAAATCAATAGAAGAAGGCATAATTCATATTTGGTGGTTGGCTAAAAACAAAGTCCTCCAGATGAATCCTTGCTGGGATTCTTCATTCTGAGACAATACCCCATGTCAGGAATATAAAAAAGTCGAGCTAACCCGGGATAAAGCTGCTTAGCCCACCAGGACTGCTCCCTGCTATTACTACACAATTAACAGAGTAGCTCAGCTCTGTCGCTTTGCAATAGCACAAACTCGGTTACAGATAATAGGCTCTAAATTATAACAATTCATAATAGGATTCATTAATAATTTGTTCGCCTTCCTTCATAGAGTTCCAAGAGACCAGGATGATTTGCTTCTGATTGTGGGAATAAGGCCCTATTTGTGATTCAGTTATTGTTAGTGACTCTTTTTAGAAAACGGCACAATTTAGACTCCAATGATCTAATTCATCTCAATCTAGCCTGTTCCTAGAGGTAAGTCTGTGTCATGCACCTTTAAATAAGTAGTGATTACCAGTGGTTTAGGTGTAACTGCCAATTTCAGCCCTTTCTATGCTGTCCCTTGTACTAATGGACTAATTTAATAATAATAATCCTTACGTTTACAGTTTTAGCACTTTACAAGTTAGGAGTACAGGATCATGACAATGATTTGTGGGCAAATTTACTTTGAATTTAATTTGAAATTCTGTTCAGAGCTCATCGTTTGCCCACAAATATACAGTCAATTCACTTTACAGTGTGTTCTGTGAAGCGCTTTGGGACGTCCTCCCGATGTGAAAAGCGCTATATCAAATGCAAGGATTATTATTATTATTGTTATCATTTAGAAGGGTATTGCCTAGATGCATGAAGAATAGATATATAGTTATAGAGATGAAAAATGAAACATAATTAACAGGATAATGATCAAATCTCTTATGAAATGTCATAATTTTCATTCTGTAAATAGGCTAAGGACTGTAAATCTGTCTGTATGAAATGTTCTGATGTTATCCTATGCGAAGAACACTAAATAATTGCAAGTTGTTGCTATTGTAAGAGGAACAGACAGAGAAATGGGAGTAGAATAGAGAACTCTAATGGGGAAGGTATCACCATGATAGCTCCCCCACTGAAGCTCTCTACTCTATCCTTTTCCCCTTATCTTTGATATTAAACAACCCTTCTGGGCATTTTTATTGTTGTTGTTGGGAGGGCAGTGGTGGTTACTTTAAAACTTCTAGTTTGTTTCAAACAGCTGGCCCCGCTCTGTGCTGATATTTCTATGATTGTATGTGTAAGTCTGGAGTTGCAGAGAAGCTTAAGGAGACAAGTATTTTGACTTCCAAATGGACAGCTGCAAGTAAAAGTCTTATTGAACATCAGTGGTTCAGCAGGTGGAAGCCATATGAGAAGACAATGCTAAAGGCAATGGAGTAAAGAACCTGACTCTAACCATCTCTTTGCAATTGAAGTGAACCTCCTCAGCAGCATTAAGCGTATCCCATATTCAATGTTGTGACTGGAGGTAAAGCAACGATGGTGAACAGTCTGCAATAGAGCTATTTAAAATTTATTTAAATGTCAAGGATTAGGTAGTCATTCTTCAGGCACAAATTGAGTTCAAATTTAGGGGATCATTTTTAAATCCACGGTTTAATATTAATTCTCATAAATTATCTGGTAAAATGTAATCTACCAGCATGTCATTTAAATTCCCCAATCCCTGTGTTTTTCTTCTATTGTATTTATTTTTTGAAGTTCAGGAGTAATTAAAGTTGGGCTGAGAATGTATTATTAGCAAAATCAAAATTAGTTGACATTCAGAACTCCGAAAAGCAATAATACCAGGCAAATTTTATATTTGCATCTGTAATTCAAAATTCCATGCTGCAGATAATGTTTTAATATTTCTGTTCTATCCTCCAGGGCAGAGGACTGTAGCGAGACAGAACTGGAATAATATAACTCTTATTTCTTTTTTGATTATTATGTGTGTTTATGAGTGTGATTCTGTGAGCAATGCTTTGACATTAGATAACCCTTTTGGGCATTTTTATTGTTGTTGTTGTTGGGAGAGCAGTGGGTATTGCTTACATTAAAGCTTCCAGTTTGTTAGAAAGAGTTGATCTGAATTCATTTTCTCATTTAGAAGAGCACAATTAGTGTCCGTTTGCATGCAGCAATCCAAATTTGTAGCTTATTGGTTAAGCACCCTAATCTACTCTGTTGGTTATATGTTCAAAGGATTTGGTAATTTTGGTCAAGCTTAATCTTCCTTTTGTAAATTGGCTGCTGCGTTCGTTTTACAATACCAAGCATTTCACTGTATATCTAGTGAAGCGATGAAAAAGATACCACATCAAACAAAAGTATTATTATTATAAAAGTAATTGTGCTTCTCTGTTTCCTGTTCTGGTTGCTGCCTGGGAAGGTATAAATATCCCGTATAACTCTAGTGATAATAATAGTAGTAGTAATAATTATAGTTGCATTTAATATACCGCCTGATTATAATAATCATGTTATTGAGACGTCTCAAAGCCCTTCACAAAATATACTGTAAAGTGGATTGACTGTGTATTTTGTGGGTGAAATGCGGCAGCCAATTGCACATAGCAGTGTCCCACAAATAGTCGTGAATTGAGTTACCAAATTTATTTTGGAAGAAGAAGGATGAACAAAAAAAAAAAGAAGCAACAACAACAACCACACAAACTTACACTTATATAGAGCCCTCCATGCAGGGTAGCATCTCAGAGCGCTTAGCAGTGCTTAACAGTGCTTAAAAGGTAAAGAAATAATAATAATATAATGATAATCCTTGCATTTGATATAACGCTTTTCACGTCTTCTAGATGTCCCAAAGCGCTTCACAGAATATACTGTAAAGTGAATTGACTGTATATTTGTGGGCGAAACGGCAGCCAATTGTGCACAGCAATGTCCCACAAACAGTCATGGATTGAAAATGACCAATTTATTATTGTTTTTGGTTTTGGAGGGATTATTATTAGGCGTGTGGAGTAAGGAAACTTGCCTAAGGTTTCTCCCTGCCTGGAATTGAACTCAGGTCTCTCGCTTGCAAAGCGAGTGCTCTAACCACTGAGCTACAGGACTCAAAATAGATACATCGTGGCAGAATCTGAGAGATACTGGGACTTGAGTGAAGATAATTACTTGCTGAAAGATCATAAGGATAAGCAAAAGTAATTTTTAGCAAATATATGTGTTCATATTGATTTTGTTCCCCCAACTAGATTTGTCGCTTTATTGACTCCTGGCATTACAATTAATTTTAAATGCAGCTTTCCATCAAACTGTGTTTGACACCCTTGAGGCACTTGGAGAGCAAGGAAACAACAGAGGATATGCACAGAGACATGAGACACATCCACAAGTGACTATCTGAATACTGACTGTCACCCCCGGAGCCAGCAATAGCTATTAATAATAACAATAATAATAAGCATTGCATTTGATACAGCACCTTCTGCTTTGGGAGGATATCTCAAAGCGCTTCACAAGATTTTTACTCTAGTGTTTATTTGGTAGGCAAATGTGTCAATCAATTTGTGAGCAGCAGTCTCCAACAAACACTCATGAAGTAAAATGAGGGAAATTGTTGGCCAGGACACCAGCATAAAAGTGCGATGGGATCTTTAACGTCTACCTGAGCAGGCAGACGATGTTCAGTTTCTCATCCAAAGGAAAGCGCCTTCACAATGCAAAATAGCCTTAGCACTGCACTGGAGTGTCAGCTTAGAATATGTGATTCCAAGTCCCGATGTGGGGCTTGAACCCACAACTTTCTTACTTAGAGGCAAGAGTGCTACCAACTGAGCCACTGAATAATAATCATGCAACCCCCCCGATCAAAGCACAATTCATAATATGCCTCAGTGTGACAAAATCATTTATGCTTTTGAAGCAGGATATAAACTCGCAAAGTAAGGGCAAGATGTGACCTCGTGAATATTTAGAAGAAGACATAATTAATTCTGCAATATCCAGAGGTTTTGGCACCTTGATTTCCCCTCTCTTGACGCACAAAAATAAATAAACCTCTACAGTGCCATTCAGCAAATACCATGCAATGTGCCAACGGGCAAGGAAAGAAATAATTGGCATTTTCCACTGAATCAGAAACATAAACTACTCTTGAATTATATTTTGTCATTTCAGCACATTTTGTAATAAAATAGACAGGAGTGAAAAGACATTACGGAAATTAGAGGGTCATTTTGCTGCACTGAGGTTTTCACAGGTTATTTTACTGGAAAGCCAAG
Source organism: Callorhinchus milii (assembly GCF_018977255.1). Classification (NCBI taxonomy): domain Eukaryota; kingdom Metazoa; phylum Chordata; class Chondrichthyes; order Chimaeriformes; family Callorhinchidae; genus Callorhinchus; species Callorhinchus milii. Next base: position 81,611,867 of record NW_024704742.1, on the reverse strand, counting down.
AATAACTAGTCCAGGAACAGCAGTGAAGGTTCATCCTGTTGATAGCCGAGGTAACTGTTGTGGTTTCAAACCCCACATCAGGACTTGGAACCCATATAGTCTAGGTTGACCTCCAATACAGTGCTAGGGTGTGCTGCATTGTCAGAGGTCCAGTGCTTCAGAGGATACATTAACAACAACAACAACAAGATTCCATTTATAGAGCGCCTTTCACGTCGGGAGGACGTCCCAAGGCGCTGTACAGTTGGGTCAGGACCCAAGCAAGGGGGAAATGGTCAGGGTGATGGGTGGGAAGGGAGGGAGCGAGGAGGGGGTAGAGAGTCGAGAGGGGAGCTGAAGGCACAGTCAAAGAGAAAGGTCTTGAGACTGACCTTGAAGGAGGAAAGGGAGGAGGCGGCGAAGGCACTGGGGGATAGAGTTCCAGAGCCTCGGGGCTGAGAGGCTGAAGGTCCGGCCACCGATGGTAAGGCGGTTGGGGCGGGGAATGTGGAGCAGACCGGAGCCAGAGGAACGGAGGGTACGGGCAGGTAGGTAGGGGGATAGTATGTCGGAGAGGTAGGAGGGAGCAAGGCCATGAATGGACTTGTAGGTGAGGATGAGGATCTTGAATTCGATCCTCTAGGGGATGGGGAGCCAGTGGAGGCGAGCGAGGGTGGGAGTGATGTGGTCACGAAGACAAGCTCCCATCTGCTTGGATTAAAGTTCCCATAGTCATATTTGAAAATGAGAATGGAGTTTATTCCAGTGTTCTGGCCAGCAATCCCCCAAATAAAACTGGTCACTTACTCCATCAACAACAACTTGCATTTATGTAGTACCTCTCATGCAGGGAAATTTGCTGTGTGCAGATTGGCTGTCGCATTCACCCACAAACATACAGTTACACCACTTTATAGTGTATCATCTGTAGCACTTTGAAGCATCTCAACAACATTATAAGATACTATATCAAATAGGATTATAACTGCACTAGAGATGCTTTATCTACAGCAGTGGGGGTCAACCCATGGCCCACTAATTTAGGTGTATTTGGTTTAATTCAATGTTTTTCCATTTTTTTCTTGATTGAATATTTCTTGATTTGTTTAATATCTTCATAAATGACTTGTAGCTAGGAGTCACAAGCACAGTGGCTAAATTTGCAGGTAGCACAAACCTAATGAAGGTGGTAGACTACGAAGATGAACAGGATAGGTTACAGGAGGACTTATGGAACAGGCTCCCTGGGGAGACAGTGGAAGCAGAAAATGTTGTTTGTTTCAAGAACAAATTAAATAGATTTCTGCTAGAAAATAATATCTCAGGATACAGTATGTACTTTGGGACACAACATGCCAAACAATGCTAGGATGGTGGAAGGTGAACTAGATGGCTCTTGGTATTCTTTTGTCTAGCAAATTTTTATGTTCTTATATTCAACCAAGAAAATTCAATTTGTTGGCCGACCAAAGGGTTGCCCACCACTGATCTACAATGTGAATTTCTCAAATTCTGGTCCCCTTTCTTGTGTCTCTTATGGTTAAATAATTGATTAAATGGTTACCCATTTTCAGAGCACACCTGATCTGCAAATAATGTCTTCTCGTTTTCAAACTTCACAAACAATGTGCAAGAGACTTTAGCACTGTGGTTGTTGATGCTTACGTTAAATATGGGGACCGGCTCACAGAAAATGAAATGCTTGTCACAATTTTTAAAAAAAAGTAACTGGGTGATCTGACTGACACATCTAATTTAGACACATTCACCTAATGGAATGTGTTATTTTGTCACCATTTGCTGACACATGCTGCACCCACATCAAATCTATTTCTTTTTTATGCTTTTGCTGCGGCATCGTAAATTACTTCAAAGTCAGACTAATAGCACTGACAAAATGACTCTCTGACTATTAATCTGTATTCAGAGGTTAGCAGTGCCTGCTGCCTAAGCAACGCAAATCACGTCCAAATTAGCAGCTGCATCAGAGGAAAAGCTATAAAATAGTACTACAGCATATCATTTATGAATGGGTGCTTGGGTTTTGCAAAAGAAAAATTGACATGTCTGGCCAGCACTATCATATCTGAACTTTCAGAAGCTGATAAAACTTGGTTCATTGCGTTTGCATGAGGTATCAGGTTAGTTTCAATGACAGCGCTCTCACCTCTGAGTTAGAAGGGTGTGAGATCAAGCCAACAATCGGGCCTTTGAGCTCACAGTCTAGACTGAAGCTCCAGTGCAGTGCTTGGGGAGTGTCGCATTGCCACAGGAGTCGGCCTTTAGTTGAGACTTTCAACAAAGTTCCTGTCTGCCTTTTTATGTGCATTTCAAAGATCCCATGACACTATTCGAAAAGAGAAGTAAAGGTTCTCCGAGTGTCTTGACCAACAATCCCTCAGATAAAATTGGTCACTCACTTTGTGGTTGTTTGTGGGATTTTGATGTGTGCAAGTTGGCTGCTGTGTTCGCCTACAAATACACAGTCACTACACTTTACAGGCGATTGATACTATCTTAAATGCAATGCCGATGTTCTTTTTATCATATATATTGAGAAAATGTAGTTAATGCAGGGAATAATTAAGAGCAACACAGCCTACTGGAGACTTGCAGCTTGCTTCACATCCCCAACCACTCCATTTTGGTGGATGAGCTTTCAGTCATTCTGCCCTGCTCTGTGAAACTCCATCCTGGAGTTCCTTCACTTGACTTCCTTCCTCCTCAGCTTCAAAACCTCTTCAACCATTCTCTTGGCCATCGTTCCTTTCCCTACCCCAGCACCCTGTCCGCTCCCGGCTCAATTTCCCCATCAATTATGCAAAGCACTTCGGGATGTCCTCTTGATGTGAAGGCACTATGTAAATGTAAACTGTTGTAATTATCTTTTCTACAATAGATTCGAATTATTTAGACATTGTTCTTCATCCGGTGTGGGCAGATGACTTTTAGTAGATCATTTAAAGGAAACTGTTGATTCTGTTTACCAGTTTTGCTGAGAATACAGCAGTCAGTGAACAGAGCAGAATAATTGTCAAAATACAATAATAATAATCCTTGTTTTTCATAAAGTCCCTTATCACATCACTGAGAATTCTCAAAGTGCTTCACAGAAAAATACTGTAAAATGGATTCCCTGTGAATTTTATGGGTGAAACTTGGCAGAAAATTGCACACAGCAGTGTTCCACAAGCAGTCATGGATTGAATGACCACATTTTATTTTGTTTGTTTCGGGTTTTATGGAGGGATTATTACACCCGAACAATGATCAGCCAATCGACTAACAAATGGGTTCCTACTTATTGCTAGGTAAACAGAGGCGTGTGGAGTAAGAAAATTTGCCTAAGGTTTCACCCATCCGGGAAGCGAACCTGATTCTTTTCATTTGTGAGGTGAGCGTGCTAACTACGGCCTATGGGACTGTATATTCAGTAATTTTTCTAATTATCAAATGGCAGTGCCATACAAAGAGGTTATTTTCAGATAAAACAATTACCTGGGGTATGCTCAATTATGTATTTCTGGAAAGCCTTGCAATAATAGCGATCATCAGTGATCAAACTGCCAGAATTTACCAAGGAAACCTAGCTTGGGAGCAATATTGAGAACAAGGCTTCAGCCAAAATTATTGTTCCTAATTACCGGAATGAGTAATTATGATGAATTCAGGTCATGTTCAAAGCAGACAGCCAGGCTGAAAAATGACAAGTGACAGAAACGGAGATGATATCAAGACAGAGCTACAGGCTTCAAGGAAATATACGATTTGGCATTTGTTATTCAAGTTCATATGTCGTGAAAATGTTTCCTGAAGTCTTTTACCAGAATGAATCAAAAATCTCAGCAACTGTCGTTTTTCTGTTGATTTTGTATCATCCGGTTTACGGTCAATCTGACTCCTTAACTAACCAGAATTAACAGAGTGTGTGTGTGGGGTGGAGGTGGGGGGGAGGGAGGGGCGGAGGGGAGTGAGGGGGGAGGGGTGTTATGAAGAAAGTTGGAATTGTCAGAGCATAGAGAATAGCTATAGGGTCACAGGAAATCATAGAGATAGGCTGGGTATGACATCTTGGAGGCATTTGAAGACCAGGACAAATATATTAAAGTTAATCCGTGGGGGATTAAGTAGCCAGCGGAGCAGGGTGAAGATAGAGGAGATGGACTTATGCAGTATGGTGCAGGAGAGGATATGAGCTACGGAGTTTAAGAATCTTATCGGAGAAGATTAAGACTGTTTATATGTTAGAAGAGAAAGTGCTTCACTTCTGGCAGTACAGTGATGTGGAATTAATCCAGTGCAATTAATCATAGTTCAGGTAGTCACAAGAAGTGAGGCATTGAAATAAGTGCAGTAAAGAGAAACAAGCCAAGCGACAGGCTCTACACTAAGAGGGGAAATGCTCAGATCTGAATTTGTCTTCATTAGAAAAAAAAGGTTAATGGGAGAGGTGAGAGTGTAACTGTGCTCTTTGAATCCATCCACCCTGTCCAGGGTATTAGATCAGAGAATTGGGAGCACAAACAAGAAATTGTTTGGTACAACAACAACTTGCAGTTATATCGTGCCCCTATCACAGGTTACCATCTCAGAGCACTTGATAAGACCTGATATAGTTATGGGGAGGTGCTTGTAATGATTAATTCAATGACTGGGTGTTTATTCGGCAACATATTTCAAGAATCACAAGCCTTGGGAGAGGGACTGGTATGAAATAGACAACTCCATCTACAGGGTAGGAGCAGTTTGTATTATTATTTTGCTAAACTTTTATGGTTTCAAAGGTGGCTGAGATTTGTTGAAGTAATGCACAGTTTGCAGTATAAATGGGTCCACGGGTTCTGATGAAGGATCGTGTACCTGAAACGTTGACTCACTTTTCTTTCTCCGTAACATCCCCTGACTCCGCCACGACCTCACCCCTCAGGCCTCTGAAACTTTTGTTCACGCCTTCATCACCTCCAGGCTCAACTATACAAACGCCCTACTTGTCGGCCTTCCCAACTCCTCCCTCCACAGACTGCAGATAATCCAGAACTCTGCAGCCCGTGTCCTCTCCCGCACCAACCTCCGTGACCCCATCTCCCCACTCTCGCCCAACTCCATCGGCTCCCTATCCTTCAGAGGATCCAGTTCAAGATCCTGGTCCTCACATACAAAGCCCTCCATGGCTTCGCCCCACCCTATCTCTGTGACCTCCTAAACCCCTATCAACCTGCCCACTCCCTCCGCTCAGCCGGCTCCAGTCTGATCCATGTCCCCCGACTCACCCGCCCCACCATTGGCAGGAGAGCCTTCAGCCAGAGTGCCCCCAACCTCTGGAATTCCATCTTCTATCACTCCGCCTCACCGCCCCCACCCTTAGCCCCCTTCAAGTCCCGCCTCAAGACCCTCCTCTTCGACCATGCCATTGGCCACCCCCCTTCCCCTCCCCTCCCTTCTCCCCCCTGACCCCAGCTCGGGTCTAAAATGCTGTACTCTGTCCAGCGCCTTGGGACGTCCTCCTGACGTGAAAGGCGCTATACAAATGTAATCTTGCTGTTGTTGTTGTTGTAGATGCTGCCTGACCTGCTGAGTGTTCCCAGTGACCTCTGAATATATTTAGCTACACTGTTATGTCTAATCAGATACTCTGATTGTGCTCGGGCTGGACATGATGACAATATGTGGTTTACTGTTTCTGGTGCTTGGCATTTTGGATCAGTGTTTCACTTTAAGATCTTATTTTCATAATAAGGGTATAATAGATTGTTTTTGTGCTGATATTTTGAGAGTTTCTGTTTTGGCTTTTGTTATTCTTGTTATTATTATGTTTGTGATGGTCTGTGGAAAGAATGGATTGTAGGGTTGATGGGGGCCTTTTAATATTCCTTGTTGTTTTGTTAAGTTCTGATTCCACTCAAGATTCTGTATGGGGTGTTGTCGTGGTAGGAACAGAGAATGTGCAGATCAGAAATATTTGGGATTTTTTTGCACTGAAATTGAAATTGACTACATAACCTAAATTCTTATCGATGTAATATTCTTGTTAATAAGCAATATTTTTCCAAGCTCTTCGTCACTGGCATCAAATGGTCCACTGCTATTTTGATTTGGTTGAGAAGTACTTTGCCCTTGGGAAAGGTTTTCATTATAATATTGAGGAATTCCTGGTCAATGACTCTTGCAAGCATGAATATATATCAATTTGTATATGTCTTTATGACTGCATGAGCCAGACAGAGATAAACAGGCCTACTCTCAAATTCATGAAGAACTAATTTATTCATAAGACCGCATACGTTCCAATAAAAGTTGTTCATCTATCTCTCGCTCTCTCTCTCTTGCTCTCTCTCGCCCTCTTTTTCCTCACACAACACTGTTGAGCTCTTCACCCCCTAACATTTGAGTTCTTTACAAGAAAATTAAATATCTACATAAAAAGCACGCTTCAATGAGCAAATTAGACTATGTTGGATATTTATGTTGCCAACACAGCAGGAATGGTTGCATATTTAAATTGAGACTAACCTACTGTATTTCTTAATGAAATTCCTTAGTAAGGATTCTGACTCGCGCAAATGGGAACGCCTCCTTCAGGTAGCCAGGAACTCATCAGGCTGACCTGACAATCACATGTGATGTGATGGGATGTGATATGAGAAAATGTTTCGCTTCTCAGTGAGTCAGTAACTCAAGTTCATCAATTTAAGATACTTAGTAAATCAGCAAATGGGGAGATTAGGAGAAAGTACAAAGTAGTTAGGATATGGAATGCCCTGCCATGAGCGGTGATCGAGGCAGAATCCATATTTGAGATGTCTAGAAGACGTGAAAAGTGCTGTATCAAATGTAAGGATTATTATTATTATTATTATTATTGGCCTTCAAGAGGGAACTAGACAAATACCTTAAAGAGTCTACAAGGGTATGGGGAAAGGGCAGGTTAGTGGGACTGGAAGGATTGCTCTTGAGGGAGCTGGCACAGAAACAATGGGTCGAATGGTATAAATCAAGAAATATTCAATCAAGAAAATTTATTTTGTTCGCCGACTTTAAAGGTTGGCCACACCGATTTATACAAATACTTTGCACAATTAGCAATGTCTTCTATGATAAAGCATGCACATGGGCTATTCACACAAGTTCTGAATGAGAAAAATGGGCTTATCTTGTGCTAATCATTGAAAATAGTGACTTTTTCCACAGTCCTCCATGGAGTGCAGATAACTGGGTTTCCTTTGCTCTGAGTTGGCTCCGTGGTGATATGCATTGGGAAAGGAATGTCATAATTGAGCTAACTCTGTGGCGAGCTTAGTAGTCTGATTCCTGAGCCAAATGGGTCCACAGTACTCCTGATGACAGACCAACCAGCTTGGCCAGAGCATATATAGCTTGAGTATGACATCTGTTTGAGGGACATTACTGTGCACAATTGGCTGCTACGTTTCGTCCACAAAATATACAGTCAATTCACTTTACAGTATATACTGTGAAGTGCTTTGAGATGTCTCAAAGACACAATAAAGTGCTATATCAAATGCATGGATTATTATTATTATTATTACTATTATTATTATTCTCCCCACTCTCCCCACTGCCACCCAATGCACCTCCATCATACCTCCACTGGAAAAAAAAATCTCCCCCCCCACCCCTCAGCTGCCTTGGAGTCATCTGAACTCCTTCCCCTCTGGGCGTCCTCCTGCAATGACCTATCCTCCTTGGTCACCCTTGTCCACAGCTCCCTCTCCTCCACTCTCGATTCCCTTGCTCCCCTCTCTTCCAGAACCATCTCCTACTCATGCAAATTACCTCGGTACACCAGCCACCTCCGCTCCCTTAAAGCCCAGATGCGTTCCACTGAGAGCACCTGGCTAAATCAAACTTAACTGTCCATTGGCAGATTTGGCTGGACCATGTCAAATCTTACCACTCCGCTCTTGCCTCCAATATATCGTTGTTCTACTCCAAGACAATCTTGGAGGCCAAGAACAACCCTAGGCTCCTCTTCTCCATCATGAACCGGCTCCTCCGCCCAACCTCTCATGCCTCATCCATCCTCACCTCAAATGCCAACTGTGAGGCGATATTGGACTTCCTCTAATCCAAAGTTGAGGGAATCAGCTCAGCTGCCTCTGCCACTGCATTGGCTCCTTTCCCCATCTCCTCGTCCCACACCAGCCCCTATCCACCCCTCCCTCCACACCTTTGAACCCGTCTCCCACTCCTCTCTCATCACCACCATAACCCATATGAAATCCACCACCTGCTCCCTCGACCCCATCCCTAGCCCCCTCCTTACTTCCCAGCTCCATCTCCTTGCCCCTCTATTCATTGACATTGTTAACCTCTCCCTGTCCTCTGGTACTGTTCCCACCCCTTTAAAAAATGCTGTCATCACTCCAATCCTTAAAAAAACCTCCCTGGACCCTTCTCTACTCCCTAACTACTGCCCCATCTCCAACCTCCCCTTCCTCTCCAAGGTCCTGGAATGAGTTGTTGCTTCTCAGCTTCGCTCCTTCCTATCCCGCCTTACCTTTCTCGAACCCCTCCAATTGGGCTTCCGTGCCACCCACAGCAAAGAGACAGCCCTGGTCAAAGTGACAAACAATATTCTGTCTATCTGAAACCAGAGTTCCCTCTGCCTCTTCGTCCTCCTTGACCTCTCTGCTGCTTTCGACACCGTCGACCACTCTATCCTCATCTACCGCATCTCCTCTCACTTCAACTGCCACAGTTCTGTTCTTGATTGGTTCAGATCATAGCTCTCACACTGCCTGCACTTCATCTCCTCAAAAGGCTTCTCCTCTAGCCTCTGGGCCATCTTGTGTGGCGTTCCTCAGGGCTCTGTCCTTGGTCCCCTCCTCTTCAACATTTATATGTTCCCTCTTGGTGACATCATCCGCAGACATGGGATGGGGTCAACTTCCACATGTACGGGGATGACACCCAACTCTATCTTTCTGGCTCCACCCTTGACTCCAGGACCACTGCTGTCTTGACAGAATGTCTGTCAGACATCAAGTCCTCGATGAGAGCTAACTTTCTTCAGTTGAATATCAACAAGACCGAGGCTCTCCTGATCTCCTCCTCAACTCGATTGCTGATAGCATCACCATCCATGGTTGCACATTCGGCCTTGCTAAGCCAGTCCAGAATCTTAGGGTCTTGTTTGTCCCTCAACTTCCTTTCTACCCCACACATGCACCATGACGCAATCTGCCTTCCCCCACCTCCTCAACATCACCCGGCTCTGACACCATTTCACACCGCAGGCCGCCGAAACCCTCATACACGCCTTCATTCGATTGAGGCTCAACTATGCAAACTCACTGCTTGTCGGACTCCCCAACTCCTCCCTCCACAGGCTGCAGATATCCAGAGCTCTGCAACCCATATCATCTCCCACACCAGGCTCCATGACCCTATCAACCCCATCCTTGCCCAAATCCACTGGCTTCCCATTACACAGAGGATACAGTTCAAGATCCTGGTCCTCACCTTGAAAGCCCTCCACGGTCTTGCTCCTCCCTACCTCTCCAACCTGCTAACTCCCTACCATCCTGTTCACTCCCTCTGCTCAGCGGGCTCCGGCCTGTTTCACCTCCCCCACCTTGCTCGCCCCACCTTCAGCGGTCGGGCCTTCCCCCATTCTGCACCCACCCTCTGAAACTCCATCCCACAGTCCCTCCATCTCAGCCCCTCACTCGCCATCTTCAAGATCCACCTGAAGACCCTCCTCTTTGACCATGCTTTCGATCTCCCTGCTTCCCCACCTGCCATCCCCCACCCTGACCCTCAGCTCGGTTCCATAACTCTGTCTGTCCAGCGCCTTGGGGCATCCCCCCGACGTGAAAGGCACTATACAAATATAATTTTGTTGTTGTTGCATTATCTGATGTTCTAAACTCAAATAATTTAGCAACATAACCTAACCTATTATTACTGTATTATCCTGTTTGCCTTGTTTATTGCTGCCTCACACTATTTTGACATGGTGAGCGTCAAGTGAACACCTAGATCACTTTAAATTTTCTCCTTTGCAAGTTTGATTTCATCCATGAAGTATCCCCGTTTCCTATTCTTACTTCTTAATCAGCCCATGTACGTACTCTATCAAGCTTTATTTCCCTTCCTGGTAGACTGTTCCAGCTGGTAGTAAACCTCTGTGTAAAAAAATACTTCTTGGTGTCTGTTCTAAAATTGTCCTGCACATCCACGAACCAGTGCTCTCATGTCCTGCTTTGGTGGCATTGTATTGTCTTGATTAAGGTAGATTCAAGGTGCTGGATCTACGAACTTATGTGCACAACTCACTGGCAAGCTATCAATGGCAAGCTTTGCGGTTTTAGCTGGTTGGACTCCAGGAGTGCTCCAAAACGTCTTAGCTCTTGCCAACCTGCGCCTAATACTTTCCGGAATTAAGTAAACAGGACACGTCTCTCCAGGCAGAGAGTTTGCATTCTATTCCAACAATTTATATCTGGAATTTTCACATGTAGGTAGGATGCATGGAATTCTCAGTTTAGTTTGGATATGCTGATGGATTTCCACATGTGTCACATACCTGGCTGAACCACTCCCCCACCCTCCCCCCAAAAATATATATTATCTCAAGTTTACTTGCTGAATTCTGTGTACTGGTCCATTATTACACAGGTGAGCCTTGCTCTTAGAGGAACTCACGTGGACACAAATTCCCTTCTTCGTTGTGACCTTTGAAAATTAGAAAGCTGTCTGGATTCCATTAATTGAAGCCAGTCCCAGATGCTAGGAATCCACCATCTGTGTTCACAGGAGAACAGGATAAATAAAACTATCAGATTGGACGAAAATCCAATTGTCGTGCTTGGCCACAGTGCAACACATTTCAGCATACATAGCGAGGGTGCTTGCATGTGGCGCACAGGGACATTGTCTAGCCCATATCCCCATCTGCTTTCCTGCACTTCACACGTTGCTGTTCACACTTTGTTGATGAATTCAGTATTAACAATCAGCTGCCTCCACATGTAAGCACTGAGACCGTATTATCCTTGATTCAATTATGCTACTAAGAGGACTTTTAGAGGACTGCGTTGGAAATCGTCCATCAATAATTTAATTCCGTTAAAATAATAGTGCAAAAATTAATTTGACAAGAGAGCAGTAAGTATCACTTCTATAAGAAATAATTTTTATGGCCTTTTTTGCAAACCCACTAACACTCAGGTTTAATCGATGTGGCATATGGTAGGTTATGAGTCACGCTGAATAAGCAGTTCCAGAATAACGCTTCTACATGGAAAAAGCTCAATAAATATTCAACAAACTATTTGATATTCTGAAACACAATTGCTCACTCAGTTTGTTGGCAATTGTCCCCCATTTCAGTGGGAGCTCAATTTTATCAATTCAACAAAGTGCAATAAAAGACCCAATTTTCAATGCAGACGTTCTAGCAGTTGGGACACATTGCATTACTTTGTCTGGGGTAGTTGGATTAATTTAAAGAGATTTGCCATTGGCCACAATCAGGAAGATTGAGCAGCAGATTGCTGGTTAATGATGCGGGTTGTTTAGTTTGTGTATAATTGGCTTGCATTCATCTAATTTAGAAAAAAATCTTTGCACTTGCAGCTGACAAACAGACCTGCAGTGATTTGATCCAAAAAGGGCTTAACAAATAGTAAGCCTAAAGATAAACCAACATAACACGGTTTTGAAGAAAGCTTCTAATTCAAGTTGTGTGCAGACTTTATACTAAAAAGCCAATTACACCTTAGATGGGGAAAGACTAAGTGAGGTAGAATAGCAGAGAGATCTTGGGGTTCAGAATAAAAGGTTTGAAAGCAGAGAAGAACCCATTGCATACATTGAGCGAGAAGTGAATAACATTTCTATATTAATCCCTTGCATTTGATACAACACATCAAAACATCTCAAAGTGCTTCACAGAATTTACTGGAGAACATAGTGACCGTGTACAAACACAGCAGTCAATTTGCACAGAGCCATTTGCCCCATACAGCCATGTAGTGAATAACCATTTTGTTTTCAATTTAGGGTAATTGGTGGCCATACACTTACATCTCATCTGAAAGACAACAACTTTGACAATGCAGCACTCTCCCCATCACTGCACTACAAATAATGTTTGAATGCTGTAGATTCTAGGCAATGATCCTGTAGTTGTGGGCTCTTTGAAACTGATCACTAATAATCGCAATTATTTTGCAATATTTTTATAAAAATTCCAGTTACAAACACTTCGTGAAAAGATTGCTTTTTAAGCAATCACTTTTAAGTGAACTATAGGATTACGGTAGCATTTCACAACCCAACTTCATTCTTAGCTATTTTACTAAAAACTGAATTCTACATTCCCCCTCTCTTTCTTCAGGAACCTCATACACTGTGAATTCTTAACCCCCATCAAACTTCATTTCCTCTACAATTTGCAGACTCTTGAAACTCAAATCTGCCTTTCTTTTCGAACTTATTGGTATCTTCCACCATGCACCTTGCCCCTTAACCAAGGAGTTAGTGTAGTCGAGCCTTAATGTGATGAATGAGTGGATGGGGATCTTGACGGCCTGAGTAGAAAGACAGTGTTAGAGCCGGGCAATGCACATTAATGTGTCACAAACACCCATGAAATGAATGATAATAATAATCCTTGCATCTGATATAGCGCCTTATCATGACTTTGAGATGTCTCAAAACGCTTCACAGACTATACTGTAAAGTGAATTGACTGTATATTTTGGGGCGAAACTCCCAATTTATCTGGAGAATTGTACTGATCAATTTATCTGGAGAATTGTGCTGATTAAGGCACTGGGAGAAACTCTCTCTGGTGTTGAATAGTGCCACTGGATCTTTAACATCATCTGGTTTCATGTCTTGTCTGAGGGATGGCATTTCTGACAATGTAGTGCTCCTCCCACCAGCATTGCACTTTGAGTGTCAGACTTGACTATGAGCTCAAATTCCTGATATGGCTCTTGAATGGACATTGTTCCCAGAGGTTTGAGACCTTGTTAAATTGACTATGAGCTCAAATTCCTGATATGGCTCTTGAATGGACATTGTTCCAGAGGTTTGAGACCTTGTTAAATTGCTACAGCCTGAGCCAGGCTGACACAATTATTTAATTACTTAATACAATAAATACATTGTTAAACACCAAACCTTTACCTACCGTTTCCGGAAAACAGGAAATCCAAATTGAACTGGTGTGATCATATCATGGTGATTATAAAAGGATTCCTTCCCCAAACCAATCTTATAAATTTCTAATTATTAGCAAATGGAAACTGATAATTATCTTGTATATGAAACAAAAACATTTTCATTTTATGCCAAAACAATTTGGTTCAGGCTGTTCGAGGTTCTTGCAACCAAAGTGATGTTCCTTAAACGGATGGTGCCCAAGGGACATTTTATAGTCATTTAATTCAGGTGAGACCTGCATTAACTCATTCCCATAAGACAGGACATGAAATGTGGTAGTGCACTTGATTGAGTTAGTATAGAACACTTGCAGTCTAATTGTATTGTGTGCATAGCCTCAATGCATCACTGAGCTCTCACAGAATGTTATGTGATGTGCCAAGTTTGAAATATAATTTACTGCAGATTGCAAAGTTATTGAATGCAACAGCGACTCAGCTTTCGATAAATTGTACAATACTTATTCAATATATCAGCTATTTAAAAAGAAAGATCAGGATTTTTGAGGACAAAGAGTGGCGCAATGAACCAAGATTACTTGATTAATGATTTCTGGTAATGCTTTTTCATGTTTTCATCTCTAGGTTTAAAAGTAATTGTTGAATAATAACACTGTTATTTTAAAGAGTTAGACAAGTTAATTTTTATCTCTCCTTTCCTCACCTAATGGTACCAATTCATGTGAAGGTACAGTGTTCCAGGTGTTGGTTGGACTCCAGTCCATCAGCCAAGAAGCTATTCTTCACATGAGTGTTTGGAGTTGTCAGGCTTTATGCCTACACTGGAGTCAAGAGAGGACAATGTACAGGAAGTACTGTTACCCCACCCCCTTCTCCTTCTTACAATCAATTTTACTTTCCATTGGAGATGAGTCGAGTGTAACAATCTCTGATGCCAGTAACTTCCTCGTCACTTCATCCATGTTACAAAAGATGTCACACTAAACATGGCGACAGATCATTATCTGCCATGAAAATGATGCACTTACACACACCAATCCTCTGGATGCCTAAATACAGTTAAACATTTGTACTGAATACAACTAATTACTTCTAAATACAATTATCATCATTCTTCCACATTTTCCAGATGGTGGTCAGTGCACTGTTGATAAAGAAAAAAGGAGGTAACAGGAATTTGTGAACACCTTGTAATCATAGGAAAGTCGGGCCCTGAGCTCCATACATGCACATTTGTAGCAGAAGTCACGAGGCAGAGATCCACAGTGGAAACCTACTCCACTTGATGTTCTCCCCACCTGAAAGGGGCTATACAAATGTAATTTTGTATTGTATCTCCTCACTAGCTTAGGGTACTGAGAATTAATGCCATTTTTTAAAAAAAATGTTAAACAATAAGCAGGTTTGCATTTCCAAGCACAGAAATAGCACACAATATCTAAATATTTTTTAAAAAAAAAAAAAATTCCAGATGCATCTTATTAACGGTCCCTGAAGTGAGAATTACAAGCCTTCGGTAAGGCTTAGCATATCTGTTACAGAAAGTTTTAATTACACAGTGTAACAAAGGCACAGAATGAAGCCACAAATTTCATTCAAGAACACAGATAGTCTCAGGATATTGCTTTCTTTTGATGGTATGAAATGATGGATGCATTAGGTGCTAATCAAAATATATATAGATTACAAGGAACAATTGACAGAAGCTTCAAAAGTCTTGACTTCCATCCATTTCTGTTGCTCAGATTAACCTTGAATTCATTGTATGCTCAGAGGCCTGAAATTCCATCTAGTCTCAGGCTGTAGGACGATTTTGTAATAAAATTTAAGATCAACAATTCACATTTGTACAGTTCCTTTCATGTCAGGGAGCATGTCGAAAAGTGCTTCACACAACTAATTGGTAGCCCGAGTTGGTTGTAGAGCTGAAGATGGGGGGAGAAAGGCGGTATCGACACTTGGAAATATAGAACACTGCAGCGGAAATGTCCATTTGGCGTTTTCTTCCACCTAATAATCATTCTGTATGTATTGAAGTTACACACATTGTAGGATGTATAATAACCTATTGTGGGCAGGTGTTGTCTGGAGCATTGGGCTGTAATGGTCATTTATAATTGTTTGGGTTGTTGCCTCTTTTGAGGCACTTTTGATATAAAGAGCTGTGAGATTCGGTAAAATTTTTTGATCATTATCCTGCCAATACTCAGTTTCTTGGCTCAAGCAGAAAGAACAACCACTTAGGTAAGATACCAGAGAGCATGTGGTGCCTGTGAACCATATTCCAGCGTAAACCACCAGTGAAAAAAACAACAACAAATTACATTTATAGAGCGCCTTTCACGTCGGGAGAATGTCCCAAAGCACTGGACAGTCAGGGATTGGGACCCGAACATCGGGGAGGGGTGGTGTAGAGGTGAAGGAAGTCAGAGAGGTAGAAGGGCGACCGAAGGCACAATCGAAAAGAAGGGTCTTGAGGCCGACCTTGAAGGAGGCAAGGGAGGAAGCGAGGTGAAGGGTCTGTGGGATGGTGTTCCAGAGGGTGAGGGCAGAGAGGCTGAAATCTCGACCACTGATGGTAGGGCAGGTTGGGCGGGAGACATAGCGCAAATATTCTCACTCTAATCTATTTGGATAATGAAAATAATTTAGCCTGAAACAATGAGCATTCTTGCAAGATTATTATTTCATTAAACAAGTACTTTGCTACTGTCTTCACCTTAGTAGAGACTGAAAACCTATCGAGAATAGAAGGGAACCAAGAAAAAAGAAAAAAATTGTTCGCGAGCAACTTGGGGGAATTAATATTAGTAAAGAAATGGTTTTAGGTAAATTGTCAGGTCTTAAAACTAATAAATCTCCTGGACCTGATGGCCTACATCCTAGGGTTTTAAAAGAGGTGGCTACTGAGATAGTGGATGGCTTGTCTTTGATCTTCCAAAGTCCTCTGGATTCCGGAACAATTCCCATTGATTGGAAGATTGCAGACGTGACAAATGTGCATTTCAAAATTGGGTACATAATCATCAGGTTTCTCACGGTCAACAGTATTAATTACATGAGTTCCATTATATATCATTAGTGGGTCCAAACCATGATTGTGCGCAATTGGCTGCCGCGTTCGCCCACAAATATTCAGTCAATTCACTTTACAGTGTGTTCTGTGAAGTGCTTTGGGACGTTCTCCCAACGTGAAAAGCGCTATATCAAATGCAAGGATTATTATTATTATTAGCAATAACAAAGTGTCTCCTTATCTTCGCACAAAGCTGGGTTTGATTTAATTCACATTGTAGATTACCATAAGTAAAATGTTTCTGATCAGTTAACATACAATATTCCCCATGCTCGTGATATGCAGTCTTAATGAATTCTCCATTCATTACCTTGAGTTGAACTGGGCACAGAGGTTCTCTCTGAGCCTTGTGATTTCATCCCACAAATAGGTGTATTAGTCTTTTCAGGGGTGGCATCGCACCTGCACATCCAGTTATACCCTCTGTTTGAACAACAGGACAAGTCTACTTTTTCCAATGATTCAGATTCATTTTTCCTAGCCATGAGAGACGGGACCTCTTTTCTTCCTTTTAAAATTCCCTTTTCCATCATACCCATCGAATAGGGTTTAACCAATTGTGTATATCAATCATTTTAGGATCAAACTGTGGCAGAGAAAGGGTAAACGAGACCATCTGCTGATATTTATTTTGGTCTGCTCCATGTGGAGTTACATCCGATTAACTCCAGAGTCACTAAATTCTGTGATTCTGTCATATTCACACTTGCTGCATTCCATGTGCCTGTTGTCAACTGTTTAATGGTGTCTAGTTCCAAGCTATTGTTATCTACAAAACAAGTGTATAGTAATGTGCTATACTATAATTACTACTATGTTTTTCCTCAGTAAGAGAACTGTTCTCCTTACACCAACACACGTAACATATCTTAGTTCCCTTGAGCCTATAAAACAGCTAAGATGAGTAGTAAACCCGAGGATTGGGAGAAGTTTAGGGATCAACAAAGGAGAACCAAAAAAGTGATTAAGAGGGAGAAAATGGAATATGAGAGCAAACTAGCGAGGAACATAAAGACAGACTACAAAGGTTTTTATAAATATATAAAGAGGAAGAGGCTGTCAAGGGTAAATGTGGGTCCTCTACAGGCAGAGACGGGGGGAATTATAGTAGGGGACAAAGACATGGCAGAGTCATTAAACAAGTACTTTGTTACTGTCTTCACCTTAGAAGACACTGAAAACCTACCAAGAATAGAGGGGAACCAAGAAGAAAATGTTAGCGAGCAACTTGGAGGAATTAATATTAGTAAAGAAATTATTTTAGGTAAATTATCAGGTCTTAAAACTGATAAATCTCCTGGACCTGATGGCCTACATCCTAGGGTTTTAAAAGAGGTGGCTACTGAGATAGTGGATGGCTTGTCTTTGATCTTCCAAAATTCTCTGGATTCTGGAACGGTTCCCATTGATTGGAAGATTGCAAACGTGACACCACTATTTAAGAAGGGTGGGAGAGAAAAGATGGGGAACTATAGACCAGTTAGTCTGACATCAGTGGTAGGGAAAATTCTTGAGTCCTTAATTAAAGATGTCATTATGGGATTCCTGGAAGACCATAACAAGATTAGGCAGAGTCAACATGGCTTTACAAAAGGGAAGTCATGCTTAACTAATCTTTTAGAGTTTTTTGAAGATGTATCTAGCAGGTTAGATAGGGGGGAACCAGTAGATGTAGTATATTTAGATTTTAAAAAGGCATTTGACAAAGTGCCACACAAAAGGCTATTGCACAAGGTTAAGGCCCACGGGATTAATGGGAACATATTAGCATGGATTGAAGAGTGGCTAACGGGTAGAAAACAGAGAGTAGGGATAAACGGGTCATTCTCGAATTGGCAGGATGTGACTAGTGGAGTGCCACAAGGATCAGTGCTTGGGCCTCAGCTATTTACAATTTACATCAATGATCTAGACGAGGACATTGAATGTAACGTATCTAAATTCGCGGATGACACTAAACTAGGTGGGAGAGTAAGCTCTGAGGATGATGCAAAAAGATTGCAACGGGATATAGATAGGTTAGGGGAGTGGGCGAGTAGGTGGCAGATGGAATTTAATGTGGGGAAGTGTGAAGTTATTCACCTAGGTAGCAAAAATAGAAAAACAGATTATTTTCTAGAGGGGGAAAGATTAGATAGTGTTAGTGTGCAGAGGGATTTGGGTGTCCTTGTACACCAGTCTCAAAAAGTTAGTTTGCAGGTGCAGCAAGCAACTAAGAAGACGAACGGCATGTTAGCATTCATTGCAAAAGGTTTAGAGTACAAGAGTAGGGAAGTCTTGCTGCAACTGTATAGGGCCTTGGTGAGACCGCACCTAGAGTATTGTGTGCACTTTTGGTCTCCTTATTTGAAAAAGGATATACTTGCCCTAGAGGGGGTGCAGCGTAGATTCACTTGGTTAGTTCCTGGGATGAGGGGACTGACCTGTGAGGATAGGCTGAATAAACTAGGGTTGTATTCTCTAGAGTACAGAAGAATTAGGGGAGATCGTATAAGATACATATAAGATTCTTAAAGGGCTGGATAAAGTATACACTGAGGGTCTGTTTCCCCTGGTAGGAGAATCTATAACCAGGGGTCACAGTCTTAAAATTAAGGGTCAGCCTTTTAGAACAGACTTGAGGAAACATTTCTTCACTCAGAAGGTAGTGAATTTATGGAATTCACTACCCCAGAAGGCTGTAGATGCTCAGTCCTTGAACATCTTCAAGACTGAGACTGATAATTTTTTTAAAAATAGAGGGATTAAGGGATATGGGATATAGGACAGGTAATTAGAGTTAGGTCTGAAGATCAGCCATGATCTTATCAAATGGCGGGGCAGGCTCGAGGGGCCAAATGGCCTACTCCTGCTCCTAATTCCTATGTTCTTATGTTCTTAAGATAATAATGATAATAATAATCCTTGCATTTGATATAGCACTTTAGCACACCACCAATGTGTCTCAAAACACTTAACTGGATATACTGTAAAAGTGAAGTGACTGTGCATTTAGTGGGAAAACCCGGCAGCCAGTTTGAGCACAGCAATGTCCCACAAACAGCCATGGAAAGAGTGACCAATCTTATTTTGAGGGAGCTCGCCAGGGCACCGGGAGAGAGAAACACTTTTCTCTATTCAAATAATGCCATGGGATCTTTAATGTCCACTTGAACAGGCAGAACAGGACATCAGCTTAATGTTTCATCCAAAGGACGGATAACAAGACAGCAGGAATACTGACCTCTCCGAGGCAGCTTAGATAGAGTCAGGCATCATTAACAACACCGATGCTTGCCCTTGCTACTGCTATTAATGACTGCTGCATATTAGCCACTTTTGATAAACAATAGAAAAAAGAGACTTATTTCCAAAGGAATTCCATTTAAAGCATGACTCGTCATCAAAATTGTAACATGGTCTAAGATTCAATCCTTTCAGACTAAGGCATGTTATGTAATAACAGCAATAAAGAAAAGTGAATATTTGTTCTTACGTATGCTTCAGATCCTACCCTTCGAACCTTCTCCACTTTGTCTTCACAAACGGCTTCTCCTCCAGGCCCCACACCATCTCATGTAGTATTCCTCAGGGCTCTGTCCTTGGTCCTCTATTCTTCAACCTCTGCATGCTCCCTCTTGGGTGACATCATCCTCAGACATGGGGTCAACTTCCACATGTTCGTGGATGACAGCCACATCTATCTCTCTGCCTCTACCCTCGACTCCAGGACCACTGCTGTCCTGACAGAATGTCAGTCAGACATCAAGTCCTGGATGAGAGTTAACTTTCTCCAGTTGAACGTCAACAAGACCGAGCTCTCCTGATTGGCTCCCGTCAGCGCCTCCTCACCTCAAGCATTGGCAGCATCACCATCCATGGATGCACACTCCACCTCAGTGAACCTTGGCATCTTATTTGGCTTTCAAATGTCTTTTGTACCTCACAACCGTACCATAACTTGCTCTGCCTTCCCCCACCTCCGCAACATCTCCAGGCTCTGCCACTGCCTCTCCCCTCAGGGTGCCAAATCCCTCATCCAGGCATTTATTACATCTGGGCTCAACTACATCAACTCTCTGCTTGTCAGCCTTCCCAACACTTCCCTCCATAACCTGCAGAACATCCAGAACTCTGTAGCTCATGTCTTCTCCCGTACCAGGCTCCATGACCCTATCACTCCTACCCTCGCCCAGCTCCACTGGCTACCAGTTCAAAATCCTCAACCTCACCTTCAAGGCCCTCCACATACTTACTTTTTCCTACTTCTGTGACCTACTAATCTCATATCAACCTGTCCACTCCTTCTGCTCAGCAGATTCCAGCCTGCTCCATATTCCCCACCCTGCCCATTCTACCATCGGTGGTCGGGCCTTCAGTTTCTCTGCCCCCATGCTTTGGAACTGCATCCCACAGTCCCTTCACCTTACTCCCTCCCTTGCCTCCTTCGAAGGCTCATCTCAAGACACACCACTTCAACCGCACCTTCGGCCATCCGCCTACCCTCCCTGACACCAAACCCCTGCTCAGGTCCAATAACCTGATTGTCCAGCACCTTAGGACATCCTCCTGACGTGAAAGGCACTATACAAATGTAATTTGTTGTTGTTGACGATAGTGAAGCTGCAACCTGCACTCAGGAGTCTATAGATTGCCTAATACGAGTGGTGACAATCCAGGAAGGATAACTTCAATGCGAGTCACTATTGATAATTAATGCTGAAAGTACTAGTGAATGTAAATCAGCTGATGAGGGGCCAATTAGCACCAGAAGTGGCAGAATGTTCATTAAATCTTCCAGATCGAGAGAGATTTAAATGACAGATGGATACAAAGGCTGGATAATCTTTTTATCCGACTGGAGAATTCAGTCAATCCATCCTGTATTATTTAGATTCATGAAGAGTTAACTTAATCATTGTCGTGATTCATTTTGCTGAATCTATCAAGCACGATGGGGGAGATGTAACATAAATAATAATAATTATTCTTGCATTTGATATAGCACATTATCACATCTTTGAGATGCCTCAAAGTGCTTCATAGAATATACTGTGAAAGAACTGATTGTGTATATTGTGAGCGAAACATGTCAACCAGTTGCTCACCTAGCAGTGTCCCATAAACAGCCATGGGGTGAGTAAACGCTAATTGATGCAGCATTAAATGCTTTTTGGGGGAGTTTGCTCCAACCGAACCACCATGCTGTGGATAAATAAAGGTTAGAGTTTCTGCTTCTCTCCAAATACTCTGTTTATGTGCTGTAGTATTTTAACATAAACCAATAAGCCCAGTTATGATGTGCAACAACAACAACAACAAGATTCCATTTATAGAGTGCCTTTCATGTCGGGAGGACGTCCCAAGGCGCTGGACAGTTGGGTCAGGACCCGAGCAGGGGGAAAGGCGCATGTGCAAGAGCATGACAAGGGAGCAGAGGTTCAGGGTTGTGAAGAGCAAATTTAGGACAGGCACCAGAAAATATGGTGGGTTGGGGTGGAGTGTGTGGGTGGGTGGATTTACAATTAGACTTGCATCTATGGAATGAATCTGTAATCTGCTGGGAATGAGATAAACTTGGGCATAAAGGAGAGTCAATTTACTGTTAAATGGATAATGTTTCCTCCCACATATTACCCACTTCCTAGATTGCACACTGAGAACTACAGAGTGAAGCACTTTCTAGTTGGGCTTGTGATCATTTCAGATTGCTCCATTCAAGTGCATCTCTTCTGAGAGATGAACTATTTGGTTTAGACCATGAGGGCAGAAGTATGAATTTAAAACTCCTCAAATAAGACTGGAGTTTAGAAGATATTTGTTCCAGAGCAGTGAATATGTGAAATAGATTTACAGTGAAAGTGTCTGATTAAATCCTTTTTGAACAAATCTGGATCATTTTCTGGTGGGGGAACAATATTGGAAGATATGGAAATACTTGAGAGTAATGCACTGGTAAGGCCAAACAGTTGGCAGGGAGGAGGATGTTGGCTATGGAGAGAGGAAGATCTAAGGATATTCCTGTTCTTTCTACCAGAACTGGATGAAACTGCCATATGTTATACAGTAATTTCATGATGCATTGCAACTGCAAGAGAAAAGAGTTCAGTGACTATATCTGCAGTGACTGTGTGGGCATGGTCTTCTGAGGCTACTAGGGAGTGCTGTTGCCATGAGGATCTTCACCAACACACACTGCGCCTGCACATAATGACAGTATGACAGAGCTGCCCTGTCCCCCTGCAACTGTCAGTTTATATTAAAACTATTCAGTATGTTTGTGTATCAGCAAACATGTCTGTAAAAGCCTTTTGTTCATTTTGCTCATTTTAATAACTTTCTTGATGGCCATAGATTGGTCACCACTGGTTTAGATGAAGAAGGCCCTTTCGCACATCTGACCTCAACGCTCCAGAACATTCACCCTAATAATAATAATAATCCTTGCATTTGATATAGCGCTTTTCATGTCTTTGAGACGTGTCAAAGCACTTCACAGAATATACTGTAAAGTGAATTGACTGTATATTTGTGGGCAAAATGTGGCAGCCAATTGCACACAGCAGTGTCCTACAGACAGTCATGGATTGAGTGACCACGTTATTATTGTTTTTTAAGGATTATTATCCCCAGAAAAGCAATGCACCAATCAACTAACAACCGGGTTCATACCTGCTGCTAGGCAAACAGAGGCGTGTGGAGTAAGGAAACTTGGCCAACATTTCACCCTGCCAGGAATAGAACCCAGGTCTCTCGATTGCGAGGCTCGTGCTCTAACCCCAAGACAAAATATCTGGAATGTTAACAGAATCAGGTCTTTCAATTGGATAAGAGAGGTACAGAGGCACTCACTTTTGATTTCAATGCTTTGTACTGTGACAGATCCATATAATGAAGGATAATTGGAAACATTGATTTTAAACAATAGGAAATAATAAAAAATAGTTAAAACAATTAAAAATTGGAAATATCCTCCAATTCCATTTGTGCAATTACAGATCAAGTAATGTATGAGTTAGGAAATAGAATGTAGGCATTAGGAAATTATGTCCTCTCATCAAAGCATCAAGCTGCTTTTTAAATGAGTCCAGTGTCCAGGCAAACCTGTTCCCATCATTAATTACCCTGTCAGCAAAGAAACAACCCTCTAGTACTTTCATAGAAGAATTTTAGCCAACACAACAATGTCAGGATCTTTTAAAATGCTATCCCGTAACTCAGTAGTATGTTTGATAGAGGGGATGTTGATGATGAGGGCGTCAGCCTGGCTCAGGGAACCTACCCCATGTAAAGGGTGCTATATAAATGCACATTGTTGTTGTTCTTGTTGTAGCAATTATGCAGCAGAGTCAGGAGATTGTGAGTTCAAGGCTCGCGTCAGGATGTAGAACTCATGTAGGTTAAGTTGACACTCCATTGCAGTTTTGGGTGTATACTGTATTGTTGGAGGTGCCATCCTTTGGATGAAAGATTAAGCTGAGGTCGGGTACACCTGTTCAAGTTAAAGATCCTGTGGCACTACTGAAAAACAGAAGGGAATTTGGCCAATGATCCTCCAAATCAAATTGGTTACTCACTTCATGCTTGTTTGTGAGACATTGCTGTGTGCAAATTGTCTGCCTTGTTTACCTACAAAACACGTTCACTCCACTTCACAGTATATTCTTTACAGTGTTTTAAGATGTCAGTTCAGTGGAGGAGGATTTTTGCAGTTGAAAAATAACTGATAGATCAGTTTTTCCTTTGCTAAGCAGAGCAATGGATGTCCATGTATTGGATATTATTATTATTATTATTATTATTATTGTATTGCTGCCTGTGTTTCTTAGGGATACTGTTCTGAAAATCTCACATGCTAAACATCTTTCACCACTTGAACCAGCACAATATGGCCTTTGGTTTGAGCAGATTCTTTAAAATTGAATCCATATTCATCCCCCAGTAATTTATCTGTCCACAACTCCAAAAAGACACACAGACTTCCAGAACACTGCCTCATACAACCCATTGCATGATTGTGAAGCTACAGAGCCTAGTGGAACAAAAAATAATCCTTGCATTTGATAGAGCCTTATCACGTCTCAAAGCGCTTCACAGAATATACTGTAAAGTGAATTGACTGTTTATTTTATGGTGCGAAATGTGACAGCCAATTGCACACAGCAAACAGTCAAACAGTCATGGATTAGGTGATCACATTTTTTTAAGGGTATATTATCCCCGGAAAAGCGATTTACCAATCGACTAACAACCGGGTCCCTACTTACTGCTAGGCAAAAAGAGGCCTGGGGAGTAAGGAAACTTGCCCAACATTTTGCCCTGCCTGGGAATTGAACCCAGGTCCTCTTGATTGTGAGGTGAGTCCTGCAGTTAACCACTAAACTACAGGACTCCATGAGAGAAAATAAAAGAAAATGATGCTTTATACAGCTGTGCAACATGAGATTCGTAACAACACATGGAGTTCCCAGTGGACTGTGGGCAAGCAACTTTTCACCTTACAGTTGGGAACACAAATACAAGATGATCTGCAACTTGATCTCCTTCAACCAAGTGAACCCAAAGGTATTCATGCAGTAATACATGATGCAAAGCTCCAGAAAGAAAACGAGACTTATTCACAAGCAACATCTGTTTTCCCACACCAAATGAAAAACACTGGGGAAAAATTACCTCAATGTATTCCTTAAATTGTGGGATTTCTCCCCTAAATAATGAAAATTGGTCATTCACTACATGGTTGTTTGTGGCACATTGCTGTGTGCAAATTAGCTGTCATGTTCACCTACAAATACAGCTACTACACCTAACAGTAACTACTGTAAATTGTTTTGACGTGAAAAGGTGCCACATCAAATGCTATTGTAGTCCCTCTGATACAATAGCCTTTGGTAGAATTTAAAGAACTAAGTTTAGCCTGCTTTCAAGAAATAATTTGCATTATTATCATTTTCTCCAATACTTACCTCAAGGCCCTTGTTGAATTGGATCAGACAGATAACCAGTCTGGAGAGGACCTGTTGTTTTACTTGACAAAAGTTGCTGGTACAAGCAGCACCACATATGGTTGTTGAAGCCAAGTCCATCACAATATTTTAAAGGAAATTTAAAGAATAATATTAAAGGAAGTGGTATAACGAGCAGGGAATGAGATAAGGGATGTCAGTTCAGTTGTGGGGAAGCTATTACTCACACAGGTAATGAATGGTCTATTTCAGAGCTATAAACTTTCTATGTCTGGACCTCTGAGGCACATTTAACATCTGGGCTCAGCTGTGAAGAATAGCCACCTAATCAGGGTACTATGACCCACAAACCTATAATTCCTATGGGAGGAAATCAGGATGAGGCAAATACCCTTCTTCATTCAAACTGATCTTATAATTTTGTGAAAGAACAAAAGTTAGTACTTTCAGAAAGACAACATAAAAAATTGCAAGATTTGATTTCTAAAGTAAACTGTGTAAATAATCCAAAACAGCAACATGCAAATGGGAAAAGCATAATAAATTGTGTCTCAGATTAGATAAACTAAAGGTCTTTGATTTTATATTTCCTGAATAAATTTGAAATTTCCCCCAATTTATTTCTAAAAAGGATGTATTAGTTTTAGTGGTGTGATTTTTGACTTTGAAGTCAATGGGCTTTGGCCAGTAAAATCAAATGGAACAGTTTAAAAATGGTTAGTTATCTTGTTCCCAATGTGTGTTGCCTGGCTCTTCACAAAGCAGAAATGAAGTTTTCAATTGAATGTAACATGATTACAAATATAGTAGAATTAGATAACAGGATAATCCAACAATAATGAAATGGGATTCAATCCAAAACATTGCAAGCACCAACATTCTCCCAAAGGATTGTTGTTTTCTAACCAATTCCTTTCCATTTAAGATTTTTACATCAAAGCTCATACAATCGTATCTTTATCAAACCAGATACCTTCCTGGATTTAACAAACAAGGTTCCTTTTGTAGAAGTTTTCAGACACAGATATCTCAGGAGGCTTAAGGAAACCCTGTGGACCAGGCTTATCAGAGCACAGTACAAAACACACCTTGTTTCACTCCTCTAATAACTTCTAACTAAATGGCCTTTATGGATTTCTGTTGTTGTGCTTATAGCTCGCAGTCTGTTCCAGCAAACATAATTCAATGCTAACAATGATCTATAAAAAATTGATTCTCAGAATGAAAGCAAGGCAGAATTTTTTTAATTGTCACTTCATAATGTGTTCTAATAGAGAAGTGAATCCATACAAGGCCTAGTAAATCACCCTATATAACCTGGAAAGGAAATTAGCTTTCCTCAGAAGGATGAGGAGTAAGGATGAAACATCTTGAGAAAAAATCCTCCTTTCACTTCACTCATTCAGACAGACAATCACTTATGACTTATACTATAAGTTGAACAGTTTTTATATAATTGGACTGTGTATTTGGATTCATTTGTACCTCTCTAAATCTAAAGGAATTTATTCCCCATCCCCAATAAAATGGCACTCAGTCAGAAGTGAGTGGGAATGCCTTTCTTAGGTTGCCAGGAAACAAAGAACTTGCATTTATACAGCACCTTATCATGCTGCAGTATCTCAAAGATAATAGCTGGCAAGTGCAGTAACTAATTTTTTAGGCAAACCTGGTAGCCATACCTGCTAGTAAGGTCCTGCAAACAATTGAGATAAATAACCAATTAGACTGGAAGATTGTTGGCCAGGACATCAGCTTTGTTGAACAGTGCTGTGAATAGCTTTAGGATATCCTTCCAATGTGAAAGTTGCTATTTAAATGTAAATTTGTATTGTACTCAACATTCTCAACGCCCTATTCATGAAGAAGGTCTTCCTTAAATCCCTATTAGATCTACCACTGGCTATCTTATATTGACGCCCTCTCATTTTGAACTCACTACCAACCTTTCAACATCCACCTCATTAAATCCTTTCCTAATTTTAAATGCCTCTGTTAGGGCCGCTCTAAAACAGTCTCAGCACAAGGAGAAGAGGATAGGGCTAGAGTGCAAAAACTATAAGGATGAAGTAAACAGAAAGGGAAATGTACGATACAGCTGAAAATAAGGTAGGAATAAAGGAAAAGAGGAAAAAAAGGGATGTTTTTTTTAAAAAAACATAAAAACATTCCGTCTATCCGTAGAAAACAAATGCAAATAACAGCTCTCACCCTCAGCTCTGGTGCCCAACCAGAATTCTGAAGTGATTTGGGACACCCCCAACATGATTATTAAATTTGATTTAGCATCTTATCACATGAAACCACTGCACAGGATATGCTGTAAATTGGATTGACTGTGTATTTTGTGGGCAAAAAATGGTAGCCAGTTGCACACAGCAATGTCCCACAAGTAGCCATGGAGTGAGTGACCAACTTTTATTTGGGGGATTGTTGGCCAGGACACCGGGAGAAAGTCCTTTCTCTTTTCGAAAAGTATCATGGGCTCTTAGCACAAGCTCCCAACTGAACAGGTAGAAGGGACCTCGGTTTCATGTCTCATCTGACAATGCAACATTCCTCCAGCACAGCATTGGAGAGTCAGCTTCGACTATGTGATTCCAAGTCCCCGCGTGCAACTTGAGCCCACAACCTTAGAGGCGAGAGGGCTACCACTGTGCCAGGCTGACACATATATTGTATTATATAACTACGATATTGCAGATAATAGAAGGTAATTTCTTTCAATATTTCCAGTTGTAGCAAAGTGATGAAAGTCGATCTTTAATATGTAGACTGCAAATGAAGTGTGAAGGACCTGAGGCTATACATACATCAAAAAAAGAGCTAATGTTCATCACAGATTTCCAACTGAAGGTCCATGAAATATTAAAAGAGAATCGTTCAATAATCACTGAATATATTTGAATTCAATAATACTGCACACTGTGCATAAATCCCCCAATGACAGTTTTATTATATAAACAATGGACCTGAACATTCTTCTGCATGTTGGTTTGATCTTATTTGTGAATTTAAAAGATTCAGCCCCATCCTTGCATGCTGTCTCACCTCAAGCCCAATTTGATGTTCGAGTTTGGAGGCAGACAGCATTTGTGGAGTCCTGTAGCTCAGTGGTTAGAGCACTCGCTTTGCAAGCGAGAGACCTGAGTTCAATTCCAGGCAGAGGGCGAAACCTTGGGCAAGTTTCCTTACTCCACACACCTAATAATAATCCCTCCAAAACCAAAAACAATAATAAATTGGTCATTTTCAATCTACGACTGTTTGTGGGACATTGCTGTGCGCAATTGGCTGCCGCGTTCGCCCACAAATATACATTCAATTCACTTTACAGTGTGTTCTGTGAAGCGCTTTGGGACGTTCTCCCGACGTGAAAAGCGCTATATCAAATGCAAGGATTATTATTATTATTATTTAAGCACAGCTTCACAGAACTTGTTTTCAGCTGCTCTCAAATGCCAACCATTGGGATTGGGAATAGGCTCCCTAACCTCAGCAATGATCACAAGATTATAATAATAATAAATAACAATCCTTGCATTTGATATAGCGCTTTTCATGTCTTCTAGACGTCTCAAAGCACTTCACAGAATATACTGGAGAGTGAATTGACTGTATATTAGTGGGTGAAACTCGGCAGCCGACTGCACACAGCAGTGTCCCACAAACAGTCGTGGATTGAAGTGACCAATTTATTATTTTTTTTCTTGAGGGATGATTATCAGGCGTGTGGAGTAAGGAAATTTGCCCAAAGTTTTGCCCTGCTGGGAATCGAACCCAGATCTCTCACTTGCGAGCCGAGTGCTCTAGCCACTGAGCTACAGGCCTCCTGTTTAGCTAAAGAAGGCTAATTAGTTTAGCTAAAGAAGGCCCTTAGGTCCATTTGCATGTTTCCTTACAAACCCTGGCTCAGTCGGTAGCACTCTCACCTCTGAGTCAGAATGTTGAGACTTTGAACTCTCAGTGTAGACTGAATTCCAGTGAGATGCTGGGGGGTGCTGAACCGCTGAGGTACCATCCTTCAGATGGAACATTAATTGGATAATTAGGCCCCTTCTTCCTGTTCAGGTGGACATTAAAGATCTTATGGCCCTATTCAAAAAGAAGGGACTTTCTCTGGGTGCGCTGGGCAACAATCCCGCAAATAAAACTGGTCATTCACTTCATAAATGTTTGTGGGACATTAATGTGTGTAAATTGGCTGCCACATTTGCCCACAAAATATACATTCACTGCAATTCACAGTAAAATCCTGTGAAGCTCTTTGAGATGTCTTGACGATATGTTAAGGCCCTATATCAGATACAAGGATTAGTAATCCATCAACCGAAGTGTATATTTTTAGCTATTCAGTTTAACATTATATTCACGCCTAACTGGAAGTATAAATTACAGTTTAAACAATGTGTATAAATGTTAACAGAGGTCTACAGGGAAAACAAAAATCAAAAGTAACTCAATGGGTTGATTCTTAAGATACAAATGGTGAAACTTCCTCCTTGAAGCTGTAATTTTGGTAATTTTCTAGAATTGATTACCCCCAAATTAGAAAAACATATAATTCTGCAAAGTTAAATTTCATTTCATCTCAGTGGATATTTTAAAAACAAATTTGTGGTTTGCTGAAATTGTTTGTGAATATGAATCAAGGTTTGTGTGGTTATGTACCTGACAGTTACAATTGTGTGCTCATTGAGTGTCACTGTGATTGATTGCACATCTGTGTTTACAAATCGATTGAGTGACCTGCAAGTTAAGATTTTAATTTGCAAAATGAATGAGCTCCTTGAAACCATTCAAAGCACGCTCCAACCTTCTGCTGAATCATCAGTCTTTTTATTGTTCATTTAACCCAATGTGCTAATTTTAAAGCTTTCCCACTTGTTGCCAAAATGTGTGACACAAACAGATGACAGAACAATCCAACACATTAGTGCGTGCCTTCTTCCACCTCCCTCCTCACTCCACTCCTCCGCCCACCCCGATCATTAGGTCAATTCCACTTGTTAAAGGACGAAGTGTGTTTTTAAAATTCTAACATTAACATAATTAACTAAAATAATTACATTTTTAAAAAGTTCTTACCTGTTGACCAACTTTTCCTCGGGGCACAAATTTGTGATTTAACATCAGCTTTGGCTGATGTGGAAAAACTGGGCTAATTCAGAAAACAGTGCGAGTTTCCTTGATGTTGAAATCAAGCATAAAAGAGTTTAATGGCACTCATTGTCTCCCATTCTTCTCCTACCTCACTCCTTTGCTCACCACCCCCAGCCCCCATTGGTGGGAGTGCCTTCAGCCACTCTGCCCTCAACCTCTGGAATTCCATCCCCCATCACTCCGCCTCATCCCCTCCTTAGCTTCCTTCAAGTCCCGCCTCAAGACCCTCCTCTTCGACCATACCATCGGTCACCCCCCCTTCCCCTCCCCTCCCTTCCCCCCCCCGACCCCAGCTCAGGCCTGAAATGCTGTACACTATCCAGCGCCTTGGGGCGTCCTTCCGACATGAAAGGCGCTATACAAATGTAATCTTGTTGTTGTCTCACTCCCTCTATATCTGTCTTTAAATCCCTCATCAAATCCTGCCTCTTCAACCATGCTGATGGTCACCTTCCCCTCTGTTCCCTGTTCCAACATCTGACCACACCATTGTAAAGCACTCCAAGATGTTGCAGTCCATGAATGGGCACTATATAAATCCAAGTTGCTGCTTTTTTGTAGTCATCGTTGCTTGTGATCATGGAGAATGGGGTTTCGGTACGGCTTCACAAAATACTGTCTAAGACAGTCTGAAATATTGTGACAGACAAAGGATAGAGAATCTCTTGTTGACAACAAAACAACTTGCATTAATAACCACGTTAATCTGCGGTAACAACCAATCCCTAATTTCCAGCATTTACTCCACTTTAATGGTAAAGAAATTTAGCATCTTTATTATTTCAGGAAGAAGGCATTGCATTTCACACGGCAAGAATTGTCTGAACTGAAATGAATCTAATCAATTACAGGGAAGTCTTTACACCACCTAGAGTTTAAAAAAAAACACTATATAAATATGAAGCTGTTTGTAACATACAGCTCACATTAAGTGTAAATCATTGCCACATCTCATTAAGATCTATCAGAATTGGTGGTTTAATACTGATGGGGACTAGAGGGGTACCAGGATCCCTTTGAAATACTAGTTACAATCCAAGAGCTATCAAATACAATGGAAGTTAATTGCTTTTTAGGACATTTTTTCTTATAAGTCTATGTCCCCCATGAACCATATCGCAATTTACAAGCATCAAATCTATTCTAGCGGAGGGCTAGGCTGAAGCAGTGAATATTAAATGCATCTGATTGTAGTCATTGCCACTGCTGTAGCTGTCAATAATTGAGAGATCGGCACTGATTTTGAATGTCTTCATTCTTTATAGTGTGAATCCTGCCTCATTTTCTACATGACTGTTATTTTTTAAAATTCCAAATCCTCATTTGTTGTCACTTTTATTCTTGCACAAAATTTCACAGGGACATATCCAACATCCTATCACTTCCTTGTCAGTCTGGGTTATACCTGGAAACATTCGGAGCTTCTTCCTAAATGGACAAAGTCACCAGGATTGCATCAGAAAAGCACTGTTCGGTGATAATAATAATTGAAAAAAGCAAGAATAATCCTTGTGTTTGATATAGTGCCTTTTGCATCGGGAGGGTGTCACCCTTTGTGGAAATGTTTTTTCTAATCTTCCCTTTTTATTCCTTTTTTGTAGGTTGCAATAATTTGTGCCATGTTGTACTGACTTGCCGAAGAGTGGACAGAAGATTTTATAGAGCAAAACAACAGCGTTTCAGATTATCAGAATACAAAAAACACAAAATTAACTCAGTATCCTCCACTCTGCAAAATGTGCCTCAATAATGGCAGAATGTGACCCTTTTATTATAATGATAATAATCATCCTTTTGTTTGCTATAGCCCCTGACCACATCTTTGAGACATCTCAAAGTATCACGTTTTTATTGTGTTCTGTAGTGACTGTGTGTTTATAGATAAAAGCGACAGAGCCCAGTTCATAGCAATGTCCCATTCGCTTAGATTTTAGAGTTTCAAGGTTCAACCTGCTCAGGGTAAGAGGACGTGCCTGCCTCTCATGTATAAGCCTGAGCTCCCCCTGTTGACTCCTCCAAGGTCCACCCTGACAGATTGCTGTGAATAAACATGAAGCACAAATAGCATGGAAGAACACAGAAGAACACACCTGATGGATGGTAAAAACAACTCCAACATCTGTTGTTGGTTCATAGGTGCCATCTTGTGTCACTCCATGTTGTTATACACCTGTAATGTGAGGATTGGAACATTGCGTCCTTTTCACTACCCTCCCCCCTCACCCCTCGCAAAAGAAAGGCATTTACACTTTTATTTCATTCTACATTTAATTCACTTTACAGTATATTCTGTGAAGCACTTTGAGATGTCTTGAAGACGTGATAAGGTGCTATATCAAATGCAAGGATTATTATTATTTATTATTTTATATTATATTAAAAAGTGTCAGAGAGTCTTAACTATGGGGGCTAAAAGCAACAATTTACAATAGGATGTACAATGATGGCTTTAAGTCACCAATGGGGAATCCAGTTAACTAACCAGCAGTACGTCAGGACTGACTCATGGGATCCCCACCATTTACGTCATTCACTGCTGAGCTGGGATCCCGAAAATTAGCTGTGACCTCATGGAGGTGACATGACATTACTTGACCACAGATATCAACTGCAGACGTGTTTGGCCCTTTGCTTCACTTCCTCATGGGGTCTGCTGTTTTAAAGGGAGTGTCCCAAAAAACGTGTGCACAACGTGCGGTAAAGGAATGCACCGTAAACAACGGAATTTTTTTTGTATCGGGAGGAAGGGAAACATTGTAACTGAAGAGGTTGTGTTTTATTTGGGATTTCTGTTGTACCAAATTATTATACTTATAAATAAATATATATTTTCAAAAAAGAAGAGGGCTGCTGTACTAGAAAGGGAAACTGCAGTAGAACAACCTTTAACAAGCAAGAACAAAGCATTCGTTCTACTATGACACTGTTATTGTAACACTAATATGTTAGAGATATTTTAAAGTCTTAGAGTGGGTGGGAGGACGTGTGATTAGCTTGAAGCAGCCTAATCAATTACCACAGTGATCTTAGGCAGAAGTGTAACAAAAATTAAAGTCATCTTTCAAAGATCGACATTTAACATTTACATTCCACATATGGCAATGCGATTGTAAAGTAATGTCTTTGCCATTCCAATATTAATTCAAAGTAATTTCTTTTGTCCGTCAGTTCGGTTTCATAACTGGGAAACCAACACAAGCGCAAGTTATGAGATCCAACGTAACACATACTCCTTTTTTTATTAATTATCCCACACAATGTTGTTGCAGTGCCATGTCTAACAACACAATTATACATTAATAACATTATAATTATATCATTATTCACGGAATTTAAAACAAAGTGTTTTTGGTCACCCATTTACAACTTCCCTGTTAGTGATTTTATTGATTATGCAATACTACTCAACTCCTTTCATTACAGTCCATAATTCCTGTACTGTTACACAGTAATTTGAAACACCAGTACTTTAAGCATTGACAGGCAGTGGCAGCGTTCCTGCCAGCAATGAGCAGCTAGCCTGCAATGGCAACCTGATTTGAGTTTAGTTGGTTCAGGCAATTGTACATATTTTGTTGATCGGCCCAGTGTCTGACACATGTGGAAACTCATAACCATACTTACCAGCTGTGAAACCAAATTTCTGAGAGTTGCGTACATGCATTGTATCTAGACAAACAGTTTAGATTAATCTAATATCAAATAACATCTGGTCATTTTGAGCTCCGTCCTCTCATTATTTCTGATATAAACTCATGGAGGTGAAAAATGTAACAATCACAAGGAACGTGTTATGAAACGCAGATTTCACCCCATAGTTTCCTGCCGACAAAAATTGTGATGTAACAAACACAATGGGAATACAGATAGTTGGCGGCATCATAGGAATCTGTGACTATGGTGA
This sequence comes from Callorhinchus milii, assembly GCF_018977255.1. Classification (NCBI taxonomy): domain Eukaryota; kingdom Metazoa; phylum Chordata; class Chondrichthyes; order Chimaeriformes; family Callorhinchidae; genus Callorhinchus; species Callorhinchus milii. Next base: position 81,577,643 of record NW_024704742.1, on the reverse strand, counting down.
CATGGGCTTCATTTGCCATAGTTTTGAGCAAGCCAAATTTCAATGTATTCATATTTTGTTCCAAGTGAAGGGAGAACCGCAGCTGAGTTTACTCAGCGATCACTTTCAAGAGCCAGGCAGGTCCTTCATACTCCAGGTCACTGTTTCCAATTGATTAGCTTGACTGGCTCTTCAGTGGAACTTGGAACAGTAGTTATGTCACTGGGGGAACAAGACTGCCACTTGGCTCCTGTTAGCAAGACATTAGCAATGGGTGGCGCAGTCCCAGCTAAATAAGCAGCAGAAAGCTGGTAGAGTTCCAACAATAAGCCCAATGCTTTGGCTTCTGTCAACCTGCACCTGTGTTCATCAGGGAAAAGTAGATGTCTCTCACTTATCTCCCAGCCCCTCCCCAGGGGAAAAATTCATGGTATTGTCACTCCAGAACTGAAAAATGTTTCTCTAAGTTCTTAGTAAGTGAAACCAGAGAATGTAAAGCCTGGTTTCCATATGTGTCAGACTGTTTATTTACCCTCTCTTCACCCCCCTCAAAAATGCAAATTGGGAAGAGGTTTGACAGGAAACAATTTTGGGGGGCTGATCAGTCTAAATATCTAATTTGAAAACCCATCATCATGTTGAAGGAACTTCAAACCAAACTTAATTCCACAAATGTATGGCACCTACGCACCTACACAAAAATAGTTTATTTAGCTGAAACTCCTTAGCTTATCATTGAAAGTAACTCTCTGGCAAGCTTCCCCCACTGCTTATCCAGCTAGGACCACCCTATACATTTATGCTGTGGCTTGCAGGATTAATAGTGGGAAAAATACCTGCCTCTCCAAGTCCTGCAGATGAGCCAGGCTGGCTGGTCTGTCATCAACAGTGTGTTGGAGTTTTGTGGACCTGCCTGCCTCAGGAACCGGACTACTGAGACCATCACAGAGAGTTAGCTCGATTCCAACAATCTGTTGCTAACCAGACTCCAAGGAGACCGGTTCCCCCCTCCCACCTACAGGAGAAGAACAGATGTGACAACAGAATAGATGTAGGTTGTGTTGCTCTTCTACAGTTAAACTATATGTGAGGGAAACAGACAAGAGGCCTATTTATCAATAAATGTAGCTAATTTGTCACTCTGCTCCTCTAAACAACTGTAATGACATTTGACAATCATAATTAAATTTTTATGTGGAATGTAATTTAAAATGTTATTGTAGTTATTCATAAGCACACAGTGACAAATTTGCCAGAACGTAGAATAGCTTCCATGGGTGCAGAGACACATCAGCTACCGACAAAAGGGAAGATGAATTCAGATAGGTGAAAGCATTCCTGTGATTATTCGGGGGTGAAAATTACAGTAAGTAATTCTTATAAAATTTGTCTTTGACAAGATTTCCATCCTCCTTTCTCTTCCATCCTCCTCAGCTCCAACCTCCAGCTCAGGTGCCAAGGATTGATAAGTGCTTTAGGACATGTCCTGACAAGAAAGGTGTGATGTAAATATAAATTTGTATTTTATGTGATGTGTTAATTATCATTTTCACTCAAAACGGTAATGTTTCTGATATTTTAAAGGATTGCATTTGTGTAACATTATGTAGGTGTTGTGCACCCTCCTGGAAAATGGTTTCTTCCTTTGAGGTCTGAGCAGCCGCCATCTTTATTCTTCCTTGAGGTGAGGAGAACTTTAAGTAAGTTACTTACTTTAACCAAGTTTAAACTACTTGGTTTGATCGTTGGTTTTCCTGACTTAATCTTCTGAGGATGGACAAAATACGAGCTTCCAGGTCTAGGGATTATTTCTTACGATTGGTGGTTTAGGCCCAAAGCCTCGGATCCAATCGGTCGAAAACAAGGTTTACTTTTTGGTGTTAAATTCTTCATGAGGTTTGTTGAAGCTGTAACACCTAACATTTAACTCACAAGCTGACAAGTCTTATGGGTGACATTGTATGTCCTGTTGCCTAGGTATATCTGAAAGTATTCTTCTGGGTTAAGTTTCTTGTATAGCTCCATAAAGTCCCATCTGTGACATTTATAATAATAAAAATCCTTGCATTTGATATAGCGCTTTTCATGTCGGGAGGATGTCCCAAAGCACTTCACAGAACACACTGTAAAGTAAATTGACTGTATATTTGTGGGTGAACGCGGCAGCCAATTGCGCACAGCAGTGGCCCACAAACAGTCGTAGAATTGAAAATGACCAATTTAATTATTGTTTTTGGTTTTGGAGGGATTATTATTAGGCTCTGTGTGGAGTAAGGAAACTTGCCCAAGGTTTTGCCCTGCCTCGAATTGAACTCAGGTCTCTCGCTTGCAAAGCGAGTGCTCTAACCACTGAGCTACAGGACTCCACCATTTGCTTTAAAAGGCTGCTTATTTTAATTGTTCCTTGTAGCTCACGCCTGTATCATTGGGGCATCATACTAATGTATTCTCTGCTCTTCTGTGTACTATCTCTAGTGCCTGGATCTCAGTGACCAGAGCTGTAGGCCCCAAGACTCCAGATCTGATCTAACTAGAGCATATGCTGCTTGAATATGATTTCTGGAGATCTCAATTTGGAGAACCTACACAGACTCGATGGGCAGAATGGCCTCCTTCTGCACTGTACATTTCTACATTTCTATGAACTCAAGAAATTTGACAATTTGGCCCAACATTTTATTGGCTTGTTTACCGTTGCATCAAATTGTTTAATTGAGGTGAATGATAAATCACCTATTATCACCTAGTCTCCTTCAACTTCCCCCTAAGCAAATTCTGCCCCTTCCATACAGCACATGTGTTTCCCTTTTTTATTTCCTGTGAGCATGATCTTGCATTTATCTGCATTGAACTTCATTTCCAGGTGATCAGCCTAGGACCTAATCAGTGAACAATCTTTGAAAGATCTTGACGGTCTTTCCTAATTGCACAGCTCCCCTGAGTTTGGTGTCATTGCAAATTACAAAAAATATGTAAATCCCAGTAGTAGTCTTATTATTGCGATATTAACTCTAAACTAGTTAATGATATGGTCACCTCATGCTGCCGAAACCCTCATATATGCATTTGTCACCCCAAGGATTGACTTCGGAAACTCTCTCCTTGTCAGTTCTTCCCCCCCCACAAGCTGCGATCATCCTGAACTCTACAGCCCTTGTCTTCTTCCGCTCCAGGCTCCGTGACGCCATCACCCCCACCCTCGCCCAGTTCCACTGGCTCCCCATCCCTCAGAGGATAGAATTCAAAATCCTTGTCCTCATTTTCAAGGCCCTCCATGGCCTTGTCCCCTCCTAACTCTCTGACCCCTTTCAACCTGACCGCTCCCTCCATTCAGCAGGCTCCAGCCTGCTCCATGTCTCCACTTGACCCAATCTACCATTGGTGGTCGGACTTTCGGCCTCTCTGCCCCCCCACTCTTTGGAATTCCATCCCATAATCCCTTCACTTTGTTCCCCTCCCTTGCCCATTCAAGGCAAAACTCAACCCTCCTTTTCAACCGTGCCTTCAGTTAACCTCCTACCTCTCTGCCCTCCCTCATCCCAACTCTGACACCCACCCTCGGGACGTGATTCCCGACTGTTCAGCACCTTGGAGCATCCTCCTGACATGAAAGGCGTTTTATAATTGCAATTTTGTTATTGTTGGTAGTGGTGGTGTATGGTTAGCGCGCTCGCCTCACAGATGAGAGGACTTGGGTTCCATTCCCGGGCAGGGCAAAACCATAGGTAAGTTTCCTTACCCCACACGCTTCTGTTTAACTAGCAATAAGTAGGAATCTGGTTGTTTGTTGATTAACAGATCGCTTTCCGGGGGTAAAAATCCTTTGAAAAAATTAAAATAATAATTTAGTCACTCACTCCTCAAATGTTTGTGGACCACTGTTGTGCGTAATTTGCTGCCACATTTCGCCCACAAAATTTATATTCAATTTACTTTATAGTTTATTCTGTGAAGTGCTTTGAGATGCCTCAACGACATGATAAGGAGCTGTATCAAATGCAAGGATTATTATTATAAGGATTGTAAAGGCAGTTAGCACTCTTTAAATCAGTCAAAAAGCAGAAGATTGTTGATTAGCATGTTCATAGGTTAGGTGCTACAGGGTATTTGTTTACAAGTCAAAACAGGAAGAGGCTGAAGAAAAGAAAACCTCACAGAAGAAAAGCTCACCTGTAAATGTGAGTTTGCCCTTGGTTTGTTGAGAGCTAATTCACTCATTCATTCTATGGTTCGAGCTATTGATTATAATTACATTTAATCTCCCATAGTGATGGACTGAACAACCAGCCGTTGCCTCGCAGCTCATGCAGAAGACATTTCTTTGTCGGTTGAAATATATCGGTTGCGTAACTGTTGAACTGAAAATCAATGGTTATTACAATAAGCACTCTTTTGCACAACAGGCTCCCATTGATCTGATGTGAAGAGAGCAATGCTGCCACAGCAGGCAGCCACTCAAGGAATTTCAATAATTGAATAAATAAATAAATTAATTAATTAATTAATAAATCAACAATTCTAACTGATCAGAATGTAGTAATTGGTCAGCAGAACCTTAATTGTATAACACGTTTTGATAATTAGAAGTCCAATTTTAATAATAATAATAATCCTTGCATTTGATATAGTGCTTTTCACGTCTTCTAGACATCTCAAAGTGCTTCACAGTATATACTGTAAAGTGAATTGACTGTATATTTGTGGACAAAACGCGGCAGCCAAATTGCGCACAGCATTATATTTTTTGGTCAGCTGGGTATCTCACACACTCAGAGACCCATTGCCAAACCCAAGATAATCTAAAACAAAACTGTTCAGAGTTCCATGTGATGCTCAGAAATGTCTCTAGGTCTGAATTAAAGTGTGCAGTTTCTCCCTGGAGGGATGCACTCTGTCCACCCAATCTTGTAAGTATTAGCAAGGTTTGTAGGAGCCAAGGCTTTGGGACTCGAGGGTGTGCAGTGGGATACCCGCTGGAGTTTTAACAGCTGAAAACATATAGTTTGCCTTGGTTTGAGAGCATTGTCTAGGTAAGCTTCTCAGGCATTGGGAGCATTTTCCAGTATGCTTCCCAGCCAGTCAGCATTGTCTAGAAAGTCAAGAGCTTTAGCTTGCAATGTTAACAGAAGCTGAGTGGGAAGAATTCCAGCAACCAGTGACTAATCAGCTCCTTCAAGTCCTGATGATATACCAAGCTGCCTGGTCCTCTGGCTCAGAAATGAAGATGGAATATTTATTACTTCCAGCTTGTTTCCCTCACTGACTATCTCACCTTTCTATCGTTAAGAAACCACCTGTTGTTTAATATTCACCCACAAAATACGCACAATCACAGTGTTTTACAGTGTATCCTGGGAAGCACTTTGAGATGTCTCACCGATGTGATAAAGCACTATATCAAATGCAAGGATTATTATTTATTATTAAAATAAATGCATGTGACACATCTCTTTTTATTTCCCCTTAATATCAAATATAATCTTTCACAATTGCTGTACACAAATTGCTTTCTTCTACAAAACACACTATCACTACATTGAACAGTAAATCACTGAGTCAGAAAGCTGTGGGTCCAAATCCCATACGGGGACTTTGGGATCAAAGTGTAGGCTGACACTCCAATACAGTGTTGGGGGAGTGCTGCATTGTCAGAGGTAATTTTCTTTGCTTGAGACATTAAATTGAGGTCCCATCTATCTATTCAGGTGGATGTTAAAGATCCCATGGTGCTATTCAAACAAAGAAGGCAGTTTCTCCTGGTGTCCTGGCCAACAATCACCCAAATAAAATCGATCAATCGCTTCATGGCAGTTTGTGAGACATTGCTGTGTGTAAATTTGCTACCATGTACATCCACAAAAATACAGTCAGTGCACTTTGCAGTAATTCATGTGAAGTGCTTTAAGATGTCTCAATGGCGATAAGGTACACTATCAAAACGCAAGGATTATTTCTGGAACGAGAGCCTGAAGTCAAAATTTCTCCAGAATGAATTATAAACAGTATCATTCTAACCTTTCATAATCTTTCTGCCGAGTTAGTCTCAGTTATTTATTACGAACTATCTCACAGGCTCCCGAAGTCATTCCCAAACCTGTAGTGTATAAATTCTACTCCCATAAATTGGCTCAAATGATCAGTTTTACGAATACTTTGTCTAACCTTCTTGAAAAGGCTTATCAAGAATTACAGTACAATACAAAATTACATTTGTAAAGCATCTTTCACGTCAGTAGGAACTCAAGAGGCGTGCCTTGAGGGAGGCAAGGGAGGGAGCGAGGCAAAGGGAATGTGGGATGGAGTTCCAGAGAGTGGGGGCAGAGAAGCTGAAGGCCCGACTGCTGATGGTGGGGTGGGCCGGGCGGGAGACATGAGCAGGCGGAGAAACTGCTGATCAGTGGGAGGGGACAGGTTGATAAGGGGTTAGCAGGTTGGAGAGGTAGGAGGGGGCAAGGCTGTGGAGAGCCTTGAAAATGAGGATGAGGATTTTGAATTCTATCCTCTGAGGGATGGGGAGCCAGTGGAGCCGGGCGAGGGTGGGTGTGATGGGGTCACGGAGCCTGGTGCAGGAAAAGACAACAGCTGTAGAGTTCTGGATAATCGCAGCTTGTGGGGGGAAGAGTTGGGAAGACAGACAAGTAGGGCATTGGCATATTCAAGCTTGGATGTAATGAAGGCATGTATGAGGGGTTAGGCGGCCTGAGGGGTGAGCAGTGGTGGGCAATGTTACGGAGGTGGGGGAAGGCAGAGTTGGTCATAGCATGGATGTGGGATAGAAAGAACAGTTAAGGGTTGAACAAGATGCCCAGGTTCCTGACTGACTTAGTGAGGTGGAGTGTGCATCCTTGGATGCTGATGCTGCCATTGCCTGAGATGTGGGAGTGCAGGCGCGAGCCAATCAGGAATGCCTCGGTCTTGCTGACATTCAACTGCAGAAAATTGGCTCTCATCCAGGACTTGATGTTGGTCAGGACACCAGTGGAGTTGAAGGTGGAGGCAGAGAGATAAAGTTGTGTGTCATCTTCGTACACGTGGAAGTTCACCCCATGTCTGCAGATGATGTCACCAAGGGGGAGTATGTACAGGTTGAAGAGGAGAGGACCAAGGAGAGAGCCCTGAGGAACACCACACAAGATGGTGCAGAAGTTGGAAGAGAAGCCAAGCTGTTTGTCGAGACAAAGTGGAGCCAGTGTGAGAGATAGGATCTGAACCATTCAATGACAGAACCTTGAAGGTTGAGGTGACAGGAGAGGCAGTGGAGGAGGATAGAGCGGTCCACAGTGTCAAAGGCAGCAAAGAGGTTGAGGAGGACGAGGAGCCAGAGGGAGCCCTGGTCACAGATGGACAGAATGTCATTTGTCACCTTGACCAGGACTGTTGTAAAGGGATTGCAGCAGAGGAGGAAGTGAAGCTGAGAAGCAACTCTTTCAAGCACCTTGGAAAGGGAGGTTGGAGATAGGGCAGTAGTCTGTAGCAGGGATGGGTGCAACATCAGTCCAGACAGTTGACAGGAAGAGATTGACGAGGTTTGAGAGTAAAGGAGCAAGGAGGTGTAGCTGGGAGATAAGGAGATGGGTAGGGATGGGGTTGAGGGAGCAGATGGTAGGCTTCATTCAGGTTGCAGTGATGGTGAGAGAGGAGGGGGAGACAGGTTCAAAGGCATAGATGGAGAGATGGGTAGGAGCCCAAGTGTGAGGAAGAGATATGGAGGGGTGACGGTTGGGAGGGCAAAGGCAGCTGAATGGATCCCCTTGATTTTGGTCTCGAGGAAATCCAGCATCTCCTCACAGTTGGAGTTGGAGGAGAGGTTGGGCAAGGCATGAGAGGGTGGATGGAGGAGCCGGTTAATTGTGGAGAAGAGGAGTCTGGGGCTGTCCTTGGCCTCCAAGATTATCTTGGAAGAAGGACAATTTAGTGGAGGTGAGTGGGGAGTGATAAGTTTTTAATGTGGTCCAACCAGATTTGCTGGTGGACTGTTAATTCAGATATGAGCTAAGTGCATTCAGCGGCACACATCTGACCCTTGATGAGCAGAGGTGGCTGGTATACCAGGATGAGTGAGTTGCATCAGTAAGAGATGGTTCAAGAGCTGAGGGGCAAGGGCATCGAGAATGGTGGAGAAGAAGTTGTGGAGGAGAGGGACTGAGGAGGATAAGTCGGTGCAGGAGGTTGGCCAGAGGGAAGGAGTTCAGACTACTCCAGTATAGCGCAGATCGAGTGCGGGGAGATTCTTTTCCAGAAGTGATAGGAGATGGAGGTAGGTTGGGTGGCAGTGAGGAAAGGGATTGAGGAGCTAAGAGAGATGAAATGGTGATCTGAGATGGCTTTATCGGTGATTGTAAGGTCCGAGACATTTAGGCCCCAGGTAGTCACCAGGTCGAGTAGGTGGCAATGAACGTGGGTGGCAGAGTGGATGTGGAGGGAGAGGTTGTGAAAGGAGAGAACAGAGGAGGAGTCAGGGAGATAGAGCAAGAGGGGATGACGTGCAGGTTGAAGTTGTTGAGGATGAGGAGGCATTCAGAACAGAGGCAGAAGAAAGCTAGGAGGGTGGAGATATCAGAGATGAAGGTGGGGGAGAGTTTGGGACGTCCTTCCGACGTGAAAGGGGCTCTATAAATGTAATTTTGTTGTTGTTGTTGTTGGGGGAGACGATAAATCAAGAGGATTTTGAGGGAAAGATTGCAGGGGAATGAGCAGAAGGAATAAGGAGATAGAGCAAGTGAGGACGTTGTACAGAATTGTACAATCTGTTACTTAAGGAGGTTGGTCTGAGGGACTTGGAATAATATCGCTTTAGTACTTAGAATCATATAGCCTAAGATCACATAGACTCTCATGCAATGCTGGGGGTGTATCGCATTGTCAGAGTTGTTGTGCTTCAGGTGAGTCATTAAATTAGATTCCATGGCACTATTAGAAAAGACAAGCGAGTGTCCACCAGTTTCCAATAAATCCTGTGAAGTGCTTTTGAAACCTGACATGAAAGGTGCTAAAATCAATTGTTAGCTTTATTATTATTATTACCATCATCATTATAAGTGAGGCTTTTGAAGAAGGTTGAGCCTTGTGGAAATCATGATAAAAGTTAGATTGAATATTAGCAGTAGGAAGCAAATGGACGTGGTAAATGTTCCAAAAAACTGTTTGGGACCTGAATTGTCGAGTTCAGCAAAAGTCTGTTGTGGGTCCTCTGCTGTTCGTGTTATTAATAAATGTCTTGGAGAATTTTTCTCTCATGATATTATAAATATTGCAGCGATACCAAAAAGAGTTGGCATATAAATAATACAAACAAGATAATAAGTGAACAAGATATGCGTTGGTGCAGACTGAGATGAATAAATACTCCACAACAGACAATGATCTCTTCTAGGCTGAGGAAGCAGAACATGTTATTTATGGAAGAAAGCATTGCAGATGGAGATGAGGAGGTGGAATAATTTTGATTGTCATTGTGGCTCCAGAAATCTCTCGTTAAAAGGTTCCTCCAGGACATTGTGGGAAGTGAATGATTTGAGAGCTTTTGCTAAGTTTGCAAAATAAACGAGCTGCTCGGTTGGCCTGAAGGATTGACTTGGGCTTGGCATTTTGCAAAAAAAGGCCTTTGAACCCATTGTACAGGCGTATCAGTTTTAATGTATTGTTGACCTATGATCATTTCCAGTTCCGAGCCATTGTAAAAGTTTGGAAAAAAATCGTATTTTGTCCCATACTTTCTCAGGCTCTTATGGATGAGATGTTAAACTTAATTCATGTAGGCTTTATTTGCAGATGGGTAATAAAGATCCCATAAACTCAGTTTGAAAAGAAAAATAGGTTTCTCCCAGTTTCCTGGTCAGCAATTCTCCATATTAATTGCTTATTCATCTCTTGGTTGTCTGTGGTGCCTTTGCTGTGTGGAAACAGCAGCCTAAGTTTCCCAACATAAACAGTGAATAGACTTATCTCTCCCAACCAGGTTCCAAGAACCTATCACTCCCATTCCCTGCTCAGCTCTACTGGCTCTTCATTCCCTGAGAGGATCAAAATCAAGATTCTTGTCCTCATAATCAAATCGCTCCAGGGCCTCACCTCACCCTACTTACACAACTTCCTGAAACCCAATCGAACTAACCGACTCCGCCATTCAGCAAACAATAGCCTCCTTCACGTTCCCTACCTGATCCACTTTACCAATGCTGAGCAAGCATTCAGCCATTTGTCCTGCTCTCTGGAACTCAATCCCGCCCCAACCTTTTGACCGAACCTTTGGTCACCTTTCCCCCACCCCACACCCCATAACTCCAGCCTCTCAGTTCAGATGCCCAATGAACTGTGTAAAGCACTTTTACATGTCCCACTCAAAGTGATTTGTATTATTTATGCATTTACATCAATGTGAATTCATGTTGTTGACAGAAATGACCGTAAATCACGTTGTGAATGTTGGATGTGAATAGGTGCGAAACAAAAATATTTTCTTTCTTGATTCGGTCATGTGATGGTTGTTCTCAGAGTACCCCAGTATCATCTGCTGTAATGAGAGTGCGAGTGTGTGTGTGGTGGGGGGGGGGGGGCACCTGAGACCTGACATCCCTCCTAGTCTTAGTTTTAAGACCATTTTAAAAATTATGTCAAAATTTGGAAGACTATTAAAATTCAGTCATGATTTGGAAGCCAGTTTTCTGCAGTTCTTAAAAAGACCAAATTAATTAATTTCAAACTTCTGCTGGATCTTAAATTATAAAAGAAAATGGGCTTAAGGATGAAGACAGAATGTTGTTTTGGGCCTCAGGCAATTCCTGGGCTGTCATGCCTTCCACAGATGAATAATTTACTGACACTCACTGGCTAGGCTCACATATTAAGAGTAGCAAGGTGGTTGCATCATTCTGTAGAACTATACCCAAGGATAATCAGAACCATCAGAAGAACAAAAGGATGGAAGGAAACGGACAAAATGTAACTTAAAACGAAAACCACAAACGTTTAAGAAGGTCATTGCGATGTGTTTATGTGGTCATTCTGCTGGTTAACCTGGCATTAGTGATAGCTGCATTATATTAGCTCTTTGAAATTTGAAAACAGCTGGTGTTAGCTGAGTGATTAGAATAGTGGAATAGAGTCAGACAGGACAGCAGAGTCACAGGGTAGGATGGGATGAGGTTATAGAGGGATTTGAAAGTGAAAACAAAAATCTTCAATTTCATCCGCTGGGAGATGGGGAGCACTTAAAGCTGAGTGAAGATAAGGAGATGTGGAGTGTGGAGATGGGCACTCAGACCCTGGTACAGGAGAGGACAAAGGCTGCAGAGTAACTCCAAATGGAGGTGGAATTTCTACCCAAACAGTTATGCACCAAAATGATCGTATGATCGCAACATGAATTCAAATGAAGAAGGCCCTTTGGCCCATTCGATGAGAACACCCATCCTTCCAGAACACCCTTCGAAGCATCCCTCCATCAGGACATCAAACTGCTTTTTAATGAGGCCAGTTTCCTGATATAGGACCTCTAATTCTCACCCCTAGATCTCTTTCAGCTTTCCTCTTGGTGAGTTCAATCCCATCCATGGAGTGCTTGTGTTTCATATTCTTGGATTCTATATGCATTATCTTGCATTCATCAATATTATATACTCTTCCTTTATCTCTCCGCCTTGCCCCCTCCTTCCCCATCTTCAGGTCACATCTGAAAACCTTCCTCTTCAACCAGCCCTACCATCGGTGACCGGGCTTTCAGCCTCTCTGCCCCCACACTCTGGAACTCCATCCCACGATCCTTTCGCTATGCTTCCTCCCTTGTCTCCTTCAAGGCTGGTCTCAAGCCCCTTCTCTTCGATCGTGTCTTTGCTCACCCTCCCACCTCTCTGCCAAGTTGTTGTGGTTTTATTAAACTTAATTTCCCAGTTATCAGTCCATGTGCATACCCTATCAAGCTCTCTTTGTAGGACCTTCACTACCTCTTCTGGGATTTAGTTTGGGACAAGCTAACATATACATGGGGAACAACCTCCATTGTAGACATAATGGGGACTGAATCATTAATATTTAGCATGCTGACCTTTTATTTATTCACAAAATTCAACTGATTCAACAACAACAACAACAAGATTCCATTTATACAGCGCCTTTCACGTCGGGAGGACGTCCCAAAGCGCTGGACAGTTGGGTCAGGACCCGAGCAGGGGGGAAATGGTCAGGGTGAGGGGAGGGAAGGGAGGGAGCGAGGAAGGGGTAGAGAGTTGAGAGGGGAGCTGAAGGCGCGGTCAAAGAGAAAGGTCTTGAGACCGGCCTTGAAGGAGGAAAAGGAGGAGGCGGCGAAGGCACTGGGGGATAGAGTTCCAGAGCCTCGGGGCTGAGAGGCTGAAGGCCCGGACACCGATGCTAGGGTGGTTGGGGCGGGGTATGTGGGGCAGACCGGAGCCAGAGGAACGGAGGGTACGGGCAGGTAGATAGGGGGATAGTAGGTCGGAGAGGTAGGAGGGAGCGAGGCTGTGAATGGCCTTGTAGGTGAGGATGAGGATCTTGAATTCGATCCTCTGGGGGATGGGGAGCCAGTGGAGGCGAGCGAGGGTGGGAGTGATGTGGTCCCGAAGCCTGGTGCGGGACAGTACACGAGCTGCAGAGTTCTGAATGACCTGCAGCTTGTGGAGGGAGGTGGCGGGAAGGCCGGCGAGGAGAGAGTTCCCATAGTCCAGCCTTGAGGTGATAAAGGCGTGGACCAGAGTTTCAGCAGCGTGATTCAAAACTCCACCGCCCAGATACTCATCCGCCAAAACTTCTTACCCCCATCACACCAGTACTTGCTAGGCTCCACTAACTCCCAATTACCAAACAGATTGATTTCTAGATTCTCTCACTCGTTTTAAAATCCCTTCATACCTTCCTACAAATTCGATTTGCTTACCACCCACTCCACCACCCACTGACTCCGCTCGCTGGCTCTGGCCTCCTGTTTGTCCCTTGTCTCCTCCAACTTCACCATTAGTGGCCGTGCCTTCAGCCACTATGCCCCGAAACCCTGGAACTCTTTCTTTCAATCCCTCCACCTTATCCCCTCCCTACCCACTTTCAAATGCTGCCTAAAGAACTTTCTTTATGATTATGCTCAGGGTCATCTCCTCCCTCCCTCTCCTCTTGGCTCAGGGTCAAACTCCGCCATCGTCAAGCACTCCGGGGCGCTATCCCGTGTGAAGGGCGCTAGATAAATACAAGCTGTTGATTCACCCTAAATCCCAGAAGAAGTAACAAAGGTATTTTTCTGTTTTGCTGACACATTGAACTATAGAGATAGGCAGAGTAATGGATAGTTAAGAAAGCTTTAATCACAAAACTGTGTGTAATGCAGAATTGGTCCCCTGAATAACAAATGACACAAAGATTAAACAGAAGTACAAGAAAACCAAAGAATTGAATAAGTGCTTTGAGTAATGTTTCAGAGATGGAAACGTTTGTGCATTTTGGTTTGGCTACAGATTTGAAGGTTTAATGAGGTGAATGGGGAGGAAATATGGGACCAAGGAGCACTAAGTGAGAAAAAAGGAAAGCAAGTCATTAGTCTCCAGGCCATTCCAAATTGAAAATACTGAAGCTCCAGTGGTGAATTGCTATACTCACTGTATGAGCTGGTAACAATAAATGTGAAATACCTCAAGGAATGTGCCTATAAAGGTGACTGCACAAATGCAGTGAATTCATCAGTGAATCAGCTCTATATCAAAGCTTTCTATGTTCAATTTGTTTTGTCCTGGAGCCCTGAATACACAAACAAACAATCATTTCCATTTGTAACTAACAGAGCACTGAGGACAACTTAGGCAGCAATCATTACCAAGCCCAATAAAAAAGAATGACGGTAGTTTACACAGAATTACAGTAGACATTGCTCACATCACATTTCTGTACACAAGCAGGAATGAAAGATATGTATTTATGAAAGACTTTTTCCCTCTCACTATTTTGCTTCATTGGGTGTGTAATAAATCCTTGGATTTTTCTCCTGATCTCCCTGAGTCCCCTAGTACAGTACTTGTGCCCAGAAATGTGAGCAGGCAGTTTCTTTGCACTACCCACTCTGCTAACATGGCTCCAAGCTGATACAGTGTGGACATGTACCAAAGTACCTGGCATAATGCACTACATTTGTCATTTGTCTCTTCACACAACTCCACATGAAGTGAATTGTAATCTCTAAGGTGTACTTTCCAACAGCTGCAGGGGTGAAATTGACAACTTAACTGATGAAGGAATTGTATCTTCCTTATCCACTATCTTGGCCCGCCCCTGCTCCTTCACTATTCATTCTTAAAAGCTAGATCAGTCTAGATTATGATCTCATGTCATAGTGCTAGGCTTGATCCAACAACCTTAAAATAATAATATTCTTTGTATTTGAACAGTGTCTTTCATTTCAGGGGGATTTATTGTCGAGTGCAGTTTGTATATTTTTGAAGGCAAATGTGGCAGCCAATTTGCACCTGGAAGTTTCCCACTAACAACCATCAAGTGAATGATTAGTTATCATAATAATAATACTTATATTTGATATAGCATCTTTTATGTTGGGAGGATATCTTAAAGCACTTCACAAGATCTGTTGTGAAATGTAGTGACTGCATATTTTGTAGGTGAACCCAACAGCCAATGTGTACACAGCAATGTCCCACAAACAGTTATGAAGTGAATGACCAATTTTAATTGGGGATATGTTGGCCAGGACACCAAGAGAAACTCTATTCTCATTTCAAATAGTGCCATCGATCTGTAGGGTTTTGTGGCGAGGGTGCTTAGTCTTCATCCTGTTCTGATTGTTCATCTTGTTTCGCCCTGCCTGATTGTTCCAGGCAGGGCGAAACCTTGGGTAAGTTTCCTTACTCCACACGCCTAATAATAATCCCTCCAAAACAAAAAATAATAATAAATTGGTCGTTTTCAATCTACGACTGTGTGTGGGACATTGCTGTGCTCAATTGGCTGCCGCGTTCGCCCACAAAAAATATACAGTCAATTCACTTTACGGTGTGTTCTGTGAAGCGCTTTGGGACGTCCTCCCGATGTGAAAAGCGCTATATCAAATGCAAGGATTATTATTATTATTATTATTATTATCTTGACAAGGTATTTGAACAGAGACAAAATACAGTAAACTAGATATTATTCATTGCTAACCAAAACAACGGTTACAACAGTTAAACGTTTAACACATAAAACTGCGGAAGATGATTCAGGGCTCAGTTTAATCAAATTTCTTACCCTGGGAGACCTGGAGTGACTACTCGTCGATGTTGCTCCTCTACTGTAGCCATGATCTCTCTCCTTCCGCTGCTCACTTAAGCTTTTGTAACCCTTTTTTCTTCCCATCCTACGCTGATTATTTGTGTGTCTTTCATTGACTATAGAGGACTTGTTTATTTCTGCCATGGATTCAAAGTATCCTAAGCCCAGTTTCAGTCAGTTCATTTGTGTTTGATGCATTTCCTGAGTCCAGCTTCAGTCAGTTCATTGTGTTTGATCCAGTTAACACCTTGTCTTTTGTTATGGCCAGTTGGTGTTAGACATTGCCTTTTCCTTGTAAATTGGTGCATGCATGTCCTGAGGTCATTCAACTCAATTGTTTTCATCTTGATGGTTTCCCATTTTGCAGCTTCGGTATCTTACAGTCCATCCTCCAGCAGGTGCGGTTATCAAGAGCTGCCTGCTAATTCAATTGTCATATCCTCACTCTCAGGTTCAAGTCTTAATCCCCGAATTGCCCAAATTAAACCACCTTTTGCATTTTCAATAATTTCCAATTCTCAACAATACTTTCACCTTTTAATTCAACCCATGTCATATGTTTGTTCAATCACTTAAGTATTTTATACAAACAACAAAACAAAAACATAAGAATAGTATCTAATACCAGTAGTACAATTACAATATCTTAAACATCCATTTAGCGAAAGTGTTCTCTATGGTTAATTCATAATCAGAATGTGATATTAGATTACTCATTTCTTGCCGCACTTTACTCATTTTGGTCACTTGGACCAGGTGACTTTCCATTTTCTCCAACAACTTCTCTAATTCGAGAGTCGGCGGTACAATGTGCATTTCAAAATTGGGTACATAATCATCAGGTTTCTCACGGTCAACAGTATTAATTACATGAGTTCCATTATATATCATCAGTGGGTCCAAACCATGATTGTGCGCAATTGGCTGCCGCGTTCGCCCACAAATATTCAGTCAATTCACTTTACAGTGTGTTCTGTGAAGTGCTTTGGGACGTCCTCCTGACGTGAAAAGCGCTATATCAAATGCAAGGATTATTATTATTATTAGCAATAACAAAGTGTCTCCTTATCTTCACACAAAGCTGGGTTTGATTTAATTCACATTGTAGATTACCATAAGTAAAATGTTTCTGATCAGTTAACATACAATATTCCCCATGCTCGTGATATGCACTCTTAATGAATTCTCCATTCATTACCTTGAGTTGAACTGGGCACAGAGGTTCTCTCTGAGCCTTGTGATTTCATCCCACAAATAGGTGTATTAGTCTTTTCAGGGGTGGCATCGCACCTGCACATCCAGTTATACCCTCTGTTTGAACAACAGGACAAGTCTACTTTTTCCAATGATTCAGATTCATTTTTCCTAGCCATGAGAGACGGGACCTCTTTTCTTCCTTTTAAAATTCCCTTTTCCATCATACCCATCGAGTAGGGTTTAACCAATTGTGTATATCAATCATTTTAGGATCAAACTGTGGCAGAGAAAGGGTAAACGAGACCATCTGCTGATATTTATTTTGGTCTGCTCCATGTGGAGTTACATCCGATTAACTCCAGAGTCACTAAATTCTGCGATTCTGTCATATTCACACTTGCTGCATTCCATGTGCCTGTTGTCAACTGTTTAATGGTGTCTAGTTCCAAGCTATTGTTATCTACAAAACAAGTGTATAGTAATGTGCTATTCTTTAATTACTACTATGTTTTTCCTCAGTAAGAGAACTGTTCTCCTTACACCAACACACGTACCATATCTTAGTTCCCTTGAGCCTATAAAACAGCTAAGATGAGTAGTAAACCCGAGGATTGGGAGAAGTTTAGGGATCAACAAAGGAGAACCAAAAAAGTGATTAAGAGGGAGAAAATGGAATATGAGAGCAAACTAACGAGGAACATAAAGACAGACTACAAAAGTTTTTATAAATATATAAAGAGGAAGAGGCTGTCAAGGGTAAATGTGGGTCCTCTACAGGCAGAGACGGGGGAATTATAGTAGGGGACAAAGACATGGCAGAGTCATTAAACAAGTACTTTGTTACTGTCTTCACCTTAGAAGACACTGAAAACCTACCAAGAATAGAGGGGAACCAAGAAGAAAATGTTAGCGAGCAGCTTGGAGGAATTAATATTAGTAAAGAAATTATTTTAGGTAAATTATCAGGTCTTAAAACTGATAAATCTCCTGGACCTAATGGCCTACATCCTAGGGTTTTAAAAGAGGTGGCTACTGAGATAGTGGATGGCTTGTCTTTGATCTTCCAAAATTCTCTGGATTCTGGAACGATTCCCATTGATTGGAAGATTGCAAACGTGACACCACTATTTAAGAAGGGTGGGAGTGAAAAGATGGGGAACTATAGATCAGTTGGTCTGACATCAGTGGTAGGGAAAATTCTTCAGTCCTTAATTAAATATGTCATTATGGGATTCCTGGAAGACCATAGTGACACTACCTCCAAGTAAAAGGGCTTATCTCTTTCAGGGGTTTTCAATGTGGGAGCAGTAGCAAGGGCTTGCTGAGGTTTCTCAACCACTTCCATACAGGCAGGCACTTTCGGACTGGCCATATGTGGGAATTGAAGGATTTGGCAATTGGTCGAAGAACACTTTACTTTACCAGGGAATCAATGGTGGCTTGGACATGCTCATGGGCTTCTGGAGGAAAGCAGTACTGCCTCTAGGGTGTCAGTTGGTCCAGGCCAACAATTTCCACCTGCCCCTTCAAATTCCCACAGTCATGCTTATATAAGGCAAATGCTGCCAAATTGTCCACAATAACTGTTTGGATCTGAAGGTCCTCTGCCTGTAACAGTACATCCAAATCATTCGGTTCCATTGTTTTAATGGTGTACATTGCTCCATGATCAGGAACCACAATTGGATTTCTCTTAAATTGGCTCTGGGGTCCTGTTTGCCACAACAAGAGATTTGCCAGATTTATTACTCGCCTTTGCTCTCCCATCAAATCTGCTCCTACGATTCTGTTTCATATTCACTATCCCACAAATTCAATGACATGTCAATGGCATTATCTGAAGGGGAATAGGGATTGATTCCACCCTGAGAGTTTCCAGTAAAGCCAGATAGAGATGATCGCTCGGTTCAAAGCAAATGATGATTTTTCAGGTTCTCACTCAGTAATTACAGTTCTGGAGGCTCTTGTGTCTATTAAAAATACGCTAGTGCAGCCTCTTACACCAACCTGGACACATGGTCCCCCAAACCTGTCGCACCAGAACAGGCACAACATTTGTGTTGAGGCTTGTCCCTGTCATTGTTCAGATAGGACCTGCCCTTGCATTGGATCAGACCCAGTCTGTACATCCATAGGCTGAGGTGGTGCTGAGGGCTGGACAGATTGCTAAATTACTTTCATCTGCTCCAACTGGTGGGGAGAAGCCTGTTGGGGGCACTCCCTGGCAAAATGTCCTGCCCTCCACACTTAAACACACATGGCAGGCCTGTCCCACACCCTGGGTTCCTGAATGGCCTGTCCCCACATTATTCTTCTGCCCGCACCAACTCTCAATGTGTCCTTGCTTCTTGCAGTAATCACATTATCCTTCCCATTCCTCCCATCCTTTTCTTTTCCCCGTCCATCCTGGGATCCCCCTGTCGGGACCCCTCGTTCTTCCACACTAGCCGTTTTTTTTTGGCGAGTCATTAAATATACCTGGCCCTTCTTTCCTCTCAAATTATGCTTCCTAGCTTCCCACTTCAATGTCATCTTTCGGAGGACCCAAGCCTCTGTAGGATTCAGATCCTCCTCATCAAACCCATTAAGTGCTGCTTGGAGAAAAGGCAGTGAATGTGTGATGAGGGTTCTTAACCACCTCTGTCCTACTGCTGCTCTGGTCATGTTAATCTGGTTTAAACTGTACGGGTCGGTCGTACTGTGGCCACAAATGCACGGGGACTCATCCTCTTCCTGCCTGCATTGTCTTATCATTTCTGTGGGGTCACCCCTAGCCTACCCCATAATGCTCATTACTTCATCTGTTAATTCCTGCAACGTTCCTGTCCCCATCTTTCTATAAGGGAATAAAACACATAAACATGAGGCCCCAAAGTGTACCCAGCCAGCTTTAAATGCTCAATGTTACTGAGAGTGTTCAAGTTGACTACCTAACTTACTTCAGAGCTGTTTGAAAAGATCCCCTTTTCCATCATATTTGGGCAGTTTAGCAGCCATCTCTTGAATCTGTGTCCTGTATAAGGAACAATAAACCGAGACTGCAGCTGAGGAACAACAACAACAACAAGATTCCATTTATAGAGCGCCTTTCACGTCAGGAGGACGTCCCAAGGCGCTCTATAGTTGGGTCAGGACCCTAGCAGGGGGAAATGGTCAGGGTGAGGGGAGGGAAGGGTGGGAGCGAGGAGGGTGTAGAGAGTCGAGAGGGGAGCTGAAGGCACGGTCAAAGAGAAAGGTCTTGAGACCGGCCTTGAAGGAGGAAAGGGAGGAAGCAAGGCGAAGGCACTGGGGGATAGAGTTCCAGAGCCTCGGGGCTGAGAGGCTGAAGGCCCGGTCACCGATGGTAGGGCGGTTAGGGCGGGGGATGTGGAGCAGACCGGAGCCAGAGGAACGGAGGGTACGGGCGGGTAGATAGGGGGATAGTAGGTCGGAGAGGTAGGAGGGAGCAAGGCCGTGAATGGCCTTGTAGGTGAGGATGAGGATCTTGAATTCGATCTTCTGGGGGGAACGGATGGGCCTTGGACATTTTGGTGCATCACTAACACATAGGCCATGGGACACATCTCAAATGAGCCCCCATTCTTAGGGTCATGGTGTTCTGCCACCTTTCTGTTCAAATCATCCCAGTCGATATTCTCATCATTCTCATCATTAATGCCCTTCAATGTGCATTTGATCCCTCTCTTAAACCTCAACGGGGCTTCCAGTTATCGTATCTTCCTTTCACACTGTACGTGGGATGTAGGATTCCCTTGTCTAAATTCTCTAGCCATGGCAGCTTGTATCTTAACAGTTGCCTTTACATCTTCATTATCTTGAGTCAACCACCTATTGCGATGCTCTGCCTGTCTATTATCCTCCTGTAAATTCTCCAATGTCCTCCTTAATCCTATACCTGAGATACCTGAGACTGATAATATTCACTGTTCCCTTCCAAGCTGTGTATTTGCTTGCTGTACTGCTCTGCGTCACTTCTCAGTCCTTGTCTTTATGCTTTCAGCTCCTCTAAAGCTTTCTTTAACATAAATTCTAACTCCCCTGCCTTTCCCTCTAAGGCTTTCTCCTTCTCCTCGAGTACTCTAATCCTTTCCTCATTTAGCACTTTTTTCTGTGGTAAGCTCTCCTTTTCTTAACACACTCTGTGCAATTTTAAATTGAGAGGCCAATAACCATACTGCCTTCTCATTACCCTGTTTTATTTTCCACTTTTCTCTTAATTCCACAAAAATACGACTACACTTCGCAAATGGTGTTGGGCACATCTGCCCTGCCCCAAACTCTCCCTCATTTTTAGACAACCTCGTCTATATATTTCCCAATTTTTTCTTCCATTCTTAACTGCTTTAATCACCCTAGGACTCAAACTCCTGACTACCTTGACACCCGGTCAACGTTAGACCACTTGGGCCAGTAATCCTTTCCCCGTTTCTCAGACTCGAAGTGTCCTGAGTCCAGCTTCAGTCAGTTCATTGTGTTTGATCCAGTTAACACCTTGCCTTTTGTTATGGCCAGTTGGTGTTTGACATTGCCTTTTCCTTGGAAGTTGGTTTATGCATGTCCTGAGGTCATTCAACTCGATCGTTTTCATCTTGATGGTTTCCCATTTTTAGCTTCGGCAGTTTACACACCCATCTGAACAGGCAGACAAGACCTTGGTTTAATGCCTCATCCGAATGATAGCACCTCTGACAATGCAGCACTCCCCCAGCACTGAATTGGAGTGTCAGTTCAAAGTTCTATCGTGGGACTTGAAACCACAACCTTCTGACTCAGAGGCATTAATGTTACCAATTATGAAATAGGATCAATGGAATCTTTAATGACCACCTGAACAGGCTGATAGGACCTCGGTTTAATGTTTCATCTGAAGAATGGCACCTCCAATGATCCTTTGCCCATAGAGCAAAATTCTGCCTCAGAGGCAAGAGAGACAAAAACTGAACCAATTCGAACCAATCCTTTGTTCAATTCACAATTGAATGGCCCACAAATACAATCCTGTTGCACTTTCTTCACATTTATTTTCAAGAGACCTGAATTGTTTTATATTCTTGTCAATGCATTACAGATAATTTGAAACAATTCAGGCCTCTGATGGTGGTTTTGTAAATGGCTCGGAATTATTCACACACATTTCCAGGGAATATTGGGTGGGGAATGGGTCGAAATCAGGTTTACTAGAATCAAACTTGAGTTTCCTGAAATGACTATTTGACTTCTATCTCATGTCGTACTGTTATGTGTATATGTCTTGGAATGATTATTAACAAGGGAAATCAAGCTTATCTGTAAGGGCTTAGTGCTGCCTCCAAAATAATGTTTGCAAAGAAAATGCTTTTTAAGTCTGTGAACATTTATGAACTCCAAGGGATACATATTGTGCTGGAACATCATAGGGTTGGCTGCATCCGGGCAGCACAGGCATGTGTCAGCCTCGCTCAATTGGTAGTAAAATGGGTCATTCGTTTCATGACTATTTCATGACTGTTTCTGGGACATTGCTGTGCGCAGTTGGCCTGCTGTGTTTCACTTTCAAATACAAATACAGAGCCACTTTACAGTAAATCCTCTGTGTGAAATGCAAGGATTTCTTATTGTCTAATAAATGGCCTGGAAATCTTTATTTGCACTGGCATCAGGCTCTGCCATTGTTAAGCTCTCTGAGATGTTACTCCACATGAAGGGTGCTATATAAATGCAAGTTCTTGTAAATTTTGATTTGTAATTCTAGTTTTGTTTTGTGGCTGACCTGATGCTTTATGGAAAAAAGACACCTAGAGCTGACAGTTTGCTGTTGAATGGCTTTGATGCAGATGCTCAGTACAGAGTCCAAATGGTCCTTCTCTGAAGTCAGGGTGGCCTCAATTCTTTTGTGTGTTCAGTACACCACGCGGTTAGCCTGGCACAATGGAAGTGACTTAGCTTCTCAGTTTGGCCCTGTGACCTGACCTGTCAGCTATTCTTTGTCAGCAAGAACGGCACTGTGCCTAGACACCTTTCCTCAGTCCTATTTAACGAACTATTATATACATTGCTGCTTATACAATATTTATCAGAGTTGATTAAATCTCCTGTAATGCTGATGACTTGTCAAACAAAATCGAAAAGCTCCTAAGATTTTACTGCAGTCAAACCATATTTATAATTAATACATATAAGTATGGCACTTAATGGCACTTAAAGATGGATTTATTATATTTAACATAAGCTTTTATAAATATTAGATACATTGGAAAAGTATGAATTGTCGCTGGCATGTAAGTCAAGTGACCTAAGTCTTGCAAAGAATAATCAATTGTAGTAAGATTTGTTAAATCTGGCATGTGAAGTGCAAATGCAATTTAATGTTACGCAGCAACCATTTCTCAGAGTAAGAGGATGAACATTAAGGGACAGAGCATTTAAACACACGATAATGCAATCCAATGAATTGTTGCATAATTCAAATGCTTTGTGTCACATTTGTAGGAAAGAGAGCATTACATCTGCTTACATCATTCCACTTCAAAAATATCCTCGCAATATTAAGCAGCTTTCATGCGGTGTACTTTACAAATGCCAACATGTGATCAAATCAGGTTTTAATTTCATAGAATTAAGTTCATAATAGCTTGATATATCTGTGAAATGGGAGCTTAGAGATGAAAACCACTCTTATCTCATCTGTCAGAAATCTCATAATCCTGACTGTTTTAATATATATAATAACCATGTTGAAGTATCAGTATGTTACATGGGGCTCTTTAAAAGGTTTCACTTTAATTCAGACAGTTATATGTATTAGATTATGCTAACCAGTTGGCTGTGCTCCCTAACCCAAAATGTTCAATATCCCATTGGGATTTCACTAGGCTGTTAATTACTATGAATCTTCCGACACTGGCTACTTTCTTGTATCTTACCGAGTGCCATTCTTCTTTTTAGAAATGAAAGGAGCTCATACAATGTTTGTTGGCAAGCAATGAGGTTAAGGGAAGATGAAGAGGAGTGTCGGAACTGAATCCAATCCTGTTTCAACCTGTTTAGGTGTCAGCCTAGCTCAGATGGTAGCACTCTCGCCTCCAAGTCAAAAGGTTGTGTGTTCAAACTGCATATTGGGACTTTGTACTCTCACAGTCTAGTCTTACACTTCAATAGTGCTGTGGGTGTGTTCCATTGTTTGGGGTGTCATCCTTTGGATAAGACATTAATCTAAGTTCCTGTCTGCCTGTTCAGATGGATGTTAAAGATCCCAAGGTACTATTTGAAAAGAGAAGGGAGTTCTTGTGCTGTCTTGGCCAACAATTCCCCAATACAAATTTTCATTAATTCCATGGCTGTTTGGGAACGTTGTTGTAGCTTAATTAGCTGCGATGTATCCCCACAAAATAAACAGTCACTAACTTTACAATAAATCTTGTGAAGCTCTCTGAGATGCCCTCTGGAACTCTCTCCCTCAATCCCTCTGCCTTGCCTCCTCCCTCCCCACTTTCAAAGCCCACTAAAAGACCTTCCTTTTTGCTTATGCTTGTGCTTACGGTCACCTCCCCCTTCCCTCTCCCCCTGGCTACTTGTCAGACTCCACCACTGTCAAGTGCTCCAGGATGCTACCCCGCTTGAAAGGGGTCTGTATAAATGCAAGTTGTCATTGTACGATGGAAACAGCAGAAAAGTCTGTGCTTTTTCTCACTGGAAAGCAATGGGAACAAGAATGTACATGGAAAAATGTTCTCCTCAAAGCAGGATACGCAACGCCCTCCCATCACTTGTCACCGGCAGCATGTGCATGGATGCATTAGGAGAATGCAGCTTCCCCTTGAGCAATGCATTTTAAAAGTACCTCTTGCCCCTGGGCAGAATCTGCCTCTTGTGCACATTTGCATTTCTTGTTCTATTCATTGGGAGAGAAAAACGGCAACGGCAGCCATTTACTCCAAAATAAGCATGTGTCTTTTATACAGAAGGAATAAGTTCACAGTCTATTTATAAATAAAAGACAGCAATAGAAGTCTTGCAGTAAACTGGTGACTGCAATGTGGAGGGGCTAAGGCTGAACACAGATCGCAACGTACAAGCTGCCCACAGTCACTGGTCAGCGGAAGTCATCCATTTACATTAATAAATGTTACCTGGCAGATTCCCCTGACTTTATTATGTCTTCATACCAAAGAAGATTATATTAATTGAGTGAATTCATAAAACCTGATTAATCTATTGATGGAAGCTTAAAATGCACGGGGAACAGAGGCTTCTTTTTTGTCTTTGAATTCATTCCATGTTGAGTATTGTTAGCTAACAGACTTAACCGTGAGATTTTTAATTATCGTGTGTTGCTTTCCATTCTTGCCTAACAGCACCCTCCACGAGATTCAGATCCATTGTCATGCAGAAATTAATGAAAGATAATTCCAGTGTATGGTAACTGACCTCTTTAATAAAAGTAGCAAACCTATGGGGATGGATTCTGCTTCTTCAACAACAAGAGTACATTTGTTTAACGCCTTGCAGATTGCTACTCTGCAGTTTTCATTAGATAGCTATGAAAAGTGGGTAAATAAATACATTGAGGAATTCTATCTGAATTCTACCCTTTTCTTCCTCCCTGCAGCAGTCTTGAATTGTGCCAATTGTTTACCAGGACATGATCAACAACACAAACAGAGTCCAGAACAGGCTGCAAACACAAAATTGTGTTGGCTTTTTGTTTTAGGAACAAATTCAAAGTTGCTCAATAATTTCTTTTAGTCAGCGATTTAAAAAGGAATCATTTGTTAAGATTGCTAATAGATCCAGTTGAAAAATTAAACCCGCAATTGTATTAACTTAGACAATTGTATTAACTTAGACATGTAAAACAAAGCATTTGCGGGGAATGTATAAGTAATGCAATGTTGCCCTCTCCTGGGAGAACACAATATATCAGTGGCTGTCTTGCTGGAAATTAATGCCACGTCCAGATTGAAACATAATACCTACCTGCCCGTACCCTCCATTCCTCTGGCTCCGGTCTGCTCCACATCCCCCGCCCCAACCGCCCTACCATCGGTGGCCGGGCCTTCAGCCTCTCAGCCCCGAGGCTCTGGAACTCTATCCCCCAGTGCCTTCGCCGCCTCCTCCCTTTCCTCCATCAAGGCCGGTCTCAAGACCTTTCTCTTTGACCGTGCCTTCAGCTCCCCTCTCGACTCTCTACCCCCTCCTCGCTCCCTCCCTCCCCTCCCCCCACCCTGACCATTTCCCGTTTGCTCGGGTCCTGACCCAACTGTACAGCGCCTTGGGACGTCCTCCCAACGTGAAAGGCGCTCAATAAATGGAATCTTATTGTTGTTGTTGTTGAACTCATACAGTCAATTCTCACACTCCAATGCAGTGCTGGAGTGGGAATGACATTGTTGGAGGTGCCATCCTTCGGATGAGACATTAAACTGAGGTCCAATCTGCCTATTCAGTACGACGTTAAAGATCCCATAGCATTATTTGAAAAGACAAGGGAGTTTCTACCACTGTCCTGACCAACAATCCCTGAAACATAATTAGTCTCTCACTCCATGGTTGTTTGTGGGGCATTGTTGTGTGCAAATGGACTGCTACATTTGCTACAAATACACATTCAATGCTATGAATGCTTTGAGGCATTCTCCCAACATGAAAGCCGCCATACCAAATGCAAGGATTATTATTAATGTTATTATTGAAATGCATTACAATTGAATGTTCGTGCAATGTACTTTTGCCTACAAAATTCGCAGTGACTACATATTATTGTTATTCATTGCTTGCCATTCAATAATTACCACTAGGCTCTGTAACCCCTCTCCTGACACGTATGACATCATCCATCTTTGAACCATGTTACATCTAGAAAATTTATTTTGAGACCAATAACAAGCTGGTTTGAATCTCATCCAATCTTATCCCTCCAGAACTCAGGGATTCTCTTCTGCTGCATTCAAATGGTATCTGCATGTGCTCCCCAAAAGTAGTATTATGGTTCTGCATAACTCGAGAGAGGATCTAAAGGATTTTTTTGGCAGATACAAGGAGTTTCCAGCTCAATTGCTGATTGATGTCAGTATATGTAGAATTATAGTGGACACCAAGATTTGCTTGGACATTGTCCTTTATTTGGCGGGTGGGGGGTGAGGAAGAGAGATAAAATTTCTAATAAGGTAAGTATAGAACAACCCAAAAATATTTTTTTGGATATTTTAGATCATTATTACAGTACATTAAAAAATCTATAACAGTAATAACATGTTTTCCAATTAGAAAAATATTGGCAATTCAGATAGAGTATTGACCAAGGCTATCATTCTATTCTATTGTGCCAATACACCTCATTCTCTCTCTGCCTCTCTCCTACTCTTTCTCAGACTCTTTTGCTCTGAGTCCCTCACTCACTATCCAAATATTCACTGTTTAACAACACCTACCTTTCCCTCTTTGTCCCTATATGACTTTCTTTTTGTTGACACCCCTCGTTGTGGTACAGTAAAAAGATTCAGTTTGCATATATGCCCCAAAATAGGAAAATTGCACACATGCAAACAAGGTTCCTAGGATGCAACTGACCCAGGGAAATCATACTCTTGGGTATCCACAGTTTCATATGCACAATCTTGTAGTCTTGCAATCCTCACACAGATTGCAAGACTGGGAGTCCTGTTGGTATTGGTTAGAGCACTTGCCCGGCAAGCAAGAGGACCCAGGTACGATTCCCGGGTGGGGCGAAACCTTAGGCAAGTTTTCATCCTCCACATGCCTCTGTTTACCTAGCAGTAAGTAGAAACTTGGTTGTTAGTCAAATGGCAGATCACTTTCTGGGGTAAATGGTTTGTATTTCAGCCTGGCTCAATGGTAGCACTCTTGCCTCTGAGTTGGAAGGTTGTCGGTTCGAGCCCAATTAGTGACTTGGAATCACACAGTCTAAGTTGACTCTGCATTGCAGAGTGGATGTTGCTGGGGTGTTATTGCATTGTACGAGGTGGCGTGCTTTGGATGAAGCCGTCTGTTTATTCAGGTGAACGTTAAAGATCCCATGGCACTATTCAAAAAGAGAAAGGAGTTTCTCCTTGTGTCCCAGCCATCAATCCTCAAATAAAATTGGTCATTCACACCATGGCTTGTGGGACATTGCTGTGTGCAACTGGTTGCCGCATTTCACCCACAAAATAAAATGCGCTTGACAGTATATCCTTTTAAGCGTTTTGAGACGTCTCGAAGACGTGAGAGGGTGGTATATCAAATGTAATAATTATTATTACAAATGTGCAACTAGCGTTTTGTGTCAGTACCTCACAAGCCATTTAGCTCAGTCTGTGAATAAAAGGTGAGTAGCAGTTTTAAAGTAAAGAAAGCATTTCTTACATTCAAACAATGCAGTAGTTATCTTTTAGGTCATGATGGTTTTTAAATTGCTATAATACAAAATCACAATTCCTTATTGATTTTGACTCAAAAAGGAAGACAAAAGGAAGACAAAACATGGGAGATTTATGCAATATGTTATAGTTACAATCACAATCAAATATTTAAAGTATCAGAATGTCAATAGCAATTTGAGCAGCGACATAAAATCAAGTAAGAACATAGCTCCTCATGTTGCCGGCTGCAATAGGTAATGAAATATAAGGCCCCACACTGAGAAATAGTAGGAGTGAATTATCATGAAGCCCTCAAAACAATTGGTTACATCATTTGTGAATTCAGGCACTCACTGCGAGAGATAGGAGTCTTACTTCTCACAGAAACAAACAATTTCAGTACATTTCAAAAGAGGCCATTCGGCCCAATGTGCCACAGCTGCATCTCATTTTGCCCTTTTTAGTTATCTCATTCTTCAGTTCTTTCCCGTGAATGTTGATGCCTCTTAGGTTTTTGCAGCTTCGCTATTGAATAATTCCATTCACATTCAAAGCCCTCCATACTTTCGCCCTTCCCTACCTCTGCGACCTCCTTGAACCACACTGACCTGTGTGTTCTCTTCGCTCAATGAACACCGGCCTCCTTCTTGTCCCCTACCCTATCAGCCCACCATCAGAGAGTGGGCTTTTAGCCTTTCTGCCTCCACTCTCTGGAACTCCATCCAAAAGTCTAACTGATTTGCCCCTTTGTCACCTCCTTCAAGGCACATCTCAAATCGTATCCCCTTAAATGTGCTTTTAGTCATCTTTCTCCTTTCCACACATCCTCAACTCCCACGCTCAGCTCAGGTGCCCAGCCAGGATAGTCAAATGCTTTGAGACATTCTCCTGATGTGAAAAGTGCTATATAAATGTAAATTGTATTTTATTGTTCCAGCTAGATTGTGGGCCAACCTTACAAGTGAGGAAGTTCCTTCTAACCTCTCTACTGATTCTTCTGCTAACTATTCTGAAGCTATGCCATGCCACCAGATCTCATCTAAAGGACTTAGTTTTCCTCTATTTACAAACTGCTTCAGAATCTTAAACACATCTAGCATATCCCCTTTTCATCTGTTTTGTTCCAGTAGAAAAAGCTCTTATTTAGCCATCCTCTCTGCATACGTACATTTCCACATACCAGGCCTTGACCTATTGAATCTGCCCAATCCCTTTCCGTCTCTGACATCCAGGCAGAGGGCGAAACCTTGGGCAAGTTTCCTTACTCCACACGCCTAATAATAATCCCTCCAAAACAAAAATAATAATAAATTGGTCATTTTCATTCTACGACTGTTTGTGGGACATTGCTGTGCGCAATTGGCTGCCGCATTCGCCCACAAATATACAGTCAATTCACTTTACAGTGTGTTCTGTGAAGCGCTTTGGGACGTCCTCCCGACGTGAAAAGCGCTATATCAAATGCAAGGATTATTATTATTATCCTCCTGTCACGGAATCCATTCCTCCAGAGGATGAGACACACAGGGTTTGCTCAAATTTATTGAAGATCCATTACCAAGTGAAATAATTGTGGCAACATTCCTGTATTTTGGAATTGCATTGAAAATGGAATGGAATGGAACGTACTTTATGTGGGGAATTATTGATTTCACTAATTAATGATAGACTTTAGTGAATAAGGTAGTCAACAGCAAAGCACTTGTGTGCTTTCCAAGGTAAGGAATGGTTACGCATTTGTTGCAGGAAAGTTCCTTGAAAGCAAACACTGTTTTGAGATAGATTGCTTTTTCGAATCCCAGATCTTTTGTTGCCAACGCTTTAGTGGTGCACTCTGCACTCTGGAACAATAAAATACAGTGGAGTCAGGACAGAGCTCAGTGTTTGAGTCAAGGTACTGACAGATACATATGAGCTCAGCAAGTTGTCAATCTGTTGGCAACTCGCACAATTTAGAGTCTTAAACCACCACCACCACAGTGAAGGAGGGAGAGGGAGATATGCTCCGAAGAGGCCAACATGGAAATGTCTTCTAACCAGAAGACACAGACCCCATAGCTCATAGCAATAAAGCCAATCTTCAAGATAATCATTTACATTGCTCTGTTGTCTCAGAGCAAAACAAAATTGATTCAGACAAAGAGAAGTTATTACTGAACCAGTTTTCAACAAATCCTTGATATGAAGTATCAGTTCTCCAGAAGTTTAAGTAGAACATTATTGACTTATAAAACACAAAGTCAAACCCATAAATCAGGCTCATGAAGCTTGTGCGTTGATCAAATGACAAACTGTCCCATTTTATTGTTTGACTTTATGAAGAACGTTGGAAGAAAGAAAAAGATATTCTCTTATCTCTCGCCTCAAACCTCCCACTCGTTTTCTTTTCTGTCTTTATTTATGGTCATTGCTTCCCTGAACTTATGCTCTTATTCTTCTCAAGTTTCCACATGCTGTTTCTCTCGAGGCCTACCTCTCAACTGTTAGCAACATTCTTTTCTCGTGTCCTAAAGCTTTGGAACTCCCTACATCCTTCAGTCTGCTCTTCCTCTAACAATTGACTTGCTTTTAAAACCCAAACTTGATATCATCTCATGATATAGTTCTTGACTTATCTCCTCTTTCAATCAACAATTTCAATTTTGAACACGTGAAAAGATATTATATGAAATGCAAGGATTCTTCCTCCTCCTCTTCTTCTTCTTCTTCTTCTTCTTCTTGATATTATTATTATTATTATAACAATGTCGCATAATCAGCCAGAAGGTGAATAACAAGTTTTTATGGGAAATTGTTGGCCAGGACACAAGGAAAAACTTCCTCGTCTTTTCAAACAGTATCTTTAACACTCACTTGAAAAGGTGGATGGGACCTCAGTTAATGTTTCATTTGAAGGACAACACCTCAGACAATGAGTACAGTGCTTCCCCCCAACACTGGACTGAAGTGTCAGCCTGGACTGTGAACTTACAGTCCCAACGTTGGGATTGAACACATAACCTTTTAACCCAGAAGTGAGAGTGCTACCAATTGAGCCAAGATGCCACCAGTTGGAGGATAATAATAATAATAATAATAATCCTTGCATTTGATATAGTGCTTTTCACGTCTTCTACATGTCTCAAAGCGCTTCACAGAATATGCTGTAAAGTGAATTAACTGTATATTTGTGGGCGAAACGAGGCAGCCAATTGCGCAAAGCAGTGTCCCACAAACAGTCGTGAATTGAAAATTATCAATTTATTATTGTTTTTTGTTTTTGGAGGGATTTTTGTGGAGTCCTGTAGCTCGATGGTTAGAGCACTTGCTTTGCAAGTGAGAGACCTGAGTTCAATTCCAGGCAGGGTGAAACCTTGGGCAAGTTTCCTTACTCCACACACCTAATAATAATCCCTCCAAAACCAAAACCAATAATAAAATTGGTCATTTTCAATCTGTTTGTGGGACATTGCTGTGCGCAATTGGCTGCCGCGTTCGCCCACAAATATACAGTCAATTCACTTTACAGTGTGTTCTGTGAAGCGCTTTGGGACATCCTCCCGACGTGAAAAGCGCTATATCAAATGCAAGGATTATTATTATTATTTTTAGTAGGCGTGTGGAGTAAAGAAACTTGCCCAAGGTTTCGCTCTGCCTGAAGTTGAACCCAGGTGTCTCGTTTACAAGGCGAGTGCTCTAACCACTGAGCTACAGGATGGATATTCAGTAGCTTTGCAGTTTCCCAACAGTAATGTCAGCAGTAGCTGATATGCAGGAATAATGGCAGATTTAACTATTGTGAAAGACAAAAGAGCAGAGACTAGAACTAACCTGGAAAGATTGTTTCCCAAGATACTTGGCATAATGTAGATTCATAGCAGCAAAATATTGATAAGCCTAGCCACGATGTGCATTGTTTAATTCTAGCCAAGGACTCACCACTTTACCATACAAGTTCAACAAACTTTATTCATTAAAGTCTATCATTATTTAGTGAAGTCAATAATTTAAAGAATTGCTCAGTATCTCTTCTATATATAACACAAAAACAGAGATAGCTGGGAAAACTCAGCAGGTCAGGCAGCATCTGAAATGCTGTACTCTATCCAGCGCCTTGGGACATCCTCCCGATGTGAAAGGCGCTATACAAATGTAATCTTGTTGTTGTTGTATGGAGAAAGGAAAGTCAGTCAATGTTTCGGGTCCACGACCGTTCGTCAGAACTGAACCCAAAACGTTGACTCACTTTCCTTTCTCCATAGATGCTGCCTGACCTGCTGAGTTTTCCCAGCTCTCTTTGTTTTTGTTTCAGATTCCAGCATCTGCAGTGTTTTGTGTTTTGTTTCCCTTCTATATATATATGTATACTAATAAACGGCAAGGTCGGTCTGCATCTGCGCTTCAAGAAGGACCTCAATAGCCAATTGACATAGAGACACGATTTATACCTCATTGGAAAGGTCTTGCAACTGGGAGTGACATGGGCATATTTGTTTTTGGGTACGTCCTATTGTTTATGAGGTATTTCCAGTTTTGTGTTTTTCACTGCAGTTCCATCTGGTGGCCGCACAGTGGCAGAGTTGGGCACTGAGCAAGGGAGAAGAAGCAGGTTGACCATAGGCACCGTTGACAGGTAGGTGTTAATATGAGATTTAAATATAGGTAAAAAGGGGCTAGGCAAAGGGAATGAGCATGAAGTTACAGATGTGAGAGGCAGAATGGCAAAATAAACATGCTGAGGTACAGATTCAGGCTGCTATCTGATAGGACACTATAACATCTTTACTTGCTTCTCTCAACAAAAAAGGTGATGGCTTCAAAGTATCGGGAAAAAACAAGGCAGTCTTTGGTGTGCTCCTCCGATTTTGCCTCTGGTTTCATCTCAGTGACTGGGTCATGTGGGACATTCAACATTAGAGGGCAGGGCAGACCTGAACACTTGAACCTGAAACAGTGCCCTATTGCAGCAGGAATATGAAGGCACCAGCCTTTCACTCTGCTGAGTTTCTGCTCTGAGCTGTGCGTAGGAGAGGATTGCAATTTAAATGAATCTTCTGGAGGGGAGTATGAGAGTAAAGTTCAGGCAGGGCAGTAACACAGCCAATGAGGCTTTGTCATTACGGCTGAGAGCTAGTTTTACCACATTGCTGGTAGTCTATAGCAGGCCACATTGACGCCTGGGATATTTTTAAGAAGGCAACATGCATAAGAAGTATTTGGGTCACAGAAAGTACCATGAAAAGAATACTGTGCCCTTCAAAATATTTTGAGAATTGTTCAGGGAGCTCATTATGCAAATACATCAAAATTGAATATGAATTATTCATGCACTTCATTTGTAATCCCTAAAGAGTAGAATTCACCAACAAACCCAGAGCCTAATGTGCCTAAAGGACAATTAAACCTATAGAATCTGTTACATGTCTAAACTAATAAGATGTCAAGTCAATATGGATGCAAAGGAGGTTTACTAGGGTGATATCAGGGATGAGTTGTTTGCCCTATGATCAGAGACTGGAGGAAATGCGACTTTCTCCATTGGGATAAAGAAGGCTGAGTGATGATATGATAGAAGTCTTTAAAATTATTCAGGGATTTTGATAATCAATAGAGAGAAATTATTTGCACTGGTCGATGAGTCAATGGCTAGAGGGCATCTATTTAGAATAGTTAACAAATGAGCAACGGGGAGGTTAGGAGATTTTTTTACACATGTAGACAGTTCAGGATATGGAATGCCTGGCCGGGAGCTGTGATTAAGGCAGAATCTATTATTAGTTTTCAAAAGGGAACTAGATAAATACCTAAAAAGGAGTCAGCTATAGGGGTATGGCGAAAAGGTCAGGTAAATGGGACTGAAAGGTTTGCCCTTTAAAAGAATCATCATAGACACAATAGGCCGAAGGCCCAACTTCTGTGCTTTAAATTTCAATAAGTACAGTAACAGGAATGTAAACTTCCTCCTCAATCTTTTTCTTCAGTCACCACTTGGGGTTAGATGATACTGAAGGTGACATGATATTCCATGATAAAAAAGGGTGAGCCTTTTTGCATTGTGCCTTTGTTTCTGTCGTGCGCCTTGCGACGTCTTCCCAATTTGAAAGGGCTATATAAATGCAATTTGTTTTTTGTACTTGTTATTGCTGTTATTTTGTGCTATGTAGTACTTGCTTTCATTGTTTATTCACATTGACATTTCACGTTACTGACAATTTAATGAGCAGCCCTTTTATACATTTGTTTCCCGGTCTTTTCTGAAAATGTGCATCTGTGGGGTGGGTTGGGGGTGGGGGAGGGTAGAGTAACTATGAGTATGACAACATACTCATATTCCTTAATAAAAACATATTCCTTAATAAAACCCTGTTTCTATCAATAAATCCTGGTTCCAGCTTTGCAAATCCTCTGCAACCACAGCGACAACTCTTCAGCATATGCGTGTTGTTTCTGCTCTAATGTGTCTGAATGGAAATAACAACAACAACAACAACAACAGCTTGGATTTATATAGCGCCCTCCACGCCGGACGGCATCTCAGAGCGCTTTACAGTTTAGGATCCCGGGACCGAGCCAGGGGGAGGGGTGGGAAGGTGACCAAAGGGGCGGTCGAAAAGAAAGGTCGTCAGCAGAGACCTGAAAATGGGAAGGGAGGGAGTGAGATGAAGGGAGTGAGCAAGGCAGTTCCAGAGCCTCGGGGCATAGTGGCTGAAGGCACGGCCACCAAGGATGGAATGGAGGAATCGGGGGACAAGGAGGAGGCCAGACCTGGAGGAACAAAGGCAACGGGTACTGTGCTGAGGAGAGAGGAGGTCAGAGAGGTAGGGGGGTGCAGAGGAGTGCAGGGACTTGAATACGAGGGTGAGGATCATGAAATCGACCCTCTCAGACAGGCAGCCAGTGCAGTCTGGCAAGGACTGGGGTAATCGGGGAGCGGAGTTTCGCGCAGGTGAGAATGAGGCGGCAGAGTTCTGAA
Organism: Callorhinchus milii; assembly: GCF_018977255.1. NCBI lineage: Eukaryota > Metazoa > Chordata > Chondrichthyes > Chimaeriformes > Callorhinchidae > Callorhinchus > Callorhinchus milii. The sequence continues at coordinate 81,542,918 of NW_024704742.1, read as the reverse complement.
TGATTTGGATTTTATGGATGGTAGTGGATGAGAGACCGGCGAGGAAGGCGTTTGAATAGTCCAGCCGAGAGGTGACAAACAACAACAAGATTTCATTTATAGAGTGCCTTTCACGTCGGGAGGATGTCCCAAGGCGCTGGACAGTTGGGTCAGGACCCGAGCAGGGGGGAAATGGTCAGGGTGAGGGGAGGGAAGGCAGGGAGCGAGGAGGGGTTAGAGAGTCGAGAGGGGAGCTGAAGGCACGGTCAAAGAGAAAAGTCTTGAGATCAGCCTTGAAGGAGGAAAGGGAGGAGGCGGCGAAGGCACTGGGGGATAGAGTTCCAGAGCCTCGGGGCTGAGAGACTGAAGGCCCGGCCATCGATGGTAGGGCGGTTGGGGCGGGGGATGTGGAGCAGACCGGAGCCAGAGGAACGGAGGGTACGGGCGGGTAGGTAGGGAGATAGTAGGTCGAAGAGGTAGGAGGGAGCGAGGCCATGAATGGCCTTGTAGGTGAGGATGAGGATCTTGAATTCGATCCTCTGGGGGATGGGGAGCCAGTGGGGCGAGCGAGGGTGGGAGTGATGTGGTCCCGAAGCCTGGTGCGGGACAGTACACGAGCTGCAGAGTTCTGAATGACCTGCAGCTTGTGGAGGGAGGTGCCGGGAAGGCCGGCGAGGAGAGAGTTCCCATAGTCCAGCCTTGAGGTGATAAAGGCGTGGACCAGAGTTTCAACAGCGTGAGGGGTGAGGCATTGCCGTAGTCTGGCAATATTTCAGAGGTGATGGAAGGCAGTGCCAGTTGTGGCATAGATATGAGGAACACCAGAGTTTTAGTGGCTTTTGGGGAGAGGTATTGGTGGAGACGGGCGACGCGTCTGCGGTGGAAGAAAGCGGTGCTGGTGAGGGACCGGATGTGGGGGAGGAAGGATAATTGGGGGTCGAACCTGATGCCTAGGTTGCGTACGGGATCAGAGGGTTTTAGGGGTAGGTCAGGTAGGTGGAGGAGGTGAGAACCATGAGGATTTAGACAACGAGAGCTTTGGCCAAGAAGGAATTCTCATTGCTTGAACGCACCTCTCAATATGGAACAACCTGATGGTCACTGGAAATGAGTACAAGTGATTACGGAGTGAAATAACTGAGCAATTCTAATGCCCCTTAAAGGAAGCTGGTAAAATAGACATCCTTTGTTCATCTCAAATGGTTATTTCTTATATCCAGAGTAATACACTCAGCCTCAGACCACAACATACTGTTGCATTATGAAATTAATAAGATTCCTTTCAATTGGTACAAAGCCTTTCATATGGGGGCGGTAGGGGGTGGAATGTCTCAAAGTGCTTCACAGGATTTACTGTAAAGTGTAGTGACTGTGTATTTTGTAGATGACCATGGCAGTCAACTTGCGCACAGCAATGCCCCACAATTTCCCAAATAAAATAATAATTCACTTCATGATTGTTTGTGGGACATTGATGTGTTTGGAAGGGGTGAGGGCCAAGTTGAAGGTGGGAAGATGACCGAAGGTGCGGTCATAGAGCTTGTGCAATCTTTCTTAATAACTGTATCCACTCTTCCCTGGTAACAGACTAATAAATCTACAGTATATTCTTTCTGACATTATAATATCATATAAAATTTTATATAAATTTAACATTACTTCTCCATTTTTCTTTATTCTCTATACATTAAGTCATGGCCTCTTTTTGCATTTGTTATATACAGATGATATACAGGAGTCAAAATTGTGATATTGTTAAACACATTCTATTCCTTAATTTTTGCCAGGGAAACAACAATGAATTGCATTTATATAGCACCATTCATGTCAAGAGGACATGCGCTGGACAGATGAGGGCTTGCACCCATGCTGGGGGTTGTGTTTAGCTGGGGTGGGGACCAAGGGAGATGGAGTTGGGAAGTCAATTGAAAGCATGGTTAAACAGAAACATTTTGAGATGGACCTTGAAGGAGGTGAGGTAAAGGGCGAGGCGAAAGAACTCCACGTTAGAGTTCCAGAAAGGCTGAGAACCCAACCACCAATGTTCAGATGGGCAGGGGACATGAAACAGGCCAGTGCCTGCCGAGCAGAGGGAAAATGTGGGTTGGTAAGGTTACAGAGTAGGGTAGGGCAAGACCATGGAGGAATTTAAAAGTGAGGATGAGGATCTTGAACTCTTTCCTCTGGGGAATGGGAAGCCAATGGAGCTGGACAAGGATGGGAGTGATAGGCTTATGTTGCCTGGTGCGGGAGGGGAAACATAAGTGCAGAACTCTGAATAGTCTGCAGCTTGTGGAGGGAAATGTTGGGAAGTCCAGCAAGCAGAGAGTCGGTGTAGTCAAGCCAGGATGTGATAAAAGCATGGATAAGGGTCTTGTGGGGCCAGAGGTGAATGTTGTGGCAGAGGAGGGCAGTTTTGTGGAGTTGGGAAGAAAGCTGAACAGTTCAAGGCATGGATGTGGGGGTATAAAGGACAGCTGAGAATTGAACAAAACAACAAGGTTCCACACTGGCTTTGTGAGTGCCCGCCCATGTATATTGATGCTTTCAGCACTTGAGATGAGAAGCGTGTGGATAAATAATGCTTTATCAACTTGAAACTATCCTTCATGACAACTTTGGAACCAATTGTGAGGAAACAATTTCTCTCTCCAGGCCTTTTGGGGGTGAAATTTACAATGTAGGAGGTAGCTTGTTGCTCACATTTCTCATTCTCCCTAGATTTTTTTTTGGTCAGCTTTGTCTGGCTATGCGGAAACCTATCACTATGCTTAAGAGGATCCAAACCAAACTGAGAATTCATACATCCCACCTACGCATAGAAATTCCAGAGATAGATTGTTGGAATGGAATGGAAGGCACACTCTCTCCCTGGAGGGATATATTATCCCTAGAGATTGAACTAGTGTGGGCGAAATGCATTCATTCATGCTGGAAACTGTTTACGTCAACTGTTTTCCGATGAAGGCAGATATTTTATTTTCTGTTTACAATGAATGGAGAAACTCACTGTTTTACCTTCTGTACTCAGAGACGTTTTGTATTGTTCGGAATTCCAATGATATTTTTTACCTCCCGGCAGTTAGAAAGAATAACTGTATTTCAATTTATATGTTTAATGAAGCATAAATAAATGAAAATGTATCTTAGAAGTAAATAAAACTGGAAGTCAGACCATACCATCAGGTAAAATAAAACACAGAGTCTGATACCTCTGAAAGAATATCATTTTTACACCCAATGACTGCTGCAAGGTGACAGTAAGATAACACATGATGCGAAGGGGATTCAATTCCCTGGTTGTCCCCTTCCTTCTACACAGTTACTTTCTCTCATGGAATGGTAAGGTACACAAATGATAAGAAAGATAATGACTGTCAATGTAGTAACTGTTCACCAAACAAACAAACAAAAGAAAACTTGTATTTTTATAAATAATAATATTCCTTGCATTTGTTATAATGCCTTATCATGTCAATGAGAAGCCTCAAAGTGCTTCACAGGATACATTATTTTGTGGGCGAAAGGCAGCAGCCAATTGCACACAGCAGTTTCCCACAAACAGATGTAGATTGAGTTACCAAATTATATAACTACCTTCACACAGGATGGGGTCTCGGAGCACCGGAAGAGACATACTGGACCTTGGTTTAATGGCTCAACCAACAACAAGATTTCATTTATAACAAGATTTCATTTATAGAGCCCGTTCACGTCGGGAGGACGTCCCAAGGCACTGGACAGTTGGGTCAGGACCCGAGCAGGGGGGAAATGGTCAGGGTGAGGGGAGGGAAGGCAGGGAGCGAGGAGGGGGTAGAGAGTCGAGAGGGGAGCTGAAGGTACGGTCAAAGAGAAATGGCGGCAACTCCGATCAGACAGCCCCCTCCAGCACTGAACTGGAGTGGCAGCCCAGAACAACGAACAGAAATGAGGGAGGATTACCTCTTCCTAGCTACATTGTACATATCAGCTCCCTCTGTCTCCTCACTTTACATTGCCAGTGCACTGTGGAGCCACATCACATAACAAGGATTCTGCAGTGCCAAGAGGTTGCTGGTGATGTGAACTCTGTCCATTCACAAACAGGAGGGACTCACTGCACAGCACTGAAGCCGAACCAACTGCACTCATGTGAACACATACACACAACCACACACACCGCACGGTGAGGATTTAAAATCGCAAAACTGCAACTTTTATGTTGGCCAACATGAGAAAATGACACTGCTGGGATGTGGAGACATAGCAGCAAACGCTGAACCTCTTAACCAGGAAACAATGGTGGCTGCAGCCCTGAAGACAAAGTCAGACACCATTTACCAGGCTGGCATCAACACGACCATCTCAGAGACGGGAGGAATCTTACCTAAGGACCTCATACACCATGTCCCCAGAAACACCATGTCCCCTAATGACCACCTCATTATGTAACATTGCCACTGCCAAAGGAACAGCTAGTTGTGACATCAACATTGCAATAAACATGGCAACCGCTCAGGTCAAAGGTAACCAGCCCTTGTATCACAAGCTGAGGTTCATAGAACGATCTTTCTTGTCAGCTTCAACTATTGCGCTTCTGAATGAGCGTACACAGCAACCAGCCTGTTTAATGTCTCATCCAAAGCCATTACTCCATATGGAGGGGAGGGGTAGCACAAAACTGCATGTACGGGATGAAAAAATGACATTTTATGACAAGTTTGATGTTCACATTGAATTTGCCATTCACCTGAAATCTGTTATGAAATGTGACATTTTCCACTTCTAATAGCCTTTGATACCAGCCACCAGATAGCAAAGCTGAACATCACCAATCATCTAAATGTGAACTTTATTTTCATGGTAGTTCTTTCCACTCTGTGGGAAGGATTAGCAGTACCAGTCAATGTGATAGCTCATACCCAGCGAGGGAACCCAGCTCCACTCTCATTTTCTCGGACATTCACAAAGGAGCATGAGTCAGAGTAAAAATCAGAGATGGCATAAGGAAGCAAGTGAGCATACAGAGCCAAAGTTGTTCCTAAGCAGGATTGTCGACAGTTGAATAAGAGCAGATATTGCCCAAATCAGGACTTTGAACTCATATAATACAGGATGACATTCCAGTGCAGTGCTCGGGTGTGTGCTGTATTGTTTGGAGTGCCATCCTTTGGATGAGACATTAAACTGAGGTCCCACTTACTTGAACAGGTGACATTAAAGATCCCACCGTAGTATTTGAAAAGAGCAAGGAGGTTCTCCTGGGAGCCTGGCCAACAATCCATCAGATGGAATTGGTTATTCGCTTCATAGCTGTTTGTGGGATACCGCTGTATGCAAAGTTCACTTACAAAATATGCAGCCACTATACTTTGCAATAAACTCTGTGAAGCGCTTTGAGATGTCCTCCTTAAGTGAAAGGTGGTATATCAAATGGAAGGATTATTGTATTATATCTGGTAAGTAATTGTATATAAAGTCTTCAGTACATGTAACAATTGGTTTCTGCGTGAAGTTGATTCTGATCCTTTGCAACATGAACTTGTTTGTTCGCACGGCACATCACTTGACATAACCTTTGATCCTGGATTGATGGTCGTAGATTTTACTGGACCAATAACAGCGTTTTTTTTCTTTCTCTGTCCGTTTTGCTAGAATTGCAGAAAACATAATCCTATTAAAAATAACAATATTGCATTTTTGAATAGCCTCCTTATCTGGCTCAGTTTTCTGTCAGCGAGATTAAAGCTCTCTGTCTTTTAACTAACAGAACCTTTTTACAGTTATCACAGTGTTTGGAGTTTATGGCCTTTAAGCAGCTTTCCACAGTTTACTGGTTTGTGGGAGGCAGAGAGATTGGTTCTGAAATAACCTCTTCCAGAGAGGCTGATGAAGAACTAATTAGATTTTGAGCCACAGGTAGATTGGAAGGGTTGAAGAAGCTGCCGTTTTAAACAATTACAACAGCAACAACTACTTGCATTTCTATAGTGCCATTCATGCAGTGCAGCATCTCGGAGTGCTTAACAGTGGCGGAGCCTGATGCCAAGCCAGGGGGAGGGAGAAGGTGACTGTAAGCACGGTCAAAGAGGAAGGAGGGGGCGACACTGGGTAGTGAGAAAGCAGGTCAGTGAGGTAGGGAGATGCCAGCGTATGAAGGGATTTGTAGACAAGCAGGACAGGTGGAAAACTTCCTGGCAATACAGGGGTCGCTAAGCATTTGAGAGAAAAAATACTCACACTGCGATGATAATTATTTTGATAGTGATAGGCTACTGAACGAAATAGCATCTGGAAATCCTGCAAAAATGTGCATCAGCAGAACGGGGTTTCATTAAAAGTGTGGTCACTCTCCCTGCTGTCAAGAAGACCTCAGCAAAGCCTATCTCTGTTGGCAGACCTACCATAACAAACAAAGCACCAATTGAAAATATGGAGAGGGTGGATACAGATACATATTGATATGAAAATTATCATATCATTTAATTATCATAATTGCTAATTATCACATTGCTTGATATAACACCCCCCCACCCACCCACCACACACACACGCACACACAACACACACATTGTTTAAGCCTTTAGTTGAATTGTATCAGAGAAACAATGATGGAAACCATCAAAGAAAATGAGCCTACTCTTGGCTCCTTTTTGATATTTTTTTTCCTGCGTTGTCTCTCCCCTCAAATCATAGATTTTTCATTGCAACTTGCGCTGCATTGCTATCCTCTGAATCACAATATTTTCTTCCTTTGCAATTGTCCTTGGAACTAGTCTAGGTGATACTGTTTTAAATCAATGCCTTTGCTTCAATTTTTTTTTGATTGAATATTTCCTGATTTATGCCTTAAATCAAGAAATATTCAACCAAGAACCTTTATTTTGTTGGCCGATTAAAAAGGTTGACCATAACTGATTGATAAGCTTATGACCGAGAGGTTTATTTTTGAGGCTAAAGAGTGCTTAATGAATCTCACGTTCCTCATAGTTCATCACTCCAACATGAGCTTCAACTTCACCATTCTTCACATTGCCTCTAGGGCCTGGGTGACAACCTTATGTCACTGCAACATCCTTATGTACTCACTGACATGACCACACCATTGTCCAGGTTAAGCATCATTTATGGACGTCTGAACTGAATACGTTAGCAAGAAAGCCCAGAATCCTGATCACTGCATTTGTTGGTGCATCACACTGTTTAACTTGCCTGAGATTATTTAGTTGTCCCTAAACACTGTGAACCAGCATCACTCCTCTTCTCTGTATTGTCTTGAGTCTTGGACAGTTTCTTTAAGTCATGCTGATCAGAACCGTACGCAGTACTTAAGTGAGGTCTGACCAGAGCACTGTACAACATGAGGATAACTTCTGAAGTCAGCCTTTGGGAATTCGATTTCTTTATTTACTGCTTGTTTTTACTTAATGAATGCACTGTTTATTCGAATGTAATTTTAACAAAAAGTGTGACAATAAAATCTGAAATTATTTTAGCCAGAATATACCAGCACCTTTAATGTGCAAATCATCTTTAATATGCAACGTAACAGATGCAGAACCTGTCAACAAGTATTACATTAGCGAGACCATTATCTCTGTGGTCACTCTTTACACATAACAAATGGAATACATTTGGCTCTTTGACATAATGGAAAGCTAACAAATTACCTTCAGCACTGGATGGATGAGATCCAGCAGGTGTGCCATCCATCATCACTTTATCATTGAGAAGCCTAGATAAAAACAAAATGCCTCTTTTTGTTAAAAAAATCACCAAAATCGGCTCAATTCCTCCTGCAGCCCCACAGTTTAAAAATCTATGCTTTCTAATTCAAAACTTGTCACAAAACAGAAAACAGGAGTCCATGAATATTTGAGCTGGAAGTGCTTGGAATAAACAGAGCACTGAAGTATAAAGGCACAATTCAATCAATCTGTCTATTTTAATGTGTTATTTCATCTCACTTACAATGCCCTGTGCAATTTTTAATTTAATTTGACATCTAATAGCTGATCATTAACCAAATCTATTTTTAACTTGCTTTTGTTTTCTAATTCTCTCCCTTCTTCTCCAGAAAACACTGGCTCTTGCTGGGCTCTGATTCCACGACAGAGCTCTGAGATCTCACCCAAGTGTGCACGTACCCACACAGGCCAACACACAGTGAGATCCACTACTCACACAGGATCCTGCGCAATCCGAAACCTGTCTGCTTCTTCTGTCCCTAGCCTTATAGCGGCCAATTTGCTGATCTAGCTAAGAGTCGATATTGAATGTTCAAAAGTTTTTATAAATATATTAAGAGAAAGAGAATGGTAAAGGGGAATGTGGGCTCATTAAGGATATCTGTAAGAGAGACTATAATGGACAATAATTAAATGGCAGGCTTGTTGAATTAATATTTTGCTTCCGTTTTCACAGAAGAGGAAGATGACAAAATGCCAGCGGTACAAGGGAAAATGAAAGTAAGCCAAAGAGAAGTACTAAATGGATTTAATTTGAATAAAAAATGGTAATGGAGAAAATAATGGGAATAAAGATAGGAAAATCTCCAGGACCTGATGGATTCCATTGCAGGGTATTAAAAGAAGTAGGGGAAGAAATTGTAGATGCGTTAATCCTAATTTTCCGAAGCTCTCTATATTCAGGAATTGTGCCCTTGGATTGGAAAATTGCAGACGTCACTCTATTATTTAAGAAGGACTTGGAGGCGCAGTAGGAAGCTTGCCAGAGAGTGCTCTTTATGGCAAGCTATTTAATTCATTTTCTTAGTATTTTAGACAGCCTAGAATTTGGAAAATTCTTAATGACAGTCATAATTTTTATTTTTATTTTAAGAACTAAAGAAAACCGTCTCAAACGCCATGACTGAATTCAACCATTTGCCATATTGTGCACACTCTAAATTGCTACATAAATAGAATGAATCTAGTAAACTAGGTCACATTTCTTCCCATTGTTACTTGACATTGCACAAACTCCATTTTAAAACATTTGCAATAGATCATTTTGAAATGCCGCAAACTTTAATTTATTAATTAGAATTTTTTTGTACAAGAAATAGTGTGAAGGGATCACACACTGTTAAATGGCTACCTAAATGTGGATGCTAGCATAATTACAAGGAAAATTGTTTGAATTCCTTTTCATTCACTGTTTTGTCATCCCTATCTATTTCTATCCTTGTGTCATTCAATCTTAGTTACAATTGTACAGATTTTTTCCCCAAAAATGTCAATGGATATTGTATTATCTATTTCTGATGAATAACTGTTCCCCATATCCAATGAATCTTCCCAGTCTCATTTGAAGTTTGGTAATTTTGCAATTATGTCCTCTTATTTTATGGTCACAGTATAAGTTGAATAACTTACTTTCATCTACTTTATCTGTGGTACTCATCATTTTAAAGAGCTAAATCTATCTTCTTTCCTCAATAGAATCAGCCATCCCTTATAACTCAGAGCCCAAAGGAAGATATTCTCTCTCTCCCCAACCCCACCCTTACCCCACCACCCTGTAAATAATCGACTGCCATAAAATAATATTTTTTGCTTGTCAGTAAATTTACCATCAAGGGGAAAATAACCCCTAAAGTGTTTGCATTATTCTTGATTCTCTCTGTCTGTCCCGGAAATCACAAGCTCTTTGAAGCCAAGTGATCCTGTGGTTTATCTTATAGTTTCAGATTATATCATTGTGATGCTTACGTGATGATATCAAGGCATCTACACATGATTGGAAGGTCACAAGATCGGCTTAGATAAAGAAGGCCCTTTGATCCACCTGATCTCCTCCTTCCTCTACACCCACCCTACCAATCTCCCATCATGGTATCAAGCAGTTTTTAAATGAGTCTAGTGTCTTAATAATAATAATAATAATAATAATAATCTTTTCATTTGATATAACACCTTATTCGTGTTCAAAATCAATTCACTCCCTGGCACCTCCTGACTTCTCTGATCTCCTCATTCCCCAATCCAGCACCCGGCACCTCCGCTCAACTGGCACCGGCCTCCTGCTTGTCCTTCGCACTCCCCACCATCGGAGGTCGTGCTTTCAGCCAGTAAGCCCCAAACCTCTGGAACGCTCTCCCTCAATCCCTCGGCCTTGCCCCCTCTCTCCCCTCTTTCAAATCCCACCTGAATACTTTCCTCTTCAACCGTGCTTACGGCCACCTCCCACCTCCTCCCGGCTCGTAGTCAGGCTCCGGCACTGTTAAGCGCTCTGAGACATTATCCTACATGGAGGGCGCTATATAAGTGCAAGTTGTTGCTTTGTTTTTGTTATTTTAGATGTCTTAAAGGGTTTTACAGAATATACTGTAAAGTGAATTAACTGTGTATTTTGTGGACACTGTCCTGCAGCAACTTGGAAGAATATCACCATCACCCCAGACCATCACTTAAACCAGCCACTTTTGTAGAAACAAAGTAAGTCATTTGTGAAAGCCATATTAAGTTATATTGTACAGGATTCCATAAACATCTAAAAGAATAAAAACAACATCTTGCATTGATATGAAAAGAAATGAATTTGCCCACAAAAAAAACAGTTACCTCACTTTGCAATGTATCCAGTGCAGAGCTTTGGCACTATATCCATTTTAAAGATTATTATTAGTATATGGTGCCTTTCAATATACGGTCTCAGAGCACTGGACCATTCGCTGGTTGGATGCCGAACAGGGGAAGGGAGAGGGGGAAACCAGATGGTCGACTTCAATTCCAAGTGAGTAAAAGGATGGAGCATTCCCCCCTTAGCATGTTTGCCCTCATTTATTAACTGCAAGACTAGAGAAGGCTCACTCTGAAATAACAAATATGATCGCAAATACAATCTAGTCCATCTGTCACACACCTTTGGGATTAAAATATATCTACTTAGTCTTGAGTTCTGAGTCACTCTGAGGAAAATATACTGTTCCACAGAACCAGGAATGTTCCCTGTTGGGCTGACTATGCAGAAAACATCTATTTTTACATCTCAATCATCTCACAAAGTTCTACACTTGCACTTAATGCTGCAGATAGCAGCCTCACGATCCTTTATCCAGAATCAGATTTTTACTGTATTTGACGATATAACATGTACAAAGCCTTTCTAAAAAAAAGTCAGAGGGGACCTTATAGAGGTGAACAAGATTTTAAATGAAATTCAGAAATCAAACCCAGAACAAAACTTTCAGATAATGTATTTATTTTTGTACATTGCTCTGAGTCATGAAGGACTCCATATAAATGCAAATATAAATGTTATATTTATATATCTATATATATATTTCTGCATTGTAAATTTCTGTGGTTTGAAGACAGCTGAGCAAAAGACCACAGGTTTAGAGTGCAAAGAGCAATTTCAGGACAAATTCCAATGCAGTCCTGGAGGTGTGCTACACTGTCAGAGGCATCATCACTGAGATGAAATATTAAACCTAGGTACTGTCTGCCTATTCAGGTGAAAGTCAAAGATCCCACAGCACTATTTGAAAAGAGAAGAGAGTTCCTTGCAGTGTCACGACCAACACTTCTCCAAATAAAATTGGTCTTTCACTTCATGGCTGTTTGCCAGCAAATACAGTTACTACACTCTACAGTAAAATGCCGAGAAGCATTTGAGAATGACATGATGAGGTGTTGTTTCAAATGCAAGGATCATTATAAAATTACTTTAACTTTATTCCCATTATTTACACAGTCACCCCTTAAAACAAAGTTTTGAAAATCATTTCCAGTGAGGACAGTTGTTTAACTATTTTAAGGCCATAGTTCTGGGCTGTAGAGAATGCTTTATCCTTTAGTAATGCACCAGTAATGCGATGCCCTTGTGGATCCAGAAATAACCATTACCAATCATCCATTTCTGTTTGCCTGCAGAATGAACAGGTCTGATGTATTCATGAAACACCATTAGCTGCTGATAGAGGGTTGGCATTTTACTTTAAAGATGTACAATAGAGAACCATTTGCTTCAGCTGCAACAATGGAAACAGTGTGCGTATACGACACTAATTCACACAGTGCTCCCAGATTGAACTTCTGTATCACATTTGACCGGCTGCCTTCAATTTGACAGAGTATTAGGAAGTCCAGCTGCTCTGACACCACCGCTTTGAGCAATGTGATTAAAATCTTAACGGGTTTTGAAATTGCCACAAAGCATTGCTGGTGGTTTTTGCTCCATTACTGATCTACATATTCTTGGCTTTCCCTGACACACATTTGTTCTTGGGCAGATTCAATGCTGCACTCCCCTTATCAACAAACCAAGCAGGTGTAAGTGGGTTGGAGAGAAATTACTTTGCATTCACAATATTGGCGACAAAATGGAATTAAATATTTCCTTTTAAAAAGATTGTTTTACACCTCCTAGTGGCTGACTTTCAAATTGGCCTGAGAGTAGACCAACCTGCCTGTCCCAAAGAGAGAATAAAAGAAATAGATTTGGAGGGAGCAAATCTTTTGTGCTGGATTTACTTTTTGTGAATATTGTGTGTGTCAAATTGAGGAGCACTAGTGCTGGCAACAGAACACTTTCTTATTTATTATAATAATAATCCATGCATTGACACAGAGCCTTAGGACATTGTGTGGATATCTCAAAGGGCTTTACGGGATTTACTGTAAAGTGTAGTAACTGTGTATTTGTAGGCAAATACGGCAGCCAACTTCCACAAACAGCCATGAGGGACTCGTGCGGTGTCCCTCAGGGCTCTGTACTCGGTCCCCTCCTCTTCACCCTCTATATGCTCCCCCTTGGTGACATCATCCGCAGACATGGGGTTAACTTCCACATGTATGGAAGACACCCAACTCTACCTTTCCTCCTCTACCCTCAACTCCACGACCACCGATGTCCTGACAGCCTGCCTGTCCGACATCGAGTCCTGGATGAGAGACAACTTCCTTCAGCTCAACGTGCGCAAAACTGAGGCCCTCCTGATTGGCTCACGTCAGTGCCTCCACACCTCAGGCGCTGACAGCATCAGCATCCAAGGCTGCACTCTCCACCTCTCAAAGCCAGTCAGGAACCTCAGGGTTCTGTTCGACCCTGAGCTGTCCTTTCTCCCTCACATCCGCACCACAACTGGCACCGCCTTCCATCACCTCCGGAACATCGCCAGACTACGGCACTACCTCACCCCTCACGCTGCTGAAACTCTGGTCCACGCCTTTATCACCTCAAGGCTGGACTATGGAAACTCTCTCCTCATCGGCCTTCCCGGCACCTCCCTCCACAAGCTGCAGGTCATTCAGAACTCTGCAGCTCGTGTACTGTCCCGCACCAGGCTTCGGGACCACATCACTCCCACCCTCGCTCGCCTCCACTGGCTCCCCATCCCCCAGAGGATCGAATTCAAGATCCTCATCCTCACCTACAAGGCCATTCACAGCCTTGCTCCCTCCTACCTCTCCGACCTACTATCCCCCTACCTACCTGCCCGTACCCTCCGTTCCTCTGGCTCCGGTCTGCTCCACATCCCCTGCCCCAACCGACCTACCATTGGCGGCCGGGCCTTCAGCCCCGAGGCTCTGGAACTCTATCCCCCAGTGCCTTCGCCGCCTCCTCCCTTTCCTCCTTCAAGGCCGGTCTCAAGACCTTTCTCTTTGACCGTGCCTTCAGCTCCCCTCTCGACTCTCTACCCCCTCCTCGCTCCCTCCCTTCCCACCCCTCACCCTGACCATTTCCCCCCTGCTCGGGTCCTGACCCAACTGTACAGCGCCTTGGGACGTCCTCCCGACGTGAAAGGCGCTCTATAACTGGAATCTTGTTGTTGTTGTTGTTGGTGATCAATAAATAATCAATTTTAACTGCGGGTTATTCTCTTTTCAAATAAAGCAATACGATCTTTAATGTCCATCGGTTAGAAAAGGTTGATTTTAATTTAGTTTGTAAGAAGAGCAATAGAAGAATTAATAGTGAATATATATATATGTATATCAATACCCATATATGCATGACAATAGGAAACAGGAGGAGAAAGAAACTGTTTTACTAACATTTTAGGAATTGGCAGAATAAGCCATCCTTGTACTGAAAGGCTAACGCTCAGTCAGTTGTGATGGTGAGAGAAGGCATGGAAGAGGCTTCAAGAAGGGCCCAAGAAATCCGCATTCCATGAGGGCACCTAAGTAAAGCTGCTCAGTATTCTGTGAACACATGCCGATTATGTTAAATGTTTCTACCAGACAGAGACAAGCAAGATGTCCTATGTATAATGAACAAGCTGCTTTGTCTCAAAACGGTCTGCTTATCTAGAAGATATGGGTACAAGGATGTGCAAGGGTCAAGTACGTTGGGTACGTGTTAAGATGCTTGATTGGAGAAGAAGCGGGGAAGATTCCTAAGTGGAAAAAGTATAACTATCCTGACTTTAGGCAAGTAAGACAGCAGATCCAGCCAGACAAAGAGGGGCAGCCGAACCATCGGAGAGAAGGTATCCTGAAACCATCACAACTGACTGCTCCAAAATTGGTAGTATAAGTTCTGTTACTTGTAGTGGCAGTATTATTTTACTTCTTCTGTATGTGTTACTTTGATTAATAAATCTCTATTACACCTTAATTGGATTGACAGGTCATTATTTGAACCTCGGGATCGGAAATCCCAACATACCAGACAGCACCTCAGCTTAAAAACTTATTCGAAGGATGGCACCTCCAATAATATAACACTCACCTGCACTGGATTGAAATGAGCTCCAAATCTCAACAAGAGGCTTGAATCCACAATCTTTTGACTCAGAGGCGAGATTGCTACCAACTAAGCCAAGAAGAAAATAAGAGAGATTTGGATGAAGAAGGCCTTCTCCAAGAGGCTGCCTGCTCCTCCCCAGAACAGACAATATTGGAGTGTACAAGTACACACCCCAACATTTCAGTGCCAGCACCCCAACCAAACACTGAAGTGTTGGGATCTGCATGCCAACAAAATCACAGGCTTACCAGCTGCGGAACCAGCCTTCTAGGCAAAACCATAGTCATAATAATAATAATCCTTGCATTTGGTATAGCGCCTTATCACGTCTTCGAGACATTTCAAAGAGCTTCATAGAATATATTGTAAAGTGAAATGACTATATTTTGTGGGCAGCAGCCAATTGCTCACAGCAGTGTCTCACAATCAGTCGTGGATTGAAGTGACCAATTTATTATTATTTTCTTTGAAGGAATTATTAACCCCAGAAAAGTGATCTGCCGATTGACTAACGACTGGGTTCCTGCTCACTGCTAGGTAAACAGAGGCATGTGGAGTAAGCAAACTTGCTCAACGTTTCAGCCTGCCGAGAATCGAATCCAGGTGTCTTGCTTGCGAGGTGAGTGCTCTAACCACTGAGCTACAGGACTCTAAGTCATGGGAGAGGGGAGCAGCAGGGGTGTATGTTACAAATCCAGTTATTTCAACAACAACAACTTGCATTTATATAGCACCCTTCACGTGGAGTAGCATCCCAGAGAGCTTGACACTGGGACACTGAAACATCTAAACGTTCCACATTACATAACACATTTTTTATTCCGATAACCCCACTTTTCACCTTGTGGCTGTTTGTGGGACATTGCTGTGCACCAATTAGCCATAAAACTCACAGTTGCTGCACTTTACAGTATATCCTGTGAAGCGCTTTGAGACATCCTCCTGATGTGAAAGGTGCTATATCAAATGTATTGGATTATTATTATTTTTGTTCAAAGTATACAGCAAGAACTCTAGATAAAAGTATTGTGTTTTTTCTTGGCTTAGTTCCACTTTAACTAACGTCGACACTGCATGCTTCCTCCGAGTTTAAAAAAAGGCTTTTTAAAAATAATTACAGAACTTGTATGAAGACGAACATCTGCTTAATCATTTATCCCCATGACTGCAACTAATCACAGACAGTTACGCAACTACGGGAATCTGTCTTGCCTCATTTTCTAGGCAAAGAATGCTGCTCAAGGCAATGATCAGTTGAATTCCAGATTAATCATTTCAATTCCTAAGAGTCCCTTTTTCAATTTGTGTTTTTTTTCTTGCTGAGTGCTACAGAATTGTTCTTAAGGCATTTTCTTTCTTTTTAACTTGGGCTTGTGAGCTCTTATGCCAACAATCCCCCAGATAAAATTGATTGCTCACTCTGTGGCTGTTTGTGGGACATTGGCTGTGTGCAAACTGACTGCCGACTTTAACCTACAAAATACACAGTCGCAACACTTCACAGTATATCCTGCGAAGCTCTTTGAGACTTCTCAATGACATGATAGGGCGCTATATCAAATGAAAGATTTATTATTATTATTGTTATTAATATTATTATTTGGATCCATGCTCTCTAAACTCTCTTCCAAAATACCAACACCTCACCTCTGCCCTCTCTACTCTCAATATCTATCTAAAGACTTACCTCTTTGGACTGCACTTTAAGCCAGCTCCCCAAACCTCTGCTAGCTTCCTCCCAGCTCGGGCTCCAACTTAGTCTTTGCAAAGCCTTTGAAATGTACTTCCTATAGAAACGTACAATGACAGAATTATCAGGATGTCAGAAGCATTGAGATCACAGTTTAATAAGATGACATTTCAGTACAGTGCTGTGAGTGTGCTGCATTAACAGATTTGCTGTCATTCAGATGTGATATTAAATCAAGTGATTGAGTTACATGGCAGTGACAGATGCTCCAACCAAAATTGGAGAGTGAATTGTGGCCATGCAAAGTCTAATTTCACCAGAGAATGGTGCACCCCCCTTCATGTGCCTATAATGTACCACCCACTAAATATATAGTCAATTCACTTTACAGTGTATTCTGTGAAGAGCTTTGAGATGTCTCGAAGATGTCATAAGACGCTAAATCAAATGCAAGGATTATTATTATTATGCCACATGGTGACACCAGGATCTAGGCTGCAGTTTTTACACCCAACAACCCACAGGAATGCCGTTCCACAAGTAGATTGTGTCAAAATGGATTTCCCATGTTACATATGTCCAGCTAGTTACATATTATGTAACATACATGTTACATATGTCTCAGATTCCCAATTAAAGTGTTTCCCTTTTATATAAAAAACATAAATTAGATCCCAATGGTTAATTTTTGTGGTACCGTTACATCAGCATCAAACAGGCATCTTAGCTATTGTTAAGAATTCTGATTTAAGACCGCGTTTTTTCATTTGTGCCAACAATAATAATAATTTTTGGTTTGATATAATAAGAATAATCCTTGCATTGGGGATATTGGTCCTTATCATGTCTTCTGGACGTCTCAAAGCGCTTCACAGAATATACTGTAAAGTGAATTCACTATATTTTGTGGCCGAAACCCAGCAGCCAATTGCGCACAGCAGTGACCCACAAACAATTATGGATTGAATGACTTAATTAGTATTATAAAACAAAAGACAAAATTATTATTATTACCCTGGAAAGTGAACCATCAATCGATAACAACCGGATTCCTACTTACTTCTAGGTAAACATTTTGTTAGCCTACAAAATACACCTTGTCATAGCAATGTTAGCCTACAAAATGCACCTTCGTCATTCTGTGAAGCACTTTGACACATCCTTCCAACTCGAAAGGCACTGTATCAAATGCAAGGATTACTTCAGCAACTAAGCATGTCACTCACTACTTGCTTTAACACAGCGCCATCTTCTGTTTCATTGTTATGATCTGACAGTTTGTATCCAATTATTGGCTTAATACAGACAATTTATTTCGGGTTAAATTGAAGTTACGAGTGTTTGTGTTTGGATAGTGTAGTTTTACTGAATTGTAATAATAGTTTTTGATGGCATTTAAGATAAAAAGGCATTTATACCTTCCCAGTCTTGTCGGCTTAGCCTAGTTGGTAGCACACTTGCTTACAGGTCAGAGGGTTGTGGGTTCATGCCCCATTTTGGGACTTTAAGCTCACAGTCGAGACCAACTACTCCCCCAGTGCAGTGCTGGGGGAGTGCCACATTGTCTGAGGTGATGCCTCAGACTGTCAGCCTTTTCAGGCAATGTTAAGGATCATATGACACAAATTGAAATAACTTTTTCTTCCTACCCTAGCCAACAATCCTTCAGATAAATTGAACATTCACTTCATTACTGTTTGTGAAATAGCTGCCATATTCGCCGGCAAATCAACAGTCACAATTGCTTGTGATGTGCTTTGAAATGTTTTGACTACTATGATTCCTTGCTCTCTTAAACTCCAAATCCCTCTGCTTTGCAGCCCCGCGCTCTGCTTTGAAAAACATTCTTTTGACTGCACCTTTGGTCAACTCCCTCCTTCCCACCAGACTCAGGTTCCCACTTCTTCTCTATGAAGAGCTTTGTAAAAGACATTATGTATGTGCAAGTTGTTTTAACTGCTATATGAAATTCATGGATTATTCTTATTTTCTTCCTCCAGATCACATTCCTTGGACACTGGCTTGAGAAGAAATAGATTCTGATTCATATTTCTAAAATTCTCTTGCTGGTGACTGACAAAGCTTTGTACTTGCAGAACTATACACTTGTAAGTAGCTCTGCTATTCAGTGTTAGGTTTTAATACTATAAAAGAGTCAAGAATCCAATCAGTTCCTTCCCTTGGGTGGGGTCTATTTATACTTCCCTTTTTGCTTCTATGTCCTCCCTTATTCCATAAGGCCAGGAATGTAGTTTTAAAATACATTAAATGTATTGATTAAAATATGAAGAAAATGGTGAAGGTGTGAACTAGTTGTACATGGGTAAGGAAAGTATAATGAAGGAATAGAATAAATAATAAATGATAACTAATTCTTGCATTTGATACAATTCCTAATTACTTTGTCAAAATATCTCAAACTGCCACACAGAATTAACTGGAAAGTGTCTGTCTATTTGTAGCTGAACAGAGCAAAGCAATGCCCAACAAACAGCCATGAAGTGAATGAAAATTTTTATCTGGAGGATTGTTGGCTAGGACACTGGGAGAAATCCCCTTCTCTTTTTGAATAGTACCATGGGTGCTTTAACAGCCATGTGGAAGACCAGACCTCAGTTTAATGTGTCATCTGAAGGACGGCACCTCTTGGATTCCATTGCATTGCAAGCCCAGCACTGTATTGAAGAGTTCACAAAGTACCAATGTGGGGCTTGAACCCACAGCTTTCTGATTCAGAGGCGGAGTGCTACCAACTGAGCCAGGCTGATGTACGTTTACTGATGTTTTCATCTGTTCCATGAGGGAATATACATTATACATCAAATTTAATGGTAAAATATGTTTAAAACTTTAAATGTTTTATTAATAGGAGCACGGGATATAAAAATAAAGAGGATATACATATAAAGATTGGTTAGTCTGCAGATGGAATATTTATAGTTTTAACATCCTTCCTATGTAGGGCACCCTAACATAGGAAGGATGTCAACACCATAAGGGGGTTACAGAGGGGATTCACTTGGATAATAATAATAATATAATAATATAATAATAATAATATAATAATAATCCTTGCATTTGATATAGCGCTTTCCGCGTCTTCTCGACGTCTCAAAGCACTTCACAGGTGATATCAGAGAAGAGAGGTTTTATTTATGAGGGGATATTGGTAGAATTGAAGCTGTTTCCCCCAGAACAGTGAAGCTTGGGAGGAGCTTCCAAGAGGTTTTAAAAATTGTGAGCTTTTTTTATTATAAAGTAAACTAGGAGAAATTTACAAATGGAAACTCCCATAACTGGAAAGGAATATTCACTCTCTCCCCGAAGGGATGCATTCTGCTTTCCCAATTCCAGAGAGTATTAGGTGCAGGCTGGCATGAGCTTGTGGACTCCAGAGTGTGTGTTGGGGTGGTGCTGGAATCTAGCCAACTAAAACCACAAAAAACTTGATATTGAAAGCACTGTCTGGCAAGCTTTCCCGATGCTTGTCCAGCTAGGTTAACATTATCCTACAGGGCTTTGGATTACAGGGTTAACAGGAGCTGAGTGGAAAGATTCCCGCCCCAGTGACTGGTCTACTCTTCCAAATCCTGCCGTTGAGCCCGGCTGGCTGTGCTGTCAGCAGCAGTGCCCTGGAGTATTGCGAACCCACTTGACCCAGGAACCGGATTAACGAGACCACCACAAAGCGTTGGCTCGATTCTAACATTCCATTGCCAAGCAAGTCACCTTGAGCCAGTTCAGCTCCAAGGAGACCCCACTTCCATTTCCCACCCCTCCACCCAGGATATTTATTATTTCTATTGGTCAGTTCAGTAACCAGACAACATAACTTTACAGTAATTAATAAAAACGAGAGGGTAAGAAATTTATTTTTACACAGAGGGTTGTTAAGATGTGTTGTCTAAGTAGGATGGTGGTCGAGGCAAAATTTATATGAGCCTTTAAGTGGGAGTTAGATAGATATCTGAAAAGGAATAAAACAAAAGAAAAGGGAAAAAGACAGGAGAATTGGACTAAATAAGTATCTTTTACAGAGAGCCAGCACAGGCATTATGTACTGAATGCCATCCTCCTGTACTGTAAATTTCTATGATTCGATGGCTTTAGCTCAGCTATACAGGAGGCTAAAACGGGATTCAATGGCATCGACAATAAAATATTTTATGAAACAGTGGTTTACTCTTGCTGGGACCATAAAAATGTCTTTCAGTGAGTATAATTTTAAGAGACTCTTGCAGACCATTTGTCTGAATGTCTATTCAGAGATTTCTTCCCTTTATTTACTTTGTTTTGTAAGAGTTCCCCCATGGGCTGATAAAATCACCAGACAATGCTCAGCCTGAAGATCGTATTGCAGTGCAACAGGGCTGAGAGGCAACAGTTGTGGGCAATTAAGATTGAGATGGCAGCAGTTTGAAGTTTAGACAGGCTGGTAGGGTGGGGTGGGATTTAGGGTGGTCACTCACAGATCTGTCAATAATATAGGAAGAGTTTAATTGTATATTTCAGTCATGTAATAGCTTGTGATAATTATCAAAGCGCATATCACATTCTGCAGCTCTTTATATTGTAGAAATTAATGGGTATGAGAATGGGATAACCTGGGCCAATAGAAAAGTGCGCCTGCACTTTTTCTGAGGAATCCGCTACAAACACCACCCTCCACTACAAACAGCACCCTCCGCTACAAACACCACCCTCCGCTACAAACACCACCCTCCATACAAACACCACCCTCCACTACAAACACCACCCTCCACTACAAACAGCACCCTCCGCTACAAACACCACCCTCCGCTACAAACACCACCCTCCATACAAACACCACCCTCCGCTACAAACACCACCCTCCATACAAACACCACCCTCCACTACAAACACCACCCTCCACTACAAACACCACCCTCCACTACAAACACCACCCTCCACTACAAACACCACCCTCCACTACAAACACCACCCTCCACTACAAACCCACTATAAATGTATAGCCCACGGGCCTCCCGGCTGTTTATCTGACATCAGTGTAGTTCGGGCAGCTCTGGACACACATGCGCGGTGCGGCACAAGTGCCAAATGGGCTTCAGTCGGAGACTTCGCTGTTTTGATTGTCTGTGTCTTTGTGTGTGAGAGAGTGTGTTAGTGTGTGTGATTGTCTGTGTGTATGTCTCTCTATATACATTTGTGAGTGTGTGTGTGTGTCTCTCTGTGTCCACACCTTCGCCAGCTCTCGGCTGGACTACTCAAATTCCCTCCTTGCTGGTCTCCCGTCCTGCACTATTTGCAAAATTCAACTCATCCGAAACTCCGCCGCCTGAATTCTTACACGCTCTAAACTCTGCACCCCAATTATCCCAGTCCTTGACAAATTCCATTCATTCCCTGGCACAGAGAGGATCGAATTCAAGATCCTCACTCTAGTGTTTAAATCCCTCCATTCCTTGGCTTCCCCCCTATCTCTGTAACCTCCTCTCTCCTCACAGTAGTACCCGCTGCCTCCGCTCTACTGGTTCCGGCCGACTTGGAGGGCACTAAGAAATGCAAGTTGTTGTTGTCTCTCTCTCTGGGTCTGCGTGATGCTGGGCCCTTAGCACTCCTGTAGCCTCGCTGGTATTCCCCACTCTCCCCTCCCACCCAACCCCCCCCAAAAAGGCCACCCAGTTTTTGTTGAAGAAGCAATTAAATTTTTTTGCAATAATATGTGTTATTTCCTCATGTTTAGTTTTTATCAATGAAGTGAAAAAATTTAGTTTGGCAGTAAAATGTACCTCAATGGCACCAAACAACTCCCCGCCATTTTCTGCAAAATTTGTCGAAAGTATCCCTGCAATTTTGGGCAAATATTTATAGGCCCAGGAGGGAAGGAGCTGTCCCATTTCGCCAACAAAATATATAGTCAATTCACTTTATAGTATATTCTGAGAAGAGTTTTGAAATCGTTTAACAACATGATAAGAAGCTATATTAAATGCAAGGAGTATTATTATTCCCCAGATTCCATGCATGGCATTTTGAAAGCATGGAATGCATGAGGTGGTCCTGAGATCTTTCCAAGGAGAGAAAGAGAGAGAAATTGAACGTTTACTACATGCCATAGCTTCCCTACAAAAATACAGCCACTACACTTTACAGTAAATCCAGTGAGGTCACCACCCTTTACACTAAATCCTGTGATATTCTATTTCTAGAATGACTATTCCTTCAAAAGGTAAAGATTATGATGACCTCTAGATGGAGACATATCACATCATAAATGTCTGGATAATCAAAACTTGCATTTATACAGCACCTTTCATGTAACACAAGTATTTTAACAATGCTACTAACTGAGCCAGGCTGAGACATATTTGATAATAAATGATAAACATGACGGATAAAAAGTTGTGTTCCCTCTACTGTACATTGGTACCTTCATCCTTTCCCGCCACTGGCTTCCTATCCCCCACAAATTCAACATCCTCATCCTCACTTTTGAAGCCCTCCATGGTCTTTCCCCACCCTACCACTGTGACCTTCTAAAACCCTTTGAAAAACCTAAAGACCCGCCCACTCCCTCCCCTCGGTAGGCACTGGCCTGCTTCATGGCTCCCATTCTGCCCGCCCCACCATCAGTGATCAGTCCTTCAGCTATTCTGCCCCTAATCTCTGGAACGCCATCTCTGAGTCCCTTCACCTCAACAACAACAACAAGATTTCATTTATAGAGCACCTTTCACGTCGGGAGGACGTCCCAAGGTGCTGGACAGTTGGGTCGGGACCCGAGCAGGGGGGAAATGGTCAGGGTGAGGGAAGGGAAGGGAGGGAGCGAGGAGGGGTAGAGAGTTGAGAGGGGAGCTGAAGGCACGGTCAAAGAGAAAGGTCTTGAGACCGGCCTTGAAGGAGGAAAGGGAGGAGGCGGCGAAGTCACTGGGGGATAGAGTTCCAGAGCCTCGGGGCTGAGAGGCTGAAGGCCCGGCCATCGATGGTAGGGCAGTTAGGGTGGGGATGTGGAGTAGACCAGAGCCAGAGGAACGGAGGGTACGTGCAGGTACCTCGCCCCTTCTCTCTCTTGCTTCAAGGTCCATCTCAAGACCTTCCTCATTGACCACACCTTTTGGTCACCTTTCCACCCAACCTCCTTGAACCCCATCTCTCCCACTTTCAACCCCCAGCTCGGTTGCAAACCCTCGACTGTCCAGTATATTTGTTGGTGTTGGTGATACTTTTTTGGTCAGACTGACAAATGCAGAAACCCATTAACATGCTTAAGAATATTCAAACCAAAAATAGAGGTCCAAATACATATGCCATCTACACGTGAACATTTCTCCGTGCATGGAATGGAATGCGTTCCCTGTTTCTTCAGAGGGTCAAGCCCTACCTACGTAATTTTGGAAACTATTAGGTACAGTTTGGCAAGAGCCAGGGCTTCAGGACTATAGAGTGTGTGTTGGAGTAATGCTAGAGGTTAACCAGCTAATGCCACACAGCTTGCCTTTGAGAGCACTATCTGGCAAGTTTCTCACTGAATTGACCATCATACCCATTAGGATTTTAGGTTGTAACAGAAGCTGAATAGGAAGAACTCCTGTCCCCAAGTTGGTGTGGGGCTGACTCAGGAACCTGTTATTCGACTACCCTCATTAAAAAAAACCTTGACATCCCTTGGAAGCAATGTTATATTGTAGCACAGACACTGTGCTCACCAAACTTACCCAATAACTCTGAATTATCGTGTTCTTGGAAACAGGGGTAGCGCATTTGCATCAGTAATCTGTTGGGGACATCATGAACAAAGAGACACATGAACAGGAGTGTTCCAGAGTTTCAGGGCGAAGTGGCTGAAAGTGTGGCCACCAATGGTGGAACGGGGGGCACAAGAGACATGCAGAAGGCCGGAGCC
Source organism: Callorhinchus milii (assembly GCF_018977255.1). NCBI lineage: Eukaryota > Metazoa > Chordata > Chondrichthyes > Chimaeriformes > Callorhinchidae > Callorhinchus > Callorhinchus milii. The sequence continues at coordinate 81,518,685 of NW_024704742.1, read as the reverse complement.
ACTCAGGTGGCGGCAGAGGGTTGTGGGTTGGAGGGTAAGCAGGTTAGAGAGGTAGGGATGTGCCAGGGCATGAAGGGATTTGAAAACGTGTGTGAGGATCTTTAAATCAATCCATTCGGCGATAGGGAGCCAGTGGAGCCTGGCTAGAACTGGTGTGATGGGGAGACCCAGGAGAGATCGGAAGCTATATCAGGCAGTGAAGTCTTGAACACATAAATGGAATAGAAACTGTATGATTTGGAGTCCTGAGGTTAGTGGTTTGGAGTCCTGTAGCTCAGTGGTTAGAGCATTCGCCTCGCAAGCAAGAGGACCTGGGTTCGATTCCCAGCAGGGCAAAATGTTGGGCAAGTTTCCTTACTCCACATGTCTCTGTTTAGCGAGCAGTAAGTAGGAACCTGGTTGTTAGTCAATTGGCGGATCGCTTTTCCGGGGGTAATAATTCCTTTAAAAAAATTATGGAACCCTCTTCCTCTATACCTCCACCTTGCCCCCTCCTTCCCCATTTTCAGGTCATGCCTGAAGTCCTTCCTCTTTGACCGCTCATCTCCCTTTCCCCCAGCTCAGCATTATGTTCTGCCACTGTCAAGCACTCTGGGACGTTACCCTGCTTGAGTGGCGCTATATAAATGCAAGTTGTTGTTATGTGATGAATGGACAGGAGAGATGGGTGATAGCTCACCTCACCTCGCATCGAGGAAATAAAAGATGACAGAGATCTCGGCTGAAAGAGGGAGAGACCGCTTACTGAGAGAGTGTGCTGCCACTCAATGGGTTAACAGCAATGACCATTAGCAACAGTTAATATAAGCAATATTCAAACAATCACAAATGTTACCCCATAATTAGGTTAAGGTTGTTATAATGTGAGAAACTCTTCATTATTTCTTATATCCCAGGAGATTGAGTTCAAGTTCCTTGATCTAACCTTTAAATCTCTCCATCGTCCTTCTATGTTCTTGCCCCACACGACAAACCTGGTCGAACCCTCTGCTTAGCTGGCATTGGCCTACTTCACATCCCTGCCCTACACACCCCACCATCAGCAGTCAAGCTTTCAGCAGATATAGCCTCCACCCTCTGGAACTCCCTCCCAGAGTACCTTCCACTCACCTCTTCCTTTGACTCTTTCAATGTCTACCCCAAGATCTCCCTCTTCAACTATACTTTTCTGCTGCATTTTGCCAACAAAATACACAGTGATTCCACTTTACAGTATATCCCATGCAGCGTTTTGAGATGTCTTGATGTTATGATGAGACGCTATATCAAATGCAAGGATTATTATTAAGAACAGCCTTAGGTGCAAGTTTGACCTGCTGAATTTTACTTCACTAGATTAATCATTCCAACAGGTACCTGGCTAGTATATTACCTTCCTGACTGGATGCAAATGTGTATTGTCAGTCCTTTCCATAGCGATTGCTTCACAATTTTGGGAGAAAGTCCAGGGCATGTGTGGCACAGTCCATGACCTAGGAAGCAGGATGTGCTTCTCAAGTTGCAAGGGTGAGTAGTAGTCAATGATGTTCTTTTACAAGATTCAGACCCACCCCATGATTGATGACCTGACGACACTTCCATGCTCCCTCAGTAGTCATTATGTCATTTTTCCCTAAGAAACAATCCAAAGTGGATTATATATGGAACCAAAGAGTAAGTCTGCAAAATTAGTCTTTTAGTCTACTGCACCAGCATTCCTCTCTGACACAGAAACTGAAAAGTTCCATTAATAAATCAGTAGCTATAGGCCGTCTCTGAAAAATGCCATCTGATTTATTCGATTGCTGTTTATTCTCAATAGTGTTCACTTTGCCTCAGCCAGGATGTGGCACTTACTGTAAACACATGTTGGACTTTTGATATTTTACTTGGCATGGCTAACTTACAGCTGGAAGGTTGATTGATAATGCCTAAAGTTTGAATGGCAATGATAAGCACATGGAATGTATTTAGCAATAATTCACAAGGTATTTCTAGTTGAGAGAATGAAAATAGCTAGGTAACAAGTAGCAGAGCAAAGTGATTGAATAGCCAATGCAATACACCAAATGTGAGTGCTACCAACAGAGCCAGGCTGACAGTCTAAGACTCTTAGAGTCTGAAATATTGTTTTAAAATGATGGAATTTCAGACTCTTAGTCGATTGGCAGATCGCTTTTCCATGGTTAATAATCCCTTCAAAATAATAAAATAATAATAATAATAATTTGGTCAATCAATCCGCACTGTTTGTGGGACACTCCTGTGCTCAATTCACTGCCGGATTTCCCACAAAATACACAGTCAAAAGTTATAAATTGCATTGAAAGGCAATGGTTTAAATGGAATTAACACAACAACTTGCATTTATATAGCGCGCTTAAAAGTGGTGGGGCTGACACTGAGCCGGGGGGAGGGAGGAAGTGACCATAAGCATGGTCGTAGAGGAAGGTCTTCAGTCATGATCTAAAAGAAGGAAAGGAGGAGGAAAGCCGGACAGATTGGGGGAGAGAATTCCAAAGCTTTGAGGTGTAGTGGGGCGTAATACTAAATTATGCTAATTACAACTGATGTCTAAAATGATTCAAACCGTTTGAATGAAAATATTATTATCATTAATGGAGTTCTAATATTTTATCACTGGAATTGTAACAGAATTCAGGATTTTTTTTTATGGGACACTTGGATTCTGAATGAGGAAATATCAAAGACCTAAAACACTCAGCAACTCACTCAAACGCAATCTGACCAACGTGTATCTATCATTTGTACAACTCGCCTCACCTAATACTTTTATGTGTCTGTTGCTTTCTTCACTATTTAATATAATAAATTGTAAATGGATATTACGTTAATTTGAGCTCAACTGAGTGCCCCTCCCCACTTTTGAAACCAGCTTTAAGACTTTCACCGTGCTTTCATCCATCCAATCCCTCACCCTCTTCAGCTCTTCTCCCTCCCCCGACACCCACCACCCCCCACCATTCAGGTGCTCAACCAACCCTGTCAAGTGCTTTGAGACATCTTCCCGATGTGAAGGGCACCTTATAAATGTAGACTGAATTGTATTGCATAACAGTCACTCCAGAAATGCACACGGCTATGATACTCACTCACACCACACTCTTAATACTTAAAGGATACAGTAACCAAAGTGAACAGTTTGGAGCCTGATACATTTGGAAAAGAATGTAATGTTGCGCTGTATATACTCAATTGAAAGAATCTTAATGTTTTGATCTTCCATCTAAACATCTTTACAGCACGTGTTTTTCTGTTCCATATGGTTCCACTTTAATGCAGTACAATGCATTCTTGTTTACAACAAACCAAACCATCTTTTATGAATGAATATTTGCTTCACAGATTGGTTAGAATAGGAAACTTGAATCAAATGCATTTTTTTGAGGCATGTGTTCAGTTTGTGGAATCATAACTATTATCAGTATACATGATTTTAAAGCTACATTGCTATCAGTTCATGGAAGGTAAATGAGATGAATCCTGATCCATTTCTTCATTCAAATAGAATCTTCATCTCTGAAGACTACCGATGAAATCCTTAATCCCCCAAACCAATGATAGGATTATTGAGAATTCTTGTTCCAGTGTCCTCGGATCAGAATCAGATTTTGCCTGGAGACTGTTTCTTTAATTTCATTAAAAGGTACTTATTTATTTTTTTTGCTGAGTGATCGTAGGAGTGAATATAATCCAATGAAACTATGAAAACAATTACCTTGTGGAGTCCTGTAGAGTATTGGTTGGAGCACTCACTTCGCAAGCAAGAGTACCCAGGTTTGATTCCAAGGCAGGGCAAATCCTTAAGCAAGATTCCTTACTCAAACGCATCTGTTTACCTTGCGGTAAGTAGGAATCCAGTTGTTAGTTGATTGCCAGATAGCTTTCTGGGGTTAATAATCTTTTCAAATGAATAAATAAGTAGAAATAATAATTTAGTTACTCAATGCACAACTGTTTGTTGGACACTGCTGTGTGCATTTGGCTGCCGCGTTTTGCCCACAAAATATAAAGTCAATTCACTTTACAGTATATTCTGTAAAGCAATGTGAGACATCTCAATGATGTGATGAGGTGTTATATCAAATGCAATGATTATTATCATTATTATTATTTGATTCATTTACAAAGAAGTGCAATATATAAGGCTGAGACTGACAATTGTAATATTAAAAGTAATAATTTGCAAGTCTCGATTTGGTGTGATATTACGTAGATAGTTTGAGATAGGCTAATGGCCTTTTCTTGCTCCCTGCTTTCTTATGAATTTCTGTTCAGATGTGTGCAATAAGACATATTTATCCACATTTTAATCCATCTGTTATTCCTTAGTTCTTTATCTTTTAAAATACAGTTTTGCTTACACTCCTTACTTGACACATGAATTGATGTAGCAAATTTAACAATATTGCCAGAGAGCCCTTTTCTCTATCATCTACAGTATTGTACAAACAGAATAGGCACATTTAGAACTGAACACGTAACTCTACCTTTCACAACTCCCAGCATTTGTCTATTCGTGGAGTCCTGTAGCTCAGTGGTTAGAGCACTCGAGTGAGAAGCAACAATGACAACCCAGCAATCCCCCTAATACACACTTTGGGGTCCCCAAACCTTGGCTCTTGCTAATTTGCATCTAATTCTTTCCAGGATTAAGTGGGCAGGTAGCACCTGACTGAGGAGCGAGTGTGCACTCCATTCCACACAGAGAAATTTCCATTCATATCTGTTTAGGATACTCTTAAGTATGGAAATAGGTTTTCATATGTGTCAGACACAAAGCTGACCAAAAAATCAGTTATAGTGGCTGAGAATACTGACCAAAGCCTTACTTATTTCCTGTCACACTCAACCTTGCTAAGCCAGTCCGGAACCTTGGGGTCTTGTTTGACCCTCAACTATCCTTTCTACCCCATATCTGCGCCATGACCCGCTCTGCCTTCGCCCACCTCCGAAACGTCGCCCGGCTCTGACACTGTCTCACACCGCAGGCCACCGAAACCCTCATACACGCCTTCATCACATCGAGGCTCGACTATGCAAACTCACTGCTTGTCGGCCTCCCAAACTCCTCCCTCCACAGGCTGCAGATCATCCAGAACTCTGCAGCCCGTGTCCTCTCCCGCACGAGGCTCCGTGACCCTATCCCCCCATCCTCGCCCGACCCCACTGGCTTCCCATCACACAGAGGATACAGTTCAAGTTCCTGGTCCTCACCTTCAAAGCCGTCCACGGTCTTGCTCCTCCCTGCCTCTACAACCTCCTAACCCCCTACCATCCTATTCATTCCCTCCGCTCAGCGGGCTCCAGCCTGCTTCACATCCCCCACCTGCCCTCCCCCCTCCCCACTCCCCCATCCCAAACTCCAGCTTGGGTCCATAACTCTGTCTGTCCAGCGCCTTGGGACATCCTCCCGATTTGAAAGGTGCTATACAAATGTAATGTTGTTGTTGTTGTTGTCATTTCCTGGTCTATTTAGTTATAAAATCATAATAACTTGTTGATAGCTTGTTACTGAGACACTAGCACACTCCCGCTCCTTCTTGCACTGTCTGACAGTCTCACTCTCTCTCTCTCTCTCTGTACTCCTGTTTGGCTCCATTTCTGTAACAACTTCTCTCTTTACATAATAATCTGTATAAATTTCAGCCCCACCTGTACAGTACAAGTTATGCTCCCTTTTTTATTCAAGACAGATCAAGGTGGCAGTGCTCTGAGATGCTATCCTGTGTGAAGCCTGCTATATCAATGCAAATTGTTGTATTTTTGGGTGCTTAAGTTAAGGCACATCAGCGCTGGATAATGGAATTGTTTTTGATTTTCAACAGGCTCTCCTGATTTATTATATTTTCCTGCAATCTTAAATTAATTTTAAATTACGGAATTCCAATAGGTTTCCAAATCCTATCACCATTGTTGATGACAGCTGACGAAAACCTCTGCTGTATTTTTATATAGCGTTTGCTCTAAGATGTTACTGATCTCTTCTCAGCGGGGCCAATATACTTTGAAATTATATATATATATTTACAAGAACAGAGGGACCCAAAAGACTGACTGACTTCTGAACCGGAATGCATTGTAGAAATTGATGCAGCCCTGATGGGCTTTGGAATCATATAATAAATCCATTTCTGACCTCTTCTGAGATATCTGGCAGGGCTCTCTCTCCCTCTTGTTTTGCTTATTGAGCGAGCTGCTTTTTAAAATATTTTGCGTGCTCAGCAGCAGAGATACATCTGGAAAATGTTATGGTTGATCAATCACCTTAAGCTCTCTCAAAGTCTAGTACATCAGACCAGTCTGCACATGCAACTATTGCACCAGAAAATTAGAAGTTTGTTTTTTATCAGGCATCAGTTTCTAATGCTGTGCATTTTGCATCATCAATTGGCACAATTTTGGCAGCAAATGACTAAAAAACATCATTATTATTATTATAGAATAATAATCATAAGTGTAAGTAAAAGATAGCGTCTTATCATGTCATTGAGAAGTCTTAAAGAGATTCACAGAATATACTGTAAAGTGGAGTGACAGTGTATTTTGTGGGCGAAACGTTGCAGCCAATTGTGCACAGCAGTGTCCCACAAACAAATGTGGATTGAGTGACCAAATTATTATTATTATTTTTTATTTATAGCACCATAGCCATTTATAACACAGATGAAAGTATTTACCCTCTTTCTGACACTTTCTGGAATAACAGGACCAGTGTGATCCCCACTCACACTGTACAATAATAATTCTTGCAGTTAATGTAGTGCCTTTTACATTGAGAGATTATTTCAAGGTGATTCACAAGATTTACTACAATGGGTAGTGACTGTATCTTGTAGTGGATATGTGGTCTATGCAAATCCTATTGGGATCCCTCATCTGTGACCTGTTGAAAGTGCTCTCCTGGGCGGTTCATTAAAAACAGAAAATTCTGAATGGGCCATTTTTTAATGTTATTGAACAGTCACTTGCACAAAGATCGCACAACTAGCTTTTTAATACAGCAACTCCCCCAAAAAATGTGATTTTAGTCAAAACCAAAATCAGTTGTGTGTCTCTCTGCAGCACTGATTATTGCAAACTAGAGCGGAAAGTATAAATCAGTCTTCCTTCTCCACATCGCTGCACGACGGGAAGCTTAGCAACACAGTTTAGGATCCAAAAAAGTTTTTTTTTTGATCAGGCGGGTGTCTGACACATGCAGAAACCCATCCCCATGCTTAAGAGTATCCAAACCAAGCTGAGAATTCCATACATCCCACCTACACATGGAAATCCCAGAGATAGATTGTTGGAATGGAATGTGCACTCTCCCTGGAGGGATGCTTCCTGCTTACCTAATTCTCGTGGTCAGTTGATATTCAATTCTAGGTAGCTTTTCTTCAGAACTGGGTTTTGTCTGTGGAACTCCTTTCATTTAAGTCTCCCTTTAAATACAGCAGAAAGAAAAATATTTCACGCCATCTGTTTGTGCTGACTCGCCAATCCACCAAACCCCTTTCCCTTATTTTGTTATGGAATGTATGTGCAGTGTTAGCTGAAATTATAGCATTAGAGCTATTGAATCAACATTGTGGTTTTGCTCTTTCAGTCTAGAGACTAAGATAAGAAGTGGATCGAACTTCATAAATAGTTCTTTCTTAGAATACTTTTGGTCTTCTGTATTGTGCTCCATTATCCCTTGGGTTTGAAATTTCTCATGGTCTTAGCCTTAAAACCAAAGTGCTCCGAGACGTTGCCCCGCAATGAAAGGCACTATATAAATGCAAGTTGTTATTGTTGTTGTTGTTATTGTCTTAAAATTTAAGATTGTGCAGCATTTGGAAAATCCTTACAATTTGAAGTCTTAATATGGAAGCTGGTTTTCTGCAGTTTTTTTTTAACAAAACTCAGGGTTTTTAAGAACCACGGAAAATCAGATATCAGATTAAGGTCAAATTTAAAAAATTTCCAAAACTCGACATAGTTTTAGTTTTTAAGACCAAAAGGAATTTCATGCCTCAACAACTATGGGTGGTATCCTGTTTCCTAGATGTTGCTCATTGGGGTTGAGATTTGCAACATTTATTAAGTTGTTGTTGTTAATAATGATAATCCTTGCATGCAATACAGAGCTTCTCATGCCAGGAGGACATCTCAAAGCACTTCACAAGATTTACTGTGCAGTGACTGTTATTTATAGGTGAACACCATAGCCAATTTGTGTACAGCAATGTCCCACAAACAGCATCAAAGTGAATGATTAATCTTATTGACTGATGGTTGGCCAGGACCCCACGAGAAACTTCCTTTTTTCTAGGAATAGTTTCATGGGATTCTTGACATTCACCTGAACATACAGACGAGACCGCAGTTTAATGTTTCATTTGACAGATGGCACACAACCTCAGCACTCTCAACACTGTCAGCCCCCTAGACACTGTGAATTTAAAGTCTGCAAGTGTGGCTTGAATCCACAACCTTCTGACCCAGAGGCAAGAATGCTACCAACTAAGTCAGGCTGACACCAGATTTCACAACAGATTCTATGTGCTTCTGGTTCATGTGGATCAGTAGATTAAACAACACTTTAACAGCCTGCCTATCAATCCTGTAGTTTGGATATCTTGGAAATCCTCTTTAAGATGACTGGAATTGTCTTATAGATCAAGCATGATACCCAAAGCAGGAATTTACTGTGCAATTGACAACTTATTCTGTGCATTTGTAATGTTTGAGCATTTATTGTTTTTATTTCAGATTTATAACATTTGCAATTCTTTATTTCCTTTAACAGGGGGTGGGAGGTGTTGGATGGGGGAGAGGTAATTGGACTCTTAGGGGCTGAATTAGCTCTGCAGTGGAATATTGGAATCAAGTTGATCTTCTGTGGTGATCTCTGTCATCTGGTTCTTAAGCCTGATAGAGCCACAGTACTCCAAGGCAAGGTGGTTGACATTTCTGCACAATCAGTACAAATTTGTTTATTTTAAAACTACTGGTTGACTTTTTTCATGATTCCATCAAAAAAATAAAAATTATGGAGTACTGAATATGCTAAAACAAAGGCAAAATTGGCTAATCCTTGTATGTTGCATTCAGAACAAATCCTATTTTGTCTGAAAAGAAAGCCATGCAAGACAAGAGGCGGCAGGCAGTGAGATAGATGGAAGGCAGCAAATAAGTGGGATTTGTGGATGGTGCCGTAAACTGTGAGTGGCGTGCAAATAGGTGTCAATGTTCTTAGAGCTCCAACATCCAATTGTCCACCTAGTATCTTGACCAGACATTTTTGTTCAATGTTTTATTGATGTTGTTTGAGCATATGGTACACAGAGGACCCATGTAAAGACAATGCCTTTGGGGCAGGAGGGGATAAAGAAAGAAACAACAGTCAACAGACAGAGCTTTATAACGTGTTTTTATTTAGTTTTTAACGTGGGCATGCGATGCATTGCAGTTTTGAACACAAAGAGAAAGAAAAGCACAGGGGCATGGGAGAGCCCTGGGATTGGTATTAAAAATTCAAATGAGACTGGAACCCTATTAATGTTATTTGAATCTTGACCATCAAGCCAGAAGACTCAACCAACAAAATAAGACCCTGGATATATGCCATTAATCCAGGCATGCAGGTGGCTGAAAAGCATGTTCAGGTCCACAAAAATGAAGATGTAAGGAAGCAATAATTAGCCAATGTGTTGATTTCAAGGCGTTGCTATTTTTATATTCCATCGAGCCAGAAGACTCAATGTAGCAATGCAGCCAGGAGGGAGAGGAGAAAGGTGCTCGCATTCTTTAACTCTTTCTGGGAGGCCATCTGAGACAATTTGCAGACGTCCCTTTTGCTGTATTAGCACAACAAAAAATACATGTTTTTTGGGGGAGCTGCAGGTCATACATATATGTCATACATATCGAATAATGCACCCGATATCAAAGCAAAGGAAGCATGTGGTGACTTAAGGAAAAAGGATGCTCCATCTGCTGATAGACAGAGACACGCATGCCAGTCCTTGCCAGGCTCCACTGACTCCCAATTACCAAATGGATTGATTTCAAGATCCTCTCATTTGTTTTCATGCCCTCACAGCTCCCACCTATCCAATCTGCTTCCCCCCTACTCCACCACTCGCTATCTTCACTCACCTGGCTCCGGCCTCCTATTTGTCCCTGTGCAGCGCCTTGGGACGTCCTCCTGACGTGAAAGGCGCTCTATAAATGGAATCTTGTTGTTGTTGTTGTTGTTGTTCCCTCTGCTCCACCATCGGTGACCGTGTCTTCAGCCACTACGCCCTAAAACTTTAGAACTCTTTCCATCAATCCCTCAATCCCTCCGCCTTGCCCCCTCCCTCCGTACTTTCAAAACCAGCCTAAAGAGCTTCCCTATTGATCACCTCCACCCTCCCTCTCCTTCTGGCTCGGCATCAGATTCTGCCACAATCAAGCACTCCAGATCACTATCCCGTGTGAAGGGTGCTATAAAAAATGCAAGTTGTTGTTGTTGTCAATGAAAATGCAATGCTGTAGATTTCCCCCATGCAATCGTATAAGTCTGAAGAACAAAATGTGGAATATCTCCTTGGTATTTGTTCTTCATTATGAATCAAGTTTACTCTGCAATTATACATTGTGGGGTGGGGAGTGGTGTTGGGGGGGGCAATGGATCATATTGGAAGCCTGAATTGTCATTCAAAATGAACTCCACTGGAGCAATATTTGTTATTGTGCACTTATGCCCCCTTGGAACAGTTCTCCAGGTTAATTGATCATTCACTCCATACTGTTTGTGAGACTTTGCAAATTACTCTTTGGTTTACCTACAAAATACAGTCGCTACACTTGGTAATAATTACCTGTGAAACATTTAGAGATGTTTTGACGTGATAGATTGCTGCAACACAAATTCTTTCTTTCCTTCTCAACCTTGTTCTGGGCTGTAAATTTCTCAGGTTCTTATGGTTCTTTCTTCTCCCTAGTAGCATGATTATCTTTGGTGCCCAGAAGATGATTATGTCAGAATTTTCTCTCAGGTGAAATAGGTGAGCAGAGTACATGTTAAGGTAAACTGTACCTTTAGGACACAACCACAGCCATTTAAATAAAGGAGTTGGGGTGGGCGGCTGGGCAATAAAGCATCAGTTGTCTCATTTCAACTTAAACATAGAATAAATCGGATTCAGAGAATGAACCCGGAATTTTTTCAGAATATTGCACAAATGTAATTTGAATTGATGGGAACTAGTGTCAGTGTCTGGAAAGTGGGGTTAACACACGTAAAAATTAACAGGTAAGAATGAAGGTAATACTTTTTATAGTTTGCAGACTGTGACACCCCCGTTCAGTCTCATTCCACCTCAGACTTGCCTCCAACCCAAGCCTAAACTAATGTTTATGGTGTGAGCATGGGGTGGTGGGAGTTGTTCTTTCAGAAAATATGGGTATGTGTATAATATATGGTCAGCAGATGGTGTGTGTTTGATGGTCAAATGGGTCTTTTCTCATTCCTTGCTTTCTTAATCTCTAATTGCTGAGCCAATAGTTTATTTCCCTTTAGGAATTCCTGGCATGCAAGTAGGAATTCCTGAACAAGAATGGCCTTTGGATATTTGTCAGTTATGCAAACAAGTGATTACAGCTATTAGTCCTTGTGGACATGTGTATAGAATTACAGTATGTTGTAATGGCTGTAATTATATTGATGCAGTGTTGTATGTTTTATATTAGATTGCTTTTAGCCTGGCGTGCCTTGTATGAAGCAGAATTATATTTAGAAATAAGCAGAGACAAGCTATGCTCCAGATTTTAATGGACTGTACAATAATCAAAATGACCATGTGTGACTGCTGGAAGGATAGAAATGTGTGCTTGAATTCTGCCTGCAGCCTTCAAGTCTAACTCTCCACATGCAGATCCTTTTGTTTAAGAACCAAGAGACCAATTAAATCCAGATTTATTTTTTAAAAATGTCTCTGTTCTGGTAGTTATTTCCCTTCTTGACCTTGCCTGTCTAAAGGGCTGGATTAATAACTCGCACAGCACGCCCAGGACTGGCAGACTTCCATCTGCAATGAAATGCAGCCTGTATTATACAACGCTCCTAATCACATTGCAATTTTTAAAAGGTACTATAATATCTCTGGTATATTTAATGCAATGAATGCTTAAACTTAGGGAGGATTCTAGTTTCATTGATTTTCCTTTGGCATTTTTACTTTTACAATTTATTTTCTTTGCTTCTCTCCCGCACCAGGCTCCATGAGCTAGTAACCCTCCCCCATTCTCACTCGCCTCACTCACTGCACACCAAAGGATTGAAATCAAGCTCTTCGTCCTCATGACTAAATCCCTCCACATTCTCACCCCACCCTACCTCTGTGACCTCCTGCAATCCTACCAAACCCAGCCACTCCCTTCACTCAGCAAACACTAGCCTGCTTCAACAACAACAATTTGCACTTATATAGCACCCTCCACGCAGTGTAGCGTCTCAGAGTGCTTCGTATCCCCACCCAACATTCCCCACCAGCAGTGGGCAAAAGCATCTTGGAGCCCCCACACCTGCCCACTGCCTTTCACCTTTAAAGTCCATGTTAAGACCTATCTTTTTGATCGCACTTTAGGTCATCCTTCCCCTGCTCCACCTCACTTGGACTCCGGTTGAGCTGTATGAAGCTATTGGAAACCTTCTCCCAACGTGAATGGCACTATATAAATATTAAATGTTGTCCTTATTGTCACTTTCTTTCTTCTGTGCTCTTTCTATTTTGTCTTTCCTTCCTTTTCACCCGCAAAACAACTTTTTTTTTGAAAATATATATTTATTTAAAAATATAATATTTCGTACAACAGAAATCCAAAAGAAATACAACATCTTCTGTTACAATTTGTTCCTTTTTCTCCCGATACAAAAAACATTCCGTCGTGTACTATACATGCCTTTCCCACACACAGGTTGTGTACGTGTGTTTTGGGACCCTCCCTTTAAAACAGTCGGGAGTCGCTCCTGTGTCCACCACATCCATGTGCAGGCCTGCACACACCCAGATAAGGCGCCCTGATGTGCATCATACGCGCACATGTTGACCTTGCATACATTTTTGGGATGCCCTTTGGTTACATCTCAAGAGTCCTTCTGTACCCTTACTTCAATCAGTTTTGCGTTTGCTTGTGGGCTAACCAGAGGGTGCGCCCTGGACCCTGTGGTGTGCTCCTGGTGGGAGCATCTGCACTCCCGCAGTTTCCTTATGCACTGAAAGACGTCACTTCATGCTGTCCACAGGTCAATCTGTTTATATTCTATTGTGACTCAATCCCAACTCCTGTTGAACTTACTCTAAAAAAGGTTGGGACATTGAACAGGAGTTTGTTTTATAACCGCTCCCCTTATTGGAGGCAGGAACCACTACAGATGTTAAAGAGCAGCACAAGTCCATTGTTATGAAGGGCAATTTAAGGACAGACAGCAGAAAACATTTCTTTACACAGAGAGCAAACAACAAGGATGTTTGAGGCCAGGGCACTGTATTTATTTACGAAGCAGCTTGACGCTGTATTCTGGAAGAATGAGATCAAATGGGCTGAACAGCCTTGTCCAAGTATCTGTGATCTCTGCTTAAATGCTTTTTCTCTTTTGGAAGTCATCTGTTGTTTTCCCCTCTGTATTAATTCTGTCTCATGCCTGGTTGGTTTCTCCGAGTTCAGTGTGTGATGAGGTTGACTAGAGAGGCAAGGAAGCATAACGGTTTGCATAAACTCTGTGAGTGGACGTGCACGTCTGTTTTTGCTGATGATGTGTTGTGTGAGAGACCTTCCAAAAAGTCATGTTTTTCACGCTAAATGTTATAAAACAAAGAGCCTAAAGGAGAACCAAATGTAACTTTAAAAAGTTCAAATTTAAATGTTTCCAATTGGAAACCAGGGTAACATTTTATCCTAAGCCTTTCCAAAAATCTATGTTTGTATTTTGTTCATAATTCCTCCCATGGTTCAATAACTCAGGTTGTCACATATAAGTTTATTCCATCTGTCACTATCCAGTGGCAGCTTGTGCGAGAGAGAGAGAGACCGAGAGAGAGAGGTCAGACTGTGGCTGAATAGTGGTTGCCTTCCCAGTCTGGCCACATTGAAAATACCATCGTTCGATAGCACGAGTGATATTCTACTGCCAAAAATCTAAAGTCAGAATTCCCTCTTCTCTATCCAGGGAACTCTACGGGAGTGACATCCACGCAGGAGCAAGTTTGTTCAGTTTGCTGAGGTGCACTTTGAGTGAGACTTTCTATTACAAACACAGATTGGAGTTAATTTAACAGTCAATTCCCCATTTAGAGAGAGAGCGAGAGATCCTGCTGAACAAATGGAAGGCATTTTACAAGCTAGATAAACACATTGATTGAGTTTTGAGAGCTTTTTCAATTCATCCATCATTAGTTAACCCCCTAGAGTGAGTACGGATGTGTGTGATACACAGTTTCCCTTCTCCGATACCATTATCAGTGGACAAGCTGAACCCTGGACTTCTATTGCCAGTGAGTGCTTTAGGCTTGCTTTGTCCTGGCATTTCAGGATTCGTGTAAAGATATACTGGTTTGGAAATAAGATATAGAGGACAGGGACTGCTTTGAGTATTTAATTCTCGTTGCTGTTATGAAAGATTTTTTGAAAAAACAACGAAACATTGATTTTTCATGTCGTTGGTAACAGATGAATCCCTAACCTTTAAAAGTTATCCTCATTCTGCACCAGTTTCTGAGATCATTTCAATGCATTCCCCAAACTCATTTTAGCCTGATTCTTTTCCCGAACACATACCATCACATTGGCCGACTGGAGCAGGGGAGGGTCATTCTATTTCTCAATTATTTTTTATTTATAATCGCAAAGAATGTACAAAACAATAAATTTGTGAAGGGAGCTAATGTTAATACAGTGGAAGCCATTTTAGCCGGACACTGGTTAACCCCGGACGCCGAGTAAATTGGACAAAATGCCCAGCTCCGGTTCATTTGTATTCTCAGCTGCATTAAATATGCCTGCTAATTAGGATAAAATCAAGTTAATCCAGGACAAAACGCCACGCTGATCATCGCTACGTGAATTAATTCTGTGTCTCGAGCGACTCCAGGATGGGAGTTGGCAGGAGTCAAATTGCAATTGATTGACAGCAGACACCAGCCATTCACAGGCGGCTCTGGGCTGTCAATCAATGAGGGGGCGGAAGAACGGTAAAAGAATAAGGGAGGGAATGGGAGGAACCAAATGGCGATAGATTGACGAGTCTGGAGCCACTCTGAATGGGTGGAGCCCATCCATCACAGGTGGCTCCAGGCAGTCAATCATTCACCTCCGGAGCCGTTAGTAATTGGTCCCCTTCCCGTGCAATGGAATATGGCAGTGGGAAGGAAGAGACAGCAGCACTGCTCCTCTCCGCTCCTCTCTCGTACGGGAAGAACTTTAGTTAACCTCTGACTCTGCTTACGGTGACAAAACAGCCGGCCCCAATGTGTCCGGCTTAAGCAGCTTCCGCTGTATAATAATGCTCACATTTTGACACAGCCTTATCAAAGTGTCTCAAAGTGCTTCACATGGTTTTACTGTAAAGTGTAATGACTGTGTATTTAGTTGGCAAAAGCAGCAAACAATATTTGCACAGCAATGTCCCATAAACAGCCCTGATGCCAAGCTGTGGGGAAGTGACTGTAGGCACAGTCGAAGAGGAACGTCTTAAGGTGTGATCTGAAAATGGGGAACCAGAGGCCAAGGCGGAGGGATTGAGGGAGACAGGTCCAGAGTTTCAGGGCATAGTGGCAAAATGCACAGCCGCCAATGATGGAACAGAAAGAGGGGCATGCAGGAGGCCCGAGCCAGCAGCGGAGGTGACAGGTGATGGCTTGGGGAATAAGCAAAAAGATAGAGGTGGTGCCAGGGCATTTCCTCTTTATAACACATAGAATTTATGACAATCTCACCCTTTTTTCTGTTTGTGAGGAGGAGCCCCTGCTTGTATATTGAGTGATCAGAAATAATCTCAGAGTTTATTTATTGGTCCATGCAATAAATACTGTCAATTCTATGAGGGTTATTATGATCTTGAAGTTGTGGTCCGTGAGCAATGAATTAGAGTTAACCTGATTTCAAGCAGAAAAAGTCTATGGATTAGAAATCTCTAGGGGTTTGGCACTTGGACACTTAAGAGAGAAGGTCAGGGGGTAGAGATTTGTTGAAGTTAATCGGGTGAAAGTAGATCACATGCCTATAATGGCCAGGTACAACTCCTAGCAGCTGCCTCTGTTTGTAAGACACCCAGAAATGTTGCATTTAGTATGTACATTTGCCTGGTCAATTGCTGGTGAAAATATAATGCACTGTCTGAATTAGTTTTCCCTGTTCCCCACTAAAGCCAGTAACAGAGTCAGGAATGGGAGTTCAAGAACTGGAGTTTTTGCATTGTTGTAGGAAATGTGGTGGTTTAAACAGCTGATCCCTGTCCAATCCAGAACATTCCTGGGAATTGTCCCTCAAGGTGACAAAGCAAAGGTTACAGAAAGAACCAAAACATGTTCGAAAAGGGCTGGGATGTAATGTTAACCTTTGGAGATGCAGGATTGAACTTTGCAATGTTGGTCTAAGATTAAATCAAACAAAACACATTTTTTTATTTTCCTCCTTTGATTAGAAAAGCCTCTGGAGAGAGAGAGAGAGAGACACCATTGTGCAGGTGACTGAAGGATCAGAACTTGAAAAGTGGCCAAAAGTGCTTCCAATTAACATGGCACTCTGTGTATCTGCTTCTGCCAAACATATGGGATCAATCAGGAAGTTTGTGCTGATGTTTTCTTTGGGAATGCTGATAGCCTGACGCACATGTAGCAGTGACAAGGAATCTCAGTTGCTTCAGCAGTAACAGAGGGTGTAAAAAAACAAATCAGCCACTGCCTCTCTCTCTCTCTCTCTGTCTCATTCCACTTTTTCCAGTGTCAGTTTCAAAGACACTTGCGTTTTCATCTCATCCCTTACAACATGCTTCCTCGTTGCTAGCCTCCAGGAAAGGACAGTTACGGGGGGAGAGAGTAAAACAGACCACTGTTTGCCAGAAAGAGAGTCGAGACAGAATTAGAGAGTTGATTTTCTAAAAGGAGATTTTACAGAAGAAAGTGTTGCATTTGCAGAAAGTTGCATTTGCAGAAATTGTTGCATTTGTGTGTGTGTGTGTGTGAGAGAGAGAGAGAGTGAGTGAAGAGCATTTAGATGTGTCCTGGCTTGCAATGATGTGCAAGGCAGTCACTCTGCTGGTGGCTTTGCAGGCTGTGTGCTGCTTGCCTTCCTACCCGTTCCTCCCTTTCCAGAGGAAGAACCTGCCGGGGACAGGGAGGACCTTGGAGATGAGGGAACATCGCTATGGCAATGGTCCGGAAGCTGCCACCAACAGAGTGGTCAGTCGGGGGGTCGTCTTCAAGCGCAACGTGCGCAAACTGCGAGAGAAGAGCGACGGCTTGGAGCTGGTGTTCCTGGTGGATGAGTCCTCCAGCGTGGGTCACGCCAACTTCGTCAACGAGCTGAAGTTCGTCAAGAAGCTGCTGTCTGACTTCCCGGTGGTCCCCACGGCCACCCGGGTGGCCATCGTCACTTTCTCCTCCAAAAACAACGTGATCCCCAGAGTGAACTACATCTCCTCCCCGGAGCCCCGGCAGCACAAGTGCTCACTGCTCACCGAGGAGATCCCGGCCATCACCTACAGGGGAGGAGGCACCTTCACCAAAGGAGCCTTCCAGCAAGCAGCAGTAAGATTTTCTGACTGTTGACTATTTCCTTCCTCCTTTCCTCCTCTTAAGGCTACGAGGGATTCTCTATTTCCTCTCCATTCCTGCCCTAGAGTAGGGAGAGACCTTCCCGTACCTGTTATAATACATAGTTATGATAATAATAATGATAATAATCCTGGCATTTGATGTAGCGCCTTATCACGTCGCTGAGACGCCTCAAAGCGCTTCACAGAATGTATTGTCATGTGAACGGACTGGATTATTTTTTGGACGAAATGCGGCAGCAAATAGCGAGCAGCAGCGTCCCGTAAACAGTTGTGGATTGATGTGACCAAATTATTATTATTATTATTGTTATTTTTCAATTATTTCCCATTCGTTCCTTACCCCAGAGAAGAGAACTTTTCATAGATTAATAATAATCCTTGCATTTGATGCAGCTTTATCATATTGTTCAGACGTCTCAAAGCGCTTCACAGAATAGATTGTAAAATGCATGACTGTATTTTGTGGATGAAACGCGGCAGCGAATTGTGCACAGCAGTGTCCCACAAACAGTCGTGGATTGAATGACTTTTTAAAATTATTTCCTAATCATTCCTCATCAAGAGTAAAAGCAACATCATGATATTTCCCTTTTATTCTTTCTTTCCTAGAGTAGAAGAGATTGATATGACTATTTTTGATACTGGGTTAAGCTACAGCAAGAGATGTCTATTATTGCTCCCTCATGAGCTGAGAATTGGTACTGTGCAATCTTCTCGGGGTTAATTCTTAGAAGAAAAATAATTGAATGAATTTGTTGAAGGTAGAGTTTAACTTGTATTTGTGATGATTGTGCCAAGTTACCAGAACCACTGCTTCTGTCATTTTTAACAGGGGCTTGAGGTAACCCTGGGACATCTTTCCGATGTGAAGGGCGTTATACAAGTGAAATTTGTTGTTGTTTACAATAACTTGCAATGCTTGGATGTTGTGTGGGCAGAAACCCTGAGCCCCCTGAACCCTGCCTCTGCCCACAAGTGCAATCTCAGCCTGAGTTAAGATGGTTTGCAAGTTGTTGCAGACCTGAGTTGTTTGCATTTCACAAACACTTAGATTGGCTGGTCATGACTCATGAGAGCTAAAACATCGCTTCTAATTTTGTAGCCTGATCCAAAGCAGGGTTTGTTATACAATCGCAGCACGTTTCCTAAACCTCTGAGAGAGAGATTAGTTTTGTGTGTTGCCTGACTAGAGCCCATACAGGTTTACATTAGGTATGCTGCAAGCCATAACCACCCTAAGTGTGCTTTATCTATTCCTTAAAATGTACAAGAACTTGCTCAGTGATGATACTCCATGCTTGCATGAGATGTGTGCTTTTCAGTCCCATAGACATGATCTGTAGATGATAAATAATCCTTGCATGTGATATAGCACCTTATCACGACATTGAGACGTCTCAAAGTGATTCAAAGAATATATTACAAAGTGTGTATTTTGTGACAAAACGCGGCAGCGAATTGCACACAGCAGTGTCCCACACACAGTTGTGGATTGAGTGCCCACATTTTTTACGGGGAGGGATTATTATCCACAGAATAGCAATCTGCCAATCGACTAACAGCTGGGTTCCTACTTATTGCTGGTATAAAGAGGTGTGTGGAGTAAGGAAACTTGTCTTAGGTTTTCATTAAAAGTGGAATTACCTTGTTTTTGTTAAAAGTGTAGTTCCAATATAAATGGAATTGCTGCTAAAAGTGCAAAGAGGCTGTGTTTGCCTGCAAAACACACAGTCAATATACTTTACAATATATCCTCTGAAGTACTTTGCAATGTCAGGCTGACATGAAAGTTGCTATATGAAATGCAAGGATTTATTCTTTATTATTGTTATATAATATTAAAGGACGTTAATATGTAGCTGCAGAAGCTTTGGGTCCAACACTCAAAGTGCTGTTCTGGCTACTTCTTAACATCCTGCATCAAATCAAATTGCAAATAGGATTGAACTTTGCACATTATTTCTGCCCATGTTTGGAGAAAATATCCCTGATTTTCATTTGCTGTCAGGCCTGGTCCCTCATATCCATCTGCGGGAGGATTCTCAACAGTAGGAGCTGCTAACCTTTTGTTCTAGCTAAGATTCAGCACATCTAAATAGAAGCAAGGAGGGGGAGGCAAGGAGAAAGCACAGTATTTTGCTGAAGGGCAAGCATTGAGAGTGTGTGGTGTTTTTATTTACTCCCTGAAGATGTTGGTTGTAAAATTGCTACAGTTTTGCTATTTCCACTATTGGGGAATCAATGACTCGGGCCAGAGTTATAAAATAGTCACAAGAAGAGAAAAAGATGAGCTTAGGTGAATTGTTTTCCTTCAGAGAGTTTTGGGGATGTGAAATGCCCTGCTAAGTAAGGTGGTAGAGGCACAGTCCATTGTGGGTATTAAGAGTGAAGTTGACAGGTATATGAAAGGTAAGAGGCTTGAAGGGGTGTGGGCAGCAGGATTGAATGCCTTGCACTGAAAACTGGCGCAGATGCTGTAAATTTCTATGAATTTCTATCATTTCGTGATTCTGGGATTTAGATACAGAGCCACTGAATATAACAACTTGCAACAGAATTATATTTGTACAGCGTGTTTCATATCGGGAGGACGTCCCAAATAGCAGAGTTTGATACCAAGTAGGGGGAGAAAGCCTAGGAGACAGTTGATATGGTTGAAAGGGAAAGTCTTCAGATATGATCTGAAGACAAGGGGAAAGGCAGAGCGATTGAGGCAGAGAGTTTCAGAGTTTGGGGGCATAATGGCTGGAAGTACGGTGGTGGAGTAGATGGATCGAGGGACATGCAGTTGACGAGCCACCTGCAGAATATGAAAGTAAGGAAGGGATGATGAATCTGTACGAGACATTGTTTCACAGCTGGAATACTGTATGCAGGTTTGAGCACCACATTATGGAAAGGATATTAGAGATATGGAGTCCAGTAGCTCAGTAGTTAGAGCACTCACCTTACAAGTGAGACACCTGGGTTCAATTCCAGGCAGAGCGAAACCTTAGGCAAGTTTCCTTACTCCATACGCCTAATAATAATCCCTCCTAAACAAAACAATAACAAATTGGTCATTTTCAATCCACGACTTTTTGTGGCACACTGCTGTAGCAAATTTGAGACTGTTAGACTTTGTAAGTTTATTGAAAGTTTTTAATTGGAGCAAGGAAACAACTCTTAAATTGGGTTGCATTTTCTGGAGAGTTGCTCAGTGGGGATCTCTGCAACCAGATCATTCAACAAGTTTAGCTCAAATATGATATATATGATAAATTTGCAAATTCAATTTAGAAAACAACAACAAAATTACATTTATATAGCGCCTTTCACGTTGGGAGGACGTCCCAAGGCGTTGGACAGACAGAGTTACGGACCCAAGCTGAGGGTCAGGGTGGGGGAGGGCAGATGGGGAAGCAGGGAGATCGAAAGCATGGTCGAAGAGGAGGGTCTTGAGATGGTCTTGATGGTGGTGAGGGAAGGGGTGAGATGCAGGGACTGCCGGATGGATTTCCAGAGGGTGGGGGCAGAAAGGCCTGCCCGCCAATAGTGGGGCGAGCGAGGCAGGGGAAGTGAAGCAGGCCGGTGCCTGCTGAGCGGAGGGAGCAAATAGGATGGTAGGTGGTTAGGAGGTTGGAGAGGTAGGGGGGAGCAAGACCATGGAGGGCTTTGAAGGTGAGGACCATGATCTTGAACTGTATCCTCTGTGTGATGGGAAGCCAGTGGAGTTGGGCGAGGATGGGGGTGAAAAGGTTGCAGAGCCTGGTGCGGGAGAGGACACGGACTGCAGAGTTCTGGATGATCTGCAGCCTGTGGAGGGAGGAGTTGGGGAGGCCGACAAACCGGGAGGTTGCATAGTCAAGCCTCAATGTAATGAAGGCATGTATGAGGGTTTTGGCGGACTGAGGTGTGAGACAGTGTCGGAGCTGGGTGACGCTGCGGAGGTGGGGGAAGGCAGAGCGGGTCATGGCCCGAATGTGAGATAGAAAGGATAGTTGAGGGTCGAACAAGACCCCAGGGTTCTGGACTGGCTTAGCAAGATTGAGTGTGCAACCATGGATGGTGATACTGTCAGCACCATTATTAGTATTATATCTGAAAACAATTCATATATGATACTACTAATGGGTAAAACATTGCTATTCTGTAGGATATGATCATACACTCACAGAACCCATTTTTTTCTTGTTTCCCAAAATAATTCACTGTTTCATGGTAAGAGTAACATTATTTAAATACTTTTACTTTTACAGCAAATAAAGTTGTCAATACAAAACAGTCCATTCTGGTTTGTTTCTCTTAAATGTTCAATAACTCCTAAAAACTATTCAGCTTAAAGGCAGTAGAAGCCCATGTCAAACTCTTTTTAGTAATAGGTTTGATCTGCACACATTCAAGATCGCTATTTATAATAATCCATGCATTTGATTTAGTGTCCTTCACATCAAGAGGACATTTCAAAGTGCTTTACAAGATATACTGAAAAGTGGAGTGACTGTATTTTGTAGGGGAATGTGGCAGCCAATTTCCACGCAATATCCCACAAACAGTCACGATGAATGGCCAATTTTTTCTGGGGGATTGTTGGTGAGGACTTGTGAGTTTAAAGTTGATGCGGGGCTTCTTTGATGTGCCGCAGTGGTAGCACTGTCGCTTCTGAGTCAGAAGGCTGTGGGTTCAAGCCCCACGTCGGGACTTGGAATCACATAGTCTAAGCCACAATGGTCCAACAAGTGGCCTACAGGATCCAACATGAATCACTTTGAAATTAGAAACCTTGACCAGTTATAGTGCTTCCACTATAGTGTGAAATAGTTTGCTATTTGTGTGTTCAGTGTGAAATGGCCACTAGGTGCCATCAGCCTGTCCCAGCATGATAGCTCCTAAATGTGACAGACCTCATGCTCCAACATTGGAATTGCTTGGTTTTGCATGAGGATTTTTCAGGTAAGTTACAGTCGTCGCAGAGCCACTTGAATTCTGTTTTGCATTTATATTTGTATGACTAAGTTAACCTTATGAATCATAGTGAAAGTCGTTTTCTCTCTCTCACCACTCACCTCCAAGATGCTGCCCTTCATTATAGGCGCTATATAAATGCACGTCGTTGTTATTATAATAATGATACCTTGCATTTGATATAGTGCTTTAGCATTTCTTCAAGACGTCTCGATCTGCCAATTGATTTAACAACCAGGTTTCTACATACTACTAAGTAAACCGAGGCGTGTGGAGTAAGGAAACTTGCCCAATGTTTTGCCCTGCCGGGAATCAAAACCGGGTCCTCTCACTTGCGAGGCGAGTGCTCTAACCACTGAGCTACAGGACTCCATGAATAATTATAAAATTATTAGAATGAAATATTTGATATTTAGGGCATGCTTTCTGAAGAAAGGCCCAACAGTTAGCTGATTTGAGAAATATCAGTCTGATCAAAAGGGAAACCAACAACGACTTGCATTTATATGGTACCTTTGGTGTAGGATAACGTCTCAGAGTGTTTCTTAAGGTTGCCGAGCAAGTGAGAGGGTTGAGTTGAAGAAGGAGGTGCCCATGGGAATCATCAAACAAGTAGGAAGAATGTAAAGACAGAATCATAGAAATTTATAGCACAGAAGGCCATTCGGCCTATTGTGTCTGCGCTGGCTCCTTTAAGAGTAATCGTTTCAGTCCCTTTTACTTTGCCCTTTCCCCATACCCTTGTAGTTGACTCGATAGAAGGGGCGACAAAATGGGAGGGAGTTCCAAAGGTTAGGGTTGTAATAGCTGAAGCTCAGGGGGCCTGAGGTAGCTCAGCTGAGAGGGTGAATAGAAAAGTGAGGTAGGAGAAGCTCCCAGAGATAAGGACGATAATAAATTGCACTTATGTAGTGCCTTTCACATCGGGGGACATCCCAAGGTCCTGGACGGTCAAGAGTTTGCATCCGAGCTGCGTGCTGGAGTCAGGGTGGGTGGAGAGCAAAGGGATTAATGGTGGGAAGATGATCCGAAGGCATGGTCGAACAGAATGGTTTTGGAAATGGGCCCTGAAGGAGGCAAGTGAGGGGGCAAGACAGAGGGGTTACACAAGGAGTGGCAAAAGGGTTTATATGTGAGGCTGAGAACCTAGCAGCTCTTGAAGATAATTTAAAAAGTGTAAAGAGAGTCTTTGTATTTAAATAACGATTTGTTGTGGCCAAACTGTGTTTATACCAATGGAGTAGTTCAACAAACCTTATCAAAATTGATAAGGGCACAGTTTCACCAGGTCTCACTAACAAATATTTTCAAACCAGATTCATTGTGCCTTTGCTTTGCAATATTTGATTGCAAAAACTTGCAGCATATGAATCGTGGATCCCAGTCAGCTAAGGCTTAAGAAGTTCCTTGTTGTCTTCCAGGTCACGTGGACCTGGGCCTCCTGGAGGCTGTGGCCAGGACACTGGATTATGCAAAAATCTGTTTGATGGTGGGATGGTAGGGTGGATGTTCTGGAGGATGAGATCGGATGGCTGAGGGGCCTTCTTTATCCAAACCAATCTTGTGATCACACAACAGGTTGATGAAGAGAGACTCTGGGCTCATGAGAGCTTGTGCACCACCTCAGTGTTTCCTTCTCTCCACCATCTGACCTGACATTCTCCCGGATCAGCCAACTGTCTGACCTCCATCTCCCTGATTGGCCAACTATCTGACTTGGCCTTCTCCCTGATTGGCCGGTGATCTGGCCTGACCTTCTCTCTGATTGGCCAACTATCTGACTTGGCCTTCTCTCTGATTGGGCGGTGATCTGGCCTGACCTTCTCTCTGATTGGCCAACTATCTGACTTGGCCTTCTCTCTGATTGGGCGGTGATCTGGCCTGACCTTCTCTCTGATTGGCCAACTATCTGACTTGGCCTTCTCTCTGATTGGGCGGTGATCTGAGCTGCCAGTGCTGCCAATCACAGTGAGAGCTGCAAAGCTCAGCGCTGAGTTTCTAAATGGGTGATTGAGCACCGAGTTGGTGTTGTAAGATCGCTGTCACAGTGATTGACCGGTTGGACCCTCTGAATGTAAACAAAGCCACATTTCTTAAATACTGATGCCAGAAACAGAGACTGAAGTGTTATCGCTGCCAGAAGTGCAGCGCTTGGTATGTCAAACAGATTAATGATGGACTATAAATCTAGTGACGGCAGCCCACAACTTTAAATTACCCTAAACACATATTGGCATTGGTTTGAAGGAGTGTGAACTTTGGGCGTTTTTTATTGCTTGGAAGCCAATAAACATGATAAACAATGCTTCCCCCCCCCCACCCATGGAAGTCTGTGCTTAGGTTTAAAACTCAACTTTTTGTACTGTATTTGCCCAATGCGTAAGGAAGACATAATTTGAATTGAATCTTACAGTTTGAAACTTACTGATTCTAAAACTGAAGTGTGTAAATGATAAATATAGTCACCAATGGAGCAAACTTCTGCTTTGAAAATATTTGATTGCAAAAACTTGCAGTATATGAATCGTTGATCCCAGTCAGCAAAGTCTTAAGAAGTTCTCAGTTGTATTCCAGATCATATGGTGCTGAGCCTCTTGGTGGTTGTGACCAAGACACTGGATTATGTAAAAAACAGCTTTCATGGTTTTACCAACAATTCTACAATGACTTTCTTACTCTTTTAATTTTACAGCCCACCCAAGTTTGATTGTATAACTCTTGCAATAAGAATTTAATTTCCGCACGAGGATACCTAAATGAAATCCATCGGCATATGGTATCCTGTGGTTTTTCTGGTCTATATAAAACAGCTCATATTCAGCTGATGATATGCCGCATTGGGGAAATTCAAATCCTGGAATCAAATAGCCACCCAGATTCACTCTTTCTATTGACTCATCAACCAAGCCATTCTATATTTGTAAAACTCTAATGTTACAGGGTTATACTGTATGTCATCCTGGCTCGCTGATAGCACACTCGTCTCCATGTCCCAAGCTTGTGGGTTTCAGTCCCATGTTGAGGGTTTGATTCACAGTCTAGGCTGACATTCCAATGCAATGCTGGGGAGTTGTTACAGGTCTCGTTCTTCAGATGAGATGTTAACCCAGGGTCCTGTCTGTCTGTTGAGGTGGACATTAAAGATCCCATGGTTCTGTTTGAAAAGTGATGGGCATTTCGCTTGGTGTCCTGGACAACATTCTCCCCAGATAGATGTGGTCATTCAGTTCATGGCTGTTTGTGGGACATTGCTGTGTACAATATTGGTTACTGCATTTCCCTATAACATACAGTCACTACACTTCACAGTAAAGCCTGCAAAGTGCTTGGAGATGTCCTTATAATGTGAAAGAGGCTATATTAAAAGCAAGGATTAGTTTTTATAATCCTTATAATATAATGTATATGTCAAGAAAATTAGACACTACATTATAACAGCTCCGTAAAAAACTATCCACTAGAACTACTTTCATCAATTCCAGCATGGACTGGCTGTCTTCCAGGATATAAATGCAGGCAATTTTATTCCAGGGTCACCCTATATTAATTCAGTTACATGACCTGCAGCATCTAGAACAATCTGAAGTAAGATCATTTGTATATGTGAAGCAAGTTAATGTAACTTTGGGGGAAAAAAAATGAATGTGTTTAAAAAATCATTTGACCTATTTCACTCAATTGTCTTCTCAGGTCCTGAATGCTGAATGATATTCATTAAATTGTTGAATTGTCATAAACTCTGACCTAGCCTATTTAATCAGCAAAATATTTATCGAAGATGTGGCTTTCATTCCTTCTTGGCAAATGAAGCAGAGTAAATACTAAAAAAGAAAAAAAAAGTTTAGAGACCATAATAGGGGCTAAAATTTACACAGCAAAAAATACTTCACTTGAATTTAAAAATAGATAGGGAAAGCTGGATATGAAAAGGAAAAATCTGCTTCCCTGGAGGTGTGTGCTGCCATATCATGGGCAATAGTTAACACAAGCAATAGTTAAGAAACTTTACAAACTTTGTCCTATATAGTTAATATTATCATGGAGTTGAAGGATAAACTTCATCGTAACTAAATTTGTAACTATGTTTAGAGTTTGTTATTTGCAAAAACCTAAATAGGTCTCAATACATACCATTGTATGAAATGTGCAAAAGAATTGATTTTGTTTCCCACCACTGTGCTGGGTCAGTGGCTGTTATTCGGGACCGCAGTAACAGAAATACAAATTCCTTTATAGGGACTGAATCAATACATATTAAAAACTCAGAACTGGGTGTATTAATAACCATCATTAACTTGCAGTCAATAAGAATTGCAAATTGTAAAATTCCTTGAAATTGCAGTGGGAGGCCATTCAATCATTGCACCCAAGTTGATGGCTGTTTTGGGATATCAAGGCAGATGACAGTGGTATGTATAAACTGGCCAGTTGCATGACTCAAGAAGACTCAATGTTTAATGATAATTGGCGGCCTATAATGTTGAACTCATAATTTCTTACAGAAGTAGAACACACTTGGAATGACCTTAAACTCCAGTTGTATACAGTTTTATTATTATATCTTTTTACTGTTGAAATTAACAGTAAATGGGAATCAAACATTGGTTAAATTTATAGGATTTACCCTATTCACATAACATTTCAGAATTGTGTTTTTTGTAGTTCTTAAATTTATTTACTGAAAACCAGCTTGAAACAGAGACCGTATTTAAGAATTCACCAAATTCTGGACACTGTAAATGTTACATAATTGAGTAACTTTGGTTACAACAATAACAACAAAATTACATTTATAGAGCGTCTTATACGTCGAGGGTGGAATTTTAGTGCTCTGATCTTATCACTCTGTGGAATCCCATAGTGTAGTAGTTAATGCACTCACCTCGCAAGCAAGAGGACCTAGGTTTGATTCCCGGGCGGGGTGAAACTTTAGGCAAGTTTCCTCACTCCACACGCCTCTGTTTACGTAGCAGTAAGTAGGAACCTGGTTGTTACTCGATTGGCAGATCACTTTCCGGGGTAGTAATTCCTCCCTAAAAATAAATTGGGTCATTCAGTCCACAACTGTTCATGGGATTCGGCTGTGAACAATTGGCCTCAGCGTTTTACCATAAAATACACAGTCAATCCACTTTACAATATATTCTGTAAAGTGCTTTGAGACATCTCAAGGATGTGATAAGGCGCAATATCAAACACAAGGTATACTATATGATGCTGTCTTCAGTAATATGTAATGTGCTGCTCTTCTTGTTTGTTTAGCAAATACTGCGGCATTCACGTGTGAACTCCACCAAAGTGGTCTTCCTTATCACAGATGGCTATTCAAATGGCGGGGATCCGAGGCCCATTGCAGCTTCCCTGCGAGACCTTGGAGTGGAAATCTTTACGTTTGGCATTTGGCAGGGTAACATTCGCGAACTGCAAGACATGGCCTCACATCCTAAGGAAGAGCACTGCTACATCCTGCACAGTTTTGCTGAGTTTGAGGCCTTAGCTCGAAGAGCACTTCACGAAGGTAGGAGCCCAATTGGACGACAGCATTCACATTTGTTATTCAGTTTCTCACTGCGTAATTCCTGCTGGGATTAGAATGTCCTCCTGACATGTAAGGTGCTATACAAATGTAATTTGTTGTTGTTGGGATATGTTCCCACTGGTGCCCTTTTTCTCAAATGGTCATTGCTCATGTGAAACTGTAGAATGAGCGTTGGCAGGTTATTTATCAGCCAACGCCAACTTTTACACGGTCATTGAGAGGAACAGCAATGTGCTACTGAAAATGCATTGTTGGCTTCCGCAGTCTGTTGTAGGTTAGCACAAGTGAGTGGTGGGACATAGTAAGTGATTCAGAGTGCCAACAGTTGAACAGGCTTAAAGACAAGTGGGTTATGTGCTGCCAGTTGGTTCTTTCTCTGGTCTCCCTTCACTCCCAGATGAATCATTCCATTACCAGGATTCTTTTGTGTGGTATAGAGGTCAGGTGTTTGGTTCTGCAATCTACAGTCACTACATTTTACCGAAAAAAATCGTTCAAGCTCTTTGTGATGTTTCACTATGATAAGTCGCTATACGTAGCCATTTATTAATATAATTATTATTGTCATCTCGATTCCTGTAAACTCTGATTAGCTCCGACCCGAGCTGCTTCCCCAAAATGCCCCCACCCCTGTCATCTAACCTCCACTACTCCCACTCGGTCCTCCTCTCCCACCGCCCTCCCTGACTGCTATCCCTGCTCGACCGTCCCACAGCCTCCCTCTGCTCCAGTCTTCGAATCCTCCATCGAGCCCACCGTGGCAGACGCCACTGTCTGTCTAACAACAGCCACTCTGACTGCCCTGTCCCCTACTCTCGCTGCAAGGCTCACCAGTCCCTGACCCCAGGGGCCAACCTTTCCTCCCTGATCCACATCACCACCCTCCATGTCAGTCCTCCTCCTCACCCCCCTCGCCCCCCACATTCTGCCATCAGCTGTCCCCTCCGCATCGGGCTACAAAATGTCCGTTCCCTCTCCAACAAAACACTCACCATCCAAGACCTCATTGTCGATGAATACATTGACATTCTCACCCTCATTGAAACCTGGATCGCTCCAGGCAACCCCTTCCCCCTGACAGAGGCCACACCACCTGGCTACACCTTCCATCACATCCCTCAACCTAACCGCTGTGCTGGTGGCGTAGCTCTCACCTCCCGGTCCCCGCTCGGCTTCACTTCCTCCTATGGAACCTTCCCCTCTTTGAGCACCTTACCCTTTATCACCCCTCCAACCTTTCTCTCAAAATCCTCCTCATCTATTGCCCCCCAAAGCCCTCCCCTACCTTTATCCCCCACATCTCCACCCACCTATTCTCCCTCTCCCTCTGCTCCTATCTCCTCCTCATCCTTGGCGATTTCAACCTTCACTTCACCCCTCCTGCTCTACCTCTGCGGATGTCTCCTACCTTATCCCCTCCCTCAATCTTTCCCTCCACATCCACTCCGCCACCCACATCCATGGTCAACTCCTCGACCTGGTGATCACTCAGGGCCTTACCGTCTCAGATGTCACCATCATTGACAAAGCAATCTTGGACCATCACTTCATCTCCCTTAACTCCTCAATCCCTCTCCCCCACCGTCACCCAACCCACCTCCATCTCCTATCACCCTTGGAAAAAAATTTGCATCCCTCCCTCTCAACTGCTTTGGAGTCATCTGAACTTCTTCCCCTCTGGGCTTCCTCCCGCAATGACCTATTCCTCACGCAATGACAATCGCCGTCATCACTCCTATCCTTAACAAATCCTCCCAGGACCAATCTCTACTCCCAAATTACCGCCCCATCTACAACCACCCTTTCCTCTTCAAGGTCTTGGAAGGATTTATTGCTTTCCAGCTTTGCTCCTTCCTCTCCCGCCACCCCCTTCACGAACCCCTCCAATCGGGTTTCTGTGACACCCACAGCACAGAAACAGCCCTGGTCAAAGTGACAAATGACATTCTATCCATCTGCGACCAAGGCTCCCTCTGCCTCCTCATCCTCCTTGACCTCTCTGCTTCCTTCAACACCATCGACCACTCTATCCTCATCCACCGCATCTCCTCTCACCTCAACCTTCATGGCTCTGTCCTTGACTGGTTCATCTCAACAAACGTTTTCTCCTCTAGCCTCCACACAGTCTCGTGTGGCATTCCTCAGGGCTCTGTCCTTGGTTCCCTCCTCTTCAATATCTATATGCTCCCTCTTGGTGACATCATTCACAGACATGAGGTCAACTTCCACATTTATGGGGATGACACCCAACTCTACTTCTCTGCCTACAACCTTGACTCCAGGACCATTGCTGTGCTGACAGAATGTTTGTCAGACATCAAACCTGGATGAGAGCTAATTTTCTTCAGTTGAATGCCTTCATTACATTGAGCCTCAAACTCATTGCTTATCGGCCTCCCCAACGTCAACAAGACGGAGGCTCTCCTGATTGACTCCTGTTAGCGCATCCTCACCTCAGGCACTGACAGCATCACCATCCATGGTTGCACACCCCACCATGCTAAGCCAGTCCGGAACCTTGGGATCTTGTTTGACCCTCAACTATTCTTTCTACTCCACATCTGCGCCATGACCCCCTCTGCCTTCCCCCACCTCCGCAATGTCACCCAGCTCCACCACTGTCATACCCCAGCCCGATGAAACCCTCATACATGCTTTCATTACATTGAAGCTTGACTATGTAAACTCATTGCTTGTCAGCCTCCCCAACTCTTCCCTCCACAGGCTGCAGATCATCCAGACCTCTGCAGCCCGTGTCCTCTCCTGCATTAGGCTCCGCGACCTTGTCACACCCATCCTTGCCCGACTCCACTGGCTTCCCATCACACAGAGGATACAGTTCAAGATCCTGTTCCTCACCTTCAAAGCCCTCCACAGGCTTGCTCTCCCCTACCTCTGCAACCTCCTAACCCCCTACCACCCTGTTCGTTCCCTCCGCTCAGCGGGCTCCAGCCTGCTTCACATGCCCCGCCTTGCTCGCCCCACTATTGGGGAGCGGGCCTTCCACCACTCTGCCCCAACCCTCCGGAACTCCATCCCGTAGTCTCAACTCCTCCCTCCAGAGGCTGCAGATTATCCAAATTTCTACTGCCCACGTCCTCTCTCGCACCAGGCTCCGCAAAGCTATCACCCCCATCCTCCCCCGATTCCACTGGCTTCCCATCACACAGAGGATACAAATCAAGATACTGATCCTTACCTTCAAAGCCCTCTATGGTCTTGTCTCCTACCTCTGCGACTTCGTATACCCCTACCATCCTGCTCTCTCCCTCCGCTCAGCAGGCTCCGGCCTGCTTCATGTCCCCCGCCTCGCTCGCCCCACCAATGGCGGGCCTTCTGCCACTCTGCCCCCACTCTCTGGAACTCCATCCTGCGGTCCCTCCACCTTGCCCCCTCCTTTGCCTCCTTCAAGACCATTCTTAAGACTCTCGTTTTCGATCGTACTTTCGATCTCCTTACTTGCCCCCCACCATCCTCCACCCTCCCCGACCCCGACCCCCAGCTCACGTCCATGTTGTTGTTGTTGTCTTAGTGTTACAGTACCTCTTTTGGCTTGTAAAATAAACATCTTCAGAAAATCACCACAGCTCTAGTCCAAGTAGTAGAAAGAAGGTACCATAAATAGCTTGCATTGGGTTATACGGTAGGATATAAAGAGAAAGACTGAGCAGTGAGGATGAAATATCAAACATCATTTATTAATAGGTACACAGGGCGAAACCTTGGGCAAGTTTCCTTACTCCACACACCTAATAATAATCCCTCCAAAAAAGAAAACAATAATAAATTGGTCATTTTCAATCCACGACTGTTTGTGGGACATTGCTGTGCGCAATTGGCTGCCGCGTTCGCCCACAACTATACAGTCAATTCACTTTACATTATGTTCTGTGAAGCGCTTTGGGACGTCCTCCCAACGTGAAAAGCGCTATATCAAATGCAAGGATTATTATTATTATTATATTATTTGAAATCCAGCCCAGTACTTGGTGAGCACTATGTTGTTGAAGGTGTCGTCTACGGATAAGACATTAAAATTTAAGATTTAATAGCACTGTTTTATTTTTTAAAAATCCCTTATGTCCTAGCCAGGTAAAATAACAGATACATTGTTATTGTATTCATAAGATCTGAGAATCACTGCAAATTTAGAATCACTACACTCTCCCTCCCAATATGCCCCAGTTCTGATGAAGGGTTGTGGACCCAAAACATTGACTCACTTTCCTTTCCATAGATGCTGCCTGACCTGCTAAGTGTTCCCAGTGACATCTGTTTTTGTTTCAAATTTCCAACATCTGCAGTATTTTGCGTACTGCAAAGTCAATGTTTGTTTCAGCTTCACAATGTGTGTGAGCTGAAAGCTTAGAAAAATAGGGCAATGATTTCCTTCAATCTAAGGCTAAATAAGGTTTTTTTGTCTGTGTGACTTTGAAGCAGAGTAAATGGATAGAGTTTGCTTCTTAAATTGCAATAAGATTATTGATTAGAGACTTATTTTAATGAATACTAACTGTTTGGAAATAAAGCATTATTAGCAGCTCTGATTTATACTAGTTGTAAATATTTTCTCAGTCCAGCTGGCAATGTCTGGCATTCATTTCTGGTTGAAATTCAATGTTCCTCAGCCAGAGTGCTCAACCGTTGGAAATTACACAATTCACCTTCAATTCTATCTCTGTGAACTGACCATGGAGTGGCGTTGATCACTGTTGTTGAGCTCAAGCCCTGACATGAAGCCTGAATCCACAACCTTCTGACCCACAGCCAAGTGTACCACCCACTCAGCCAAGCTGACACAGTGGAGAAATTCCCTTCTCTGTGGGATTTTTAACATTCACCCAAGCAGGCAGATGGGATTTCAGTTTAATGTCTGATCTGAAGTATAGGCTCACCACCAGGAACACGCAAAACTAATATGAATGTCTTGGATTCACCTGGCTGTGAGAGAGGGCTTTTGGAACAAAATCTAGCTGTCGCTAATGAGCAGTAGAAACAACATTAGTTTGTTTTATTTCTCCCTCTGTACTTGAGGGCACTAAGTATGGTTCTTCCAGTCCAACTGCAGGACGGCTGAGATAATAATAATCCTTGCACTTGATATAGCGTCTCATCACATGTTTGAGGCATCACAAAGCGCTTCACAGAATAAACTGTAAACTGAATTAACAGGATATTTTATTGGCGAAACGTGGCAGCAAATTGTGCACAACAGTGTCCCATAAACAGTCGTGGATTGATTGACTACATTTTTTTTGTTTCTTTAGTTCAAGGGATCATTAGCCATGGAAAAACAATCCACCAATCAACGAACAACCAGGTTCCTACCTCCTGCTAGTTAAACAGAGGCGTGTGGAGTAAGGAAATTTGCCTAACGTTGCACCCTGACAGGAATTGAACCCAGATCCTCTTGCTTGCGAGACGAGTGCTCTAACCACTAAGCTGCAGGACTCCACAGAGATCAGTTATCCTAGTATAGACTGGGATTAAATTTGAGACGTTCTGGGCATGCTCGGCTTATTTTTCACACTAGTGGAGACAGCTTTGTTACTTGAGCCACCAGAGGAATTCATGTTTTACCAGAAATACATTTTATAACTCAGGAAATCATTTATTTGTGGAGTTGTTTTTGTTTTTTTGGTCTTTGCAACTTTTGAAGTGGTGGAAGGGTTTATGGTTTCTTATAATATGTAAAAATAAATGTTTTGAGATCTGATTAAAAGCTTTTGGTCGTCTGCTGGAATGATTGGGTTTGGAAGAGTTTGAAAGTGTTGTGTTTAAGTAAGCCACTGAGTTAAATGTCTGTATGTGGAACTCTGATCCCTGAAGGATTTTAGGATCTGGCTTAGCCCAAGCTGGGGACATGGTTGATTAAAACAATGAGGGAGGATAGAAATTCTACCTTGGTCTAGATTAACTCTAACGTAGCATTTATGGGAATCCAGACTTTGACAAATTCTTAAATTCAGCTTTAATTATGAAGTTGATTTTCTGTAAGTTTTGTTTAAGAAATGCAGAAGATGGTCTTCAAAGTTGAGATTGATTTCAACAGTTTGCCAAATTCAAAATGCCAAAAAGTAATTTTGCTCAGTGCATTTACTTGTGTGGGGTATCCACCTTTTTTATATAAATGTGGTGTTAGGTGTGCAGAGCCAGAAGATTATATAAAATAATCTTCATAGTTACATGGTTTATACAAACGACAACATTTAATTTCACTAACCAGATTACGAAGTCATAAAATCAATGGGGGGGGTGAAGCCCTTTTAGTAAAACACATTCATTATTTGTTAATTTGTGTAAAATAATAGGTGGGAAATGTTGATGTGATTATCATCACATTACCAAACTGAGTTAACAAAGTGGGAATGTAGAAAGTGTAGCAGAGCGGCCCAACAAAAATCCTCAAACATTTGAAGTCTGAAAGTGAGTGGATTTAATTCATTCACGTCATGCCATGACGGCTGTTTGTGAGAAATTGCTGTGTGTAAATTGACAGTCATGTTTGCGTACAAATACAGTTTACTATACTTAACAATAAAAACCTTGTGAAGTGTTTTGAGACATTTTGTCAACATGAAACACAAGGATTATCATTATTGTTTTCTTACATAATATTTGCTTATTATTATTGAATAATAATATTCATTTATGCTGCTTAGAGCCAGAAGACGGCATTGAATTTCGGCCTCATGACTGGACTTTGAGCCCAGTTTTGGTTGCCACTCCAGTGCAGTGTTGGGGGTGTGCTGCATTGCTGGAGTTGCTATACTTCATATGAAGAGTTAAACATCTGCCTGTTCAAGTGGACGCTAAAAATCCCATAGTACGATTTGAAAAGAGAAAGGAGTTTCTCATTGTCCTAGCCAAGGAATCTCTCAACTAAAATTGCCTATTCACTTAATGGCTGTTTATAGGACCACTATGTGCAAATTGGTTGCCACATACATTGCCAGTAAATGCTGTGAAGCATTTTGATACATCCTCCTGACGCGAAAGGTGTTATGGCAAATGTAAAGATTATTATTTTATTGTTATTTAGTGGTCAATTTTTTTTGATGTCTATATATTGTCTAATAGTGTTCTTTATTTTGTCCTTATGTTTTTTTTAAATTTTGTACTTTAACTTCTTCTTCTGAGCTGGCTAATTCCAGAAGATTTCGTCTGTTGGTTTGACAACTATAACAACAACTCGCACATTTCATATAAAGAAACATTTTTGCTGCTGTGATGGGAGGATGGGAGGGTGTGTCTTCTGCAAAGGTGAGATCAAAATGGTCGATAGGACTTCTTTATGTCCTGTCCTGTGTGATCTTGTAACCTTATTTGGGCACTTTTCATGTAGAATGAATGGCTCAAAGCACTTCAGAGATATAGGGATCACCAAGCAGGGCGAAAAGAAGTATGGATTCAAGAGTGGTGCAGAGAGGAACGGAGGTAGTAAGAAGGTGTTTCACCTTTGAGTTTTAATGTGAAACAGAAGCTTCTGAAAAACTGTTTTTGACTTTGGCTTGAATTAATTTCTGGCAGCTTTAGAGTGAATATGTAACTCTCTGCTTACATAAATGATTGATGGCTCTTCATTTGTAATCAGGTAGTTCAACATGTCCCTGAATATCTGTTTGGTCTTGTTGCCCTTCAGGTCTTGAAGTGGCGTGTTTCTGTACAGGTCAGGATGCAAAGTGGAAAATTCTCTGCTGTTCAAATGAGGTTTAAAAAAANTTACAAATGATCTAGGTCTGATCCAGAGAGCAAAAAAATCTGACTCTGACAGCCAGCAAATGGCTTCAGTTCAAGTCAGAAAGCGGAACTTTCCTGTTATGTACGTGGAGAGTGTTATTCAGAGGCACAGATTGCATTGCCAGGGCAATGTCTAGGTTTTGTAACATCTGTCTTATACCATTGTACAAAAAATAAAAACATCAATAGCAGCAAACCAGTGACTGCTTCAGATAATGCTGGCACGATCTGGACTTTTGGAATTGCATTTAGTATATTGAAGTCAAAGGCAGTTGTTATTTTAAATAAGTTATCTTTTATTGAGGTGGAGAAAAAGGAATGCACATCCATCAGTCTCCACATCACTTCCGTTTCTGCTTCCAACAACTACTGCTACTTACATTTATACAATGCCCTTCATACGGGGTAGCGTCTCAGAGTGCTTAACATTAGCGGAGCCTCACACCGAGCTGGGAGAGAGGGAGATGACTGTAGGCACGGTTGAAGAGGAAGGTCTTCACATGTGATCTGAAAAGAGGCAAGCAGAAGGCAAGGCAGAGAAATTGAGGCAGAGTTCCATAGTTTAGGGGCGTAGGGCTGAATGCACGTTTGCCAATGGTGGAGGGGATGAGAGATAAGCAGTCTGTTTTAGTGTGGAATAAGGAAACTTGCCTAAGGAATCCAACCTGGGTCCTCTCACTTGTAAGACAAGTGCTCTGACCAATACACTACAGGACACCACACAGGAACCTAACACTGTGTTGCTCTTTCCAGATCTCCCCTCCGGTAACTACATCCAAGAGGACATATTCCGCTGTGCGTTTCTCTGTGAATCAGGCCGGGACTGTTGTGATGTGATGGCTAGCTGTAAGTGCGGCACCAACAATGGCCAGTATGAGTGTATATGTGAGAAAGGCTACTACGGAAAGGGGCTGCAGCATGAGTGTATGGGTAAGTACTCTCTACAGACTCCCCGTTTCTCTTTTATTATTACTGATGTGTTGCTGACATTCCACCTCCCAATGTAATATGTTTGTTTTGGTCATAGTTCTTTATTTTTAGAAGCATAGATTGATAGGAACCAAAGATCTTTGGACTCAGAGATGCAAACCAAGAGCCAATTCTATGTCAAGGGTCAAAAGTTTCACGAGTCAAATGTCAGGACATGGTGGACACAGTTTACTTGTGCGAGCTGAAAGCCAAACTGCATCAACTCAAAAAAGAATTATAAAATTGACCAGATGAGGCTTGTAATTTGTCTCCACAGACTATGTGCTCAGAATCCCTGACCTAACTTTCCATTTTTCCAGGCTTGTTACAAACGCTATTCCAAGTCTGGACTGATATATTAGCGATGCAGAACTTGCCAACTACCAGTAATTATTCAGGCAGCCATAACATTACTACAGTATTTACAGAACAAAATCATGCACACCCATATGCATGCACACAAGGAACGTTCATGGACATTCAAGCATGTGTGCACGTACTTTCCTCCTTGTGTGTGCTTTCTATGTATACAAATGGGTGCACTAGTATTGTGTACAGCAGTAATGGATAACCTTTATGGTCGGACAACAAAATAAATTTTCTTGATTAAATATTTCTTGATTTATGCCATGATTCAAGAAAGGTGCAATCAGGAAAAAAATGAAAACACACTAATGATCAAACACCGACTTACCTAGAGTTGTGCGAATGTTTGGGAGACGCTTCTTGACAGCTTCGCAGGCCAGAAGTAGCCCATGGGCCACAAATTGGCCACCACTGGCCTGCAGCATGCATTTTTTCTTTAACATGTACCCCTCACATACATGTGACAGACCTATGCAAACTTTTGTTTGAAAATAAAATGTTATCTCTTTTATGCTAAACAGTGGAACGATCTGCAAGCTGATCTGTGTATGAAATTCAGACTGACCCTTGTGGTCTGTTGGCGTGCGCTGGAATGGCTTTGATATATCTACTTAAATGTTAAAGGAAATATAACAATGAATTAAGGTTTATTGCTAGTTCATAATAAAATGGTAACCTCATTCAGGTATTAAAAGCACAGAAACTCCTGCTTTGTAAAGTCATACATTATTTTGGAGGAAAGCAATACCATTTGAGACCGTGTGAATGCTGTCTCTGTAACTTGAAGGATGGGACAGCAGGCAGGTGTCACATCCTGCAAAGTGTTAATGTTAGTGTAGAACATATTGGACACAGAGCAAATCAGGAAATGTCACGGATGTAAATGATAGGGTTAAAAATGCAACACTTCGCAACAGATCTAATGTGTTCCAAATCGGTTAAGAAATATCAGAACATGCGTGGAGACAAATTGCACCTAGGTCTGAATTTAATCTGTTTATGGACCATTTCAGAGCCTTCAGAATTTGGTAGATGGAATTTCTCCCTATCTGTTTATTACTGAAGAATGGCTGTGGCACAATAATTGGGCTCGAAGACCGTCCGAAGATTTTTAACATTGCCATTGTTGCTGACTTAACTCAGATTGAGTCAGGAAACGATGTTTACATCACAGAGAAATGACCATTGCTATGGGTCTAAAAAAATTGAAGCTTTGCCTTTGACTTGCTTCACACAGAGAGTCTGTGCAGGCAGCAGACAAATCAATAGTTCTGCAAAACACATTAAACTTTTGCTTGAACCGTGCAAATTACAACTCACAGCCTATAGGTCAGGGCAAAAGTCTTAAAAAGAGAAAGTTAACTCTAAACAACACATGAGGTAACTTATTTTATGCCTCTCTAAGGAATGGATATTTTATTAAAAAAGAATGCCAGAGGATTATTAACAACACATTTACGTTTTAGTAACAACACTGAACTTTGTGACATATGAGACCAGCTTTATTTTCATGGAATTTATTATTAATGCGTCCAGAACGAAGACAAAAAAGTTGGATCTAAATTAGAATGCCATTGATTTTCAGGGGATACTAATCCTTTGGAGAAGGTTTGCTCATATGCCTGTAACGGGGAATATTATAGCAGAAATTGTCTATCTCTTGGCCATCTGTTTACTTTGTGCATTACGAAATATGAAAAGGTATTATTAAATGCTATGGGGAAGGAGCAGGAGAGGGTAGTCCCAAAGCTTAGCATGGAGCCCCATAGCATGGTGGTTAGCGTACTCGCCTTGCAAGCGAGAGGACCCGAGTTCAATTCCAGGGAGGGGTGAAAGCTTAGGCAAGTGTTCTTAATCCAAGTGCCTCTGTTTACCTAGCAGTAAGTAGGAATTCGGTTGTTAGTTGATTGGCAGATTGCTTTCCAGGGGAAATAAACCCTCAAAAAAAATTGGCCTCTCAATCCACGACTATTTGTGAGACACTGCTGTTTCAATTGGGCTGCTGTGTTTCTCCCACAAAATACAGTCAATCCACTTTATAATATATTCTGTAAAGCACTTTTGAGACATCTCAACGATGTGATAAGGCGCTATATCAAATGGAAGGATTTTTATTAATTATAATGATATTAAATTAAGCTCCGATAGATGAATGAGCACCAGCACAGACATGATAGTGGGAGAAGTGAAACTTGCAAAGTATAGTGTTATCAGTGAGAATGATTGCATTGTTGAAAATTGCAGTATAGGCCATTCAATGGCATTTGACTCCTGTTGAACTAAGCCTGAATCCTGGGAAACAGCACTTTCCATGGCCGGCACCTTTAATGGCATCTGCTGTCCCTTTGAATCAAACAATAGTCCGGTGGAGAGAAAGAGGAGGTGAAGGTCATACCTGTGGGCCAGTCGATGCAGGAATAACAACTGCACTTTACAGTAAATGTTGTGAAGTGGATTGAGACGACTTGCTGATGTTAAAGGTGCTCTATGAAATAAAAGATTCTTTAAAATTAAATCTTAAAACTCCCTTGGACCTGGAGTCAGCCAGTTGGGAGACGCTAACTAAGGGCTTCATTCAGCAATGGTGAGCGGTCAGCAAAGTCTGAACAATGACAGGATTTCTACTGCTGCTTCAGTAAGTACAAACAAAAAAGCAGCTTGATTCCCCCCACTCCCCATCCCAGAAAGAATATCTAGCAGCGAATCTGTCCGAAAACCAGAGAAAAAAACATCTTATCACAATCAGAGCAGACCAAGCAGTACTATGTCTAGATGCCCATCAATGCCTTTATCTGAATGTGTATGTTATCTGAAATCTATGAATGTGTCAGTAGCTTCTCACGAGCTCCTACTAAGTCTATAGAACTTGGAAGACCCCGTTTCAGCATAAAATGGGCTGAATTCCTGGAGTAAAATAAAAATTGCGGAAATCCCTCTGTTCCCATTTCTCCAGTCATGCTCCCTTGTGAAGGTATTCGCCTGCTCTGGGTCAGAAAGTTAACAAGGAACACAAGTCTGTTGTAATGTTTTTCTCACATGGGAATTAACTATTCATATTCCTCCATTTCCTAGTTCGGGATTTTATTTTACATTGAAAATGGTTAATAAATAGTTCTGGCTTCTGAGATGGGAACATTTCCCAAGTGTCTGTCACCATGTGAGTAAGCTGCAGGACATTGCACTTCATTGAATAATTCATCATAGCTTAGAGCGGCAGAACTTTCAGCTCATTGTTGAATATAGGAATTTAGTAAAGCACAAGAACAGGTAGAGACATTTCAGAGCAAGTCTGTTCCAGCAGTATATTAAATCTTGGCAGATCTTTTAATCCCTGCCCTGGCCAACAGTCCACCAAATAAAAAGGTTTTCCAAAAGTGCAAAATTACCAAAAGTTGGTTCAACTTTTCTAAAAGTGAAAAGTTAGTCAGTTGTACTGTTGTTGCATGTCGAGGAATAAAATTGTCCAGACTTCCTCTTGAGATCAATCTCCAGACCTGCATTTATCCTATCAATGAGCACTTGGGAGATAAATTCTACCAGAAAAGCAAAACCATGTGGCTGTCGTGTACAAATTTGACATGAAATCAATAGCTCATAGTCTAGGCTAAACTAGATTATATCATGCTGGAGGAGCACTACACTTTTGCAGGTACTGTTTGAATGAGATGTTCAACTGATGTTCTCCTCGTCCTACAAGTCCTCCGCTCCACCCTCGGCAACCCTGCCTTCAGCCACTACCCCCGAGGGTCTGGAATGCCCTTCCTCACTCCCTTCGCCTCGTCCCCTCTCTTCCTATTTTCAGGTCTCTGCTGAAGACCTTTCTCTTCAACCGCTGCTTTGGTCACCTTCTTCCCCCTCCCCCAGGCTCGGCGCCAGGATGCGTTACTGTAAAGCGCTCTGAGACGCCGTCCGGCGTGGAGGGCGCTATATAAATTCAAGTTGTTGTTGATGATGTCTCATCTGCCTATTCAGGCAGACATTAGAGATCCTCATACTATTTAAACAGAGAAGGGAGTTTCTCCAGGTGTTCTGGCCAACAATGCCCCAAATAAAATTGACTAAAGCTTCCTGCGTATTCCACACGCATAGAATGCAGGAAATGATATCGGCAGCAACTCGATGACCTGGAAGTCGTCTTTTTTTACTTTCTCTGTGCCAGACAATGTTTTGTCTTGCTGCCCAGCAATTTAACCAGTTATAATGCTGGTTGGGATTTTATGGATAATAATGGGACTCCACTATACTTATATTGGCAATTAAAATCATTTTTTATCAGCAAAATTAATTTCTATTCTCTGAGGTACTAGAAGAAATGTTGGTAGTACAGATTGGACCAAATGTCCATTTTGATTTTTTGTTTTTGATAAGTATGTAGCATATATTTGACTGTTAGTTTTATTTAGGATGAAATGCTCCAGAGCAGTCCATGGATAATTGATGAATTTTGCCCACAGTGAGCAGCTGAGTTAGAGTTGTTGTTGTTGTTGAGTTAGAGACTGAAGTTTGTTCATTTAATCCCATTATCTGCCTTATCTCCCCTTTAAGGTTTTATCCTTCATACACCCATCTACTTTCCTCTTGAAACACACAAAGGGCTCTCCGTCTACCACCTTACTTGCAGAGTATTCCCATCCCCAAAATTCTCTGTGTGAAAAATATTCTGTTCTTTCGCTCTTCTTGTGATTATCTTAGTTGTGTTCTCAATAACAAGATCCCATTACTCTAAGCCGTGGCAATCTTTAAACTGCAGCTCTGAACAGATTCCAAATCCCATTGAATTCCACTTTCCTGGAAATTTAAAAGTTTTGGGTAATAACATTAGTCCTTGTATCATGCCATTCACATCAGTACGACATCCCAAAACACTTTTTGCTGTGAATTTTTGCTGTGAAGTGTAGTGTGAATTTGCTGTGAAGTGTAGTGACTGTATTTGATGGTGAAATGTGGCAGCCCAATTGTGTACATCAATGTCCTACAACAAATAGTAGTGAAATGAATGACCGATTTTTATTTGGGGAATCGTTGGCCAGGACACCGGGTGAAACTCCCTTCTGATCTTGAATAGTACCATGGGATGTACATCTCAAAAGGCAGACAAGATCTCAGTTTAACCTTTCCTCTGGTTAAGATATGAAGCGGTCAACCTATCAGCCACATTTGGATAACAACAGTAGAATATTCACTTTTAAAGTTTATCATCCATTTTTGTTCTCAATCTGCTGAGACCAGAAGGATCCTATCACTCCATCACCCTTGAAAGGATAATAAAGCAAGAACTATGTTTAACTATATCTTCTTTGGGATGTGGGAGGGGTTGGAAGAGGTAAACTGCGTCTTCTTGGGTTAGAACTGATTCTGTGGAGAAGTGCCTGGTAAAGCCAGGTAGGTAGTAATCAAAGGCATGATTGATGGTTGACCAACCTGTCTGGCTGATCAATGAGACATGAAGGTGTAGACATGTCTTCAAATCTGTGAGCTAAAGCACTCACAGTCAGGGTGGTCCCAAGTGGTTAAGCAGTGTGAAACTTACCCGGAGCTTCATGCTGGTAAACTTTGCAGTTACTGATTTATACTTCTTCTTTGTTAGGAATAGGATAGTGCATTATTTCAAAGGTGTGCGTGGGCTCTAGAAAGGTTTACTCAGTGTTTAACTGGGCTATTTGTTATTTTTATATTCCCCAGCCACATCCAGAGCATGTGCTTGCACTTCGGCAAGTTTACAGAAATTGACTGGCTTCTGCCCTCGCTTGTAAAACAAATAAACTGCACTGTGATTTCCCCCAGATGTTTTCAATCTGCTCAGTCTGCAGTGCAGCGTGCTTTGTCTTAGATTCCTGGAATATTGTGAAATGAGGCAGCAAGCCCTCCCAAAAGCATGGCTATTATTTCATAACTGATTTTCAGATTGTGAATGTAGCTTGTGGACACGCTGAGGTGCACTTGTTTGATAAGAACAGGGGAAAGCATGAATGAGAGAAAGCTGCTCATACCATCACGTCTACTCCTTCCCACGGAAAATCCACCCTACCATGGAAACCACTCCACCTTTCTATCTCCCAGGGGAGGCAATGCACATGCACTCACTCCCTGAGCCCAACAGACTGTTGAAAAAAGCTCCAGAAAGTTCATCCATTCACACTTTCAAAATTGACCCTTATCGTCCTCTTTCCCTCTCTCCTCCTTCCTTCCCATTTCTCTTGTTTTCTCTCTTTCCCTCTTGCTCTCCTCCATTTCCTCCTTCCTAAAATGGGAATATAAGATACTCATTGCGTAGATTGACATCTGTGATCTTAGCCAGATGTTCTACTAATCCTTGTATTTGATATAGTGTCAAGAGGATGTCTCAAGCGCTTCACAGGATACATCGTAAAGTGTAATGACTGTGTATTTGTAGGCAAATGCAGCAGCCAATTTCCATAGCAATGCCCTACAAACAGCAATTTCTACTTGGAGGATTACTTTCTTTTGTCAAACAGTGTCACAGGATCTTTAATGTCCATTTGAGCAGACAAACAGGACCTTATTTTAACATCTCCATCCAAAGGATAGCACCTCTGACAATGAAGTGCACCCCCAGCAATGCCTTGGAGTGTCAGCCTAAACTCTATGAGTTCCAAGTACGACAACTGTTTGACTTTTGTAGGAGTACTAAGTCAGGCTGACATAAATGTTATCTGCCAAGTATGGGAAGCCCACCTGTACTTCAGTACAATTGGGTATTAATAGCCCCAAATTCTATCTGGTCTTAGCTTGTAGGACAATTTTATTTCAAGAATTTGAAATTGTGCAGAATTGTAGAAAATACTTGAAATTCTGTCTTTTACTTTCTTAAAGAAAGCCAGTTTGCAAATTAACAGTAAATTTAGGAATTTTCCACAATTCTGGATCATCTTAAATTTTAAAACAAGATGGTCTTAAGGATAAGACAAGATGGAACTGTGTGCCCTAAATTGCCACCAATTCAGGGCACACAATTTAATAATAATAATAATCCTTGCATTTGATATAGCACTTTTCACGTCTTCTCGACGTCTCAAAGCGCTTCAAAGAATATTTATTTTAAAAAGTGCCCCTGAACAGGCAGAAATTTAGACAATCCTGTTCTTTGGTATGTGTTTTTACATCGCCACCAGCAATACTGACTGGATAGTCAATAATGAGGTTTGCCTCATGAATGGAGATCCTTTTCATCTTATTTCCATTTTTAAAATAATCATTTCGGTCACAAATATATGGGGACGTTCCCCCCCGAGATACCCCTTTTTTAGTCTCCATGGCGACGTGCTAGTTACCATCTTTGGTGTAAATCGTGCAGTCCACGTTTTGCCCAGAGATTCCATCTATAACCTTTTCATTAATATTCATTTTGGCCGCTTTTTCTCCGCACAAACCCTTCAAACTGTAAACCACCGCTGCCCTCAAATTTAATGAAAAGTGCAGCTGAGCTGGTCGACTGAATCCAT
The DNA here is from genome assembly GCF_018977255.1 of Callorhinchus milii. Lineage (NCBI taxonomy): Eukaryota > Metazoa > Chordata > Chondrichthyes > Chimaeriformes > Callorhinchidae > Callorhinchus > Callorhinchus milii. Next base: position 81,473,873 of record NW_024704742.1, on the reverse strand, counting down.
AATGTTCATTGTTTGGTTGTGGCTCATTTCAGACTCTTACCAGCTAAATTTCTGGGGAGGGAGGGGAAAGTGATTTAGAATGTGCCCCCTGTTGTCTTGTCACTGACTCTGACCAGAGAACCAGCTGCAGTCTGTTTCAAAATCTTTTCAATGAGTTAAAGGGTCCCAATGTTTCACTGCCTTCCTGTATGACTTGTCAGGGAAGAATGATGTTGGCATTATGTTTATAAGTTGCCTTCAAAACGACCAATGGTAAATAAACAGTTCTGACATTAAATGCTTAAAATACTTGTGCTTAGATCTGGAATTAGTGGAAGAGGGTCAGGAATGCAGAAGCATTTGCAATAAATCTTGCTGCTCAAACAAACAAAATCTCAGTGTTGTTACAGTATTGAATGAAATGCTGTACACTGTCCAGCTCCTTGGGACATCCTCCTGACGTGAAAGGCGCTATACAAATGTAATCTTGTTGTCATTGAAGGATGCTTTTATTAACTAAATTTTACTCCATCTTGATTTTTTTAAAGCACCATTTTTACAAAATGCCAGGAAAGAACTACTTAACTTCCAGGGTCGTATCGTCCCGATCTTGCCTCGATTATTCAGTGCCCTCTTCACCGGTCTCCCCAGCTTGGAATCACATAATCTAAGCTGACAATACTATGCAGTGGTTGGGGTGGGCTGCATTGTCAGAGGTGCCATCCTTCAGATGAGACGTTAAACCAAGGTCCCATCTGCCTGGTTTTCGTGCCACTATTTCAAAAGTGAAGGAAGTTTTCCCAGTGTCCTGGCAATAATCCCCCAAATAAAATTGGCTATTCACTCCATGGCTGTTTGTGGGACCCTGTTGTATGCAACTGACTGCCACATTTTGCTCACAAAGTACACAGTCAATGCAATCCTGTGAAGCTTTGAAACAGCTTGACGATGTGAAAGGTGATATATCAAAATGCAGGGATCATTATTATTCATGAAATCCAATTTATTCAAAACTAAGCCACCTGGATACTCACCTGCACCAAATTCCATATCCCCAGCATCCCAGTTCTTGCCAAGCTCCAGTGGGTCCCTATTACAAATTGTACCAATTTCAAGATCATCACACTCAGGGACAAATAATTTGAAGCCCTGACACCTTCCTACCTTTCCAACTTGCTTCCACCCAATTCCATCATCTGCCGCCTCCACTCGGCTGACACCGGCCTCTTGCCTTCCCTTGCTCCCTCCATTGGCGTTTGTGCTTTCAGCTACTATGCCCCGAAACTATGGAATTCTCTACCTCAATCCCTCTACCTTGCCTCCTCCTTACCCATCTTCAAATCACAACTGAAAGCCTTCCTCTTCAATCGGGCCTAAGGTCACCTCCCCTCTCTCCCTGGCTCAGTGTCAAGCTCCGAGATGCTACCCCGAGTGAAGGGCACTATAGAAATGCAACTTCTTGCTGTAGGTTTCTACAAGGTAAATGTGTATTAACGTTTAATGCACACTAACCTGGAGGTAATGGGTTCTATATGTTAGAGTTAAGTTTAGATAATTATATCATTTAAGGCATAAAAGACCAAAAAGTATTCTACACTTTGAGAGAGCTGGCAAAGACACCATAGGCCAAATGGCTTCCTTCCATGTTGTAATATGTTGTTGTTCTAAAGAACCACAAAGAAACCACTTTCTACTCTCTCCTTTTAAGCAAAAACATTACCTGAGATATGTGCTATCTCGTAGGATGTACCTTAATTTCTTTGAATTCCTTAGTCATCATTGGAGGTCTCTCCTCACTTGATGGCTGAAATGGATTCATTCACAACAACAACAACAAGATTTCATTTATAGAGCGCCTTTCACTTCGGGAGGACATCCCAAGGCACTGGACAGTTGGGTCGGGACCGCTACTTGTTCAGATAAAGCCAAGCAAGGGGGAAATGGTCAGGGTGAGGGGAATGGAGGGAGCGAGGAAGGGGTAGAGAGTCGAGAGGGAAGCTGAAGGCACGGTCAAAGAGAAAGGTCTTGAGACCGGCCTTGAAGGAGGAAAGGGAAGAAGCAAGGCAAAGGCACTGGGGGATGGAGTTCCAGAGCCTACGGGCTGAGAGGTTGAAGGCCCGGCCACCAATGTTAGGGCGGGGAATGTGGAGCAGACCGGAGCCAGAGGAACGGAGTTGTACGGGCAGGTAAATAAGTCAGTCAGTCAGTCAATTACAGTAACACCACATTGGGTTCTTTGGCAGGATGCAAAATTTTGTTTCAGGAAAGATTGTGGCATTGGGAAGGTGGCCTAACTCTTAGGGCCATAAATCGAAAGAATCATAGGTCTGCATCACGCGATCTTAAGAAAGATTCCAATAAAATAAGAATAATTATTGCATTTGATTTAGTACCTTTGCACATCGTTGAGATGTCTCCAAGCACTTCAAAGGAATTTTACTGTGACTGTTTTTGTAGGCAAACACGGAAGCCAATTTGTGCATTGAAAAATAAGTAATCACATACCTCACTTACCACACTTTTAGTTGCACATTTGTTCAGCTGAGGAGCAATTCATTGCTTGATCTGCTGAGGCGAGAAATAAGGTTTGTATTTATCTATAGAGAAGAACAGTTCAATGTCTGCACTGCATTGTCCAATATACATTTCAATAAGACAGCATATAGATTGCATGGATGATATTGCACATTTTTAAATATATATAGTGTGGATGTTGATATAATAGGCTCACTTGTTGGTGAGTCCATAACTAGAGGGCATAAATACAAAATAGCCAATCGGAGATTTAATAAGGAATTTAGGAGGAAGTTCTCATAGAGGGGGTGAGAATATGGAACTCACTGCCAGAAGCTGAGGTTGAAGCAAATAACATTAATGTATTTAAGTGAAAATGCAATGCATACATGAGAGAGAGAAGGGAATAGAGGAATGTAGGTGAGGGGAATAGCACAGAGTATAAACACTGGCATGGACTGGGTGGGCCAAATGGCCTGCTTCTGTGCTGTATTGCTCCATGTAACTACATTTTAGTATCCTTCGGAAGCTGTTGCTTCCTGTGGTTCTTGAAGAATTTGAGGTCTGTTCCTCAGGCTAAATGTCTAAATGATTTAATAACTCTGAATTCAAATGTGACACTGACTTCTCTGAGGACTGATGTCGTGGCAGTGAACATTCTAGTGTGCTTCATGCTGGACTATGGAGCAGAGAACTGATCAATACATGAAGCCCAGCTGTGTACTTTCATCTCTTTTAAGATTTATGACCAGCAGACAAACATCTTGCACCCTTTGCCGCTACTGCTTTTTAATGAAAAGACAAAAAACAAATGCAACCAAATTGACCTTTGGTTGTCAACATAGCCAAACTCATGCATTTGTGCTATTAACAGAATCAAACTTTCTCAAAAATGAGATAAACTGTTCCTCTTGCGTTTGGGAGGGAGGTGCGGTCTCCTTGGGGATGAACTGGCTGCAAGTTGACATGTTTAGCAACAGAATAAGGGAATCGAGTCAATCCTCTGTGGTGGTCTCAGTAGTTCAGTTTCTGAGCCAGGTGGGTATGCAGTATTCCAGGGCACTACTAATGAAAGGACAGCCAGTCTGGCTTATCGGCCGGACATAGAGGGCAGAACAGTGACTGGGGGCAGGGATCCTTACACTTGACTCCTGTTAATCCTGCAAGCCAAAGGCCTAATGGATAGGGTGGCTTTATCTGAACAAGTAGCGGGATGCTTGCCAGACATAACTGTCAATGGCAAGTTAAGTGGCTTTAGCTGGTTAAACTCCAACAGTATCCTGTCATGAATTTACAATTGGCAGGCTTAGTTATTTTGAATGACTTCAGTAGCCTCTTTCTTGATTACTACAAGTTTTAGCTGTACCAGCATTTTGCATAGAAATCAGGGAGACTTGAATGTCTCCTGTTATTGGAAAACAGTCTGACATTTTTATTCTATTTTCCACAGTTCACTTTGGGTCTTCACACAACACTGGGGGAATATTACATAGGGTTTTGGTTCATTAGAAATATTCACTTACAGAATTGAATGCAGTGTCGTACTAAATACAGGTATTTCCAATATTACTATATATAATATTAAAATATATATAATAACTTGAACCAATTCTATATAATATCTTGTACCAATTTTAAAACATTTTCTTATTTCAATCACACTTGTTGATTCTTGAATTCCAGTTATTTCCCTGAAGGAACGCTTAAGCTAAAAGCATTAAATCTTTACAAAACTTTGGAAAACAATTGTGATAGGAATCACTCACAGCTCAGTGTCCCCTGGGCTCTCTACAGGAAACTAATAGGCTTGGAATTGTTACTGGCAGTAACTCCTGTGTGTGGATCTGGTTCAGTCTGGCATGAAGCATGGATGATCTTGGCAAGGACAGCTAATGGATTTGGAGAGAAGTGGTTCACATCTCTTGATAGAGCGACTGAACTTTAATAGGAGCGTGGTTGCCTGGTAGTGATGCAGTCTGTGTCACGAGTGGCAGAGATAACCACTTGGAAAAAGGAGAGCACAGAGAGAGATCAATGCTGCGGGAACCAAGTGAGCAAATGAAAAACTTGATAAAGAGCCCAGCATTGAGCTGAGCTGTGCTTCTGGGACTTTGGGACATTAATCAGAATCCACACTTAGAGGAAGGAAGCTGTTGTTTTTAGGTTTGGAAAAGTATGTTTTCAATCTTACACTGAAGGGTATTAGGATGCTTTAATAATAATAATCCTTGCATTTTGTATATTGTCATTCACGTTGGCGAAATGACTCAAAGCATGTAACAGGATTTGCTGTGAACTGTAGTACCTGCGTATTTGCAGACAAATAGGGTCTGAAATGGGTCGATCTAAAATAGAATTATTTGATTGAGGAATCCGGAAGGTTATCAAGTTTACTCCCGGGAACTCCATCCGACTTGATCCACCTTTGGAGAGTTCTTGACACACACAAACTCTTGTGAAATTCAAGTGTGACATACTTCCAAATATCAGAAGGCATATTGGCCTGCCACTACAATCACCCCCCTCCCCACCTCGATTTTCTTAATAAATCCATTTGGATTCACTGCCTTGTAACCAACCGGAACCAACTGTCTCCACTTCACCTTGGCAAATGATTTCTCCTTCCGACCCCGCACAGTCACCTGCAGGGTACCCCAGGGCTCCATCCATGGCCCTCTTCTTTTCCTCATCTGCATGCTCTCTCTTGTCGATGGAGTAAAATTCCACATGTATGTGGATGACATACAAATCTACTTTGCCTCCTCCAGTACTAACTCCAGGTCCGCCAATGTTCTATCAGCTTGTCTGGCAGATGTCAGGGCCTTGATCAGTGCAAACTTACTGCAGCTGAATGTAGACAAGCTGGAAGCCATACTCCTTGGCTCACATCAATGGGTTCACTGCTGCGGATCTGAACTCCTCAACCTTCTTGGGCTCTCGCCCACACTCACCAAATGGTGCGCAACCCAGAAGTCCGGTTCAACCCCCAGCTGTCCTTCCTTCCCCACATCCAATCCTTGACCCAGACCGCCTTCTTTAACCTCTACCACATTGCCCACCTCTGATTGTACCTTACCTCAAATGCAGCCGAAAGCCTCATTGCTGCTTATGTCACCTCCCGCCTGGATTATTCAAACACACTCCTCGCCAGTCTTCCCAGCTCCACTATTCAAAAAATCCAGCTCATTCAGAACTCTGCCACCCACATACTTACCCGGACCAAACTCCGTACCCACATCTCATCAGTTGTGGTCAGGATCGACTTCAAGATCCTCACACTCGTGTTCAAATCCCTTCACACACTGGCAACTCCCTATCTCTCCGACCTCCTCACTCCTCAATCCACCAACCGGCAACTCCGCTTGACTGGCACTGGCCTCCAGCTTATCCCTCGCACCTCCTCCCCATTTTCGGAGGTTGAGCTTTCAGCCACTACACCCTGAATCTCTGGAACACTCACACTCAATTCCCCTGCTTTGCCACCTCTCTCCCCCTTTTCAAATCTGCCTGAAAACTTTCCTTTTCACCTCCCTCTCCCCACAGCTTGGAGTCAGGCTCCGCCACTGTTAAGCGCTCTGAGACAATACCCTGCATGGAGGGTGCTATATAAGTGCAAGTTATTGTTGTTGTTTTATATCTAGTTTCTCTGTTTGTTTCTTAGCTCTCCAGCATTCTCAGCTGGTCCCTTCAGTCTGACAAATGCCTGTTATGAAAACCTTGTTTCTGTATTCCTGCTCGCATTACTCTGAGGGATGCACATCTTAAAATGATCTGAAGGTTTCAGATTAGTTGTCTCTTGATCCGATGACTGAACATTGCACAAACAACAAGACTGAAAGCATTCCAGATATCTTGGTTGGTTTTTGTTTTCTTATGACTTAGGAATGCTGTCCATGCGGACCTTCGTGCCTTTGGAGCCATTAGTGGAATATTCCTTTCCTCTACAGGTTTGCCATGGAGCAGAGCCTGGAAACGATTGACCTGGTGTTGAAAGTCTGTTCTATATTTAGCAAACTATGTAATTGAAGGCAAATAGTGTTGCAGATAAGGCCATCGTGGAATGTCTTCAATGGCGTGAAAAATAACCCAGTAATTGCCACTGCCAGTAGGCTTGTCTAATAAGTTAGTCCATTTGTGGCCAACCTGTGGCCAGTGGGCCAGTTCTGGCCCATGGGGCCATCAAGAAGTTGCCTCCCAAAAATTGGCAAGAGTCTAGGTAAGTCCGTGTCCAATTAGTACAGTGTTTTCAGTGTTTTCTTGATTGAATATTTTTGAATTTATGGTATAAATCAAGATATATTCGATCAAGAAAATGTATTTTGTTGGCCGACCGTGACAGTTGGCCACCACTGAGTTAGCCAAATCGTCTTGTGGTGTATCAACACCTGTTTTGTTCTTACAAGCTTTTCTTTCAATGTATAAATGTTCCATGTCAGAAAAGAATACTGTTTTGAATTCTCAGATGAACATTCGGTATCCTGCACAGACAGTAGTGGAGAGGTTTGTGCGCAGGCATGCAATCAAGGCAACGCTCTGAGACTCTCTTCTGTGTGAAGGGCACTATATCAATGCAAGTTGTTGTTCTAGTGCGACATATCCTGATTCTAGAATACTAGTAAAAAACATTTTCTCCACAGGAATGAAGTGTATGGAAAGTATAACTGAAACAATAATTGTATTTAAAGTCAGACTGTTCTTCCATACACCCTCCTGCCCAACCCTCTATAGTAATGGATTCTGGCCAAGCTGATTGCATGTCCTACTGAAGCTTTTTGTGCAACACATGTAAGAAAACAAAAAGAAAGCCTAGAAAATCAGGAATTCATTCTGCATGAATAGCTGCATAAATAATCAGGAAACAATTTTAAATGTAGAACACCTGTGGATTTGACAAATTCCCTGGTTGTTAGCTCTCTGAACTGGACACTGGGGACGTGTCCTGGCTTCCAACACTTGGCTGTTACTTGCTATCGAAGTAAAAGCCAGTGTTGCTATCACTGAAATTGGGAATATGGAAGTGCCGTTAACCTAACACGGTCTTGACATAATCGCAGCAAAATATTCTGCAAAAATTGTAAGCACATTGTACAAGGAGTCTTACAGGAACGGCTTCAATGCAAGTGTTTATTAGAACCAGGTGGTCAAAATTGCCTTGAAATATGCAGTGATCAACGTTAGTGAAAGTTAAAGTGAAATCATTTAAGGAGCGTCAGCTACAATTAAAATCACAGAAGGCACTGTGGATCAATGTCCAGAATTTGCCTGAACAATTGACGTGGAAAAGTACTTTCTAATTTATATAGTCAATTTTTTGCAAATAGGATTATATTGACTTTCTCTGCATAACATTTCACACAAGCTTTGTTTTGGAACTGGATCCAAATGGGATCTTTTAAGCCTACTTGGAAGCCAATCTTCTGTCAATCCCGGTCCATCCGTTGCTAGGTGCCAAGAGCCTCCTTTGGCCTCAATCCAGCCTCACAAAATAGCTGTTGAGATCAGCATCCGATTGGAGTCCTGGTGAGTCACCTCTGGGTAGTTGGAGTGCTTGCATTCACTAATCAATTTGTGAATCTCATAAATTACACTGTTTTATTCACAAAAGAAGTTCAGATGAAAAAGGCCATTTGTCCGATTTGATCTCATCCTATCAAGTACCCATCCCCCCATCATCACATCAAGGTGCTTCTTAAATCAATCCAACATCCTGGCCTCAACTATCCAGTCTAATTACTCTCTGGAAAAATAAACACTTCCTGGTATCTTCTTGATATTGCCTTTTACAACCCTAAACCTGTGCTCTTTATTCTGTTGCCTTTGCATATCTGAAAGCATTGTTCTGGGTTTACTTTCTCAATCCCATTGTACATGTGAAGTCCTGCAGCTTAGTGGTTAAAGCACTCACCTCGGAAGAGAGAGAAACTGAGTTCAATAGCCTGGGTTTGATTTAAAAAACAGAGCCCTTAATACCTCCCTTTCTCAACTAACTGTCTGTCTCTCCTTTAAATATCTCTATTGATTCCATCATAAAGCCTCTGGGTTTATATACCACAACGCTCTATGTGAAGGCATGCTTCCTGACCTCAGTTCTAACTATTTGTCTCTGATTTTAAGACTCTGCCCTTTGTAATGGATCCCTCTACCGTAGGGAAGAGTTATCCTCTATCTAACTTGTAGATTCCTTACATTATTTTAAATTCCTCAAACAAATAACCCCTTAATCTCCTCTTCGCTAAGGAATGTATTCCCCGGGGAACCCAGTCTCTCATGATAGCTCAGATCCTTGAGCCCAGGTATTAATCTAGTCAACTGTTTTTCAGCATTCGCCCAGGCTAGAATCTTCTTCCTAAGACTGAGTGTCCAACACTGAACACAGTACTCCTACGAAGTTCTGACAAGTTAAAATGACCTGTCTTCACATAAAGACTGAATTTAAGAATTTTAAATATTCTGCGCAATCTTAATTTCAAGCTAAAGGTCTCAAGGGTAAGACTGAGAAATATTGTGCCAACAAAGAACTTATGCTAAAAATTTGTATTAAACAAAACAACTAATGGAGGAACAGGAATGTATTTGTATGGTTTAAAGAACGTACGCTACACAGTATTGCAATGCATGTTATAAAATAAGCAGTGGCAGCTAATTGTGTGACACGTAAAGTATTGTGTGTTTGTGTGTGTTTGAGAGAGGAGGTGGGAAATAAAACAACTTATATTACTGGTTTTATTATGGTTCTCAGACAATCCAAACTTACCTAGTCCCAATGTGAGTTTTAAATTCCAACACAGGTTTGTGTGAATTTTAAGGCAAACGGCCACATTCTGTCCATTCTGCCAAATGTATTTTCCCAACAAGAGAAATAAAACATTTCTGACAGAATTTTCTTCAGAAGTTTTAGTGGGGTTACCCCTGGAGAAATGGCTGGGGAGGTAACTAGAGTGAACACTTGGAGTACTTCTGCAGACACAGCTGGAAAAAATTGAGAATCTTTATCCCAAATTCAACTACCTCAATTTACGTTGGCCGGTCCTCCTATCATTGTGAGTCCAAGTGCTTTCTGTGTGGGTGGCTGTGAACCATCAATGTTGGGAAAAGTGATACCCGGCCTCCACTTAATTTCGTTTAACTTGGCACTGTGCTCCCAAACAGAGGACCTCAGGGTAATCTTATTATGTAATTAGAACAGGGCCATTTAGAAAATATTGCAATTGTGTTAAACACGGTACATTTTACAATAGCAAATGACTCTTATGCTGAGATTGACTCATTCTGTGGAGTTATTGCATACTGGTTTTGATATTATGGAGTTCTTCCTCGCACTGTATAGCACATGCTTCCTCACAACAACAACAACTTGCATTTATATATAGCGCCCTTCATTTTGGGTAACATTTTGGATGCTTTACAATGACAGGGGATGGTGGCCTTGGGCACGGGGGAAGAGTTAGCTTTCAAGGTAGAACTTAAAAACAGAGAAGTGGCGAGACTGAGAGTTTGAGGGAGGGAATCCCAGAGGCTAGGGGTGTAGAATGTTAAAACATGGTCACCGATGGCACAAAGAGGGTAGGGGATATGCAGCAATCCCAAGTTAGCAAAACGGAGGGGGTGAGCAGAGGATTGGGTAGGAAACAATCAGAGAGATGGGGAAATGCCAAGCACTTCACCTTGGAGCCAGCTCAACTCCTAGAGACCATGTTCTCCAGCCCAGGAAGCTAGTTGGAAATCATCCCAAATAATCCCAGTGAACCTGTTTTCGTTGTTTTCATTAAGAATATATTGAGAAGAATGGATAGAGGGGTTACTGGTCAGGAATCTCAGTTTTTGATACAAATTATATCTTAATTGTGGTGCTGATCATATTGCACCTACTTGTAAGTCCCTGAGCTCCAAGACAATAGAATAAGAGGACACAGGTTTAGATTTGTAAAGGGCAATTTCAGGGCAGATACAATGAAGAATGTATTTACTTAGAGAGTAATTAATGACAAAGAACAGGTTGCCAAGAAGGGTGGTTGAGGCCAACACATTAGACTTGTTTAAAAAGCAACTTGATACTGCGATGGAAACACAGTAGGGTGGATGTTACAGAGGGATGAGATCAAATGGATCAAAGGGTCTTCCTCATCCCAGCTGTAGTCTTTTTGGATGTGTTGTTGAAATCGCATCAATCACATATCTCCTAGATCTTAGCAGTGAAATCTTTATAATGTTCCAACAGGTCACTTACTAGATTTATTTGTAGGAAGCATAAAAGGTATTACTGATTCCAACTTTGCATTTTTCTTCAGTGTGGTCCTTGGGGGAATGTGATGGAAGAAAAAGATTATGGTTTCCTTGAAGAAGTGAAACATAAGGAAGGTCCAAATTATAGTTCACTAACATTCATCTAATTACTTTTTATTCTAGCTTGTCCATCTGGAACTTACAAGCCTGAAGCAACACCGGGAGGCATCAGCACATGTCTGCCTTGCCCTGGGGAAAATGAAACGTCACCACTGGGAAGCACCTCTGTTACCGACTGTGTCTGCAAGGAAGGGTACCGAGCTCTTGGTCAGCTGTGTCAAGGTACGTCATCAGAATAATAACAATAATCCTTACATTTTGTACAGGGCCTTTCACATTGGGAGAGGTCTCAAAGCGCTTCACAGGATTTACTGTAAAGTGTTGTAATTCTGTATTTTGTAGGTGAATGTGTGCACAATGTTGAACAGCAACAGTTTCCAGCACCTAGCCATGAAGTGAATGAACATATTTTATTTGGGGGAATTGTTGGCCAACAACCTCTTTTCCAATGTTTCAATGGGATCTTTAAAGTCCACCTGAACAGGCAGATGAGATCTCAGTTTGATGTCTCATCCGAATCACCGTACCTCCAACAATGCAGCGCTCCTTAGCACTGTGAGCTCAAAGTCCCAACATGGGGCTTGACCCCACAACTTTCTGACTCAGAGGTGAGAGCCACTGAGTGGGTCAGGCTAATACCAACTGAGTTGCACAGAGAGCTAAATCGCTGTGGGAAAAAAATATATAATTGACTGTAATTTATAGTATAATGTTGAATTTAAACAACATTCAAAGTTGGCAATTTAATCCTGATAAAATAAAAATTCTGTTTAGTCAGTAATAATTATGGTCAGTAATAATGACGCTGGTTAGTAATGAGTTACTGGTTAGTTAGAATTACACCAGGCAGCAATAAGGATGCCATAGCGTTGATTCTTTTACTCCTGTTAATTTTTGTGAGCAGAATACAGAGATCAGTTTAACTCTTCCTTCAGCCGAGCGATGTGTTTTTCCATTAATTTCCAAAGACGTTTGGCAATTGCCTTGAAATTCCACCCAGCACAGGGATTTAAGAGATTGATCCGAGCAAAATTTGCAGCATTACATGAGATGGCCAAGAAACTGCTTGAAACCTTTTTGACTCCCAATTTGTAAAGAGCTTAAAAAATATTGAATGCAGCTGCCATATACATTAGCGTTGGTTCAAATTGTGACCAACAGAATATCTGCATCCTGCAGTCACAGATGGAGAGTATAACCTACTATTTTAAAGATGTTGCCTGAAATATTTGGGGGTTGTTTAAGGCAATGATGTTGAAGATTTTTGAGTTTGGGGGAATGTCATTAATGTTTTCGTAAATGTTTTTTAAGTAATCTTTGCATTTAATGTAGCACCTTATCGTGTTTTGATGTCTCAAAGCACTTCACATGATTTGCTATACAGTGTAGTGACTATGTATCCGTAGGTAAATCAGCAGCCAATTTGATCACAACAAACCTGGCTCATAGCCCGGGGCATCATCATCTTGGATTCCCACTTAGATGAGCCCATTTTTGAGACTGAGAACAGTCTTTCTGAGTTTATTCAAGGAATATTAGTCAATCTTCATCTGAGTCAGTGCAACATCTTGTGAATACGGTGCAATCCAATTTACATTTCTATAGTGTGTTTCATGTTAGGAGGATGTTTCAAAGCGCTTTACATTGTCTGCTGTGTACCTGAGCTTGTCGAGGGGCGGGGGTGAAACCAAAAAGGGTGGGGAGATGAAAGATGACCGAAAGTGTAAGTAAAAAGGTATCAATTCCTGAGAGGCATTTTGCGTACTTGTAAATTGCAATGGAAATCTTGCCGAATTCTACAAACCTGAAATTTTTATTCACAAGTGCAGCAGAATGGCGGGGAATCTAATGTATTAATATGTTAATTGTGTGAACGAGCAGTGGTCCAGTGTCCTGAGCTACAGCCACCTCAGAATGGTTACTTCATCCAGAATGTCTGCAACAACCAGTACAACGCTGCATGTGGCATTCGATGCAAGGTGGGCTTCGATCTCTCAGGAAGTAGCATTCGCCTGTGCCAATCCAATGGCCAGTGGTCGGGTTCAGACCCCAGTTGCCGAGGTGAGCACTAAAAAAATAAGTCTTTCAATGTTAAATTAATTCACATTTTGAGTATTGGATCTTTAGTTTAGCCTTTCAGTCCCTTTCTTTTAAACTAATTGCAGTTTGGGGGATTTGAAATACCTGATGACTTTTGAATAATGTGAGGGTTCATTCGTAGAATAGAAGGACCTCTGGTCAGGATTAGCACCTCAGCAGCAGCTTATATGTCAATAATAATAATAATCCTTGCATTTGATATAGTGCTTTTCACGTCTTCTAGACGTCTCAAAGCATTTCACAGAATATATTGTAAAGTGAATTGACTGTATATTTGTGGGCGAAACGTGGCAGCCAATCTACATTACCTGATCTGACTGAATGTTCAGGTGAGTGTCCATATCAAAATACAACTTACAAAAGGAAATAAATAGATGCATTCTTCAGTGAAATAGTAGGGCTGGCTTTTCTCAGAAACTTTATAAACTAATAATAATAATAGTAATAATAGTGTCTTCATATCAGGAGGATTCACTGTAAAGTGTATTGTCTGTGTATTTAGGGGTGAACATGGCAGCCAATTTGTACAGGGCAATGCTCCCCCAAACAGCCATGGAGTGAGTGACCAATTTTATTTGGGAGATTTTTGGTTAGAAAACCGGGAGAAACTCACTTCTCGAATATTGGCACAGGATCTTTAACGTCCACCTAAGCAGGCAGACAGGGACTCGGTTTAATGTTTTATTCGAAGGAACACAGCTCTGACAATACAGCGCCCTCCCAGCTTTATAATGGAGTTTTAATGAATGTCATTATAACCATGAAAGGACCATTTCATTAACACCAATCTATTCTTACAATTAATATTCCTATACTCTTCCCACCACCACCACCCATGCCCCCACCACCCCCACCCCGCACCCCAGCCAAAATAAGGAGAACAAACACTGTGCAGAAGCGAATTTTTGTGCAAACAGATCCTCAGCAACAGTGCAATGTGATCTTTATCTATGGTTCATCTACTGACAGTCTGATGCAGTGATAACCAGCAGGTTAGAGATGGGACAGATCGTACTAGGGCTGTTTAAACTTATGTCTGCTCTTGTGGAGCCTCCAGTCTATTGACTGCTGTTTCTTTATAATACACAGTCCGTACGTGTCCCAGGTTGCGGAAACCTGAGCATGGCTTTGTGAACTGCTCCACAAACAGCCCCTCCTACAAGACAGTTTGCCACGTGACCTGCAATAAGGGCTATCGTTTGGAAGGAAGAGCAAAACTCACCTGTTTGATCAATGCCCAGTGGGATGGGAAGGCACCACGATGTGTTGGTAAGTCTAAGTCCTGCAGGTTACACTCGAGAATTCGTCACTAGATAAACAATTATTTTGTTCTGCAAATAACCAACCTTAACCATAGGTCGTTATGTTTGGTGGGAAACCCATCTCAGCAAATTATGTATTTACTGAAAGGATATTGTACTTAAAGAAATTCATGACATGAAGCCTAAAGCTCTTAATAATCCTTACATTTGATATTCTACATTTCACATCGAGAGGACGTCTCAAAAGTATTTCACAGCATTTACTGTAAAGTGCAGTCACTGTGTGTTTGCATAGGCAAACATGGCAGCCAATCTGCAATTACCAATTTCCCACAAACAGCCAAGAAGTGAATGATCAGTTTTATCCAGGAGATTGTTGACCAGCACACTGGGAGAAACTCCCTTCTCCTTTTTGAGTAGTGCCAAGGGATCTTTAACATTCACCTGCACATGCAGTTTAACATCTTGTCTGAAGAACAAAATTAATCTCCCTTGTGCTCAGTGGTAGATAGCAAATTAAAATTGATTGTCATTTTATTAATTTGTTTTACTCTCTAAAAGTTTGCGAACTTCTGTTTTTTTGCATCAAACTGTATTCATTTCTCCCTTTAAGTCTGTTTTCAAAACTAAAAGCTGAATCTTTCCCATTCTGGCAGAAATCCATTGCTCAGCCTTGCGAGGTCCGAAAGGTGTAATTGTGTCGCCGCACGTTTGTGGGAAAGCTGCGATAAAACCGGGCACCTTGTGTCAGCTGAGCTGTCACCCTGGTTACAGCCTGTCAGGAGTGACCAACGTACGGTGTGCAAGTAATGGCAGGTGGAGTGCGGGACTGCAGAAAGCAACCTGTAAAGGTACTAGATTGAGAGGCTTCCCAATGGCACCTTCATGGCAAGGGGAGAGTTTGAGTTCTGGAACGCTACGACAGTTATCTAATTAAAAACAGGATGTCACAGCTCTCTGACGTACTGAGCTGTTACATGATTTAAACAGAGTAGAATATATTCCCCAGGGTCAGTGAAACAGCTTTGCGCCCGTACAGTGAAAGTCCATAATGCATGAATGTGGAGCCACAGTGCAGCGCAGGACAATATATATATTCATGTGATTAAAAAAATGTGATACACAAGCATGAATCATTCGCTCCGACAAATGTTAACACTATTCCAGTATTATTAGTCCTGGTGTTAAAAGCCATCGGAAAAGATAAAATTTGAATAGGAACAGATTGTTTGGAAACTGTCACCTACATTGTTGCAATGCAGCCCAAGATAACTACAGTCAACACAAATTGTATAGCCTCTGCTTTATTATTTATCTTTCTGATGTATAATTCCTATGAAGATGATAATTCCCAGCGCTTAGTTAATCATAACCTGAAAATACTGCAGATGTTGGAAATCTGAAACAAAAACAGAAGTCGCTGGGTTGCTTTGCATTATTAACACCGTTTAACCCATCATCCCCTGTCCTCTACCCCACTTTCTCCTTTGTCTTTGTTGCCCTGCCTTCCCCCCTCTCTGTTAGCCCTTACAAGCCTTTCCCTCCCAACATGCCCCAGTTCGGCCAAATGGTCGTGAACCTGAAACATTGACTCACTTCTTTTCTCCATAGATGCTGCCTGACCTGCTGAGTGTTCCCAGCGACTTCTGTTTTTGCTCAGTTAATCCGGTTGATTGTTCTTTAGTGTAAACGAATGTCATTTGTTTTTCCATGTTGTTTGAAATGAAATGAAGATAGTGCTTTTTTTGTCATGTTTCCTTCATTAGACATTGACCCACCTCAAATCAGGTGCCCAGAGCCTATTGAAACAGAGACTTTGCAGCACCAGAAAACAGCGAATATCAGCTGGGAGATACCGGAAGCACATGATAACTCTGGCGATGAGGTAGGAGCAGTGCTTTCACCTCTGGTGTTACCCCCAGATAAACCATTCAACATCCAACTAGCTTAATGTGTATCATACTCTCATATTGATCTCATCTTTCTCTGACCAACTCTTAGTTCTTATTGTGATTTTTTTAAAAAAAGCTCCACACTCCCATTAGTGACATCTATCTTCAATTTGAATTTGCTCGTACAGTAGTTAAAAGAGGTCTAATATGCGGATTGGGCTAATAGCCCATAGACCCATGCAGGGGCCTCTCAGTATATAATTAAAGGATTTCAGTATTACATGTGGTTCGCTTCTTCACAGTTATTTCTATGATTAAAGGCACCTCACGAGATTGGTTTGGATGAGTAAATCCCTTCATCCCATTTGATCTGATTTTTTCAGAATAATTAGCCTACTGTCCTCCAATTACAACGTTAGGCTGTTTTCTTTTTTTAAAAAATGAGTCAGTGTTTGGCTTGCATGGGATTCACCATGGTTAACTGTTAGCTCAAACCATTTTAGACCCCAATAACTGTTAGTAACATGTCTCTTTTGTCTGTCAGTGATGCTATACCTTCAATATAATAAATGTGTAACACATAAATTCTTAGACGACATGTTGGAATCCTGTTTATTGGTCAAATGAACTTGTATATTTTAATTTGATGTTTTGGATTGCCTGATTTCTATGTGTTTTTAGATATGAGACTAAATACTGGAGCACTATTAATCTTTACTATACAAAGCCTATGATAGCTATTCATATATATGTATACTGCTTACTTTAGTATTCATATAAGTATCACATAATGTGAATTGCCTTTTACCCAAATAGTTAGATCGTGGTTAAAACTGCAAACCTGTCATTTAAACTATTTTTTCATTGAGCCATCCAGGTGTCTCTGCAAGTCATCCCTGCTTTTGTCCCTCCTCACCTCTTCCCAATCGGCGAAGTCACCATCACATATATAGCAGTGGACAAAGCGGGAAACAAAGCAAGCTGCTCATTTAACGTAAGAGTTATTGGTGAGTAGTCACAAGGGTTTGTTACTGGTAAGAAGTCATTATCTTTCCATGTTCCCACCAGTGATGATAATTTATCCTCCATGTAGAGCCCCTTAAATTACATCCAATGTGGAAGACTCAAGGATGTCCTCTGTGCCCCAGAGAAACCAAACACTCTGCTGGAAACACCTTAGTTTCAAAACTATGTGAAGAAATGGTGACTGACCATTCTGATGTGAAAGCTTCCCATTACAGACTGATGGCCATTGAGCATGGTTGGTGTGTGGATTGCCATCTGATCTCTTGGATGATCCTATCTTCCAGAATATACAGACTGAACCTGACAAGCTCTGTATCATTTTGAAGCTGCCCAGAAGAGCTTTCTGATCAGACAGCAGTGTGAAAGAATGATTAACCTTGGTTGGAATGGAAGCAACTTAGTGAAGGCATGCCTGAAATATCATACATGTAATATATACCTCATGTTAACTTATATGAATATAAGCATACAGGGACAGGAGAAGACCATTCAGCTTGTCAAGCCTGTTCCATCATTTCATTAGATCATAGCTGATCTGCAACTTAATTCCATTTCTCTGATTCCCACATTTCCAAAACCCTTTGTGTGCAAAAATAAATAGAAACTTGCATGCATAGCTTTGTTACATAATATTTGTCGAGCACATGTTATGCATGCACATGAGATAGCAAACTCTGAAAGCATATAGAGACAAGACTCTACTTTCACTGCTTAAAAATCATTTATTTGTCAATGAGCAGTCCATACATTAAAGTATAATCCAACTGGATCTGCCACCTTCAGATTTACTTGCTTGAAATTAAAATAAAAATACTGGAGAATCATTAACCTTAAAGGTTAGCTGTGAACAGTTTGAAAAGTGGTTGTTCTCTGTAATATACAATGTGACACTTGACAGACACATTCATTCACTTAAAGGAGCTTCCCTGCTGTGGCAATGAAATGCAAACATCTGGATGTCAGACACATGTTCACGTATTGGCTTTTGAGTGCTAAATACCTGTTTGTATAACTCCCATTTGTAATTGAATCAAGCTGATAAAGGAAAATGTTTGCTTAGGGAACAATTTGTTTACATTCTTTAGATGTCGAATCCCCTGTGATTGACAGGTGTCGCTCACCAGTGCCTATCCTGACACACGACGAGGAACATCAGGTGACGTGGGATGAACCACAGTTTTCAGACAACTCAGGTAATGCTGTGTCCAGTGGACGCACAATGCCATTGGGACAGTGCTCAGCAAGATAGCGGAGGATGGGGAACTAAAAATGTATTTCATAACAGTTTCAATAATTATATCGAACAGTACTATAGACATTCTCAGAAATATTTTTTTCGACCATTAATGTGACTTCTACATGCTTTTCTAAAACACCCTTTTTTAAAAAAAAATGCTCCTTGCATTTGATATAGCAATTTATCACATCATCGAGATATCCTCAAAGTACTTCATAGGATTTTACTGTGAGTCTGTGTATTTGTTGCCAAAGTAAAATTCAAATTTGTTTTCTGTAATAGTCAGTTTGTGAATTACCTTTTGTTATCTGAAAGGAGAGTTTAGCTGTTGTAGCAATGAAACACAGGGTTCTGCAAATTGGCAACAACAACAAAATTACATTTATAGAGTGCCTTTCACGTTGGGAGGATGTCCCAAGGTGCTGGACAGTCAGGTCAGGACACGAGCATGGGGGAGGGGTGAGGGAAGTTAGAGAGATGGGAAGGCGACCAAAGACACGATCGAAGAGAAGGGTCTTGAGACCGGCCTTGAAGGAGGCAAGGGAGGAAGTGAAGTGAAGGGCCCATGGGATGGAGTTCCAGAGTGTGGGGGCAGAGAGACTGAAAGTCCGGCCACCGATGGTAGGGCGGGTCGGACGGGAGACATGAAGCAGACCAGAGCCCGCTGAATGGAGGGAGCGGGCAGGTTGGTAGGCAGTCAGCAGGTCAGAGAGGTAGAGGTAAGTGAGGGTGAGGATATTGAATTCGATCCTAATGAGGGATGGGGAACCAGTGGAGTCGGGCGAGGGTGGGATTGATGGGGTCACGGAGCCTGGTGCGTGAGAGTACATGAGCTGCAGAGTTTTGGATGATCTGCAGCTTATGAAGGGAAAAGTTGGGAAGGCCGATGAGGAGAGAGTTTCCATAATTGAGACTTGATGTGACGAATGCATGGATGAGAGTTTCAGCAGCCTGAGGGGTGAGGCAGTGGCGGAGTCTGGCAATGTTGTGGAGGTGGTGGTAAGCAGTGCCGGTCATGGCGCAGATGTGGGGAAGAAAGGACAATTCAGGGTCAAACAAGACACCCAGGTTCCTGACTGGCATAGTGAGGTTGAGTGTGCAGCTGTGGATGCTGATGCTGCCAGCGTCTGAGGTGCGGAGGCGCTGGCGTCAGCCAATCAGGAGGCCCTCGGTCTTGCTGACGTTCAATTGGAGAAAGTTGTCCCTCATCCAGGACTTGATGTCGGACAGGCAGTCGGTCAGGATGCCAGTATTCCTGGAGTTGAGGGTGGAGGCAGAGAGATAGAGTTGGGTGTCATCCGCATAAATGTGGAAATTTACCCCATATCTGCGGATGATATCACCAATTGGGAGCATATCGAGGGTGAAGAGGAGGGGACCAAGGACATAGTCCTGAGGAACCCCGCACGAGACGGTGTAGGGGCTGGAGGAGAAGCTGTTTGCAGAGATGAAGTGGAGGCGGTGTGAAAGGTAGGACTTGAACCAGTCGAGAACAGAACCTTGAAGGTTGAGGTGGGTGGAGAGGCAGTGGAGGAGGATTGAGTGGTCAACGGTATCAAAGACAGCGGAGAGGTCGAGGAGGACGAGAAGGCAGAGGGATCCCTGGTCACACATGGTCAGGATGTCATTTGTGACCTTTACCAGGTCACACAGGTAGGCAGCACAGAAACCCGATTGGAGGGGCATGGAGGGAGTGAGAGGAGAGGAAAGAGCGAAGCTGGGAGGCAATGGCTCTCTTAGATAAAAAAGGGAGGTGGGAGATGGGCTGGTAGCTCATAGATAGCTGTGATGGGTTTCTTCAAGGTGGGGGTGATAGTGGCTGTTTTGAGTGGGATAGGAACAGGGCCAGATAATGGAGTGGTTGATGATGTCGGCGAGTCGTGGGGCAAGGCGGTGGAGCTGGGATTTAAGGAGAGGGGTGGGGATGGGAGCAGGTGGTGAGCCTCATGGAGGATATGGTGGTGATGACAGAGGAGGGGGTGACAGGTTCAAAGGTGTGGAAGGAGGGATGGGTAGTGGTTGGTGGGGGGTTTAGGGAGGGGGTGAAAGTTGGAGGGGCAGCGGCAACTGAGCGGATTCCCTCGATTTTGGCTTTGAGGAAGTCCTGCATTTCCTCGCAGTGTGAGTCGGAGGAAAGAACCTGTGAGGTGTGGCGTGGAGGGAGGAGGAGCCGGTTGGTGGTGGAGAACAGGAGCCTGGGGTTGCCCTTCGCTTCCAGGATTAACCTGGAGTAGAAGGACCATTTGGCCGAGGCGAGAGCGGAGCAGTAGGTTTGATGTGGTCCAGCCAGATGTGCCAGTGGACTGTTATTCTGGATTCGAGCTAAGTGCGTTCGGCAGCCCACACCTGGCCCTTGAGCGGAGGTGGCTGGTGAACCAGGGTGAGAGTCGGGAATAGGAGGTAGTTCGGGAGCCAGATTCAAAGATATAACCAATGCTCAGTGATTGTCTCAAGCAGCTTTAGACTGAACCAATTTCAAGAAGTGTCAAGTGTTCAATTGGATCATCTTCAGAAGAGGAATGTCCATGGTGTAATTAATAACATCAATGTTATTTAAGATAGGAATGTCGCGTTGTCACCCACTGTGTTTGTGCAATGTCCTGTCTGTAATGCATGCAGATAGTGAATGGACATCTCATCTCTTGCAAAAAAAAAATATTTCCTGTCCTTCATAAATCTGACCAGATCATTTTCTGTGGATTTTAAATGCTGAATATTGTGAAGTAGTAGTTAAGAAATCTGCATGACGTATCACTATCCACCACCTAAGAGTGAGTTTTGTCAGACACTCTAATGTAGATAACAGAAACCTTCAGTTCCAATAAGAAGAACATCAAAGAAGGAGAGGAATAGCGAGAGACATCCTTTCTCAGTCATCACATTCCCCAAAAGATTGCATGACTTCCCTTCGGAAGCATCTCACTTCTTTGTTTATAGGTGCTCCTTTGGAAATTAAAAATACTCATTCACCTGGAGATTTGTTCCGCCGAGGGGAAACAATAGTTCGTTACGTCGCAATAGATCCATCGGGCAATAACAGGACATGTGATATTCAAATCATCATCAGAGGTACGGTACAATATATTTAACTATATACTTATACTTTTACCTATGACTCTCCCTCCCTACCCGCACACAAGTCAATTTTGATCCCCTGTTCCCAGATGAATACAGTGGCTTTGTCATTAGAAGACTTTCCTCTTCGACTCTGACACCTAGCCGAGAAGAAAGGGAAAGTTACTATAGGCAAACTGCCTCTGTTAAGCGCTTTGAGGTGCTATCCCACATGACGGGAGCTATATAAATGCAAGTTGTTATTGAATAAGTAATTTCAGATTTAATTTCCTCAACAGACACGGTTTGTGAAATACCTTTCAACCCACTGAATGGAGACTTCATGTGTCATGCCGATGACATGGGGATGAACTGCACTCTGTATTGCTTTGATGGATTTGGACTGGCTGTCACACCAGTCGAAAGTTACTACTGTGCCCATGATGGTTTGTGGGTTCCATCTTCCACTGCTGACTGGCCTGACTGCTCCAGTAAGTGATGTTATTCATTGTGTAGGTCTTTGAGTTATTTCTGTTTATTAATTGTGCTTTTGAGGTTAAGGACTCAAAATAACTAGTGCAGGCTTGTAATTCCCCTTGAGATACACTGCTCAATTCAAACCTACCCTGGTGTAAATTGTGATGCTTTGATGTGTTTTTATTTGATGTGCTAATTAACACATCTGTTAAGAAACATTGCGATTTCCAGTCAATAACTAAAGGCTGCTCGTGGGCATAAACCTTACTCTGCCCTCCCCTGTCTTCAGCACAACAGTCGTGTCTGAGGTTTACCTGAAGATTTTAATGGAGCCATTCTGTGCTACTTCACGAGAATATGAGCTCTTTCACACTTTAATAATCCTTGCATGTGACTGAATTCCTATAATGTCAAAATGCCACAAAGTGCTTCACAGCTATCTGCTATCGAAGTGTAGAGACTGTATTTGTCTACAAATTTGGTAGCCAATTTGCACACAGCAATGTCCAATGAACGGAATGTCCAATTTATCTGCAGGAATACTGGGCAGGACAATGGGGGGAAAAGAAACTCCTCTTTTTGAGTAGTACCATGGGATCTTTAAAGTACACTTGAGCAGTGAAACAGGACCCTAGTTGAACATTTTATTTGAAAGGCGGCATCTCCGACAATGCTAGGCTCCCCCCTGCTGTAATGCACTGGAGTTTCAGCCTGATCTATGAGCTCAAAATCCTGCCATTTATCCAATAAGAAACATTGCGATTTTCACCCCTTTGAGTTGAAAACATTGAGATGTTCACATGTGCCACATGTATATAAAACTGTTTATTAGTCTTTGAAGCAGTTAGTAACCACAGCCACTGTCACTTTCACTGAAACACTGCATGAAGTCCAAGAATTATTTTTGAACCCTGCTATATTGATATGAAATTTTATCTTAATATTTAAGACTTTTACATTTTTATAAAATGTTTTGCCCACAAAATATACAATGAATTCACTTTACAGTTTATTCTGTGAAGCACTTTCAGTTGTGTCAACAATATGACAATACGCTACATCAAATACAAGGATTATTATTATTGCTTTATTATTATTATTATAACCACTGCAGCGAAACGCTTCGGGAACAATGGGCATAAGAAATTTGAAACGCAATACAAAGTGAACCGGTGTGATGACTTCACCCTTCTAGATAGCTTCGCAAGTGCTTTCAATAATGCACTGGCTGAAATGGTAAGCTTGCGTGCATTCTTTTCGTATCAGACTTCCAGGCTAGGCAAAATATCAGCAAATTAATATGCCTCAGAATAATATTGAGATCTAAAATGTAGGATCCCTCCCTCTACCCTTTTGTCTCTCCTCCTCTATCTGTCTTTAAGTCCTGCCTTAAAACTTATCTCTGACTGCACCTATGGTCACCATCCCCTTCCTCCCCCGTCTCAGATGCTGAAATATTACTCATTGTCTGACCCCATCTTTCTTTCGCCTCTGAGTGAGAAGGTCATGGATTTGACTGCATGTTGGCACTCTCAGTTAGTCTAGGCTGACACTCCAAATCAGTGCTGAATTGCAATGCGATGCAGTGCTAGAGGTGCCTTCCTTTGGATGAGGAGAATGGCTGTTTGTGGCACGTTGTTGTGCACAAATTGGTCGCCACATTCATCTACAAAATACACTATCACCACACTTCATAATAATCCCTGTGAAATAATTTGAGAGGTCCTCCTGATGTAAAAGGCTCTATATCAAATGTAAGGATCATCATTATAATACCGTCACTTTTATCATTGCTCCAAAACATCGCAGTGATATTGCATTTGATGTCTGTAGGTTCCATCTTTGTGTGGTGATGATAATGATATTGAATGTGAAATGGAGGATTTGCCCAAAGCACAATGCCTGGAGTACAATTATAACTATGACAACGGTTTTGCCATAATAGGTATGTGCTCTGACATTAGCTCAGTTACACTTTTGCTCTCACCTTAAGACTTACCTTTTCAAGCATGCCTATGGTCACCTCCCTTCTCCCCTGCTTGGTGCCCAACTCCGCCATTGTGCAGCGCTCTGAGACACTATCTTGCATGAAGGGCGCAATATACATGCAAGTTTGCTATGCATTGCATGTGTGTTAGATGCTTTCAGTATCAACCAGTGGCCTAACCAAGTAACACGTGAGCTGGCTGTCAGCTATATTAGAGTCACACGTAAAGTCCATGCCTCTGTCGATTAACTGCCAAGCCAATTGCTGTTTCCTCAGGGCCAGTGTTTTGGGGAGATAATTATGATGCACTGAATGAAATGGAATACCCTTATGATGAGCCAGACAAAGTGCTCACAATACAGAAGCAATCCAATGGGCATAGGAGGGGGCCAGACTCCCCGAGGATGGGCGAACTGCAGCCTAAGAAGCAACATAACCAGAAACCAAACATAAATATTCCAGAAACAGACCAGAAAATTCATCTTGTTTTCAACATCAGTGGTGAGTCCAACCGCCCCGCAAAGCTCATGTGTCAGAAAGGCCAACGCTCATCATCATGGCACTTTTATGTTTCAAATGAGGTATCATCTGACCATTCAGTTGCACGTTGAGGTTTATGACACTACTGTGAAACTGAAGGCAGTTTATTCCCATGTGTTGCCAACACAATTTTCAGATGAATTGGTCTTTCACCGCATTAGCTGTTTGCGGGACTTTGCTCTTGCAGTTAAATAGCTGCCAAGTCTATATAAAGCAGTCACTTTGCTTCACAGTAAATGCTCGTGAAGCACTTTGAGATTTTATTTTGGTCAACTACATGAGGAAACCCATCACATTAAGAGTACCAAACAAAACTGAAAGTTCCATGCATCCCACCTACACATGGAAATTCCAGAGATATTTGCTGGAATGGAATGCACACGCCCCTGGAGGGACACTTCCTGCTTATCTAATTCCATAGAGTATTAGATGCACATTGGCAAGAGCCAAGGTTTGGGAACTTCAGAGTGTGCATTGGTGTGGAACCAACTAGAACCACACAGCTTGCCATTGATTAAACTCTCAGTTGAAGCGCTCCGGGATACTACCCCACGTGAAGGTCACTATATAAATGCAAGTAGTTGTTGCTGTTGTTGATATTGCTGTCCAGCAAGCTTTCCCGCTGCTTGTCCAGCTAGAACCACCCTGCCAGTTAGGGCTTTGGCTTGCAGGGTTAACAGGAGCTGAGTAGGATGGCTCCCTGCCCCAGTGCCTGGTCTGCCATTCCAAATCCTGCCGATGAGCCAGACTGGCTGTTCTGTCATCATCAGTGCCTTGGTATACTGCAGACCACGTGGCTCACGAACTGGACTACCGAGGCAGTTACTGCGTGGCCTCCAAACAACATACTGTTGTCAAACATGTCAACTTGGAGCCAATTTACCTGCCTCCGCCATCCCCCAAGGAGGATAGTCACTAGATGGTCATTTGACAAGCATGGTTTTGAGTCCTCACTAGGTGGATGGTAGGTTACCAGGAACTCCCTGCGAGCTTCCTGGTAGGCAACACAATTCAGTATGAAATGTGTGAGAGAATTGCCACCGTCTTCCTGCCCACAGCTCGGGCAAACATTGCTTCCCATTGAATGATGGTTCCACCAGTAGGAATGTGTATCTTGAGCAGGAGCTGTTTGCCTCTCTGCAAGCCAATCAAGTTGGATGTCAAGTAATGGATTCAGGGACATGTGCTCACAAACATGGTCTCCAGGTAACACCTTGCAGCAGCTGTAGGCCCAAGCCTCAGCGTTTCCTCGTCAGCTATTCGATGGGACATTTGCCTTTAGCAAGGTGGGAGGACTGAGATGCTTTGACGTGATAAAGTGCTATGAAATCTGAGTTCTTTCTCTACCACTGGTGGTAGTATTGCTTCTAGTGTGAATCCAAATAAAATTAATGTGAGCTGTGGCATGATTACACTGTACTGTAAGACAGCCTATGAAATAAATCTGACATTGTTTTAAGACGTTTTGGAGGGGGTTTATCCTGTATGTGGCTATGGGAAAACAGAGAGTTTTACTGACTAATGGTTTCACTTTGCAAAATGAAACATTTTCTTCCAGATACAGGAAACAAACAGATTGAGTGAAAGAGACTTACCTCTCTCTCTCTCTCTCTCTCTCTCTTAATCTTCTCTCCTTCTCTGGGCTGGGAAGCTTAACAGTTAAACCATTTTAAAGGTCGGCCCACACTTCAACAAATGTCTGTGATCTTAACAGTACATCCATTGACCGTGGAAGGATTATTATTATTGTTAGAAAAAGATATTTTATTGCCCTTGTGTTTTGATGTAATGCAGCACAAGTCAATGAGCGCTTCATTTAAGGTTCTGTATTGTATTTCAAGGAAGTGCTGCATTTGTGAGGAAAGCTAGAGTTTTCTGACGAGTGTCTGAAAGTGATATCTTCCATTTTCTAGCAACTATAGCGCAGCCTGATGAACAAAACGACACGGCAGAATTGGAGAGTCAAAGGCGGCTGCTTGAAACACTGGAGCAGGTCACCAGCCGCCTGAAAAGGGCGCTGGAAAGTGAGCCTCTGTACCGCTTCCCCTTCAAATCTGAAACAGTCCTGTCAGACAGCAAGTCACTGGAGAGCAATAAAGCAGCTTTATTCTGTAGGCCTGGCTCGGTGTTAAAAGAGCGCATGTGTGGTAAGTTCTCTGCTTAGAAAGACTTCATCTAGTGGGTAGTTATCAAATGGAACAGGTTACCAGAGAAGAGGGTTAAGGAAGGACTCTGGAAACAAAAAACAGCTTGATACTATGATGGGAAGATGTTAGAGTAAGCTTATTAAAGCGCTCTGAGATGCCGTCCGGTGTGGAGGGCACTATATAAATGCAAGTTGTTTTTGTAGAGTAGCTACTCTGGAAGGATGAGATCAAATCGGCCGAAGGGTTGTCTTCATCCAAACCAATCTTGTGATATGGAAGGCTGTAGATCCAGAATCAATTGTGGGTTTTAAAAGGGGAGGATAGGTGGATGGATAGACAGATGGAACAAGTTGAGAATCTGGTTTTGTGGAGTGGAAACAAATCTTGGAGTGGGGGGGAAATAGACTACTTTAGAAAAAGTAATTTGTTGAAATTTAAAAATAAAAATAAGAATATACATTTTTGATCAGTGGGAGACACTCGCTTTGCAATAATTGTCTAACCTTTTTGTTCTGCTCTACAAAACTATTTCAGTAAACTGCCCTATAGGGACATTTTTCTCATTGGAACACATCTCTTGTGAGAGCTGCTGGATTGGATCCTATCAGGACCAGGAAGGACAATTGGAATGCAAGATATGTCCCACTGGAACATCTACTGAATATATGCATGGCAGGAGCATCCACGAATGCAAAGGTGAAATGGACTATTTTACATGTGGTGCTACACAGATATTCAGTGGTATAAAAGGTCATAGACTTTCACCTACAAAATACAGGCATACACTTTCAATATATCCTGTGGAGCTCATTGAGTCATCCTCCTGACATGAAGGGTGCTATACCAAATGCAAGGATTGTTATCATTTTAATCTTGTGAGGAATGCAGGGAACTGAATGTTCTAGACTATAACAATGAGTTCTCTCATCCAGACCGATGGAATTAAATTCCTGTTCCTTCACTGGGTATGAGTGAACTTAAAGGGGAAAGAAAGAGCCCCCTTGATGCTTTATTGGAAGGTGAAGCTGGCCTGAAGCGTAAGAAAAAAATGGTTACTCACTCTGTGATGTTTGTGGGACACTGCTGTGGGCAACTGGCAGCTGGTTTAGCCCACAAAACACACAGTCACTTCACTTTACAGTATATTCTGTAAAACAATATTAGATGTCCCAATGACGTGATAAGGCACTATATCAAATGCAAGGATTATTATTGCTTGCTTTGCTCGTGTCTCTAGTTACGTTTACTGAAAAGATTTGGTTTGCCAGTTTTAAAGTGCAGAGTCTCCTCTGAGAAGAAGATGGAGCCACAGCTCACTTGTCTTTACCAGCGGAGAACAGCTCTGTGTTGGCAGAAGCAAAGTTATTGAGGTCCTGGCAGTGGGCATTTGACATGAGACACGAGTAAGCTTCCTATAGCTTAGTTTCTAAGACAGGCTCACAAGCAAGCTTAATGCCTTAGTGGGTCCAACATAGCGGTTTCACCACCACACTGGCTTCTCCCCAGAGAGAATGTCACTCACCTTCCCTCTTGTGCCCAGGATAGCCTTCATTTGGTCTCTACTGATTTTGTTGATCCCAGACGGGGTAGCAGTAGAAGTGCCCCAATTGATCTTATGGTCCCTCAGCCAGAGTTCCCAGAACTGATCAATATCCACTTTTCTCTTCTGGAGTGTGGGTGAGTACAGGGTGAAGCTGGCCTGAAGCTAAACTGAGATTTTCTGTATTCCTCCCTCAGCTCAATGCAGTCCTGGAACCTATTCTTCAAACGGACTGGAAACCTGCGAGTCGTGCCCATTAGGAACCTTCCAGCTGACATATAGTGCAAAGTCTTGCGATCTGTGTCCAAGTGGGTTGACCACTGTCATAAGAGGAGCCATTAAAGCCACTGATTGTGGAGGTACAGCGTAAAGTTTTCCTTAACATCCGTTTTACAATAACTTGGATTCCTGCCCTCACACCCCAGCATGTCAGATCTCCACTTTAGTCATTTGCGAGTTCAGGAGGTTTTTTTTCAAAACTATTCTCAGTCTGGATGAAGATGATGGTTATTCTGGTTCATGCACCTTAATTTAAAGTTAAGAAATTAAAAGATTGAAATAAAAATTTAAGACTGAATTTAAGAATTGTACCAAATTCCCTGATCGACAATGCGTTTACCAAATTTGGTGGGCGATGGTATCCTGTTCTCATGAACAAGGTCAGCCAATTTACTGAGCAGTGCAGAATTCAAGTCAGAATTATCTGTAAGTAAAGGGGCAATACAACAGGTCCATAACAGATGAATGCAAAAATGCCCTGAGCTTTTCAGCAACGCTGGTTTTGACTCATTTCAGATACAAGCAAATTCTTCAAATAAGAACCTCTAGAGCGGGCTGTGCATTGCACTTGTATAATAGCCTTCCACCTCCAGTAGCTGGATTTGAATCCAGCTCAGTGATGCTGTGGAATATCCCTCTCTCTGCTGACTGCGATGATCATGCCAAGTGAGTCAGGATAAATCTCACCCTGCTTGTTCATAGACCGAAGGCCACGATGCTCTTCCATTCATGTTTTTTTTTAATGGGAACATTAAGATCAATGCAGACGTGAAAGAGAAGGGAAGTTTCATTGATTGTTAAACGCGATTGCAATGATTTTTGTCTGTTCCTTTGAATTTTGAAACGTAATATTTTCTCTCTCATGTGAAGTGCCGTGCGCTGCAGGACATGTTTCTCGCTCTGGTATAATGCCATGCTACCCCTGCCCCAGAGATTACTATCAGCCAGACACTGGAAAATCGTTCTGCCTCGCCTGTCCGCTTTATGGTACCACCACCAGCACAGGAGCCTTGTCTCGGAGTGACTGTTCTGGCAAGTAGCAGCCCTTTGACTTTCTGGAGCTCTGTTTGTTCTCTTGACAACAGCAATTATGTTCAAACTCTGGAAACAGAAAGCATGAAAAATGTAGTTGTTCCCTTTCGCAGGTTTCAACTCTGGATTCAAACTAGCCACTGCAAGTCTGCTGATACCTACACCACTGGAAAGCAAGCCACGTGGCAGGGCAAGTCAGGTAGGAATATCAAAGAACACACTTTGTCTGCTTTGTTTCATGCAATATTTATATGTAACAAATATTAATAATAATCCTTTTATTTGATATTTACCTTTCACGTCAGGAGGACCTCTCAAAGCTCCACACAGGATTTAGTGTAAAGTGCAATGACCATATTTTCTAGGTAAACACGGCAGCAATGACCAATTTTATTTGGTAGATTGTTGGCCAGGACTTTGGGAGAAATTTCATACTCTTTTGAATAGTTCCTTGGACCTCTGTTTTTGCCAGTACCGGCATTTACCAGTTTTTTTCAGTGCCTGCTTTTCTCAGTGCTGAAAAATGCAATTACTGGCAGTGTAATTGTTTGATTCCTACAAACAGAAGGTATCATATCCCTGGCTACTGTGAAGGCCTGCAGGATAGTGAGGCTGCTCATTGAGGCTGCATTGGTGTGTGTCAGGAGAGTTAGGAGTTGGGAACCTTCATGCCCGCAGGCCTGTGGAAAATGTTTTTGTTCATTTTTAGATTTCAAATTTTTAGGTTTTAGGTTCAGATTCTGGAGTCTTTTAAATGGCGTTTTTACTGTATTGTGTTGAAATTTTCAATCTTTGGAGAAGAGGCTTGACCGGTTATCTAACTCACTGAGGCCCTCGAGAGGTAATAACCCCAACCTGCAGCATTACAATGCCAGTCATTATCATTCAGTCCTTGCTAATTGCCTAAGGACCAGAAAGCCCAAACTGTAATTTCAATCCCTTGCTCTTTGCGACAACATCAACACTGTGGGTCTTGAAGACAACTTTGTAATGTGGATCTGGTGTATGTCAAAAAAAAATTAATGAAAAAAAAAGGAATAAATAAATACATTACTCCCGACTCAAAGATCTTTTTATTTCATATTGGAGTTTTGAAAGGAGTGTTATGTGATTTGGGTTATGGGAGTTCCAGAAACAAGGTTTAAAGTTACTGTGCTGTCTGGTTGCAGCTGTCCTCCTCATGACACAAACCTATTTGTTTTCTTGGGGTCTTTGATGATATTTTTTGTCTGCTAAAGTATTATTACTAAACTTCAGTGGAAATTTAATCATCACTGGTAAATACTGGTCTTCAAATCCATGATTAGAACAGGTCTGGAATAGAAAAATAAGTAAGTAACTATACGGAGCGTTGATCAGACCTCAGGTTGTGTACTTTGTTCAATTCTCAGCATCTGATCCTAATGAATGCACCTGGGGAGGGGAGGGGGAGGTACGACAGGTCTGCTTGGAGCTGAACTGGCTCCAAGGTGATGTGTTTGGCAATAGTATTTTGGAATTGAGTCAAGTATTTAAAAATAATGGAAGGAATTGACAGAGTAAATGGTGGGTGTCTGTTCCCTCTGGTATAGGGATCCATTACAAGGGGCGGAACCTTAAAATCAGAGTCGAGAACTGAGGTCAGGAAGTACGTTTTCACGTAGAGCATTGTGAAAATGTGGATCACTGTCCCAGAAAGCTGCACAAGTGTAATCACTAGGGATATTTAAAAGAGAGATAGA
This sequence comes from Callorhinchus milii, assembly GCF_018977255.1. Lineage (NCBI taxonomy): Eukaryota > Metazoa > Chordata > Chondrichthyes > Chimaeriformes > Callorhinchidae > Callorhinchus > Callorhinchus milii. Next base: position 81,442,743 of record NW_024704742.1, on the reverse strand, counting down.
CAGAGACTTGGGTAGTAGAGGTATTAATGGGTATGGCGAAAGGGTGGGCCATTAGGATTTAAAAAATTGACAATTTCTAATAAACTGTTGGGACAGGCACAATGGGCTTGTCCTACTCATGTTTTCCTATGTTCCCATGATTTAAACATGTCTACATCATGCTAACGTTCATTAATTCCATAGCAACCCTTTCCAGAAACTGCAGGTCTAATCTTGGCACTTCATGAAAGTGATTATTGGGTGTACTCTGCAACATATCGCAAAATAAATTTCAGGAACACTAGTTACTAATGTTTCTACTGCGATTTTCCTGTGTTTCTTTTTAAATACTTGTAGAAATACAATGCTATCAAGCTGTAATAATTTTGCAGTTAGTTAATCTGAAAAAGTTTATTACTGTGAGCAATATTGAAGACCTCACTTCTTGACTTGATTATATTCTTCTCCCTTGGCTTGAAGGAATTTAATGAGTGCTTCCTGCAGCCTTGCCAGCACAGTGGGACCTGTCAAAGTGCTGGCTCTGGATATATCTGCTTGTGCAATCCTGGCTTCACAGGTAAGTGAACAGCTCATTCCTTCCACATTCCATGCTTCATACAAATTAGAGCGTAGAAGGAAGCCGTTCAGTTTATCGAACCGATGCTGGTACCAGCTCGATCTCTGGAGCTAACGACCCTAATACGAATCACTCTCTGTATAATTACTCTAGGAATGCAGCAGCATTAAGAGGTTATAAATTATGTACCAAACTGTACTTTAGGTTCGAACTGTGAGATAAACATCGATGAATGTGCGTCAGATCCCTGCCAAAATGGTGCCACGTGCCAAGATGAAATTGTGAACTTCTCATGCTTGTGTCCACCTGGCTATATGGGTAGGTCTTTTATCGGGCAATTATTTCACTAATACTAACAGAATATTGCGCAACCCAGATGTAGCAGAATTGCCGGTCATACAATATCTCAGAGGCTCCATTATAAGCAAAGCACAACATAATGGTCAACTTCCAGGCTGTCAGGTCACTGTAGATGTCACTTCCTGCGATGCTGTGCATGCGCAACAAATACCACTGATGTCACTTCCGTTGAGATGTGATGTCAGCAACGTGTGCAGGAAGTAATGTTAGCGGTGTTTCTTGTGCCTAGCCCATATGCACAGGAAGTGAAAAGAGCAACACATAGCTCCCATGCAAGCAATATACGGAAATTACTGTTGAGAGACCTGACAATCAGGAAGTTGACTTTTTTTAACTATTCTGCACGAGACACGGGGAATACTGTACTTCTTGTCTACAGGAAAACAGCACTGTATTCAAAGTCACACTGAAAGAGATGAAGGCCCATCTAACCATGTTTTAAATGTGTATTTCATTTGTGTTAATTCAACTGAAAGTGTCAGTGTTCTGAGGATAGAAAGATTTAAAGCCTGAAATCTCAACGAGCCTGTAAGACCATTTTGCCTTAAAATGTAAGAACTGTATAGAAATGTGGACGTTAAATATTAAACTCATCTTAATTTGGGGAGATTTTTTTCTACATGCGCTTAAAAAGAACCAATCTTAAATTTCAGAAAAATTGTTTTACGCTCAGACTGGGTGTAATTTCAGGCCTCTGTTAATTTATTATTACCACTGGAAAAATAATAATGATCTTAATTTGACATAGTGCATTTCATATCCGGAGGACATGGCAAGGTGGTTCATAGAACATATTATAAATTGTAGTGACTGTATTTTGTTGCAAATGTGATTCTACATCCAGTTACAGAAATCACAAAGAAACATTCTTTCTGTGTGTTTAGGGGCAAAATAAGTATTTATTGGCAATGGCAAACAATGTGGTTTTAGCTGGTTAAGTTCCAGCAGTATCCCAACGCACATTCTCGGGTCCACAAGCCTAGACTTTTGCCAACCTGTGCCTAACATTCTCCAATTAGGTAACAGTCTGTGTCCCTTTGGGAAAAGTGTGTGCATTGTATTCCAAACATGAGAATTTCTGTGTGTGGGTGGGATACATGTAACTCTTTGTCTAATTTGGCTACATTTAAGCATGGTGATAAGTTTCCTCATGTGTCAGACACCTTAGCTGACCAGAAAAAAAGGGTGTTTAGAACAGAAAACATTCTTCACTGATGCCACCATGGATTTTTCAGGTTTGCTATGTGAAGAAGAGCTGAATGAATGCAACTCGCACCCATGTCTTAGTGATGGAACTTGTGTTGACGGCATTAATACATATTACTGCAGGTGTACATATGGATTTACAGGTGAGTTCTTTTCAAACCATCTTGCACATTTTGGGAATCATTTTAGCTATTACATTGGAGGACTGAGTCACATATGTTTTTTTCATAACAAATAAATAACTTACACCATGAAAAATCATGCAAAGTGCCCAAGTCTCTCAACCCAAAGAGAATGCTAAAATGTATAAAAGAATTTCTCTAACCAAGAGACACAGCTATAAGTTGATATACTGGCAAGGAAATCTAAGATGAGAAGTTAGGAAGAACTTCATGCAAAGGTTAGTGAGAATGTGGAAATTGTTGCTTGAAATGCTCAGTGAAGTATAGCATAGATGCATTGAAGAGGAAACTTATATACTTATGAGGGAGACGGGAACAGAAGGGTATGGGAGGAAGTAAGGAGTGGGTGGAGACTCATGGAATATATAAACACCGGCATGACTGGATGGGCCGAATTGTCTGTTCTAGTGCTGTCCATTCTATGTGAATTTATGAACAGAGTATAACTCCCACAACGTAGCTTTGGAAAAAATAATTATTTCTGCTCATTCTACATTCTCCCTTCCTCTTCTCCTCTCCTACCCCTCACTCTACCGTTTTCCCTATCTTTACTCGTCCTCTCCCCCTCCCTGAATGAGTGCTGATGAACGGCTCTCCTTGTGTCACATTTATTTCCTAATCAAAAGCCAACTGCTTAACTGTTACATTTATTGCTTCCTTCTTCCCAGGTGTCAACTGTGAGCTGGATATAAATGAATGCCTTTCAGCTCCATGTTTAAATGGTGGTCTGTGTCTCAACCTGTTGGGTGGATTTCAGTGTACCTGTCTGCCCGGTTTCTTTGGGGATGCATGTGAGATTAACATTGATGAGTGTGGCAGTGCACCCTGTCTAAATGGGGGATCGTGCATTGATGACGTAAATCTGTTCAGGTAAGAATCAATAATATGCACCTTTCTGCATGCAGCTCCACCTGCATGACAGTATTCTGTTATTTATTTTAGGTTATTCATAGTTCATTTCATTATAATAACAGTATAGTACCATAACTGTTTGTGGGATACTGCTGTGCGTATTTGGCTGCCGAGTTTTGCCCACAAAATATACAGTCAATCCACTTTACAGTATATTCTGTGAAGCGCTTTGAGAAGTCCCGAATATGTGATAAGGCGCTATATCAAATGTAATGGTTATTAGTAGTAGTATATAATGATTTGTGCATTTGATATAGCGCCTTTTTAGGTTGTCGAATCATTTCAAAATGCTTCACAGGATTTTACTATCAAGTGTAGTATTTGCACGCAAACACAGCAGCCAATTTACACATAGCAATGTTCCACAAACATCCATGAAGTGAATAATCAACATTAGGGCACTATTGGCCAGGACACCAGAAAAAAACCTTTTTTTATACAATGATATAGGATGTTTAACCTGAACAATCAAACAAGACCTTGTTTTAACTTCTCATCCAATAAACTGCACATCCAGCATTGCAGCAAGTTTGGCATTGAAGTACTATGTAAGTTCAAAGTCCTGATATGGGGCTTGAGCCTACAACCTTCTGATTCAGAGGCGAGAGTGCTACTGACTGAGCCAAGGAGACACCTAGCTCATGATTGACTGAAGGAAACTGTCACCTTAAAGAATAATGTTAATATTTATCCATTTATCATGTAACTTTGAAATATATTGTTTTAACCACTGTAATCCACTACAGTTAGCCTTTGCTTGCAATTATTTACATGTTGGATTAATAAGAAATAAAAAAAATTGCAATTGAACTAATATTATCTCAACTGCTGGATTTCTTACGTAGATGTCAATGTGCTGCAGGCTACACTGGCTTTGTCTGCGAAACAGAGGTGAATGAGTGCAAATCAAATCCGTGTATGAACCATGCAGTATGTGTGGATGCTCTGAACTCTTATACCTGCAAATGTCCACCAAGCTTCAATGGGACCTGGTGTGAAACAGGTAAGAACCTCACAGAAATAGTGCAGTAACATGTCATAGGTACAGAGGCAGTCTCTTGATTGTCAATGGATAGAAAGCTGTGTAGAGGAACAGGGTTATGATGTTTATCTACAGGAAGAGAACTTGAAACACAACCCCACATTGTTCTTTCAAGTTGAAAACAAGGTTCTAATTATCTCAATCTAATCTCTTGCACCAGATCGACTTCATTAAGCAAGTATTGTTAAACAACGCTTGATCTTAGCTGAAAATAATTGTATCAATTGGTGACTTGGTAGCTAAAGAGTTGAATGTTTGAGTGAAACCCAGTGTTGCCTGTCATTCTAATTCATCTACATCAATTGGGTCAATTTTTGTGTGGTTATTTAAGTCACTGAATGGAGCGAAATGCAGAAAAGAGATGTTTCATGCGTGCAAATTGTCTGTCATGTTTTATCTGGAAAATTGTTGGCCAGGACACTGGGATGTTGAGATGTCTGCAGCTCAGGTGCTTCTACACTCCCAAATGGAGAAAGTTGTTACCTACATTTGATTTATTAGAAATCCACATGATTATTCAATGGGTTCAAATAAACCTGTCAAAAACATGTTGGATAGAACAAAGCTTTTGTTGGAATGCTAAAGTGAGGGAAAATGTCATTGGAATAATGCAACTGATAATTGAAGCACTGTTTGCATTGGGATAGTATTTAATTAATTTAGTTGAATTTGATCTGATTTTTAACCTTGTAGAAATTTACCAAGTAGCAAAGTTGAGGTTTAATTCATCTCTCAGTTACATGTGGTCATGTATTGACATCTTTTACAGATTTCTTATTCTGTATTTCAGAGTTGTCCTCCAACTTCAACCTGGATTTTGAGGTTTCAGGAATCTATGGTTATGTTTTGCTGGATAATAAGTTGCCAACACTCAGTGCTCTCACATGCACTTTCTGGATGAAATCTTCCAACACTATCAACTATGGGACCCCGATTTCCTACGCCATTGACAATGGCAATGATAATGCCTTTCTGCTGACAGATTATAATGGGTACAGTGCATTCCATTCCAATGACTGGAAAGGTTGCGTAATATTCTCTCATTAGATAATTGCCGCCCTGTGTCAATTGTGATTAATGATCAAAATGTTCATGCATTCCCTCAAATTGGCGTAGTTGTGTTTAATCCAGATGTAAAGAGATTTTAATAATGCTTTAAAGAATATAATGGAAATATGCTAACTGCAGTGAAACCAAAGAGAAATGTTATGGGCATGAGGTTATAAGGGAAATACCCTGATAGTTCTTGTACAGTATGTAGGGTGCAGGCATTCTGCTAAAAACAGAGGTCAAACTTCTACAAGGTAGAAGTTCAAACCAGATCCCTTGCGTAAATGACACAAGTTGGACCAGTTTATAGATATATCAAAAGCCCGGGGCTTAGAATAGGGGTCATATTATTCCAGCATTCCTTACGTGGTTTGATATGTCATAACCACACCACGTCACAGGACATGTGGTTGGATAACACAATGAGGCAGTCAGGTATCACAGTACAGTAGAACTCTGTTAGAAGTAATTGGGGTCCATTAAATTCCTACCTAAGTTATAACCGGGTATGATGGAGAGAGGTCAGTTCATGGTGAATGTGTACAGAAAGCCACCTGGCTTCCTGTGCCAAAACATGTTGATGTAATTTGTCAAGCATTATTTCTCAAAAAGTATCTGTACAGATTTTTATCAGGAAAAAGTAATTGTTTTGCTAGTATTGTGTATCCACAGCAAAGCACAGTACATTGCTGTATCATATTTTTGGAGCTGATCATTCTCTCTCTTTCACCAGTTGGGTGTTATACGTTAATGGAAAGGAAAAGGTGACAGATTGTCCTGCAGTGAATGATGGGAAGTGGCACCATATTTCTGTCACTTGGAATAACACAGACGGAGCTTGGAGGGTCTATATAGATGGGAAGGTTTCAGATGGTGGGAAGGACCTTTCTACCGGATCAAGTATCGCAGGTAATACAATACAAATATATATTTATATAGTATTACTTTTATAGAAATTAAAAGCAATGGATGAGCATCTTGTAAAACAATCTAACGGTATATTCGGTAGCTTTCTGTTACATTCTTACATATCATCAACAACAAATTACACTTGTATAGTGCACTTCATGTCGGAAAGATATCCCAGTGTGCTGGACAGTCAGGGGTTTTTGGACCCGAGCTGGGAGAAGGCAGGGATTTGGGGGTGGGAGGGTGGCCGAAGGAGGTAAGAAAGGGTGTGAGGCGGAGGGATTGTGGGATAGAGTTCATATATATATATATATATATATACATATATATGGTATCTTCATGTAGGATAATGTCGCTGAACAGTGACAGGCTCAGATTCTGAGTAAGGGACGTGGAGGAGGAAGGTGACTATAAGCACAGTCAGAAAGACAAGTTTTCAAGTGGGATTTGAAGATCGATAAAGAGGGATTGAGGCAGGGATTTCCAGAGATTTAGGATGTAGTGACTGAAGACTCAGCCAATGATGGTGGCATGGGGAGGGGACGGGGGTCTGTGTTAACAGAGTACCTTTAGGAAAATGCCCTTTGATTAAATGACCCATTTCACATTCTCACAAGCAACTAATCCCTTATAAGAATGATATTGCTTAAGTATATCATAGGGTGAAAATAGAAAGGCCAATTAGCAAATGAAGCCCCTCCTTCATGACTCTACAGAATATTCCAACAACAACAACTCGCATTTATATAGCGCCCTCCACGCGGTGTCTCAGAGCGCTTAACATTGGCGGAGCCCGAGGCTGAGCCAGGTGGAGGGGGAAGGTAACCGTAGCGCGGTCAAAAAGGAAGGTCTTCAGGTGTGACCTGAAAATGGGGAAGGAGGGGGCAAGGCAAAGGGGTCGAGGAAGGGAGTTCCAAAGTTTTGGAAAGTAGTGATTGAAGGCACAGCTGCTGATGGTGGAGCGGAGGATTCCAGCCGAGAGGTGACAAAGGCATGGACAAGGGTTTCAGCAGCTTTTGGGGTGAATTATTGTTGAAGACGGGCAATGTGGGGGAGGTGAAAGAAAGTAGTGTTGGTCATGGACTGGATGTAGGGGAGGAAGGATAACTGGGATCAAACCTAAGTCCTAAGTTTTGCACAGGTTCGGAGAGTTTTAAGGATAGATCGGATAGGTTGAGGAGGTTGGAACAGCGGGACAGAAGACATCGGTGGGAGCCGAAGAGTATGGCTTCCATCTTGTTGACTTTTAACTGCAGGAAATTTGCACTTTTCCAGCTCTTGTTGTCCGACAAACAAGCTGAGAGAACATCAAGGGACTGGGGTCGCAGTTGGAGGTAGAAAAGTAAAGTTGAGTGTCATCCACATACATGTGGAAGTTAACTGGTATTATCTGGTAGTGTAAGAACACAGTCCAGCCAAAGAACATGAAAGGATGCATTACTGCCACCTGGTGGTGAACCCTTCACCCCCTGTATCTCTGGGAGGTGGTTGGGCTGGGAAAGTTCTTTATAAATGCTTTCTGATACTCAGAAGTAAACAGTGTAAAACTCCAAACCATGCATCATTTAACCTTGGGACTACTGTTGGCCAGATCAGAAAATTATTGTGTATCGGGGTTGGGGTATGCACATCTGGTTTGAATCTCAATCCGGTTTGAATAATTTTAAACATGGCGGAGGGTTTCTATATATGTCAGACACCCAGCTGACAAAAGCAAAAATCCTGCTTAATAGGTCCCGTTTTTTTCAAATGCTGCATATTGCCGATATTGTAGTCACCAGTTTCTATAGCTTGGCTCTGAATAAATACGACATAATATTAATACATATTACATATACCTTGCATTTAATATAGTACCTTATCTCATTGTTGAGTTGTCTCAAAGCGCTTCACAGGTTATACTGTAAATTGGTTGGACTGCGTATAGAGGGGAAGCAATAGAAGTGCTTTCTTCAGGTGCTGTCTTCAAGTGCTCCAAGACACCATCAGGCATGAAGGGCGCTCTATAAAAGCAAGCTATTGTTGTAATATCACAGTCTAGCCAAAGAACATGAAAGGATGCATTACTGCCACAGTATATGTGCAAAACAGGGAAAATATCCCACTGGTGGCTGTTGACACTAAAGACAAAACATTATTAAAATGGGATATGCTTTCCTATGCGAAGAGGAAAAAGACAAAAGAATACAGAAATTTTTCTCCAATCTGCAGTCTTAAATTTTTAACACAAAATTGGTATACAGGATAAATCCAGGTGGAATATTGATCTGTCTTTTCCTGGAGATGTCCTGGTGATAACTGCCATTGAAGAATAACCTCTAACCATTAACTTAATTACAAGAGTTTTGTTCAAAATTTGGTTGTTACGGGTATTGAACTGGTTGGCGCTGCATTGGGTCCTAAAATTGTGCAGATCCCAGAAATTCAGTACCAGTTCAGGAATATCATCTTAACTCAATGTTGATTTTTGTGTCATTAGATGGTGGAGCATTGGTCCTTGGACAAGAGCAGGATAAGAAAGGAGAGGGCTTCAATCCTGCAGAGTCTTTTGTAGGCTCATTAAGCCAGTTGAATATTTGGGATTATGTACTTACACCACAACAGGTGAGCATATGCTTCATGAATAGGATATCACTTTGGCCAGCATCAATTTTCCACACCACCTACAGCTGGTATTTAAACTGCCAAGCACTGATTTTGTTACTTGAATGAGTTGTAGAGAATATAATAATAATCATCCTTGCACTTGATATTGTGCCTGATCATGTTGTGGAAACCCTTCAAACTTTTGTCACAGGATTTTATTATTTAATGTAGAGACTGTGTATTTGTAGATGAACAGTCGTGACTGAGTGACCAATTTTTATCTAGAGGATTGTTGGCCAGGACACCAGGAAAAACTCTCTTGCAAATATGAATGCCTTTGTGAAAATTAATTGTAACTTTGAAGGAATTTTATGTTGAACATCCTGCTATTTAAAGAACCAGTAGCTTTAGCTTCCTGGTTTCATAGACTTTTGTTTTGTCATTCAATTACATTGCAATACACATTTATGTTTACACATCCTAAATTGTGTTTGTGTGAAGCAAACATTTAGGTTTCCCAATAATGTATTCTTCAATGCATCCTGCAAATGTCACTTGAAACCTATGTTCATTAGCTATTGCTTAATTTTGTAGCTTGAAAAAAATTACCTAAATTTTCCCCAAGTTTTAACCCAATGCGCCTGATAGAGCCTTTCTTAATAGTCCTTATTCCAAAGGCCACTTGCCTAGTTTTTCAGACTTGGATATTGAGCTTCTAAATTAGAAAACGCACTGCTCCACAGGTACAGTTGTACAGAAAAAGCAGTCATTCTATGTTTTAGAAACATGTGCTTAATCTTTCTGTAAATTTCAGATCAAGTTATTAGCCACAGCCTGTCCAGAAGATCTCAAAAAAGGTAACGTGTTGGCTTGGCCTGACTTTCTGTCTGGAATTGTCGGAAGAGTGAAGATAGACTCCAGGAGCATTTTCTGCGCTGGTAATTTCCGTTCTCATTAAAATAAGCCCTTAATTGGTAACGGCATAGGTGTGGTGCATAGAATTAATTGAGTTAAAATGTATCTTTTTTGTCAACTGCCTTTTTTTTCCAACAAAAGTAAATATGCAATTTCCTCCTTCTGTGAAAAATAAAAATAAACCGTTCACGTATATTTGTTTGCTTTCATATGCAGATTGTCCTGTGCTGGGTGGATCTCAGCCCAGCCTTCTGGTCGCCAGTAATGATGTAAAGCCAGGGTCAAGAGTAGAGCTTTCCTGTGAACGTGGCTACCACCTAGTTGGGGACAGTGTACAGCATTGCCAGAATCTGGGAGCATGGAGGTACCCAATTCCCCATTGTGAAAGTAAGCTGCAGATTTATATGTTGTATGTGCTTTCACAGCTCATTTCCATTAATATTACAACAAACAACATTTTCAATGCCTAGCTTTTGACTTATATAATAGAAAAGAGCTGAAGCTTGAAAATGTTCAATCTTCAGGTCAGAAAGATGATTTAGGATAGGAACCTTGCTCCTAAAGGTTGTGTTTTGAAGGAGCAGTGGAGAAAACCAAAGATAGAGGGGTCAGAGTTGTACAACTCTTACTGCTGATCATTGAACTATCTACCTAATGTAGATTGAAAAACAGAGAGACTCTTTGGTCGTTAAATAAGTAGCAATTTATATTTTTTACATTGGCTAACTAATAAACAAAGATCAATATGTTTGAATTTATTCACTCTTGGTGTTTTTGGTTTGAAGGGATTAACTGTGGCTCTCCCCCTGCCCTGAGCAATGGGAGTTTTGCTACTGAGGACAATCTCTTTGGCAGCGCTGTGTCATATCAGTGCAACAATGGCTATTACCTGCTTGGAGATTATAAGCTCTACTGCTCCGATGATGGAACCTGGGCTGGTGTCATGCCCGTCTGCCTTGGTAAGTCCAAAAAATATTGCACCATAGCTTATCTTATGCTCTGACTTGAACAAAGTTGGGAACTCTTCAAATATTAAACAAAAGTTATTATTGTTGTTGTCATTCAGTCTATTATGTCTGTGCTGGCTCTTTGAGAGACAATGTTTAGGTGTTTTATTATTGTAAATTGTATCTAGTTTCCTCTTGAAAGCTAATATGGATTCTGTCTCGACCATCACAACCCAAGCTAATTCCAACAAACAAAGCAGATTTCCTACAATCCAGTGCTTGTTACTTCTTCGGTTATTGATTACATAATTAAGGATATCTATAATTTACTCTACACATGGGTTTACATGTGAAGCACAATGCACATGTGTATTTACACAACAGACAGTCTTTTCAATAAGTGCTAATACACTTCCTCCCCCATTACCTAACACCGTGGAGGGTTGATGTTTCCTATTGTGTTTTCAGATCTCGATGAATGCGCACTGGGGTCAGACTGTGATGTGAGGTCTGAGTGCATCAACACGGTTGGCTCATACTCGTGTACATGCCGGCATCCGTATTCAGGGGATGGTAAAAACTGTTCAGGTAGTATTCGTGCTTCAGATTTTGCTTAGTTTAATATATGTTTACTGGGCTACTGGGAAAAGTAGCATTGTGAATGCACAGCAGTACTTCAGAAAGATGAATTCACAACAGCAATAATAATATTGTTGCATTTGATATAGCTTTCTAAAAATGATTCACAGTTGTTGTTTCAGTGTAGTGATAATCTTCAATTGATTTGTAAGTCAATTGAAGAACTATTTATCTAATATTTGGGCAATTTTCATAGAGTGACTCTTCTTTAATGCCATGCAGAACTAACTTGAGGTTTTCCACCCCCCCCGATGCTGCTGTTCAGAGCCAATTAGTTGTCAATATCCAGAGCTACCCGAGCATGGATTGTCTGAAGGCAGTGTCTACATCGTTGGCAGTGTAGTGACCTTTTCCTGTGAGGCTGGATATCAGCGGGAAGGTGTTCAGAACATTACATGTTTAGAGGATGGGCAATGGAACAACCCAATACCTCAGTGTCAAGGTATGGAGCTGCAGTTGTTTTATGTGCTAAACAGAGGGAAGAACATTAGTGCGCCTAGATAATAAGGAAGACTTTAAACTGCAACCAGGATTTAGGTTTATTTATTGTCATAACATAGTACAGCCTTGTTTTAATGTGGTGGTTGGGATCCATAATGCCCCAACATGCACTAAAATGAGGGCTGTGGCCAGTTTTGTTGTGGCCACATGCAACCAACCAGCTCATCACTTGCACAGCGAAAAGAAGCTGTCAATGTCGCCTCCTGTTTACTCTGTATGCGCAGCAAACAGGAAGTGACCAGTTCATTATTATAAATCAAATCACCGGATTGGTTATCAATGTAATTAACACATCATAACGCATACTCGATGTTTGCATATTTTTGGTCAAATTGTATAATGATATGGTTTCAATCAGTTCTTGCATCTGTACGTTATACCTTTCGTTTCAAAGTTTAGATTCTTCATTTGAAAGATGTCCCTTTTCTTCCTCCTGCCAAGCTCTCTCCTGTGAGGAACCCGCTGTTCCAGAGAATGGTATAACTGAAGGCAATAATCTTACCTATGGCAGTATGGTGACTTTCAGGTACAAGTATTTCTCTCGCCTTCCTAGCACTATCCCATCCACCACCCACCTCAACATGTCTCCACTGCACCCCCCACCCCCTTCTGCAGCTCTGCAGTTCCCCACCCTATTTATGGTTATCATACGTATTCAGACTTAATGTATCAGCCTAGATAGTGAGTATCAAATGAAAGTTGACCATGCGCCCCCTACTGTTTTGTATATTTCTGTCCCCATTTTCCTCCCTTCCCGTTTTACATTATATTGCACACTGTTTGCCAGGGTGCAAAACAGACATGTGACCCGTTCCTGCTGAAGTTGCATCTTGATTTGACACTTGGAGGGCTACAAGAGAGCTTTGTGTCATTATCCTCTACCTCAGCTCTCCCTTATCCCTGTGAGAAAGACGAACGTAAAATTGGTGTAACAATGGCAGCAACCTGTGTGCCCGGAAACAAACAAAGCAGAGCAGGGGGAATAATCCGCCTGGATTCCTATTCCTGATCACTATCCAGTTCTCTCGAATTGAAATTAATTGTTAGCCTGGCTCAGTTGATAGCATTCTCACTTCTGAGAAAGTTGTGAGTTTGAGCCAGCCACATTTCGGGACTTTGAACACAGTCTAGGCTGACGCTCCAATACAGAGCAATGATAGTTTTGTTCCGGAGAGCAGGCAGAGAGAACAGTTACAAACAGAGCTGAAGCTTGCCAGGAATCTAAGGCATCTATCTCCTAGCTTCTGTTATTTCCCATTGTACGTGCACTTCCTTTTACAATGTTTTACAATTTGGTCACTCAATCCACCGACTGTTTGTGGGACACCGCTGTGCGTAATTGTCCGCCGCGTTTCGTCCACAAATATAGAGTCAATTACCTTTACAATATATTCTGTGAAGCGCTTTGAGATGTCTAGAAGACGTGAAAAGCGCTATATCAAATGCAAGGATTATTATTATACATAATGTCATCCATTTATATTATGTTATCATGTGCATTGTTTGAGATGCCTCCCTTTGGATAAGACAATAAACTGAGGTTTCATCTGCCTATTGAGGTGGACATTAAAGATCATTGGGCACAACTCAAAGAGAGCTTTGTTTCACAATATCCTAGCCAAGAAACCCCCCAAAAAATTGCTCACTCATTTTATAGCTTTCTGAAATTCTGCTGTGGGTTCACAGACATTGCTGTGCACAAATTGGTTGCTGCTTTCTCCAACAAAAATAAACAGTCACTACATTTTACAGTGAATCATGTGAAGCACATTGAAACATCCTCCTTAATGTGAAAAGCACTGCATCAAATGATTGGATTATTTATTTTGTTATATGACAATATAATATTACAGCACTTTAGTTTCATTCAAGTGATACGTTTGCAATTTTTATTGTATTCATCAGCTTGTTCTTGCACGTCTAGATTTTTCCTTTTAATAATTTAGCTTTTGTATGAATCAGAATGAAAAAAAAACTCAAGAATGTAATCAAGGCAGTAGAATATTTTGCACTTTAAATTCAAATTCATAAATTTCTCTCTTGAGTTATTTGTGAAATATTTGCCAGATTTTCTCTCATATCCTTTCATACAAACAAACTAAATGTTGCTTTTTCTCCTATACAGTTGTAATAAGGGATACATGTTGTCTGGAGCAAGAGAAATCTCTTGTTTAGCAAATCGTACTTGGAGCGAAGAAATACCTACTTGTAAACCCGTGATGTGCCCTACTCCACACGAGATTAACAATGGCAGATACTATTTGAATGGGTCCGACCTCCTCTCCACCGTTACATACACCTGCAATGATGGATATCAGTAAGTCAGCACTTGGGATCTGCTGAGCCCGTCTCAGAGTCATTGCAGTCCTGAAGGAATCAAATCTATTTTCCAAAGATTTGAGGTTCTACATCTTATTTTTGAAAACAATAATAAAAATTTACATAGCATAAACAGGCAATTCAGCCCAACACGTCCATCCTGGTGTGTACACTACACATAAGTCTCCACCCACTGCTTACTCCCTCCCAAACTATTCTATTCTCTTCCGTCTCATGTGCTTATCTAACTTCCTCTTAAGGGCATCTATACTATCTGCTTCAAACACCAATTATGTTGTGTTTGCAGAACTTTTAGCTGAAAGAATATAAATTGAAAAAGTTTGACATTAAGCTGAAAAGTATGTGTACCTGACCTCCAATATCACAGACTTAAGTCTAGTGGGAATCCTGATTCTCAAACAAATATAGTTTTTAATGAATTTGTCATGTGAATGCACAAATTGTAAATTATCAGTTTTGTTCTCAGTCATTTCTGGACGGTTTCCAAATACTACATTTTCTTCCACTGTCTCCTCCCGACTGAATTATTGTACTTATGTCGCTGATTTATTCCAACAGAAAGCAAAGATACGTGAATAGAAATTAAACTTTAGCAACTTGATTTAAAAATGTGGCTGACTAGGCCTGTTCTGAACTAATTGCACCCTTGAAGATTACAGGGCTCCTCTGTATTGGTGTGCGATGTGGATGGTGAATGGAATGATACGGCACCAGCGTGTGACATTATATGGTGTGGCCCTCCTCCAATAGTTTTTGATGCTGACATTAAAGGAAGCAACTTCACTTTTGGAAATAGAATTTCTTATAGCTGCAACGAGGGGTAAGGCTATTAGATTTTACTTCAAGCATGCTATCCTGTTGACATTCCCAAACAGCGGAGCCATCGACAGTGCAGAATTCCTTGTTTTAACCTTTAAGACCATTGTATGTTAAAATGTATGATTATAGAAAATTCATCACCAGCTCACGGTCTCGGTTCTGCATTCTGTGCTCTTACCCGATCTCTTTGACGGTAGTTGGCCTCAAAGTTATCTGGCTAAGGAAAGGGAAAATCAGGCAGCATTCCTGTTCCTGATAGTCATTCAGTAACTTGTGTTGAAACTGAGTTTGTGATTTCCTTCAGTGTCAAATAGTGTGCTGACACTCATATCAGTGCGACCCCGGTTATATCACACTCCAGTACACTGTGGGGCTGTGTGTAACACTGTCATACCCTGGACATCGCGATACCCTTCCAGCTCCCAGCAGTGACGAGCAGACTTCAGCAGCTTCCCAGTAAATGCTCATGAGAGCCGTTGTCTCTGACCAGCTTTATGTTTTTGCTTAGCGTAGCTCCATAATGTAATCAACAATGTAATAATAATAATAATCCTTGCATTTGATATAGCGATTTCTCAACGTCTCAAAGCACTTCACAGAATAGACTGCAGAGTGAATTGACTGTATATTTGTGGGTGAAACATGGCAGCCAATTGCACACAGCAGTGTCCCACAAACAGTCGTGGATTGAAGTGACCAATTTATTATTGTCTTTTGTTGTCAGTGACCTGATGACTGTAAAGAGTTGAATGGTGTGCTCATCATAACCCGACCCATTATTACTCCGTGACTCGTTTTGTAAACCCAACCACTGTGTTATAACAGTATCCAACTATACCTAGAGTCTAAATTCATGCATAAAGAATGGTCACTTGGAAGATATATCTGAGGTTTCATGATATCCAAGTAACCACAATAGAGGAGGGGAGAGAAAATAGATGGTAACCTATGTATACTAATAATGACCAAGGATGCTAATCAGGAAACTATAATTACAGTTAACAAAAAATGGCACTTTATGAATGGATGTCTGTAATCTAAGTGTTTTCTTCTTGGTCAGCCACACTCCAGGAACCAATCGCTATGCTTAAGAGTATCTAAACCAGACCGAGAATTCCACATATGTATAGCACCTACACATGAAAATTTCCCCATATCTGAAATGAAATGCATAGGTTAGCAAGAGCCAGTGCTTGGGGCCGCCAGATTTGGAATTGTACTGCTGGAATTAAATCGGCTAAAGCGAAATATGAAACGATGAAACATTGAAAAAAATAACTTGTTTATTAGTATTTGATGTACATCTTGTTTTAACTGCATTTCAGCTTCAAATATGTGTTTACAATTGTGCTAACTCTTTTATGGTGCTTGACTTTTCTTCTATTAATTTTCAGCTATACCTTGATAGGTTCAGATTCAGACAGTAAAGAGTGCCTGTCCAGTGGTCAGTGGAGCCCCAGTACTCCTCAGTGTGTCCCTGTGTCATGTGGCCCAGCTCCAAATATTGACCATGCGTTACCTGAGACTGGCCATCAGTTATATAGAGATGTGGCAATCTACTTCTGCATGGATGGGTACAGCATTGCAGGGAATTCACAGCTGATCTGCAATTCAAAAGGACAATGGGCTCCTCCAGATGGTGTGGCTGCGCCTTACTGTATAGCAATTTTCTGTGACAAGCCACTCTCTGTACCTTATGCTATTTTGGAGTCGATTAATAAAGTGAAATTTGCCGCTGGTTCTCAGGTCAGTTTCAAATGCACGGAAGGCTTTGTGTTAAATACTTCTGCTGTCATTGAGTGTGTCAGAGGTGGCAATTGGACACCATCTCCCTTAAGTATTCAGTGTATTCCCATTCGTTGTGGAGAACCGCCAAACATCGAACGAGGGCACGTGAGCGGAACTAACTACAGCTTTGGAGCAGTGGTGGCGTACACCTGTAACACAGGGTTTTACGTGAAGGACAATAAGAAGAGAACCTGCAAGGCTAATGGAGATTGGAGCGGTCTTCTGCCCAGCTGCCTGCCAGTGACCTGTGGCATCCCTCCAGCGATTCGTAATGGAAATGTACAAGTAAGTGGTGAATAGACTTATACCTCTGTGTTATTTTCATTGATATATTTAATGAATTCACAGAAACCATATGAAATGATCCCTCTCTAATTTCATCCTCAAAATAAAAGTTGATTACAATTTTCAAGTTTTTCTTTATATGGGGTGAAAAATGTGGTACGTGATGTGACACTTGTTATACTGGTAATATTTATCACACTGTGAGACATTCAGTTTCTGGACATGTCCATATCGATGTTTGTGGGGGTAGGAGAGGATGTCAACCAATTAAGTTATCAATTGGCCATCTCTAGGGTTTGAGTACATTGTCACGTGTCATATCACATTTTACAAGCCAACAACATGGAAATTGAAAATATTTCAAAAGGTTGATTGCAGCTCAATAATAACTAAACTAAGCCTTATAGAATAAATATTTTTAAGCGCTCTGAGACACTACCCTGCGTGGAGGGCACTATATATATTATAATATATTTTCTGTAATATATATATATATTTGGAGTCCTGTAGCTCAGTGGTTAGAGCACTCGCTTTGCAAGCGAGAGACCTGAGTTCAATTCCAGACAGGGCGAAACCTTGGGCAAGTTTCCTTACTCCACACGCCTAATAAAAATCCCTCCAAAAAAACAAAACAATAATAAATTGGTCATTTTCAATCTACGACTGTTTGTGGGACACTGCTGTGTGCAATTGACTGCCGCGTTCACCCACAAATATACAGTCAATTCACTTTACAGTATATTCTGTGAAGCGCTTTGGGACGTCTAGAAGACGTGAAAAGCGTTATATCAAGTGCAAGGATTATTATTTATATATATATACGTGCAAGTTGTTGCTACCCTCCACCTTGACCTTCAGCTCGGGTCCATAACTCTGTCTGTCCAGCGCCTTGGGATGTCCTCCCGACGTGAAAGGCGCTATACAAATGTCATTTTGTTGTTATTGTTATTTTATGTCCAGCGGTTGATTTTAGAAGACATTTAGTCTAAACAGAGATGATTTTAAGAGGCTCATTTAAAATGCTTTTTAAAAACTTGGTAATTTTAACAAAACTGCGACAAAACATAATGAAGGTAGATTTTTTTTTGGTTAGCAGGTGACCAACAAATGCGGAAACCCATTACCATGCTTAAGAGTATCCAAAACAAATTGAGAATTTCATGCATCCCACTTTAAGTTCAAAGGTGCCCCCAGCAATGGAACTAACCACTCTGTTAAAGCCTGGGACAAATAGCATGGCCAGAAAAGAGCACCTTGTTCAGTTAAGCTCAAATTTTAAATTGGGAATTCATGATGAACAGGGGAACAAAAGTCACTTGTATTTCATGTTCCACAGCTCATTTGCTTAATAATGCAGAAACACATATAGTTTTTGTATTGGTTCACTAATCAGGGTTACAATAGACAGGTTCCGATCGACAATATTGTGCTGTTATGCTCATGTATAGCAGGTTACGAAAGTGAGAATATCAAAGTCCATAAGCAGCGCTTTCCTTGCTTCTCTTGTTTGGGAATGCTGATGAGGTGGATGTTGAATCTCTTGCAGATGAGTGGCAGCTGTGTTCTGGTATCGTCGACCTTTGTTCTTTTCTTCTTTCTCATTCTGATGTTGCTGGAATACTGGACAGTCGAGTGACTCAAGTCACAGAACCTCGAGTAGAAGTTCTGCCTTCTAGGAGGAGCATAAGATGTAGTCGCTCTCTCACTAACTCGGACTAAACATTCAAACTGAACTGACCACTGAACTGAAGGGCTCAGCTATACTTTTATATAATAGTGTGTTTTTTTTACCTTAGGCTGATAAGTGCACACCTTCACCCACCTGATGACCGCTTAATCAGGTCAGCTTTGGGCCTAGGCTGATAATACAGAACATTTAACAATTAACACAACAAACTACAGCTGCACTAACAATTTCACTTCTATCTTAGATAATTTAACTCTTCAAAGCACAACATTATCTCATAACATTTTGTTCAGAGTTATACCAGCTACCCATAACACCTGTCGCACTTAAATAGAGCTTCTATAACTCATCTTAATTTAATTAGGATTATAATTCTATAGGTGAGTCTGACACAAGCCAACAAGCATTCACATACCTAATTTAACTAAAACAATAATTTAAATAGTAATTCATTTTTGATCACAACAGTCTGGATGCAATTATTATCAGTCCATCATAGTCACCAGAAAAACAAGGTAGCTAGGAGAGATATGAATGCAACTTTTACAGTCTGGGTTTACCAGTGACAGCAGATGTTTTCCCCATCAACACTGACTAAATATTGGTTAACCTGGAAAAAAGCCTGAGAGCAAAATTGTCTGACAATCAGCCATGTTTCACTGGCTCAGCTATTGTTTGTTTTGCTGTCAAATTATCGGAGAAAAAGAAATCTGTTCCAAGGATCCGACCATCTACAAAGCTTACAATATGATTCAGATACTTAGTAAGTTCCAAGCATGTGTGGAATGAAAAGATAGGTAATCCAGAATTTTCTGGTGTAAAAGATCCTGTGACCCATGAAAGTGCTGGTGACCATGTAATATATAAGCAGTATAAGATTCATTTGAATGAATTATTCATTTCTTCTCACTTACAAATGCAAGGGTTATTATTATTATGATGATGATATTTTCTTCTGTCCACAGATCAAGAATGGCACGATCTTTGAAAGTGAAATAAGATATTATTGTAATCATAGCTTTCGACTGGTGGGTATTTCGGTCCGTGTTTGCCAGGCCAATCGGCAATGGTCCATTGAGTCACCTCCATTCTGTGTCCTCGTGAACTGCGGGGCACCTCCAGCTATAAAACATGGATATTTTGAGGGGAGCAACTTTGGCCTTGACGCACGGGTTGAAAGTCATTGTGATGAAGGTTACAAGGTCTTGGGAGATGCGGTTTTGATCTGCCAGGAAAATGGCAGATGGAGTGGAGATCAACCCCCAAAATGCATTCCATTAAAGTGTCCAGAGCCACTTCTGCAGGAAATAAATCTTGTTGTCAAAGAGCTGAGCAGCAATGGTGGAATCATTCAGCTTCAATGTATTGATGGGTATATTTTGGAGGGGCCCTCAATTTTACGGTGCATGTCCATTCAGCAATGGAATGATTCCATACCGACATGTAAAGCTGTACTTTGTGGTCAGCCTCCTGATATACCATTTGCTGATTCTTTAATTTCCACTCTTCACTTCGGTAGTGTTGTGAACTACTCTTGTGTGGATGGATTTGTACCGAAGGAAGAGTCATTCAGGACTTGCCTGGGCGATGGAGCCTGGAGTTTGCCGGAACCAGAGTGTATTCCAGTGGAATGTGCACAGCCTGAATCCATTGAGAATGGAATTGTGGATGTACAAGGTCTTACATATCTCAGCACTGCACTGTACACGTGCAAACCAGGCTCCCACTTGATAGGAAACACAACCGTATTCTGCGGTGAGGATGGCGAATGGATAGGTAGGAAGCCATTCTGCCAGCCAATTGAATGCCCTTCTCCTCCAGACATATTAAGAGGCACAATGACTTTCAGTAGATTGCATTACGGAGATTCAGTCACATACGTGTGTAACCGAGGATTCAAGTTAGAAGGGCAGAAAAGACTGGTGTGCTTAGAGACAGGTCATTGGGACGCAGAGCCTCCTGTTTGCAAAAACATCAAATGCGACCCACCGCAGACCATAGAAAATGGCTTTGTTGAAGGTGCTGATTATAGCTTTGGTGCCCTCATCATTTACAGTTGCTTTCCTGGTTTCCATTTAGTTGGAAATGCAATGCAAACTTGTGAAGAGTCCTACTGGTCCAGCTATCCACCTGTCTGCGTGCCTACAGACTGTGGCCTCCCACCGCACATAGATTTTGGAGGGTACAATAAACTCCACACCCAGGACGGACATTACGACAGTGAAGAACCCGAGAGTCTCACAAGGCCAGTCGATCCAAGGGGAGACTACGACGATGCAAACAGCCTTTTCACGTCACACCTGGGGCCTAAACAGGGAATTCCTTCTTCCATTTCTAAGAATAGGCCAACGCTGGATATTGGTGCAATGGATCTCCTGGAGACATCAGAGTTTTTGTGCGGAGCTATGATTAGTTATTATTGCTACAAAGGTTACGAAACAGTAGGACCCACTGCCCTAATGTGCCAGGAAGATGGTACATGGAACGGAAGTGCCCCAACCTGTATGTTGGTGGAATGCGAACCACCAACTAATCCAGAAAATGGATATGCCAGCTTTACCAGCAATATGCTTGGAAGTACAGTAGAATACAGATGCAATCTTGGCTATAAAATTGTTGGTTCAGCTACCAGACACTGTACTTCTAGTAGTGAATGGAATACACTGGCCCCTGTCTGTCAGCTAATGACATGCAGCACCCCAGAGCAAATAGCAAATGGCACTGTAAAGGGTGATAGCTACACTTACATGAGTGTAATATCTTATGAATGTAACCCTGGATTTGTATTAACTGGCACCGTGTCAAGAACATGTCAAAACAACAAAGAATGGGATGGGGAAGAGCCTCAATGTGCACCTATATCCTGCAGTATACCACAAATTCCTGCCAATGGTAGCATGACTGGGAAAGATTATACATTCCAGAGCCTCATAATGTACAGCTGTGATACTGGATTTATAATACAGGGTGACTTAATCCGTGTTTGCCTTGCTCATGGAAGCTGGAGTGGAGTCGTGCCCGAGTGTAGGCTGGTAACATGCCCACCACCTATTATTGTATCCAATGGGCAAGTCACAGGATCTGAGTTTACATACAGGAAAGAAGTAACATACCATTGTGAGGATGGTTATGTATTACATGGTGCAGCGAGTCTCATGTGTCAGGCAGATGGAGAGTGGAATGCAAGCCCACCAAGCTGTGAACCTCTCGACTGTGGACCCCCAGAAGACATCTCCTTTGGGTTTTTAAATGGATCCAGCTTTAAGTTTGGAGAGTCTGTGAACTACGTCTGCTTTTATGGATATAAACTCACAGGGGATCCAGTGAGGCGCTGCCTTCACAACGGCTCATGGAGTGGAAGTGTTCCAATCTGTGTACCGTGCAAATGTCAACCTCCAGTCATTCGGAATGGATTTACTATCAGCAAAGATTTCAGCTGTGGAAATCTGATATCATTCCATTGCAAAGAGGGATTCAAATTGCTGGGTCCATCGCAGGTTTCTTGTGGAGCTGGCGGGAAGTGGAGTTCGGGTTTTCCAGACTGTGGACGCATCTCCTGTGGTGCACCCCCTGTGATTCCCAATGCTTTCTTTAATGGAAGCAGCTCTTTGTATGACAACGCCATAACCTACAACTGTTTACCTGGCTATACAATGGAAGGAAAAGCAGAGGTATTCTGCACTGAGAGGGGCAAATGGAGTCAGCCGTACCCAGCATGTGTGCCATTGTCCTGCGGCCCACCTCCACCATTACCTAATGCTGTTGTCATAGGAAGCGTTTATACATTTGGAAGTAGAATCCAATACAGGTAGGAACTGAATTAACTTGGATGTACTTTTGAATGTAACTGGCTCTGCGTTTTCATAGCAATCACATTTCCTTTATTTTTTGCACATATTGTACAACCATTTTAATAATAATCTTTGCATTTTGTATAGGGCATAGTTTTAAAATCAAAACTAGTCAGTCCAGAACAGAGATGACAAAGAACTTTGTTTACACACAGAATGGTGGAATTCTCTGCCAGTCAATTGTTGAGCTTCTAGCCATGTGCATATTCAATCAAACAATGTGTAGGGCGGAAAGGAACAGCCTTGGGTCATAATGTGAAGACAGTTGAACCTCCTTATCTTGTGTCACTGTTTTTCTACTATCCTTATCTTGATTTCTGTTACACATTCCACAGATGGGAACTTAGATTGCTGCCCAGGCAACCCTTGACCCCACCTAAGATTGCCTCTTTGACTCCAGGCAAGCCCGGGGGTATGAGCCTGAAGGCCAAGGTTCATGGTAGTTTTCCACTCCTCCTTGTGAGAGAGTCTCAAACTGCTCAGCATCAGGAGCGCTGCAATGCCAATACCAACCAACAGGGCTGAGGGCTAGCTTTCTTGCTCTCAGCTGCATGTATCCTCCATGAATAAATTACATGAAGGCTCAGAAAGGTGGCAGCTACACTGATCTGAGACCTTGAAAAATTTGAGCGCACTGAATAAATTATGGGAAGAATGGAATATTATTGCCTGTTACTAAATTGGGACCTGTCTTAAATCTGTTTTTCTCTTCCCCGCTTCACTTTCTACAGTAATCCGTAATTAACCTCAACTAGGTTTAACTACGATTCCCATCCCTCTTTGGGTCATAATGTGGAGACAGTTGATCCTCCTTATCTTGTGTCACTGTTCTTCCACTGCTGTCCTTATCTTGATTTCTGTTACACATTCCACAGACGGGAACTTAGGTTGCTGCCCACGAAACCCTTGACCCCACCCAAATCTGGGTCCCTAGTCATCAAAATATGATGTGGACCCGACTTGAATCACGACCACCTGGGCAGGTCAGGCGGACGGATTGCCTCTTTGACTCCAGGCAAACGGGGGGGTGTGATTAACTACGATTCCCACCCCTCCTTATATTTTTTAAATGTTTCTGTTTGGGCTTTGGGTCTGTTTGCCCTCTTTATGCAGTTTGAACAGAAAGGATCTTGATATCTTTCTTTTTTCCACATAGAATTGACTTTGCACTCCTGTTAAAATGATCTTAAAAAAAATTGCTTTGTTTTATTTTCCAGTTCCAGGTTCCATTTCATTCTCTCTAGGATTTCTTTTTGTATCAAGTTTCCATTCTTAATACAATTTTATGTAAATCTGGATTGTTTATGGTGCTAGTATTTATTACAAATATTACAAATATCACATTTGATTGTACAGTGTGACCAAAAAGTTGTGATATCTGTTCCTTTGTCTAAAAAAAATTCTCATTGCTTTAAGACTTATTGGACATTGCAAAGCAGTGACATTGGTCACCCTGTACATTGATCACTGGAATACAAGGAGTTTCACTGTGTGTTTAATCTGGATCTGCAGTATCTACAGTAATCTACAGTATCTCCCTGAAATTGGCACATCACACAGGAAGGGAATTTCTGCACTGATTTGTATCAGTGATCTTGTACAACGTGTGCAAAGGTTCTTCTCAAGTTGTATCAGTGACTGACTCAGCAAAATGTGTTGCAGTTAATGTGGTGCTTGTGACAATCTTGTAAGACTGGGGTGTACAAAAGACAAGAAAAGACAAACGTTCTCAAGCGGGGGTGGGACAGGTTTTGTGGTGCTGTGTCCAGAACTACACCTTTTCAGAATTCAGAGTTTAAAAGTACATTGTCCTTCTGAATTTTGATTGCAAACTAGAAACACCAGAGACTAGAGTGCAAGTCAGGCAGGTACTGCATACAGCTCTGGTGCCATAACATGGAAGGGGAGGAGGCAGGTGCCCTTAAGGTAGTGGGGAGGAAAGCAACAACAACAACAACAACAAGATTCCATTTATAAAGCGCCTTTCACGTCAGGAGGACGTCCCAAGGCGCTGCACAGTTGGGTCATGACCCGAGCAGGGGGGAATGGTCAGGGTGAGGGGAGGGAAGAGAGGGAGCGAGGAGGGGAAGCGAGTCGAGAGGGGAGCTGAAGGCACGGTCAAAGAGAAAGGTTTTGAGACCGGCCTTGAAGGAGGAAAGGGAGGAGGCGGCGAAGGCACTGGGGGATAGAGTTCCAGAGCCTCGGGGCTGAGAGGCTGAAGGCCCGACCACCGATGGTAGGGCGGTTGGGGCGGGGGACGTGGAGCAGACCAGAGCCAGAGGAACGGAGGGTACGGGCAGGTAGGTAGGGGGATAGTAGGTTGGAGAGGTAGGAGGGAGCAAGGCCGTGAATGGCCTTGTAGGTGAGGATGAGGATCTTGAAATCAATCCTCTGGGGGATAGGGAGCCAGTTGAGGCGAGCGAGGGTGGGAGTGATGTTGTCCCGAAGCCTGGTGCGGGACAGTACACGAGCTGCAGAGTTCTGAATGACCTGCAGCTTGTGGAGGGAGGTGGCGGGAAGGCCGGCGAGGAGAGAGTTCCCACAGTCCAGCCTTGAGGTGACAAAGGCGTGGACCAGGGTTTCAGCAGCGTGAGGGGTGAGGTAATGCCGTAGTCTGGCGATGTTCCGGAGGTGATGGAAGGCGGTGCCAGTTGTGGTGCGGATGTGAGTGAGAAAGGACAGCTCAGGGTCGAACAAAACGCCGAGGTTCCTGACGGCTTTGAGAGGTGGAGAGTGCAGCCTTGGATGCTGATGGTGTCAGCGCCTGAGGTGCGGAGGCGCTGACGTGAGCCAATCAGGAGGGCCTCGGTTTTTCGCACGTTGAGCTGAAGAAAGTTGTCTCTCGTCCAGGACTTGATGTCGGACAGGCAGGCTGTCAGGACATCGGTGGTCGTGGAGTTGAGAGTAGAGGAGGAAAGGTAGAGTTGGGTGTCATCCGCATACATGTGGAAGTTAACTCCATGTCTGCGGATGATGTCACCGAGGGGGAGCATATAGAGGGTGAAGAGGAGGGGACCGAGGACAGAGCCCTGAGGGACACCACGTGAGACAGTACGGGGGGTGGAGGAGAAGCCATTCGTTGAGACGAAGTGAAGACGGTGGGAAAGGTAAGAGCTAAACCATTCAAGGACAGTGCCTTGAAGGTTGAGGTGGGAGGACAAGCGGTGGAGGAGGATAGCGTGGTCGACCGTATCGAATGCTGCCGATAGGTCGAGGAGGACGAGGAGACAGAGGGAGCCCTGGTCACAGATGGTCAGGATATCATTGGTGACCTTGACCAGGGCAGTTTCTGTGCTATGGGCAGCACGGAAACCTGACTGAAGGGGTTCGAAAGAGAATGGGTGGAAAGGAAAGAGCGCAGTTGGGAGGCGACAACTCTTTCCAAGACCTTGGAGAGAAAGGGGAGGTTGGAGATGGGCCGGTAGCTTGATAGCTGCGACGCATCAAGGGAGGGTTTTTTCAGGGTGGGCGTGATGATGGCAGTTTTTAATGGAATGGGGACAGAGCCAGAGGAGAGGGACAGGTTGACGATGTCACAAGGATGATGTTAGAGGAATGAGCTATGACCTGGGCCAATAGAAAAGTGCGGCCACACTTTTCCCACGGAATCTGCCACAAACGTCATCCTCTGCTACAAACCCACTATAAATATAGTTTCTGGTCCGCGGGCCTCACGGCTGTTTACCTGACGTCACTGTGGGCGAGTGGCTCCGGATGTGCGGTGCAAGCGGCAAATGGGCTTCAGTCGGAAGCTCCACTGTTGTGATTGTCTGTGTCTCTGTATATATGATTGTCTGTGTGTCTTCTGTGTGTGTGTGTGTATGATTGTCTGTGTTTCGGTGCATCATTGTGTGTGTGTGTGTGTGTGTGTATATGATTGTGTGTATTGTGTCTCTCTATATGCATTTGTGAGTATCTGTGTGTGTGTGTGTGTGTGTGTGTGTTTAAGCGTTTTGAGACGCTACCCTGTGTAGAAGGCGCAATATAAGTGCAAGTTGTGTGTGTGTCTCTCTCTCTGTTTTTGAGTGTCTGTGCGAGTATGTCTCTGTCTCCCTCTTCTCTGTGTGTTTGTGGCTGTGCCTGTGTGTCTCTCTTTATGTGTTTGTGAGTGTCTCTATGTTTTTGTGTGTCTCTCTGAGAATGTGGGTCTGTGTGTGTGTCTTTCTCTCTTGGTCTGTGTGTGGTGTTGGGCCCTGATAGCTCCAGTAGCCTCGCTGGGGTCCCCCCTTACCCACTCCCCTCCAAAAAAAAACACCCAGTTTTTGTTAAAGAATCAATTCATATTTTTTTGCAACAATCTAATACGTGTTATTTCCTCATGTTTATGTTTTATCAATAAAGTGAAAGAATGTTGGTCGGCAGGAAAATGTACCTCAATCACACAAATCGACTCCCTGCCATTTTCTGCAATAGTTG
The DNA here is from genome assembly GCF_018977255.1 of Callorhinchus milii. Classification (NCBI taxonomy): domain Eukaryota; kingdom Metazoa; phylum Chordata; class Chondrichthyes; order Chimaeriformes; family Callorhinchidae; genus Callorhinchus; species Callorhinchus milii. The sequence goes on along the minus strand of NW_024704742.1, from coordinate 81,415,752 downwards.
TCAAAAATTTCTACGTTTTTAGCCCATGCACGGAATGAATCCCAGGCTTCGTGGTCAGCAGTACCCCTGGCGTTGTGCAGTGTTGGGATATAGAGATTCCCCTATAGTCATTTAGAATAGAACAAGATTTTATATCCATTCTTTTATATGTTTAATTAATTGTATTAACAGGTCAAAATGGCCCCCAAATTAATTGGCATTATAAAAGTGAATTGTACAACCGTTTCTTCTTTTTTTGCAGCTGTTTGGAAGGTTACATAATGGAAACCGAGCAAGATACTTCAACATGTTCACAAGATGGCTCTTGGTCCACTCACAGTGTCTTATGCAAACAACAAACTTGTTCTGTAGCGTTTACCAATGAGACACATGTTGTTGTTTCTGGAACAGAGTTTACTGTCAATGAAAACATTAATATCTCTTGTGAAGAAGGACACAGATTGACAGGAGTGAACGAGTCTACTTGCCAGGTAAGAACTAGCATTGTCTTTGTTTAAAAGTAATTCCATGCTAAAGAAGACATCAAAGCAGCTATAGTGTACTCATGTGTCCAGGGCATATGCTTTTGAAGTCAAGTGTTTCCATTGGGTCTGTCACACAGCAATGCAACTATTTCGGATTTTGGATTTAAGAAGATTACAGTGATTTATACGGCTGAATTATCTCCAAAATGATTCCTATAATTGCTGGGATTTCATAGAATCATAGGATCGTGCAGCACAAAAAGAGGCCATTCAGCCCATCAAGTTTCTGCCGGCTCTTTGAAAAGAGCAATGTAATGTCAATCCCATTCCCCAGCACTTTCCCCATAACCCTGCAAACCCGTCCTCCTCAAATACCCGTCCACCATGTTTTTAAAAGTTGTTATCGAATCGGCCTCGACCACCCTTTCAGGCAATGCGTTCCAGATTCGAACAACTCGCTGCGTGAAAAAAATTCTTCTCACCTCCCCTCTGCTTCTTTTAGAGACTATTTTGAATCTATGACCTCGAGTCACCGACACACCCACCAGTGGAAACAGTTTTTCCCTTTCTAACCTATCAAATCCCCTCATGATTTTGAAGACCTCTATTAGGTCTCCTCATAACCTTCTCTGCTCCAGTGAGAATAATTCCCACCTCTCTAGCCTTTCCTCATAATCAAGGTCCCTCATTCCTGGTACCATCCTCGTAAATCTCCTCTGCACCCTTTCCAATGCCTTAACATCCTTCCTATAGTGTGGTGCCCAAAACTGGGCGCAGTGTTCCAACTGAGGCCTAACCAGTGTTTTATATAGGTTAATCATAACCTCCTGACTCTTGTACTCTATGCCCCTATTAATAAAGCCTAGAATCCCATATGCCCTTTTTAACACTTTATCTACCTGTCCTGCCACCTTCAAGGATTCATTTACCTGAACCCCCAGGTCTCTCTGGTCCTTCACCCTCCTTAAGATTGTATTACGTAGCCTATATTGTCTCCCCTCATTCTTTCTACCAAAATGCATTACCTCACATTTCTCCACATTGAAATTCATCTGCCATGTGTCTGCCCATTTTATCATTCTGTCTATGTCTTCCTGCAGTTGGCTGCTATCCTTCTCACTGTTTTCCACCCTATCTAACTTTGTGTCGTCTACAAAGTTGGAAATGGTGCTTGCTATACCGAAGTCCAGATCATTTATGTATATTAAGAAGAGCAGTGGTCCTAATACCAAGTCCTGAGGGACGCCACTGTACACTTCCCTCCAGTCAGAAAAGCAGCTGTTCACCATATCGCTCTGCTTTCTGTCTCCCAGCCAGTTCTGGATCCATGCTGCCACTGTTCCTTTTACACCATGGGCTTCTATCTTTCTTACAAGTCTTTCATATGGCAATTTGTCAAATGCCTTTTGAAAGTCCATATAAACAACATCAACTGCACTACCTTCATCCACCCTCTCCCTTATCTCATCGAAAAATTCTAATATATTTGTTAGACAAGATTTGCCTTTAACAAATCCATGTTGGCTGCCCCTAATTAATCCATATTCTTCTAAGTGAAGATTTATTCTGTCCCGCATTATAGTCTCCAGGGGTTTCCCCACTACTGATGTTAAACTGACTGGCCTATAGTTCCCAGGTTTGTCCTTCTGTCCCTTTTTGTACAGGGGAGTCACATTGGCCACTCTCCAGTCCTCTGGCACCACTCCTGTGTCCAACGAAGATTGGAAAATTGTAACCAAAGCCTCCGCTATTTGTACCCGTGCCTCCCATAGTAATCTTGGTTGCATCCCGTCAGGACTGGGCAACTTATCTACCTTCAGCCCAGTCAACCTTTTCAGTACTTCCTCTCTGGTTATACTTATCCTATCTATTTCCTCTACCCTCTCCTCCGATACTGCGGCATTTGGTGCATCCACTTCTTTTGTGAAAACAATTCTATGATTCTATGATTCTATGCACTCTGAATCTAATGATATTAAATTTTCCTAAATCTTATGATTTATGAAACGGTTTCAGGGTCTTAGCTGTTACTATTGCAGAGGTAATTAAATCCAGGGAAGTCTTGTTATTATGTGGTCCTCTGGGTCAAATAGCGCAGAAACCATGTTAAAAGCAAAGTGCTGAAAAGGGACGACTTGTGCGATACCCAATAAGTGGCGCTGACCCCACTTCCTTTGTAAATTGATGTCATTGGGGCTTCCCGAGTGGAGCGCTCATGAGTAGAGCACAAAAAGTGACATAAGCAACAGGTACTACGCAGAACCTGCATGCGCACAATGTGCAGGAAATGATAGCAACCGCAACGTGAGAATGTGGGCGTTGGCCATTTTTTAGTGTGGGTAGTTGGGCTGGTCAGTGTTGGAAGCAGGTTAGCAAATTTGTTACCTCGTTTGCCCACAAAACACAGTCACAGCACATTATAGTATATCCCGTGACGCGCTTTGGATCGTAATCCTGACATGACAGGTGCTATACCAAATGTAAGGATAATGATTATCATTAGGACACATCTAATGGACACGATCGCCATAAGCCAGGCAGCGTTATATAGGGGAGAGGCGGAAGGGATGTAACTGGAATCAATTCAGTAACAGAAATAACTAACATATCTGTAACTCACGATATGGGGATATAACTGGGGATAGGCTCTGTGCGCTTATTAGCCCCATTGTTGCTCAGTGCGTTGGCTCTTCATCCCCCTGTTGAATGAAATTCAAGATCCTCGTCCAAACATTCAAATCTCTCCACAGCCGCACTCCAACCTACCTCTGGAACCTCCTGCAACCCAGCTGACCAAGCCGTCCCCTCTACTCAGTGAACTGCTTGATGTTCCCTGCACGATCCGACTCACCATTAGTGGATGAGCTTTTAGCCATTCTGCCTTTGTCCAGGAGTCGCTTTATTTCAGCCACTCTCCCCTCATATTGATGACCTACCTCAACTATGCTTTTGGTCAACCCTCCTCCTCCCCTTTATTGGATAAACACCAATTTCATTTTTTTGTATCGAGGGTGTTTTATCAGGGTTTATTACTTAAAACCAAAAATCAGAAGTCCTAATTATATTACAGTACAGTGCATGCCAAATACATTTTATTGGGGAGTTGTTTGGGTCATTCAGGGGTCTGATATGTGAGGAAACGCATGACTATGCTTAAGAGTATCCAAACCAAACTCCACATATTCTGTAAAAATTCTTGTGTCTGGAAAGCAATGACAAAGTGAGGTTGGCAAGAGCAAAGACTTGGGACCCCAGAGTGTGTGTTGGGGTACTGCTGGAGGTCTAACTAGCTAAAATCACACAGCTTGCTGTTGAAAGCACTGCCTGGAAAGCTTCCAGGACTACCCTACACATTGGGGTTTTGTTTTTCAGGCCTAATGACAGTTGAGTGAGAAGAATTCCTGCCCTCAGTGACTGGTCTCTAAGTTTAAAGTGACCTAATTTATAGTAAACTCCTAATAACTCGACCTCGGCTTAACTTGTCACTGCCACTTAAGTCATCATGCTGGCAATATCTTGGACAGAATTATTTATGTATATTGATTATATATATACACCTAATTCGTCACTCCTAATAACTTGTCACAGCCCTTTTCACTTGGAGTGACAAGTTATTAGGAGTTTATTGCATAGGTGATAGTCTGCCTCCCCCCATCAATTTTCAATCATATTTTGGAACAAGTAATGTAATACGGGGGTGGGGGGGGGTGGGGGGTCATGAGGCCAAGCAGCAAACTTCAAATGCTGGAAAAACATCTGCGAAAATACACTCCTTGTGTAATTTTGGATTAATATTATAGTACGTTAACATTACCCTAATAAAAGTGATAAGATATTTTCCAGATTTTTGGAGAAACTTAGAATATTCTCCATGTGTGTCAATGCATCACATTGTGCCCATCACACTCCCTCTCTAACTTCTGAGTGTGTTTGTTTTAAAGTTATTCAATTATAACCCAACACATTCAAAAGAACCCTTGCCATGTTTATAGCATTGTCACTTCCAGCAAAAGAGCACATGGTGCTGAACGTATAAATGTAACTTTACACAGAAATGAGATAGCCACAGGAGTGCTAAACACAGCACCAATATAGCTAATATTGTTATTTTACTGAGAATTTTTAACATGAGTTGCATTCCAACACTTAGAAGTTTGCAACTTGGTCTCGCCAGCACAACCGCCCACTCCCCCAACCACACACACCATTGATCATTTCTTTGACGTTCACTTTGATCAACAACTTTAAATCCCTTCTCTTCTTGTTCGATGTACATTACTACATTCGTCCAGTGCTTTGACACATTTTTGAAGAAATGTAAATTGGTACAGTTGATTAAACCTCCTTATCTGTTTCAGCTGAACGGATTGTGGCACCCACCGATTTCAGACGCAGTATGCTTCCCTATGTCATGTGAAAAGCCAATTCCGCCAATACATGGATCAGTTAAAGGAAACAGTTATATGTACAAAGGCACTGTGGTGTATCAATGTGATCAGGGTTATGAATTACAGGTAATCATTCCAATCCCTCTCATATCTATACTGTGATCATATTCTGTGTGAAGATGTACTACAGTGTGCATAAGACTTAGATAATTCCTCTGACCCAATGGCCAAGTGGGTAAAGAAACCTTCACCAAATAACACTGACCTGCACAGATTCCATTCCCTGATCTACAGTGATAGATCTCGGCTGGAGCAACAGTTGGGGTGTTAGAACTGGCGAGGCTTGGTGATGGGGCGTGGAGTTCTTGACTGTTCCTGATCTAGGTGCTATATACTGGAAAGGTCATGTGTATTGAAATCGGAGGCTTGAAATTCATTACATTCAAAACCATTGTCTTGGAAATTTTGGAAAATTCGAAGGTACAGTCTTACGTTGGATGCTGGGGATTCAAAATCACTTTTCAAGAATTACAGAAAACACGCTTTCAAAACTTTAAAAAAAGTTAACATTAAATTTATTTATTTTCCAAAAATGTTGCAAAATATTAAATGTTAAGAGAATGGTCTTAGACTAAGATAATGAGAAACTTTAGGGCTTTGGTGAGTCTGACAACATTAGAATTGCAATCGATAATGGCCACTTGGATGGGTTTGTGAGGGTGAATGTTAAGATGTTAAGGAGTGGTGTCCAGTTGAAGAAAAATTGAGTTAAATACCAGGCGGCGGGAAGGAAATCAGACAACAATTTGCTAACTCTTTTTTTGTTACAAAACAGCAGCTACAGCGAGTCAGAAAAAGAATTAAGAGGCAAAGTGTACAATATAATTTGAATTTTGTACAAAAAATGAGGACAAAGATACTTTGGCAAATTTGTCAGTGAATCGTGTAAATTTGCTAATGTATTATAGTCACTCTAGATGCCAGACACAGATTACAGGCTGCTCTGTTCCATACAGTTTTTGGAATTGTTTTTGTTACAGGGAGGTACAGTGAGAGTCTGTGATGCAAACGGAGAGTGGAGTGGAATAGAACCATCCTGCACAAGTAAGTCATGAACATCTGTTGTTACCCAATAGGTCCAGTTACCATACTATAGGTGCAATGCTGCGATTCTTTTCCCATCATATTAATAAACCAAAATGACAACCCAGGTAATTCAGATTGCAAACATTGTCAGCTGGAGGAAAGGTAGATAGCTGCCATGGGAATGTTTAGCATGGATTAAGGCCATTCGGGCACATCAGACTTTGCAGCTTGTTGGTGCTCCTGCTCTATCAGAGTAAGCCTGAAATCCTCACAACAGTGTTTTGGATCAGCTTCAAGCTACGTGAACCATTAGGCTCAAATCATGGGGGGAAGTGGGGGCAATGAATGTTCATACCCTCCTACGAGTTAATAAATTATGTTGAATAATTTGACTGCAGTTTGATGATATGATAAAATCTCAAGTGATGATTGATACATGTACTAAAGTCATCACATCACGCACCTTCACATCACGCACTTCATTATATATTGTACAGAATGATTTTTTTTCTAAAGGAATTAAAGTTAAATTGCGAAGTGTTTGATTCCTTAATAATTTTTAGATGGTTAATCTTTCAATAGCAGTTCTTTTTCAATCATCGCAGGAATCACATGTGGAGCATTTCCCTCTGTGGAGAATGCAGTGTCTACTGGAACGGAAAACTCCTACGGGAGCAATGTCAGCTTTGTTTGCAACTATGGCTATCGTTTAAATGGGCCTCAGAAGATCGCATGCCTTGCTACTGGAAGCTGGAGCAGACCTCTTCCCAGTTGTGAAGGTAACTAAAAGACAATAATTCCCTCAATTTTTTTCTTACACACCCCTGAAGTATAATCCAAGTGAGGAATAGATGGCAGGAAACAAACAGCACTTGTTACAATGCAATATATACAATGCAATATGTACAATGCAATACATAGGTAAAATCTTGTTAGGATTTAATACTGGACTAAAACAAATTATTGACCAAAAAACATACTGGCTAGACTTTATTGGGTGAAAATTATAATGATAATTCTTGGATTTGATATAGCGCTTTGCACATCATCTAGCCACCTCAAAATGCTTCACAGAATATACTGTGAAGTGAATTGACTGTATATTTGTGGGCAAAACGTAGCAGCCAATTGCGCACAGCAGTATCCCACAAACAGTCATGCATTGAATCAGTATGTATAAACACATTCCATTCCTTAGCTATAGATACTTTATTGATGGACCAGTTAATCTAGTTCAAACATGTCCATAGAGCCTGGCTATAAAGACTCGAGAGAGAACATTCCCTCCCCCACCCAATTTACTGGAGAATAATTTTGCCAACGAGTCTTGTCGATTTTTTTTCTGTTGAGTCCTGTATGTGAGTGTAGTATTTCAATATTGCTTCACTAGATAATGGCTTCATTTATCTTATGAAGAAGCACTGAAACGCTCCGGGGTTGGCTAAAACAAGTTAGGCTTGATTAGAAGCATCAAAGGGCTGTGGCAAAGGCTTTAAACTAGTAGACGGGGGGTGGTGGGGGCGGTTGGTATCAGAAGGAAATGATTCAAGCCAGACAAAGGTAAGAAATAAGGAGAATATAAATGGTCAGGGAATTAATATAGAGCAGAAGTGTGGAAAGAATGAGGAACAATTAATACTAATGAATTAAACTGTCGGTACAGCAATGTGCACAGCAGCCGAAATAAAACAGGAGACCTGGAGGCAATAATTCGTAGTGAGGAACCAGATATAATTGGGATTACTGAAACGTGGCTATAAAAAGAACAGGATTGGCAATCACAAATTGCAGGGTGTAATGTATTTAGAAAGAATAGAGATAGGAAAAAGGGTGGTGGAGTTGTTGTATTTGTTAGTGATAATATCATGGCAGTAGAAAAAAGGGACATAGCCAACAGTAAGATAGACGCAACCTTGGCGTCAAGTTCAACCTCCAGTTATCCTTCCTCCCCCACATCCAGTCCTTCACCAGCACTGCTTTCCTCCACCTCTGACGCATCAGCCGTCTCCGCCAATATCTCACTACGAAAGCCGCTGAAACCCTGGTGCATACCTTTGTCACCTTTTGGCTGGACTATTCAAATTCCCTCCTTGCCAGTCTCCCCTCCACTACCATCCATAAAATCCAGATTATTCAAACTCTGTCGTCCGCATTCTCACCCGCACCAAACTCCGCTCCCCGATTACCCCAGTCCTTGCCAGACTGCCTTGGCTGCCTATCCCAGAGAGGATCGACTTCCAAGATCCTCATCCTTGTCTTCAAATCCCTCCATTCCTCTGCACCCCCTACCTCTCTGACCTCTCTCCTCAAAACAGTGCCTGTTGCCTTTGTTCCTCCGGGTCTGGTCTCCTCCTTGTCCCCCGAGTCCTCCGCTCCACCCTTGGCGGCTGTGCCTTCAGCCACTACGCCCCGAGGCTCTGGAACTCCCTTCCTCACTCCCTTCACTTTGAACCTCCTCTCTTCCTATTTTCAGGTCTCTGCTGAAGACCTTTCTTTTCGACCGCGCCTTTGGTCACCTTCCTCCCCCTCGGCCCCAGGATCCTTTACTGTGAAGCGCTCTGAGATCCTGTCTGGCGTGGAGGGCGCTATATAAATCCAAGTTGTTGTAGAAACATAATCTGCACTCTAAGACAGTCCAATGGCATGAAAAGGCATATTTAACCTTCTCTAGATTCTTATATTGTACGTTGTAATCACTCGGGTTAGTCACTGCAATAATACTACATGTACAATCTTTTTTATGTACTTGTGAGTCACAGATTTCTTTTTATGTCACTTTCATAGGTTGAATACCAGTTGGTCTTTACATCAGTATCAAAGTGTTTACAAATTGTCCATTTTGTTAATAATAATAATCCTTGCATTTGATATAGAGCCTTATCATGTCTTCTAGTCGTCCCAAGTAACTAGTACTCTAGGTGTGGCCTGACCAGAGCTAAATCGGATGAGTTCAGATCCCCAGATGTCATGCCTCCACTATGTAGTGCTCTGGTTTTAGCCTCTCCACTCTCACCCTTCGGAACTCCATCCCACGTTCCCCTTTGCCTCGCTTCCTCCTTTGCCTTCTTCAAGACCCTCCTCTTCAACCCTGCCTTCAGCTACCCTCCCTGCCCTCCACCCTCCCTTATCACAATCCTCTGCCCCTCTCCGCCGCTCGGGTCCAAATCCGACTATCCAGTGCCTTGGGCCATTCTCCTGACATTAAATGATTTACCAATGTATTGTATTAATAGGTTATAATATATAATAGTCTATTAAATAAAATATTGAATTGTTTTAATAAATTATTATTAAATATTTGACAGAAACTCTGCTGAGTGTGAGACAGACCATTTGGATCCACTATGTTCCTGTCTCACAGAAACCCATCCCAGCTCCTATGGCAGCCTGTAATACACAGTAACCTCATTATTGTAGATAATAATAATAATAATCCTTGAATTTGATATAGTGCTTTTCACGTCGGGAGGACGTCCCAAAGCGCTTCACAGACCACACTGTAAAGTGAATTGACTGAATTGACATCAAGGGAATCCGCTCCGCGGTCACTTCCCCTCCAACATCCAACCACCACCCACCCCTTCCCTCCCACACTCCAACTCCTACCCATCCTCCCCTACACACCTTTGTACCCGTTTCCCCATCCTCTGTCACCAAACTCATCCTCTCCCTGAAACCTACCACCTGCTCCCTTGACCCCATCCCCACTCCACTCCTTATCTCCCAGCTCCACCTCCTTGCCCCACATATCACAGACATCGTCAACCTGTCCCTCTCCTCTGGCTCTATTCCCATTCCCTTAAAAACTGCCACCATCACTCCCACCTTAAAAAAACCCTCCCTTGGTGCGTCACAGCTATCAAGCTACCGGCCCATCTCCAACCTCCCCTTCCTATCCAAGGTCCTGGAACGAGTTGTCGCCTCCCAGCTGCGCTCTTTCCTCTCCAACCATTCACTATTCGACCCCTTCAGTCGGGTTTCCGTGCTGCCCATAGCACAGAAACTGCCCTGGTCAAGGTCACCAATGACATCCTGACCATCTGTGACCAGGGCTCCCTCTGCCTCCTCGACCTATCGGCAGCATTCGATACGGTCGACCACGCTATCCTCCTCCACCGCTTGTCCTCCCACCTAAACCTTCAAGGCCCTGTCCTTGAGTGGTTTAGGTCGTACCTCTCCCACCGTCTTCACTTTGTCTCCACAAATGGTTTTTCCTCCGGCCCCCGCACTCTCTCGTGCAGTGTCCCTCAAGGCTCTGTCCTCGGTCCCCTCCTCTTCACCCTCTATATGCTCCCCCTTGGTGACATCATCCGCAGACATGGGGTTAACTTCCACATGTATGCGGATGACACCCAACTCTACCTTTCCTCCTCTACCCTCAACTCCACGACCACCGATGTCCTGACAGCTGCCTGTCCGACATCGAGTCCTGGACGAGAGATAACTTTCTCCAGCTCAACGTACGCAAAACTGAGGCCCTCCTGATTGGCTCACGTCAGCGCCTCCGCACCTCTGGCGCTGACAGCATCTGCATCCAAGGCTGCACTCTCCACCTCTCAAAGCCACTCAGGAACCTCGGCGTTTTGTTCGACCCTGAGCTGTCCTTTCTCCCTCACATCCGCACCACAACTGGCACCGCCTTCCATCACCTCCGGAACATCGCCAGACTACGGCACTACCTCACCCCTCACGCTGCTGAAACTCTGGTCCACGTCTTTTTCACCTCAAGGCTGGACTATGGGAACTCTCTCCTCGCCGGCCTTCCCGGCACCTCCCTCCACAAGCTGCAGGTCATTCAGAACTCTGCAGCTCGTGTACTGTCCCGCACCAGGCTTCGGGAACACATCACTCCCACCCTCGCTCGCCTCCACTGGCTCCCCATCCCCCAGAGGATTGATTTCAAGATCCTCATCCTCACCTACAAGGCCATTCACGGCCTTGCTCCCTCCTACCTCTCCGACCTACTATCCCCCTACCTACCTGCCCGTACCTTCCGTTCCACTGGCTCCGGTCTGCTCCGCATCCCCCACCCCAACCGCCCTCCTATCGGTGGCCGGGCCTTCAGCCTCTCAGCCCCTAGGCTCTGGAACTCTATCCCCCAGTGCCTTCGCCGCCTCCTCCCTTTCCTCCTTCAAGGCCGGTCTCAAGACCTTTCTCTTTGACCGTGCCTTCAGCTCCCCTCTCGACTCTCTACCCACTCCTCTCTCCCTCCCTTCCCTCCCCTCACCCTGACCATTTTCCCCCTCCTCGCTCCCTCCCTCCCCTCACCCTGACCATTTCCCCCCTGCTCGGGTCCTGACCCAACTGTACAGCGCCTTGGGACGTCCTCCTGACTTGAAAGGCGCTCAATAAATGGAATCTTTTTGTTGTTGTTGTATATTTGTGGGTGAACGCGGCAGCCAATTGCGCACAGCAATGTCCCACAAACAGTCGTAGATTGAAAAGGACCAATTTATTATTGTTTTGTTTTGGAGGGATTATTATTAGGCGTGTGGAGTAAGGAAACTTGCCCAAGGTTTCACCCTGCCTGGAATTGAACTCAGGTCTCTCACTTGCAAAGCGAGTGCTCTAACCACTGAGCGACAGGACTCCACTTCTCTTTGTCTGATCTGGGAGGTGATGTTGTCAGGAACCTAATCACTTCTAACTCAAGCACTTTATTGCCTGTCCTGACTTTGATTTTCAACAAGTGACACTCCTCAAAGTTAGATCACTATGTGTTAGTTGACTCATTAAGCAGCGGCAAGCAGGATACTTACCAATATTGCCAAATCAGTTAAGTTCAGATTCCCAGTTGTCACAGCTTCTGACTGCAGTGCTCTGCTCAGACTACACCTCGCATATTGTTCCAGTCACCATGACATAATAGGCTGCCTGGTGAGAGGCAATGTAAAACAGAACAATGAGGATGATTGCAAGATCACAAGATTGATTTGAATGAAGAAGGCCCTTAAGCCATCTGATCTCATCCTACCAGAAAGCCCACCCTATTGTCCCCCATCAAGCTGATTTCTAAATGAGGCCAGTAACCTTTGAGTAAAGAAAAACTTCCTGGTGTCTGTCCTGAAATTGCCCTTTACAACTTTAAACTTATGTCCTTTTGTTCTGCTGACTTAGTGCATCCTAAAGTATTGTTCCAGGTTTACTTTTCAACCCCATTTAAAATTTTAGACATCTCTACAAGATTTCCTCTGAGAGCAAAGTTTAAAAAGAAAATAGTCAGACTAAATGGATAGCTTTTTCAGATAAAAGACTCAGCTAGGATGACCCAAACAACCTCTGTCTGTACTTCAACATTGTATGATTCGCTTTTTAACAGCAAATTGAAGGTTTTAGAGGAAATTCAATTTGTTTGGCCATTTGTTGTTGGATATTAAAGCTGTATATTAAATGGTCACATTGTATTCATGTGATTGATTCTCAACATGGTGATTATATCTGACAGGCAAGCATTATAAAAGTTAATTGTGCAATCGATAATGTTTCTTTTCTTTTCTACAGCTGTTTGCTTGTTGTACTGTTCTTGTTCTACTGTCCTGTTGTACCTTATTATTATTACCTTAAGTATTGATCTGGGTTTGCTTTTTCAATCCCATTTAAAATTGTACACACCTCTATAGAGTACACTCTGAATTGTCTTTTGAACCCTAATTACAGAAATGAGCAATGGTGAGATATGTTTGCGGCTTTTCAGGCTTGAAAGGAGATGCCTCATAATTAACCTTTTAGAGGTGTATATGATTTTACATATGATTGATAATGCAAGCCTAGAACAATATTTTCAAATGCACCAAGACAGCAGAACCAAAAGACATATGTTTAAAGTTGCAAATGGCAATTTCAGGACAGATACTTGGATGTGTTTTGCAGAGGGTAATTAATGACTAACAGGAAGTGTGGTTGAGGACAAGACACTGGATACTTGTTTTTTTTAAAAAACAGCTTTGATGTTGTGGTGGGTATTCTGGATGGATTTAATCAAATAGTCTGAAAGGTCTTCTTTATCCAAATCAATTTTGTGATCCATGCAGCATGTGATGTATTTTTGAACATTGCTAATATCTTTGTTTGCCCGATTTAGTGCTTAACACGCTTAAATGTTACTGTTGATGTGTCTAGTTTTTGCAATTTTTTTCATTTTAGAAGTCATATATTTTACAATCATTTGTAATAATGATGCAGCTTATTTTGCTCCAAACATGCCTTTACAGATTTGTGGTACAATTTATTAAAGTAGGTATTGCTCTTTCAGAGATGCTGTGCAGTTCACTATCCTCACCAGAAAATGGACAAGCTATCTATGACTTCCTTAAGGTTGGAGGTGTGGTCAAATTCCATTGCAATGAAGGCTACAGCATCGAGGGCCAGCCTTTTGCCGAATGTTTGGGAAATGGAACGTGGAATCAGCGCACACCGGTCTGCAAACGTATGAATTGTCTAGTGCATGTGTGATAATGAACTTCTTAAAAACAAGTCACATTATTGATCTAGTTGATCTCAACCAGGGAGTGGTGAAATAAATCAGACAGTTTCTGTTCCCAATTACCAGTAGCTTCACTTGACCCACTCGTTGCCTGGGGATGCACATGATCACTGTCACTTGGATGAGCTACAAAAGGTTAACAACACCTGAGCTAGGGGTGGCAGCCTAGAGAGGTGGGATGGGGAAAGGATAAGATGAGCGAAAATGTAGTCGAAGAGTTAGGTCTCAATGTGTTTTGAAAGAGCAGAGGCGAAGGGACTCCAGGAATGGAACTCAAGAGAGATGAGGGCAAAATGCCGATGATGGGGTAGAGGGACAGGAAGTAAGCTGGTGTTTGCTCTGCAAAGGGAATGGCCGGGTCGGGTGGTCGCAGAGGTAGGGTGAGGAGGGGCGCAGGTGAGTGGAATGAAGGATGTAGAGAAGTTTCTCACTGGGGAAACGGGGAGCTTTCTATGAGGAAATTGCACGACATGTCACTCAGTGTCTGTCCTCAGTTACCCCCCACCACCACGGTGACCAAGGGAAGCTCCATCATCTATCCTTACTGTGAACCACAAAACACTCCCCTCACTTCTCGCTCTCTCTGCTCTCTCACTCTTTTTGTTTCTCTCCCTCTCATGCTCTCTTTTTCTCTCAATCTCTCTCTCTCTCTCTCTATCAATCACTCTCTCTACCCCTTCTTTCTCGCACACTCTCTTGCACACTCTCTCTTCCTCTCACACACTCTCACGTAATCTCTCTCACTCCCACCCTATCTCTCCTTTCACAGTCTCTCTTTTGCCTCACATTTTTTCTTCCCTCTCACACTCTCCTCCACTTGATCACTCAACCTCCTCTCTTTCTCACACACACTCTATATCCTCTCATACTTTCTTTGCTCTCTCCCTCCCTCTCTCTGTTTCTTCCTCTCCCTCACATTCTCTTTCTGTCAATCTTCCTCTCTCTCACTAGCACGCTTTCTCACACACACATACTCTTCCCCCTCTCTCACTCTCTGAATCGTTCTCTGCTCTCTCCCTCTCTCAATCACTCCCTTTCCCCTTTCTGTCAACCACTCTCTCCCACCTCTCTCTCACCGACTCTCTCACACAGTCTCTTGCTCTCTCACTCCCCCTTTCTCACCTCTCACACACACGCGCTTTTCTCTAACTCAATCACTTTCTCCTCTCTCTGTTCTGTAACAGGTAAATCACTGTTAAATCATTGCTGAATGAACATTTATGACTCTCTGTGTTCTCTTTAAACAGCAAAACATTGCCCAACTCCTCCTGGCATCCCAGAAGCTGCTGTACTTTCAGATTCAGTTTTCTATGTGGGCCAGAAGGTTACCATTCAATGCCTGGAAGGTTACCAACTGCTTGGTACAACAACCATTACTTGCAACACTGACCAGACATGGACTCCAATCATGATTCAATGTCAAAGTAAGGATAGTGAAGTAATACACAATCTTTCTTAATAGTAAAGCACATTTCACATATGTACACAAAATACGTCTCAATTTCAAGATCCCCACACTCACGTACAGATCACTTCATGTCCTGGGATCTCTTTATACCTCTGACCTGCTTACGCCAATTCCACTTTGTTCAGCTGGCTCCAGCCTTCTGCACTTCCCTCGTTCCCCCCCCGCTCAAAACTCTGGAACACTGTTCCTCAATCCTTGTGCATTGCACCCTCCATGCCTGTCTTCAGATTGCATCAGGGCTCCACTACTGTTATGTACTCCGACACATTGCCCTGCTTGAAGGGAGCAATATATAAATGCAAGTTATTGTCAGTAGAGGAGAAACTTCTAGAGACTGTAATCCGGGACAAAATAAATTTTCACTTTGAAAAATATGGGTTAATAAAGGACAGCCAACATGGATTTGTTAAAGAGTAATCATGTCTAACAAACCTGATGGAGTTTTTTGATGAAGTAATGGTGGATGAAGGTAGTGCAGTTGATGCAGTTTATATAGATTTTCAAAAGGTGTTTGATAGAGTGCCACATAAGAGACTTGTAAGCAAAATAGAAGCTCACGGTATTAAAGGGACAGTGGCAGCATGGATACAGAAGTGGCTGGGAGACAGAAAGCAGAGAGTGGTGGTGAACGGTTGTTTTTCTGACTGGAGGGATGCCTGCAGTTGTGTCCCCCTGGGGTCAGTAATGGGACCACTGCTGTTTTTAATCTCTATAAATGACCTGGACTTGAGAATAGGGAGTACAATTTCCAAGTTTGCAGACGATACTAAGCTAGGAAAAGTAATAAACAGTGAGGAGCATAGTAGCAGACTGCAAATGGACATAGACAAACTGGTAAAATGGGCCGACACGTGGAGATGAAGTTTAATGTGGAGAAATGCGAAGTGATGCATTTTGGGAGGAAGAATGAGGAGAGACAATATACGGAGATGGTACAATCTTAAAGGGGTGAAGGAACAGAGAGACCTGGGGGTCATATAAGTAAACCTTTGAACAGGTAGATAAAGCTGTTAAAAAAGCATATGGGATACTAGGCTTTATAAGGTGTCCTGTAGCTCAGTGGTTATAGCATTCGCCTCACAAGCGAGAGATCTGGGTTCAATTCCCGGCAGAGCGAAACCTTGGGCAAGTTTCCTTACTCCGCATGCCTGATAATAATCCTTTTAAAAAAAATTGGTCACTTCAATCCATAACTGTTTGTGGGACACTGCTGTGTGCAATTGGCTGCCGCGTTTCCCCCATAAATATACAGTCAATTCACTTTTCAGCATATACTATGAAGCGCTTTGAGACGTCTAGAAGATATAAAATGTGCTATATCAGATGCAAGGATTATTATTATAAATAGGGACATAGGATACAAAAGTCAGGAAGTTATGATGAACCTTTATAAAACACTGGTTAGGCCTCAGCGAGAGTACTGTGTTCAGTTCTGGGCAACACACTTTAGGAAGGATGTCAGGCATTGGAGAGGGTGCAAAGGAAATTTACCAGGATGGTACCAGGAATGAGGGACTTCAGTTTTCAGGAGAGGCTAGAGAAGCTAGGATTATTCACCTTGGAGTAGGGAAGGTTAAGAGGAGACTTAATAGGAGTTTTCAAAATATTGAGGGGATTCCATAGGGTAAACAAGGAGAAACTATTTCCACTGGTAGGTGGGTCGATAACCCGAGGAAACTGATTTAAAATAGTTGTTAAAAAAATAGAGGGGAGGAAAGAAGAAATGTTTTCACACAGCGAGTTGCTCAGATCTGGAATGCATTTCCTGAAAGGATGGTGGAAGCCAATTTGATAACAACTTTTAAAAGTGAAGTAGATAATTATTTGGGGAGGACAAGTTTGCAGGGCTATGGGGAGAGGGGGGGAATGGGATTGAATTGGATGGCTCTTTTCAAAGAGCCAGCACAGACACGATGGGCCAAATGGCCTCCTTCTGTGCTGTATAATTCTGATTCTATGATTATATGATTGTTTTTGGACCATTTGGCCCATTATATTTAACCTGGTGTTCTTTGCACTGCCTCATACTTTGAAATTTCTCACTTTGAGTAGTGAGAAAGCCAGAAGCTGTGGTTAAAGGGAACATTATTGATGAATTTAGGAGAAAATTTGATGCTTAAATAAGGGGGAAAGAAATACAACAACAACAACAACACACTGTGTTTATATAGTGCCTTTCACATTGGGAGAATGTCCAAAGGTGCTGATAGAGAGGGAAATAGGAGGGTTGGAGACTTGTGTGAACTATACATTTGATTTGGTCAGCCGGGTGACTTGATACATCCCCATGCTTAAGAGTAGCCAAACCAAGCTGAGATTTCCATGCATCCCACCTACACCTGAAAATTTCAAAGATAGATTGTTGGAATGGAATACACACTTCCTCCCTGGAGGGACACATTACGCTTTACCTCATTCTGGAAAGTATTAGGCTCAGGTTGGGAAGAGCCAAGGACCGGCACGGACTAGTTGGGCTAAATTGCATATTTTGATGCAGTATCAATCACTCAAGTAAGTTGAGAAAAGCTTCAAAACCTTCCCTGGTCATGTTTTTTATAACTCTTATGCTGAATTCAGTCTATCTGCTCTAGCTAAGCCTCTTGCTAGCTCACTAAAGTGGCTGATTTCCAACTTGTTACTTGATGGCATTTTGTAAACCAAGACTTCTCTCTTTGACAGAAATGTCCTGTGGGGTGCCTGCGTATGTAGCAAATGCTTTAGTGCGAGGAGTAAATCACCATAATGGGGACATGATAACATACTCCTGCTACAGCGGATATATGATGGAAGGATCCAGTGCAAGTGTATGTCAGGAGAATGGGACTTGGAGTCCATCACCCAAATGCAAAGGTACTGAAAGATATTGGTAGTGATGGCATTTGTATAATAAAAGCATTACCCACATCCATGACTCAAAGCATCTGATATCACTATTAGGGAGAAACTGCACCTGGGTTTTGATTTACTCTATTTTTGTAGCATTTTAGAGTGTCCAGAATTTGGCAAAGTCTTAATTGCAGACTTCATTTTTAAACCACTTTTCTGTAAGTTTATTTTTTTAGTAACTCAGAACTCAGAGACCTGGAGTAATGGTAAGGCCTTAACTAGCAAAAGTGGTGTTAATTGGGGAGTTAGGAATACATTTACAAATATTCCTCAAACTTCTTACAAATATTACTAATATTTACATTTGGTATGGTGCATTTTCATATTGGGAGGATGTCTCAAAACACTTCACAGGATAGATTGTAAAATATAGTGATTGTGTGTTGTGTGGCCAAACCTGGCAGCCAATTTGCACAAAACAAGGGAACAGTTCGGGAATACCGCAAACTTTGCCCCTACAAAGGAGATCAAAAATAAAAAAGAATTAAAAGTCTGTTTGAGGTAAACATGTGCAAGGAACTTGTACATCCAGTTTGCTGGATCATTTAATTGGACTAATAATGAACAGTTTGCCTGAAGCTGTTCTGTGATCCTTACTGTAAAGTGCAAATACTCATAGAATCATTCCTAGCTCTCAACATGTTAATCATTGCAATACACGAGAATTTTCATGTGTAGATAGGATGCGTGGAGCTCTAAACCAGTGGTAATCAATTTGCACATGTGTCATACATCGACTGACCAAAAAAAAGTATTATTCACTACTTTATGTATCAGGTACATGAAGCCCCAGGAATCCTGGTTTGTAGTAAAACTCTTAGAATCATAGAATGTTACGGCACAGAAGGAGGCCCTTCGGCCCATCGAGTCTGTGCCGGCTCTTTGACAGAGCAACTGACTTTTATTAACTCCACTCACCAGCTTTCTCCCCATAACCGTGCAAACCTGTCTTCTCCAGATACCTATCCAATTCTCTCTTAAAAGCTGTTATCGAATCGGACTTCACTGCCCTTTCGGGCAGATCATTCCAAATTCAAACAACTCGCTGAGTGAAAACATTTCTTCTAACCCCCAGAATATTAACCAGAATGATCTAATAGCTTTTATATGCCAATTGCACTTTATGGTGAACTTGCAGAACAGACATTCGTCCATCATACCTCTGTCGCACTCCGAACAAGCTATTTTGATCCACTGGCCGGCTTTCACCCCAGGAGAGCAGACCACAATAACATTTGATCCAAAACTCCACCATTCACATAATAAACTCTTTACCTCCATCATACCAGTTCCAGCCAGACTCCACTGGCTCCCTATTGCCAAACAGGACAATTTCAAAATCGTCACACTCGTTTTCAAATCTCTTGATGCCCTGGTACCTCCCTATCTCGCCGACCTGCTTACTCCCAAACTGCTGCCTCCGCTCAACTGGCTCCAGCCTCCTGCATATTCCTCGTGCCCTCTGCTCCACCATCGGTGGTTACACTGTCAGCCACTAAGCCCCAAATATCTGGAACAGTCTTCCCCTATCCCTCCACAAATACTCCTTCTTTCCACATCTTCAGATCGCGCCTGAAGACCTTCCTCTTGCCTATGGTAACCTCCCCCCAGCTCGGAGTCGTGCTCTACCACTGTCAAGCGCTCTGGGCACTATCATGCGTAAGGTGCGCTATATAAATGCAAGTTGTTGTTGTAAGTAGGAACCTGCTTGTTAGTCAATTGGCAGATTGCTTTCTGGGGCTAATAATCCCTTGAAAAATAAATAAAATAATAATAATTTGGTCCACGACTGTTGTGTGTAAATTGGCTGCAGCATTTTTTCCACAAAATATACAGTCAATTCATTTTACAGTATACTCTTATGAAGAGCTTTGAGATGTCTCAACAATGTGATAAGGCACTATATCAAATGCAAGGATTATTATTATCAGCCTCATTATATTTTACCAATTTTTTAAAAAATCAGTTACTAAAAATGATCATTAATTTACAACACAATTATATTTATATAGCAACTTTCTCGTCGGGAGGACGTCCCAAGGCGCTGGACAGACAGAGTTATGGACCCGAGCTGAGGGTCAGGGTGGGGTAAGCAGGGAGATCGAAAGCACGGTCGAAGAGGAGGGTCTTGAGGTGGATCTTGAAGGTGACGAGGGAGGGGCGAGGCGGAGGGACTGCGGGATGGAGTTCCAGAGGGTGGGGGCAGAGTGCGGGAAGGCCCGCCCACCAGTAGTGGGGTGAGCAAGGCAGGGGACGTGAAGCAGGCCAGAGACTGCTGAGCGGAAGGAACGAATAGAGTGGAAGGGGGTTAAGAGGTTGGAAAGGTTGGGGGGAACAAGACAGTGGAGGGCTTTGAAGGTGAGGACTAGGATCTTGAACTGTATCCTCTGTGTGATGGGAAGCCAGTTGAGTTTGGGCAAGGTCGGGGGTGATAGGGTCACGGAGCCTCGTGCGGGAGAGGACACGGGCTGCAGAGTTCTGGTTGATCTGCAACCTGTGGAGGGAGGAGTTGGGGAGGCTGACAAGCAGTGAGTTTCCATAGTGAGTTTCCATAATCTCTACAAACACCTCATTTATTTCTGGCTTTCTGTTGATATATTTTAATAATTAATAACCATGATCATTGCATTTGATATAGTGAATTATCACATCTTATCAGCCTTATCTGCTCCTACTCCCTCCCAGAGTCCCTACGAACAGTTGTATGAATTAGAATTCATTGTTTCCCCTGAATAATTGCTGGAGACTAAAAAACTACAAAACCCTGCTGTGATCAGTCTGAGAACAGACTAAGCACAATTACACTGTTATTGGAAATGTGTCATGCAGAGGGATGCAGTTACCTTGTATCTTTGTATTGGGCCTGTTCTGTAGTTAATATACCAAAAAGCACAACGTATAGTTGCTATCAGGAGGCAACAAATATTTGGGAATAATGAGATTATTTTTAAAAAGGCTTCATTTCTGAAAACTGAACCACGCTTGGTTCTTAGCCTTTATTCCATTGTCTTCCAATTTAAGAACAAGCAGAATATTGCAAAATTATTAAATTCAGTCTCAGTTTGGGAGCTTGGGAGCACCGTCTCATGTGGTGTTCTGCGGGGGACCTGTCCTTGGTCCTCTCCTCTTCAACCGGCACATGCTCCCACTTGGTGACATCATCCACAGACATGGGGTCAACTTGTACATGGTATGCGGATGACACCCAACTCTATCTCTGTGCCTCCAACCTTGACTCCAGGACAACTGGTTTCCTGATAGAATGTCTGTCAGACATCAAGTACTGGATGAGAGCTAACTTTCTACAGCTGAACGTCAACAAGACCAAGGCCCTTCTGATAACTCAGGCACTGGCAGCATCACCATCCATAGATGCACACTCCACCTTACTAAGCCATTCCAGAATCTTGGCATCTTGTTTGACCCTCAACTATCTTTTCTACCCTATATCCGTACCATGACTTGCACTTGGGTGCAAATCCCTCACTGTCCAGCGCTTTGGGATGTCCGCCAGATGTGAAAGGCACTATACAAATGTAATTTTGCATTGTATTTCTTTCTGCAATATTTACTGAAAATTGTATGTAAATCCTTGCAGGTACATAACCAAATCAGTTGAGTTTAGGTGCCCAAAGTGCCACATCATTTATCTTGAGAACATTCTGTGGAATCCTGTAGCTCAGTGGTTAGAGCACTTACTTCACAAGTGAGAGACCTGGGTTCAATTCCCAGCACTGGACAGTCGAGGATTTGCACCCAAGCAGAAGCCAGGTCAGGGTAAGGGAGGGTGGAGGGCAGGGTGGGTAGGATGTTGGCGAAGTCACGGTTGAAGAGGAGGGTCTTGAGACGTGCCTTGAAGGAGGTGTGGGAGGAAGTGAGGCAAGGAGCAGGGCGAAATGTTGGGCAAGTTTCCTTACTCCACATGCCTCTGTTTACCTAGCGGAAGTAGGAATCCAGTTGTTAGTCAATGGTGGTTTACTTTTTGGAGGTAATAATTCCTTCAAAAAAAATAACAATTAATTGGTCTTTCTATCCACGGCTGTTTGTGGGACAATTCTGTGTGCAATTGGCTGCCACGTTTGGACCACAAAATATACAGTCAATTCACTTTACAGTATATTCTGTGAAGCACTTTGAGATGGCTCAAAGACGTGATAAGGGCGCTATATCAAATGCAGGGATTATTATTATTATTACTTTGAGACTTACTCGTTAATCGCTTTTGCCGGGTTTCATTTTTCAGCTGTGTGCCGATTTCCCTGTCAGAATAGAGGATCTTGTGAGAGACCAAATACATGCTCTTGTCCAGAAGGATGGAAGGGACGTCTCTGTGAACTCCGTATGTATAAACTGATTTTAGAATTTATCCTTGTATAATGTCAGTATTTCAATTTGTATAATAGGATTAATTGGCCTCCAATACAGAAATGTGATTCCAGCAAAAATGAATCTCAGTTGCACACATGCACACAAAGTTCCCAGATTTAAGTATGCAGCACAACTGTGAACTGGTAACCTGAGACAAGTGTTCTTTAAGCAATGGTTTCTGTAAGGTTATGGAGAAGGAAGAAGAGTGGGGAGAACAAAAGAGAAATAAAGAGAAACAGAGAAAGAAAGAAGGAATAGATGTTTAGACCTGATGACCCAGAGATCAGACATTTATTTTAGTACAGGAATTAGCCAGCACACAGGGAGTGAACTGTTATTGGCACCAGTGTAAGGTTGACCCCACATTTGGCACCAACCACATTGTCCGAATTCACCACTGTCTCACTGCAGGCCGCTGAGACCCTCATCCATGGATTCATCATATCCAGGCTCGACTACACAAACTCCCTGCTTGTCGGCCGGTTCAACTCCTCCCTCCATAGGCTGCAGATCATCAAAAACTCTGCAGCACTAACCTCTCTCACATCAGGCTCCATGAACCCATCACCCCCACTCTCACCGGGCTCCACTGAGTCTCCATGCCTCAGAGGATACAGTTCAAGATCCTGGTCCTCACCTTCAAAGCTCTCAATGGCCTTGCTCCCCCTACCTCTGTGACCTCCTAACCATCTACCAAACTGTCCGCTCGCTCCACTCAGTGGGCTCCAGTCTGCTTCACATCCCTCACCTTGTCCGCCCGACCATTGGTGGGTGGGCCTTCAGCCTCTCTGCCCCCATCCTCTGGAATTCTATCCCACAGTCCCTCTGCCTCGCCCCCTCCTTTGTCTCCTTCAAGACCCGCCTCAAGACCCTCCTCTTCAACTCTGCCTACAGTCTCTACCCTCCCCGCGCTCCACCCCTCCTGATCCCAACCACCTGATCGAGTGCAGATTCCTGACTGTCCAGCGCCTTGGAACGTCCTCCTGATGTAAAAGGCTATACAATTGTAATTTGTTGTTGTTGTAAGATACCAGGAGCAAGATACAAACAGGGCTGCAAGTGGAGGAGGGCGGGGGGAAGAAAGGACAAGTACTAGAAACAGCTTTCAGAAGGGATTCTTTTTGCAAATCCTTGACTAATAATTGTACACACAAGAAATTATGACATTTCTAGTGTACTCTGAAGAAGGAATTTGAAAACAGAAGCTATGAGTTATAGCTTCCTCCTAGCTTCTTACAAATATAAATCTATGCTCTCATTCTGTAAAGCACCATTGCTAAAGGCAGTATTGACAGAGACCTGACAATAGGCTACAAAACCTCTCTCCCAAACAGTTGATACTGATCACGTCACTGAAACAACTCAAAAAAACTTCACAGGATTGTTTTACTATGAAGTCTCTGCGCTTGTACGCAAACATCTGAGTTCATCTCATAGCAACTGTGAGGTGATTAATTCACTGTTGAGTAACATGCACTGCACTTCTCTGTAAACACACAGGTTATTGCTACACTGGCAACAGAGATGAGGAAGGAGTCGCTGCCTTTCAGCCTCCCAGTTATGTGCTGCAATCTTGCATACAGCTTTGTTATTGCAACAGGCTGGGTCTTTACAGAACTCCACTGTGCCTCTATATACATCAGAGAGCATCAGGCCACTCATATTGTTCCCTATTGGAGCATTTGTTTGTACCTGTTCATTGTTAGAGTTCTACTTCTTCCTATTAAAGAGTTGTAACACTGTTCTCTTTGTGTGTACCCGATGTAAAATGTATCAATCTTCTCTTATCCTCAGCAATCTGCATCTTGCCTTGTTTGAACGGAGGCCACTGTGTAGCACCCTATGAGTGCGAATGTCCACAAGGATGGACTGGGTTACGCTGTCATAATGGTAAGATCAATGTCAGGGTTCAGCACATTTGAAACTTCTTCAAAGGAATTAAAAATGTATTCTAAATGCTGCAGGGTTTGTTTTACACTTTCACTGAAGCCAAATAAATTACTGAAGAGCTGGCATTCTGATTTCCCCCCCCCACCCCCCCCCCCCCCCCCCCCCCCCGACCCCATGTAGACTTTATATGTGGCAATTTTGGCCCATCAGTAAGGAACTGTTCATTATTAGAGTTGATGTAGGTGACAGGACATTTGCCTCACCGACCTAATGAGACTTTGCCGGTCAGTGGTATCCACTGACTTGCACCTTTAAACTGGATATTTGAGATTACTGCAAGAACACAACAACATTGCTTTCTGTTAACCCTGCAAGACAAAGCCCTAACAACGAAAACAGCAACTTGCATTGCATCATGCAACGTAGTCTCCCAGAGCGCTTGACAGTGGTAGAGGTGACCATAGACATGGTTGAATAGGAAGGTGTGTCTGCACCCGATGCCAAGCTAAACAAAAGCGATTGTGGGAAGAACAAAGTTCTACGCTTGATGGAATTTAAAGATTAAGTGACCTGATACCAGGAAGCTGTTTGTTTATTTATTGGAGATCTTTGTTCTCTGATTCCACACAATCAAAAACCAGAGGTTAGAGCCTAAAGCACACAAAGATCTCTTTTCAATTCTTGATCAAAGAATAAATCTTGAGAAATAAGTTGGCTTTTCATCCTTAATATATATATATATCAAGTATATCACCACAACTGAGATCTGTCTTCAGAATCAGAATCAATTTGAAATGTGGAGCTGGCAAATCTGGCCCCAAAAGGATTTGGGAAGTGAGAAGTCCAGCTGCACCTGCCTGCCGAGTGAATGAGGTCCAACTGCTTTATAACCAAATTCACACTATTGAAGCGCTTTGGGACGTCCTCCTGACCTGAAAAGCGCTATATCAAATGCAAGGATTATTATTATTATTATAATGTCGAGCATTATAAAGGGGCTGCACTGTATCTACCTAGACATTTACAGAACAGCCTGTCCTAGTTTCATTACCACTGGTGATCAAACCTTCACTCGAACATCTAAAACTCCCTCCCTGTAGCCCTCCATCTCACCCTCTCTATTTGTCTACACGTCCTGCCCTTAAAACATATCTCTTTCAGGATGTCCAAAATTAAGATGCTCCTTCTCCTTTCCGTATAATTTCCCTAGCTAGAAATGTGTTCACTCCGCATTTAGCACCACAAAGCAATGCTTGGTCAAATGTAGCAGTTTGTTTTTTCAAAATGTCCAAATCTTGAAAAATTAAGATAAGGTGGAGGATTAGAAAAATCATTCAGGTTATTCACTAAGCCCTCCCATCATGGTGTTTAACTGTATTGCAAAAAGGCACAATTTTTTTGTATCTTGGCTAGTAGATTATTCCAAAACATGTTTTCACTGTTTGGTATTTGTTCTAAATTTACTTTCACCTACAATTCGACTTTTGTCTTCCAGCATCGCCTTCCTGGCAATATTCAGCTTTCAGATTAGGCTATTTGCATAAATTCGTAAAATGGCTTTTGTAAAATCTAATCAGCAGAAAGGGTTTCTTTAAAAGACCAAATCTCCAAAAAATGCAACGATGTGTAATGCATTTGCCTGCAAAAAGACAGTCACTACACTTCATATTATATCCCGTGAAGCCCTTTGAGAAAAGGCCAAGCTATTCAAGGTAACACATGTCAAAATTCAGTCAACTTGACAGAAATCATGGTCTTGATACAGAACTGAAACATCATGTTTCTGCAAAGTAAAACATAACAGAGCATATGATGCCCTCTTAGGCAGCATTAAAATGTAAATCTTCATCCATGCCTCATGATTTGATCCATTGGTTATACTAAAACAGCATTTTAATTCATCCTTAATAATATTCCTTGCATTTGGTATAGTGCCTTTCATGTCAGGAGGACTTCTCGAAGCACTTACAGGATTTGCTGTAAAGTTTAGTGACTATGTATTTTATTGGCAAATGTGTAGTTTTGAAGTTCATAAGATGCTTCCACTTAATAATTAAAATGCCTTTCCAGAGGTAGGTTCTGGCCCACTTTATTCAGTAGTGGGACAGTTGCTTGATATTTGGCATGTGGATTTACTGAAGATATGTTCAGATAGGTTTGGATGCGTTCATCCATCTGGGTATAACTGCAGCTTAACTGGTGGTAAGCAGCAATTGCCGTTCATCATCAATCTGCTTCAGATGCTTGGAGAGTTCAGGTTGTGTAGAAATGTACAGAATAAGAAATTGCATTTGTTGGTCTCTTTGACTGATACCATGTTTGTCTGCTGTTGTTTAGCTGTGTGCCAGAATACTTGTTTAAACGGTGGCAAATGCATACGACCCAATCGATGTCACTGCATTTCTGGATGGAGCGGCAGTGACTGCTCGCGGTGAGTCTAGGCTTTCATTCATTTTTTAAAATTATAATAATTGTCTGTCAGCGAGAGTGGGAAATGTATAAGTAGTGCAGTTTGTTTTGTGTGAAATTGGTCTTTGCACAAACAAATACCAATTTCACACAAAACAATTATAATAAGTCTTGCATTTGATATCAATTCAAAATGCATCAAAGCGCCTCAGTGTTTCCTGTAAAATTACTGTATAGTAATAGGCAAATGTAACAACAACAAAAAAATATATTTGTATAGTGCCTTTCATGTCAGGAGGACATCCCAAGGCGCTGGATAGTCAAGGACCCGTACCCGAGCTGGTGGTTGGGATCAGGAGGTGTGTAGGGTGGGGAGGGTAGGGGTAGGAGTGTGACTGAAGGCACGGTCAAAGAGGAGGGTCTTCAGAAAGGTCTTGAAGGAGGCAAGGGAGGGGGCGAGGTGAAGGGACTGTGGGATGGTATTCCAGAGGGTTGGGCAGAGAGGCTGAAGGCCTGCCTGCCAATTGCGGGGCGGGCAAGACGGGGGATGTGAAGCAACAACAACAACTTGCACGAATTTAGCATCCTCCATGCACGGTAGCTTTTCAGAGCACTTAAGTGTAGTGGAGCCTGAGTCCAAGCTGGGGGACGGAAGGGCTGTAAGCATGGTCGAAGAAAGAAGGCTTTCAGGTGGCAATTGTAAAAGGGGAGAGAGGGGGTATGGTGGAGGGATTGAGGGAGAGTGTTCCAGAGTTTCAGGGCATAATGGCTGAAAGTGCAACCTCCCATGGTGGGGTGGAGCGTGTGACTGGCACTCGAATGGATGAGGGCATCAGAGGCCTGTGGTGTGAGACAGTGGCGGAGCCGAGCAATGTTGTGGAGGTGGGGAAAGGCGAAGATGGTCATGGCATGGATGTGGGGTATCAAGGACAGTTGAGGGTTGAACAGGACGTTGAGGTTCTGTATTGACTCCGTGAGATGCAGAGTGCATCCATAGAGGAAGATGCTGTCAGTGCCCAAGTTATGGAGGCGCTGACGGGAGCTCTCTTCCAATCACTCTCTGTACTGCCTCATATTTCTTGCTCCAGCTCTCAGAATGTGCCATTTAAACACCTAAAGGCCGCCATGGAGGGTAATCACACCCCATGCCCCGACCCTCTATTACCTCCGGCACTGAATGGCATCACCAACAATGAGGAACTCCCCCAAACTATGAGCTCATCGTCACAGAATAAAGCTTGAACCCACAGCCTTCTAACACAAGGCAAGAGGGCTACCATCTGAGCTAAGCTGACATCTTAACTATCTAAAAAAATTGATAGTTTAGACTAATATTATCCAATCAAATATTCAGACATAAAATTTTAATTCATAGGAACATATAATCTCAATATGGTGCTTGATCCCACGA
Source organism: Callorhinchus milii (assembly GCF_018977255.1). Classification (NCBI taxonomy): domain Eukaryota; kingdom Metazoa; phylum Chordata; class Chondrichthyes; order Chimaeriformes; family Callorhinchidae; genus Callorhinchus; species Callorhinchus milii. Next base: position 81,387,899 of record NW_024704742.1, on the reverse strand, counting down.
ACATCTGACCTGGATATGAGAGTGCTACCATCTGAGCACCTTTTGTTTTTGCACGTGACGGTAAAAGCGGTTAATGTCTGGGACATTAGGTCCCTTCTAATGTCACTTCTGCTTTGTGCATAGCAAAGCAGGAAGTTATGTTGGAATAGACCTAATGTCCTGGAAGTTTTAGCATGAAAACCCAGCTGGGGCGCGGGAAGTGAGGAGGGACAGCTGCTTCTCATGTGCACTGTGGACAGAGCTCAATGTGCAACTCACGTTATAAGCAAATTTGCCAAAGAGTTAATTACTTTAAAATGGGGCTGTGTTCTCTCAGTGCAATGACATTGGTTTGTGAATGATGCTATTTCAACTTCGGTGGCAGTTGCTGGACACCATCATATAATTAACCCAACCCTTATTTCCTTTTCATCCAGGAGGAGGAAATCAAATCATTATCACCTATTCTAAAACAATGTTACCGAATAAACAGCCACTAATGTATCTCCTTCATCAACCTAACTGCTGGGACAACACAACACTACAATGACATTTAACCGCAACAATACTTCATCATTGTTTCAAATGTGATATATTTTGATACATTTTTGTAAAACAAGCTGTATTTTTTCATATTCGAGAAATAAAAAAAACATATACTGTTGTAAAGTTTTACTGAGCCTTTTGATGATTCACGAAGTTCACAATTTTATATGCTTAGTACTTCAGGGTTTTATCCAGATAACAATAGGGCAGCTGGAGATATGTGTTATTGAAATCAGATTTGTTAGTGAGCAGTTTTTCTTCCATTATTCAAATCCTTAATGTTTTTTGGTCAGTCATGTGTCTGACACATGTGGAAACCTATCCCCATGCTTAAGAGTATCCAAACCAAGCTTGAGAATTCCTTGCATCCCACCTACACATGTTGGAATGGAAAGTACACTCTCTCCCTAAAGGGATGTGTTCTGGATACCTAATTCAGGTAAGTACTAGGTCCAGGATGGCAAACCCCAAGGCTTCGGGACACCAGAGTGTATGTTAGGGTAATGCTGGTCTTTAACCAGCTAAAACTGCATAGCTTACCATTGATATCGCTGTATGGCAAGCTTTCCTGCTGCTTGACAAGCTAGGACCACCCCACCCATTAGAGCTTTGGCTTGCAGGATAACAGGAGCTGAGTGAGATGACTCCCTGCCCCCAGTGACTAGTCTGCCGTTACAAGTCTTGCCGATGAGCCAGGCTGCCTGTGCTGTCATCAGCAGTGTCCTGGAATACAGCAGACAATTATTTATAATTGTGTTTTTTCACACATTTAAGTTGTAATGTATTATCTTCAATTTCAACAAATCAAATTTTCATTTTTGTGAATTCAAATTATATGCAAGTTGTGCTTGTCGATGAGCACTTTAAACAGAAACACAGCCATCCAATGCACACAACAACCCACTGCGACTGATGGGGGGGTGGCCTCCATCACAACTGAAGGACAGTCAATACAACGACACATCAACCAATCCTTTTGTTTTACCATACAATACCAATTTACATCAATGGGCCTTTCACATTAGGAGGATGTCTAAAGGTGCTTTTCTTGTGGAGCGTACTTCTTGCTTCACAACCTTGTGAATTCAGTTTCAAAGGGTCTACTGCTACTTCAGTTTTATCAGGCCGTACATTTTTTTAAGTGTGAGTGAGGTTGCTCCTCACCCCTTGGTTGGAATTACCCTAAATGCTAAAACTTAAAAATGTGAGTAGCCACCCGGTACTGAGTTGTCTCACATCCTTACATTCCCTAATCTGGGCCTCAAAACAATAATAACTACAAGATTACATTTGTATAGCGCCTTTCACGTCGGTAGAATGTCCCAGAGCACAGCATTTCAAACCCGAGCTGGGGTCAGGGTGGGAGAAGGGATGGGAGGGGAAGGGTGGTGACAGATGGCATGGTTCAAGAGGAGGGTTTTGAGGCAGGACTTGAAGGAGACTAAAGAGGGGGTGAGGAGGAGTGATTCAGGGATGGAATTCCAGAGGTTGGGAGCGCTCTGCCTGAAGGCTATCCCGCCAATGGTGGGGCGGGGGAACGTGGAGCAGGCCGGAGCTGGCTGAGCAGAGGGAACGGGCGGGTTAGTAGGAGGAACTTGAACTGGATCCTCTGAAGGTTAGGGAGCCAATGGAATCGGGCGAGAGTGGGGGAGATGGGGTCATGGTATTTGGTGCGGGAGAGGACACGAGGTGCAGAGCTCTGGATTATCTGCAGCCTGTGGAGGGAGGAGTTGGGAAGGCTGACAAGCAGGGCATTTGCATAGTCGAGCCTGAAGGTGATGAAGGCATGAACAAGAGTTTCAGTGGCCTGACTTGTGAGGTAGTAGTGGAGTCAGGCGATGTTACGGAGGTGAGGGAAGGCAGAGAGAGTCATGGCTTGGATGTGGGGAAGAAAAGACAGTTCAGGGAGTTGAGACAGTTGAGACACCGAGGTTCCTGACTGACTTGGTGAGTTGTAGTGAGCAACCATGGAGGTTGATGCTGCCAGAGCCTGAGGTGCTGAGGCGCTGAGGCGCTGGCGTGAGCCAATCAGGAGGGCATCAGTCTTGTTCACATTCAACTGGAGGAAATTTGCTCTCAACCAGGACTTGATGTCCGACAGGCAGTCTGTCAGGACAGCAGTGGTCCTGGTGTTGAAGGTGGAGGCAGAAAGTTGGGTGTCATCCGCATACATGTGAAAGTTGACCCCATGTCTGCAGATGATGTCACCAAGAGGGAGCATATAGATATTAAAGAGGAGAGGGACAAAGACAGAGCCCTGGGGGACGCCAGATGTGATAGTGCGGGGGCTGCAGGAGAAACCATTGGAGGCAACAAAATGGAGATGGTGAGAGAGATAGGAATTGAACCAGGCAAGGGCAGGTCTGCAAAGATAAGTAAAGAGAAGAGGCGGTGTATTAGGAGAGAGTGGTCGACAGTGTTGAAGGCGTCAGAGAGGTCGAGGAGGACAAGGAGGTAGAGGGAGCCCTGATCACAGATGTTCAGAATGTCATTAGTGACTTTGACCAGGGCTGTTTCTGTGCTGTGGGCAGTGCGGTAGCTGAATTGGGTGGCTCCTAGTCCCCACTTGGCCTATCCCTTTACTCCTCTGGAATTTTCCCCTCCTTTGAGCACCTTACCCTTTATCACCCCTTCAAACTTACCATCAAAGCCTCCCCATCTCCTCCCTCCACAGGCTGCAGATTGTCCAGAACTCTGCAGCCCGTGTCCTCTCACACACCAGGCTCCGTGACCCTATCACCCCATTCTTACCCAACTCCACTTGCTTCCCATCACACAGTGGATACAGTTCAAGAGCCTGTTCCTCACCTTTAAAGTCCTCCACGGTCTTGCTCCCCACTACCTCTCCGACTTCCTAAGCCCCTACCATCCTGTTTGCTCCCTCCACTCAGCAGGCTGCGGCCTGCTTCATGTACCCTGCCTCGCTCACCCCACTTTTGGTGGGCGAGCTTTCTGTCACTCTGCCTCCACCCTCTGGAACTCCATCCGCAGTCCCTCCGCCTCTCCCCTCCCTTGACACCTTCAAGACCCATCTCAAGACCTTCCTCTTTGACCATGTTTTCCATCTCCCTGCTTCTTCCCCTGCCCTCCACCCTCCCCAACCCTGACCCCAGCTCGGGTCCGTAACTCTGTCTGTCCAGCGCCTTGTGAACTGTAAAGGCGCTTTACAAATGTAATTCTGTTGTTGTTGTTGATATTAGGTAAACGTGGTGTGTCCCTCCATCAAGAGAGTGAACATACATTTGATATATTGCCAAATCGTATCATCAAAAGATCTCAAAGCACTTCAGAAGATTTTATTGTAAAGTGTAGTGGCAGTGTATTCATGGACAGATGAATTATAGCAATGGGGGTAGGGAATTCTTCCCACTTAGCTTCCATTAACTTTGCTGGGATTATTAGTAACATTTTAATGCAGCATTTTAGTGAGATGGTACATTCAAATTTACAGGAAACCGCACCGGTGTTGGGAATGAATTATAGCAAATGCTGCATGACTAAGCAGTTCAGACGCCCATTTGAAATTTAGTAATGGTGACATTGACTGTAACACTGGAACAAAAGTAGACTGAACAGAAATAGGGAGGGGTACTGCCCGCTAAAAGATTGCAATTGCAAGATAACTGGGAACACCACTGGAAATGTATTCAGACTATTTCAAGCCTTTTTCTGAGACTTTTATTGTAAACAAAACATTCCGGCTTCTCTGCAGTGTACATTTCCAACTGCATCAGCCTATCATAGTCAACTATAACTGGGAACTTCCTTTCAATTCCTCCTCAATTGGTCGCTATTAGTTCTTGCTCTGCCAATATAAATTGCACGGTTGTTGAGCTGAGAGGCTTATTTGAAGAACGTGAAGGAACAATCCAAGCAACGGGACTAAAGCCAACATGCCGTGTAAACATCTCGAAACCCTGGTAAGTAAGCTGAGCCTCAACTTTTCAGCCTCTTCTCTCCCAGCCCTTTTCAGTGTTATTTCAATGAAGTAAACTGCTTTTTCTGTCTTGTGAGTGAAATGCTTATTCGTCCTTACACAGTACTAACACAGCAAAATGCGGGCTTGCTCCTGGTATCCATTTTGCTAGAAACGCTAAAAATCTACGGTAGTTGATACATCTGCACTTAAATTGTAGCACTCCACTTGGCTGATATTTTGCTTATCTTAGCACATAATTGAAATATTTTCTCAAGTAATGCCATTCAACTTTAAATTCAATCTTTGAATTCAATTTTGTGCATTGTAAACCATAGGCACTGGTTATTTGTACATTTAAGTTGAAAGATCCCAAATTCTTAATCCTTTCTAAAGAATTGTTAGCTCAGTTTGTAACTCATGTATTGCTAAAATGCAATGCGTCTCAGACATTTGACTGCTGGTTACTAAATATTCAGTTTTAAAGCTTTTCAAAGCTTTGTGCACTCCCTCTTAACAAATGCTTGCTGGCTCGAGCTGTGGATGTGAAGGATCTTTCTTGAAAAGCTTTGGCTTGTGTCTGCACTATCGATGCATTTCAGGAGCTACTATATTTATATCTATATTTTGGATATTTTATTATATTTATGTTCAATTCCTGGAGGTTGTGGTCCTGCCCTGGTTTAAACTCGGAGAACATATCTCACAGGCCTGAAGTGGAGTTAGCTCTGAAAGTGGCAATGTGTATCTTATTTTTTGCCTGCTGTACAGTATTACTGTACATTTCAAATATGGAGAAGGTCTGCACAGGCCAGCAAATGAAACGGCGAGAAAGAGGAGGCACAAAACCACTTCTGTGTGTATCAGAAATTCAAGGCTAAAATCCTCTTGTTTAAAGGTCTTCTGTTCACTCACCTGGATACCGATGTCAACCTGGCTGGTGCAATTGGGCCTTCTTGCCCACGATGCGAATCATCTTCTAACTTGTAATTCTGCACTAATTATTATTATTATTTTATTTATAGTAAGGGGTTACAAGTTAGGAGATGATTTGCATAGGACTTAGGATGTATTTGGGACCAAGAAAGCATTCCGATTTAGCCATTTATCCAATTTATAAACTACAACTTGTGCAAAGAAATCGAAGTAGTTTTTGATAGGAAACTGAGTGGGGTTCGGGTGCAGGTATGACCTGGATGATTGAACAATTTATAAAGATACATAAGGATTATGCGTGTGTTACTGTATAACCTGCAAAGATTATTATATAATTTTATACCTGCTTTGATACATTGTTCTTATATAAGTAACATAATCCAAGGTGTTACTGTTGTGTGCTGGAGCTAGAATACTGTTGCCTTTTGGAGAGGCTGTTGTGCTGTGATTTCAAAAACAAAAAATAAAGAACATTTCTATAGAACCTTTCATGTCACTCTTGTGCAAGGCTTGTGTCTCCCTGCCCTGGGGACCACATTAGTTCCAGTTTACCCTGTATTTTCAGATCCTGAAGCTGTGAATTCTTAATTGTAGTCGAAGTGGTAGCGCTCTCTTTTCTGAGTCAGTTGTGGGTTCAAGCCCGACATAGAGACTTGGAAACACATAATCTGGGTACTACAATGCTGTGTCAACCACAAGCTCGGGTGCAGATCGCTGACTGTCCAGTGCCTTGTGGCATCCTCTCGACATGAAAGGCGCTACACAAATTTAATTTGTTGTGTTCGGGGTGTGTTGGAGGTGCCATGCTTCTGCCTGTTCAGGTGGATGTTAAAGAACCTGTTGAACTATTTGAAAAGAGAAGTGATTATCTTCTGATTTTCTGCCCAACAATCCCCCAAATAAAATTGGTCACTCACTCTGGGGCTGTTTATGGGACATTTTGCCTTGTGCAACTGGCTGCTGTGTTTCGCCCACACAATACAGTCAATCCACTTTATAGTAAATTTTGCGAAGTACTTTGAGATCTTTCAATGACGTGATAAGGCACTGTATCAAATACAAAGGTATTATTTATTTACTGGACTCCGGGTATCCAGAATTCAAACTTAGACAGACTGGGCCCGAAACAATAAAACAAATTCTGAGGGCCCACGCACATGTAGACTTCTGAGTCCCCCCTCACTTCTCTCCACCCTTTGTAAGCCTATCTGAGATATTTCTGATTGAATATTTCTTGATTTGTGGCATGAATCAAGAAGCTTTATTTTTTTGACCAACCATAAAGGCCGACCGATGTTTGGCTTTTGCTTATGACCATTAGCAGTGACCTGCTGTCAGAGAAACACTGACTGGCTACTCTAATGCAACCCATCATAATGCAGAATCCAATTTTACAAAGTCAAACCCCTTTTATAACAGGGCCCCGACTGGTATAAATGAAAAGGCTCCCAGGCTAGATTGAGTGCGTGATTTATCATTTTGTGTTCGACCTCACAGGGCTAAAGCATCTGCCTATAATTGAAGCCTTTGCAATACTTTGTCGTAGTGAAACCAGAGCTGCACAATACAGGGGATAAAGATAATCGTGCACCGGTTATCCGACGCACGTGTGGGTAGAGCGGCTGCAGATGCGCAGGTGCAGCGCAAGCAGGCAATATGCTTGACTCCACGAGAAGGCGACCTGTCATGATTATCTTTGTGTCTCTGTCTCTATATGTGTGTGTGTCTCTCTGTGTCCGGGTTTGTGTGTGTCTGTCTCTCTCTGTGTTCGGGTGAATGTGTGTGTGTCTGTGTCTCTTTGTGTTCTGGTGAGTGTGTGTGTGTGTGTCTCCCTGTGTCCGGGTGTGTGTGTGTCTGTGTCTCTCTGTGTCCGAGAGTGTGTGTGTCTGTGTCTCTCTGTGTCCGGGTGTGTGTGTATCTGTGTATCTGTGTCTCTCTGTGTCCGAGAGTGTGTGTGTCTGTGTCTCTCTGTGTCCGGGTGTGTGTGTGTGTCTGTGTCTCTCTGTGTCCGGGTATGTGTGTCAGTCTGTGTCTCTGTGTCCGAGTGTGTGTGTCTGTCTCCCTGAGTCCGGGTGTGTGTGTGTGAGTGTGTGTGTGTGTCTTTCTCTCTGTGTCCGGGTGTGTGTATGTGTGTCTGTCTCTCTGTGTCCGGGTGTGTGTGTGTCTGTCTGTCTCTCTGTGTCCGGGTGTGTGTCTGTCTCTCTGTGTCCGAGTGTGTGTGCGTATGTGTGTGTATCTGTCTCTGTGTATCCTGGTGTGTGTGTGTGACTGTCTCTCTGTGTCCTGGTGTGTGCGTGTCTGTCTCCCTGTGTCCGTGTGTGTGTGTGTGTGTCTGTCTCTCTGTGTCCGTGTGTGTGTGTGTGTGTGACTGTCTCTCTGTGTCCGGGTGTGTGTGTATGTGTGTCTGTCTCTCTGTGTCCGAGTGTGTGTGTGTATGTGTGTGTGTCTGTGTCTCTGTATCCTGGTGTGTGTGTGTGACTGTCTCTCTGTGTCCGGGTGTGTGTGTGTGTGTGTGTGTGTCTGACTCTCCTTGTCCGGGTGTGTGTGTCTGTCTCCCTGAGTCCGGGTGTGTGTGTGTGAGTGTGTGTGTGTGTCTGTCTTTCTGTGTCCGAGTGTGTGTGTCTGTCTCCCTGAGTCCGGGTGTGTGTGTGTGAGTGTGTGTGTGTGTCTTTCTCTCTGTGTCCGGGTGTGTGTATGTGTGTCTGTCTCTCTGTGTCCGGGTGTGTGTGTGTCTGTCTGTCTCTCTGTGTCCGGGTGTGTGTCTGTCTCTCTGTGTCCGAGTGTGTGTGCGTATGTGTGTGTATCTGTCTCTGTGTATCCTGGTGTGTGTGTGTGACTGTCTCTCTGTGTCCGGGTGTGTGTGTGTGTGTGTCTGTCTCCCTGTGTCCGTGTGTGTGTGTGTGTGTCTGTCTCTCTGTGTCCGTGTGTGTGTGTGTGTGTGACTGTCTCTCTGTGTCCGGGTGTGTGTGTATGTGTGTCTGTCTCTCTGTGTCCGAGTGTGTGTGTATGTGTGTGTGTCTGTGTCTCTGTATCCTGGTGTGTGTGTGTGACTGTCTCTCTGTGTCCGGGTGTGTGTGTGTGTGTGTGTGTGACTCTCCTTGTCCGGGAGTGTGTGTCTGTCTCCCTGAGTCCGGGTGTGTGTGTGTGAGTGTGTGTGTGTGTGTCTGTCTCTCTGTGTCCGGGTGTGTGTATGTGTGTCTGTCTCTCTGTGTCCGGGTGTGTGTGTGTCTGTCTGTCTCTCTGTGTCCGGGTGTGTGTGTGTCTGTCTGTCTCTCTGTGTCTGGGTGTGTGTGTGTGTGTGTCTGTCTCTTTGTGTCCGGGTGTGTGTGTCTGTCTCTCTGTGTCCGAGTGTGTGTGTATGTGTGTGTATCTGTCTCTCTGTGTCCTGGTGTGTGCGTGTCTGTCTCCCTGTGTCCTGGTGTGTGCGTGTCTGTCTCTCTGTGTCCGTGTGTGTGTGTGTGTGTGTGTGACTGTCTCTCTGTATCCTGGTGTGTGTGTGTGTCTGTTTCTCTCTGTGTCCGGGTGTGTGTGTATCTGTGTCTCTCTGTGTCCGAGAGTGTGTGTGTCTGTGTCTCTCTGTGTCCGGGTGTGTGTGTGTGTCTGTCTCTCTGTGTCCGTGTGTGTGTGTGTGTGTGACTGTCTCTCTGTGTCCGGGTGTGTGTGTGTATGTGTGTGAGTCTGTGTCTCTGTGTCCGGGTGTGTGTGTATGTGTGTCTGTCTCTCTGTGTCCGAGTGTGTGTGTGTATGTGTGTGTATCTGTCTCAGTGTATCCTGGTGTGTGTGTGTGACTGTCTCTCTGTGTCCTGGTGTGTGCGAGTCTGTCTCTCTGTGTCCGTGTGTGTGTGTGTCTGTCTCTCTGTGTCCGTGTGTGTGTGTGTGTGCGTCTGTCTCTCTGTGTCCGTGTGTGTGTGTGTGTGTCTGTGTCTCTCTGTGTCCGGATGTGTGTGTGTCTGTTTCTCTCTGTGTCCGGGTGTGTGTGTATGTGTGTCTGTCTCTCTGTGTCCGAGTGTGTGTGTGTATGTGTGTGTGTCTGTCTCTCTGTGTCCGGGTGTGTGTGTGTGCTGTCTCTCTGTGTCCGTGTGTGTGTGTGTGTGTGTGTGTGTGTGTGTGTGTGTCTGTCTCTCTGTGTCCGGGTGTGTGTTGTGTGTCTGTCTCTCTGTGTCCGTGTGTGTGTGTGTCTGTCTGTCTCTCTGTGTCCGGGTGTGTGTCCGTTTCTCTGTGTCCGTGTATGTGTGTGTGTGTCTGTCTGTCTCTGGGTGTGTGTGTGTCTGTCTCTCTGTGTCCTGGTGTGTGTGTGTCTGTCTCTCTGTGTCCGTGTGTGTGTGTGTGTCTGTCTCTCTGTGTCCGTGTGTGTGTGTGTGTGAGTGTGTGTGTGTGTCTTTCTCTCTGTGTCCGGGTGTGTGTGTGTGTCTGTCTCTCTGTGTCCGGGTGTGTGTGTGTCTGTCTGTCTCTCTGTGTCCGGGTGTGTGTCTGTCTCTCTGTGTCCGTGTGTGTGTTGTATGTGTGTGTGTGTCTGTCTCTCTGTGTCCGGTGTGTGTGTGTGTCTGTCTCTCTGTGTCCGTGTGTGTGTGTGTCTGTCTCTCTGTGTCCGTGTGTGTGTGTGTGTCTGTCTCTCTGTGTCCGTGTGTGTGTGTGTCTGTCTGTCTCTCTGTGTCCGGGTGTGTGTGTGTCTGTCTCTCTCTGTGTCCGGGTGAATGTGTGTGTGTCTGTCTCTCTGTGTCCGGTTGTGTGTCCATTTCTCTGTGTCTGTCTGTCTCTCTGTGTCCGGTTGTGTGTGTGTCTCTCTGTGTCCGAGAGTGTGGTGTCTGTGTCTG